>NW_025765003.1:1200000-1847500 GCF_003918875.1 Haliotis rubra | reverse complement strand
TTACTACTACTGCTGCAACTACTACTACTACTACTGCTGCTGCTACTACTACTACTACCACCATTACTAGTACTACTGCTGCTACTACTATTACTACTACTTGCACTACTACTACCACCATTACTACTACTACTGCTGCTACTACTACTACTACTACCAACCACTGCTACTGCTACTATCTACTACTACTACTACTACTACCACCATTACTACTACTACTGCTGCTGCTACTACTATTACTACCACCATTACTACTGCTGCTGCTACTACTACTACTACCACCATTACTACTACTACTGCTGCTGCTACTACTACTACTACCACCATTACTACTGCTGCTGCTACTACTACTACTACCACCATTACTACTACTACTACTACTGCTGCTACTACTACTACTACTACCACCATTACAACTGCTGCTGCTACTACTACTACTACTACTACCACCATTACTACTACTACTGCTGCTGCTACTACTACTACTACCACCATTACTACTACTACTACTACCGCTCTTCATGATAGAATTTTATTGTGTACTTTTGCACATATTTATTTATTGGATGATCCTCTGGTGATGCATGTCAAAACTTATGATGAAAGCAAGGAATTCCACAGCTATTCTGGCGTGCCAAGGTTGTTTTACATAATCTTTAATTTGAGGTTATTTTTGTTGATGGCGATGTCCTACTGGAAGTTACAGCGATGGGAGTAAACCAGGTGAAGTCCTTCACCAAGTCTGCCCGGAGTCGGTCATTTGTGGAGAAGCTTTCTGAGAAACCACTAAATCGTGTATATGTGCAGTGTATGGAACAGAATAGCAAACCCACCGATTGGTCGGAAAGAAACTGAGGGCTTTCTTTTTGCTACTCAGGACCAGTCACTGCCATGTCGCTATTGCCAAAATGTGATTCTTAAAGAAAGTATCAACATGAAATGTCGATTGAGCAATGACTTTACTGAGACTGTCCAGCACCTTGTCAGTACATGCCCTTCCTTCGCACAAACACCATGCCGTAAACGACATGATGGCACGGCTAGTTGCCTCTACTGACGTCTTCGCCATGCCTGTGGCTGTGACTCCGAGGTCCATCCATGGTAATGCAGACGGCCGTAGTGTTGGTGAGTTGGGGTTGCATTTTCTCCAGAAGGACTAGGCAGCGCTTCTTGGGAGAAGTCCTATTCGCTGTCTGGACTGCGTGTATAGGGGGCAAGGCCCTGAGCTGATGATGATACTCACCGGCCTGACTGTGTCAGGATCACCCGAACCCTCTCTTCTGAAATTTTCATCTTAATCTGTAAAACAACATATGCAAATATAAATTAAGAGAAGGGCTAGGTTGTCCTGGATGATCGTCAGCTGACAGCATCATTATAACAGGGACGCCACTACCAACTAATATCCATGTTAATATTGTTGTTGATTCAAGGCAACGACACATTAACACAGTGCTTAAAAGAATTAATTTCAGTGATTAATTCTGAAATTAATGGGCGTTAACAATTAACCTACCCCACGCCTTCCCATTGGTGAAGTATGGAGATCATGCTACGGCTGATGCCGGTGACGACACTGTTCCTGCTGATGCTGGTGGTGACGGCGTTCTTGTTGATGCTGGTGGTGACGATGTTCCTACTGATGCTGGTGGTGACAATGTTCTTGTTGATGCTGGCGGTGACGATGTTCCTGGTGATGCTGGTAGTGACGATGTTCCTACAGATGCTGGTGGTGACGATGTTCTTGTTGCTGCTGGTGGTGACGATGTTCCTACTGATGCTGGTGGTGACGATGTTCCTGTTGATGCTGGTGGTGACGATGTTCCTACTGATGCTGGTGGTGACGATGTTCCTGTTGATGCTGGGGGTGACAATGTTCTTGTTGATGCTGGTGGTGACGATGTTCCTACTGATGCTGATGGTGACGATGTTCTGCTGGTAATGGTAATGACGATGTTCCTGCTGATGCTTGTACGGACAACGATGAACCAGTGGCACGTGTTTCATATTTCTTACACTATATCTGTTTCATACTGATTTCTGACCTTATTTCGTTAACAAAGAGATTTTTAAAAGGTAACCATTTAGCCCATGAATATTCATGCATTACAATTTTGAGATATTTTGAAGAAGACCATTTTCTTGGATAGTCCACTGATGTATCATCGTATCTGCTTGAGAAGTATCTTGAAGAGCATGCTTCCAGAATAGGAGAGTTGGTTTCCAGCTATGTTAAGTGTATATTTTGTATCCGTGCTAATATTCATTCATACACACTTTAAATACCAGCACATCCGTGCGATGTTTACTCATACTCAACGGGGAAATCAGATCCCCGGACTTATATAGACATACTTTCGGTAAAGCATCTGAGGTATGTAAATGAGGCTGATGACTCAACAAGAATTATTACAATAATATCTAGTTGGGACATCGCGAGAGCACCATCAAAACAATCTTACTGTAGGACATCGCGAAAACAACACCGCAACAATCTCGCGGTAAGATCCTGCTAGCGCTATCAGTACATGATGATCAGATATCCATCCTGTTAACATAGAGTCAAAAAACCTTTCCACTTCCTACAAAGGCTTTGCTAAAAGTAGGGCCGATAGTACGATACGGACTCAATCGTGAGACAAGTGTTCATGAATAATAATCAAATAGTGATGATACCAGGTGCTTGAGTTGCGAAAAGGTGAGCGCATCCTCCTCGCCATTGGCTCGTCACAAACACACGCAAAGGCAAGTCAATGGTTCACCAGGAAAGCGTGATACATATGCGGACCTCGCCTTTGAAATGTCTCGCTTGCATCCCAAGTACACTGTCGTCAGACTCCCCATTGTTCTCGGTGCCCTTGGTTTGGTACCTCCTGATCTCTTGGCGCAGATCAGGAGAGTGCCCGGGTTCTCCACCGGGAGCACAGCCCTTCTGACACTCTGGGTAATGCAGAAGGCTGCAGTGTTGGGGAGGCTACATATTCTCCGGAAAGTTCTTGGTGGGTTCGACTAGGCAGTGTTTCCTGGGAGAAGTCCCATTCGCTGTCTGGGCTGCGTGTAGAGGGGGCAAGGGCCCTGAGCTGATGATGAGCCTCACCAGCCTGACTGTGCCAGGATCACCCGAACCCTCTCTGCTGCATATTCATCTTTAATCTGTAAAACATAATGTGTCCATTTATATAGCGTCAAACTCCACACCAGGTGTTCTCATAGCGCTAACAATCAATGAGGCATTATTGAAGTCCATGGAATTGGAGTCGTTGAAGAATAAAAACAGGTTATTGCATCGGACATGTTTTTGTCACTGATGCGTCAGATGTGGAAACATGTCTCCTGAAAACTTTACTGGGGCCTTGAATGTGGTCATGTCATGATACAACAACAACGTCGGTGGGACATCGTGGGAGTAACAACGCAACGCTACGGTGGGAAATCGTGCAAGAAAGGAACAATGTTACGGTGAGACATCATGTATAAACGCCACCAGGGCAATATGTCGAAAGGATTCGCGATTGGATGTCTCGTCAGAACCAGCCCAATATGATGGTGAGACATCGTGGTTGCACCAACACATAATGGTGATGAGACATCGTGGTTGCACCAACACAAAATGGTCGTGAGACATCATGATGGCACCATCACATAATGGTGCTGAGACATCGTGGTTGCACCATCATTAAATGGTAGTGATGACATCGTGGTTAATGGTGGTGAGACATCGTGGCACCAACACAATGAGTTGCACCGTTGGCACCAACACAAAATGGTGAGACGTGACCAACACATATCAATGGTGACACCATCACTAAATTAAAATGGCGTTGGGCGTTGGAACATCGTAAAGCCATCATCAAAATATGACTGTGGAACATCGCGTAGGGTCCTTCACGGTGTCAGAGTGGAACATTTCATAAGTACCATGACACAGTAGTGCCTAACTCCCCAACCAGCTGCTCTACCACCCAATCAGCGGGTTCGGAAACATAGTCGTTACTTTATGCTTTAAGGTTACATATGATTCATGTCTTAGATATGTAGACTTAATTTACAACTGGTTGCTGCATCTGCTTCAGACGAAGTGAAAAAAGTTTCTCAAAAATTAGTTTAATTTCAGGCGTGCGTGTTTATTTTCATTTATCGCCCATTACGTGAGAACGCTACATAGATTGTAGCAATACTTATTACTTTACGACGGAGCAGGAAAAAACATTATTCACCTTCCCGATAAACTGATATCATCTCTTGTCTTTGACGCCTCATATCATATTTTCCGTGAAATAAAATATGTCGACCATCCTTGCTGAGGCTTTATAATGAATAGAATGTTATCGCTAGAATAATCTCCGGCCTAGATACTGAAGTCAGATTGAATCCATTATTTAGCTTATTGTGGGGTATTATTTTCACTTATCCTGGTGTTAATCTTCCGGCGAGATCATCTTCCCCCATATCGCCATCTTGTCCTCTACAGTAATGAAACAAGCCGCTCGAGCGGAGCAGACGACAATGACGGGAATCATGGGACACTTCCGATCGGTCACGTGACTGCATGACGCTGTGGCCGGTTGTTATCGTGTGCATCTCAATTCCAAGTTATGATTTAGCGAAACATGATCTGGAATATGCTGATTTAGATGTATCAAAAATAGAGATTGCGCGTCGATAGGGATGGTAATTATAAAAGATATACAACACCACGCTGATCTGGGCGTATCGAGTAGCAGAGACTCTAATTGAAAAAGGATTTTAGGATTCGGACACGATTGATTGATAGATGGTTATGTTTGAAACATGTACTGATACGAAACGGGTGCCGAAGTCTGAATTGCTGCAGTTACCGACACACTTGAATAAACGGAGTATTTTAGCCACAGAAACTTCACAGATCTGCTAGCCGAGTTAATCTGAATCTGATTCTCCTGGATTATTAGAGACTGGCCTTTTAATATTCCTATATGGGATGGCAGTTTCTCCTTCTAACTTCATCTTTCTATCAAAACATTCAGCGAGTTAGTGAGTGAGTGAGTGAGTGAGTGAGTGTGATTTTACACTGCTTTTGGCAATATTCCAGCAATATCACGGCGGGGGACACCACAAATGGGCTTTACACATTGTACCCATGTGGGGAATCGAACCCGGGTCTTCATCGTGATGAGCGAACACTTTAACCACTGAGCTACCCCACCGCCCCACATCCAGCGAACCATGTTTTTTTTCATCATAAATATCTAGTTAATAAAGAAGATCTCAAATGGTTATGGGGACGTCCATAATTCTATTAGTGCTCTCCCATCAATATACAATGTGTCCATCGTTGGAATACAACCTGGCTTTGAGACGAGCGAAATATTTTACCACTGTGCTAAACATTCTCAGTATGAACCCGGCTCAGAGTATGTCCTCATTAATGCAGGGCTGATTGTAAGAGACAACTGTCCAGGGCCCCGTTCATCGAAGCGATCGTAGCGCTACGACAGTCGTAAGTCTATGTTAAAGTATGGGAGTTACGATCATCTTAGCGCTACGATCGTTGTGAGGAACGGGGCCCTGGCTCGGGTTGTGGGGGCCTCTGTTATCTGACCGATTGCTTCAATCGTCTTCAGCAGGGGCGGTGGGGTAGTCTAGTGGTTAAAGCGTTCGCTCGTCACGCCGACGGCGTGGGTTCGATTCCTCACATGGGTACAATGTGTGAAGCCCATTTCTGGTGTCCCCAGCCGTGATATTGCTGGAATATTGCTAAAAGCGGCTTAAAACCATACTCATTCACTCTTCGGCCACTGGTTTGTCTTGGACATTTACAGACCATTGGCTGGGTAGATATTGTGGCTTGACACCAATTATGTCATTCTAAACAGCTTTGTCTTCCTTACCACGTGGCCAGTTTGTTTGGCTGTGAATGTGTTTTTCGAATCATCTCAAATTGTTTTATCCGTGCTGATGTGTGGTACTGTGCAAAGATTTATTTGTTTGTTGTTTAACGAAACTCAGCAACATTCCAGCTATATGGCAGCGGTGTGTAAATAAATCGATGTGGCGTAGGAATATGAGCAGTAGGGAACATGCTTCGTTACTGTTAGCGATAAAGGAACTTTTGTATCTGCTTCAGACAAAACACCATTTGCTTCAGGGCTTTAAACAGAATAAGTGTGTGTTAGATAAATGACAGATGTTTTGTAATTGAAACATGGGCGACTGTATTTCCGAAGTTGATGCAGGCACTGAGCATGCTCAAGGTGAACTAGTGATCAACAGCATGAGCATCGTTCTACGCAATTCGGTTACGATGACATATGTCAACCAAGTCAGCGAGCCTGACAACCGATCCCATTAGTCACCTCTCATACGGCAAGCATTGTTTGCTGAAGATAAATTATAAATTCTAACCCGGCTTTTCATGGGTCCCTGTAAAAAGTGCTCAGGTCACAAATTAGTTGAAGTCAAGGAGAAGTTTGTCGCGGAGAGTCCTTGGATGGATGACCATGTTTTGGAGCTTAACTCCTGAGGATGTGCAGGACTTCACTCCTGTCCCACAACGAAGCACATGTGATACATGCGGTGATACATGTGATACATGCGGTGATACGTGTGATACATGCGGTGATACATGTGATACATGCGGTGATACATGTGATACATGCGGTGATACATGTGATACATGCGGTGATACATGTGATGCATGTGTGATACACGTGATGCATGCGGTGATACATGTGATACATGCGGTGATACATGTGATGCATGTGATACAAATGTGTTTGTTCAAAACTGCCTCTGTTCGACCGGCAGTGAATGGGTACCTGGTGGGATAAGATGGCCATATAAATGTTAACCTTCTAGGGCATGAAATGCTGCTTGGGTTGTAATGCAAACTGATTCACTCTTAGGGGGAATAATGTTAGTTCAATATAAGTACTTAGACTATCATTTCATAATGATTCAAGATATTGTCGCAGTCGTACAATCCACACAACTATTAGCAGGCATTTGTCAAGATAAAGGAAATTTGTGTTGAGTTTATTTACAGATGATTGGTTTTAAGGTGAAACAAATTCTTGGTTGTACAGTGTAAGAACGGCTGCGGAAAATCCGAGCATAGCAACAACTGAATGCACGCGCATCAATGTCTGACAACCGGAAGTTAGTGCACAACGGGGAGCATCTCAAATTAGCCATTCTAAATCCAAGCTACACACTCCCTGCCGAAATATAACATGGCACGGTATCCCCCATCTTCTGTTGTCTGTTGCACTGTATCACAATGTGTATCGTGTATTGAACTCCATTGTAGTCATTTGACCCTTGACCCATTCACTACCATACAGCTGACGTCATCAGTTCTCTCTTGGCTATCTGTATTAGCACGCTCTATGCCAGGCCTTGACGCTGGATTCAGTAGTTCGATCGTTTGTTTGTTTGGGTTTTATGTTGTTTGTGGCTATCACTATCGATAGTATGTATAGCAAGCCGTTTTCACATTTATTAAGAAATTATAGATATCTTCAAAGTTTTTTATGAAGATTTCTGTATTCTATTTAAAGATATCAATAATGTTTCAAAGATATCGGTAAATAATTGAAGATATATGTGATAAATTTCTGATATCCAAAATCTCAAAATGTTAAAGAGATATCAAAAACATATTTCGTGATATCTCTAAATGTGTTTAAGATATCAATAAAGCAATTGCGATCATAATGCACATGATTCTACTAGAAATTTATTCAAAATATATATAATTCAATTCTAGATATTTCTATTTCCATTCAAAATATCTTTAAAACAATGACTACAATGGAGTTCAATTATTGGTTTGTATTACAAGGGGGTGAGCGCAGTAGATGGAACAGTGAAACAAATGCACCTGCGGTACGTGATGAGCGTTAACTCAAACCAACACTACTTGTTCTCGATGATTCATTTCAAGTGCATACCCCCTTGTAATGCAAACCAATAATAGCGATTTGAAACTATGATCGTTTGTTAAACAACTTTTATCCTAAGTTGAATAAAATTCTGAGATTTGAATGTTCAATTGGCAAGGTAAAATTATGAGGATTCGCAATCTTAATTTCACTTTATTCGATTTACCTTTTTGTTTAGAGTGAAATTCATCGGTACGTTTTCACTGCAAACAGACTATAAGTCCGGACTAGTACAAGCGGCCACACATACACACGCATTCACGTCGTCATATGAGCGATATTCTCAAGTATGACGTTAAACCCCATTTCACCTCATCTCCAGGCTATGTATAGTAATGAAATGATGACATCGCATAATTGATAAGACCGCCTCCGTGGTCTAGTGGTTAGAGCGTCCGCCCGGAGAGCGGAAGGTCGCGGGTTCGATCCCCGACCGCGTCATACCAAAAGACGTTAAAATATGGTACTTGTTGGTCCCTGTCTGGCGCTCAGCATTAATGGGTACAACAAAGACTGGTCGGCTTGGAGTCAGTATAATGTGTCTGAGTGGGGTATTCATGCTTCACTGCGGCATGGTATTTCAGTGGGCTAGCACTATAAAACCAGCTTCAGTCTGGGCTAGTACAAGCAGGCGCACATACACATACACACGCACGCACGTCGTCATATGAGCGAAATATTCTCAAGCACGACGTAAAACCCAATTTCACCTCACCTCACCTCACCATAATTGATAATCAGGGCTACTACCCTATCTTTGATAAAGGCTTTAACGTTAATTCCAACACTGATAATAGATATGGTTTTCATTTAGGTTCATAACAAAATTATGGAGGATAGGGCCGATTGTTGATAGTTTAACAGCTTTGATAATCAGCAACAATCGTGGTTCCACGTTGACTATCGGCAAAATGCTAAAACAATCTGCGTATACGATCCCCTTCAACAGTAAGACAATACGCGATCACGTGTAACATATCTCATATTTGATTGGTCAGCCGATTTGGTTTTCGTTTGACTCTCTGATTTCGCTTGCTGTTTCATATCAGGAAACCGGGATAACGTCTTATCGTTGGTACAAAAAAACACGGCGAGATTATGGCGATGAGATTATTTGTTAAAACACGCGATTTCAAAGTAATCTTTGGGTACTATTATCAGTATATTCTCCCACGTCGATAACTTCTGTTGAGAGCGATTTTTAATTTTTTATATAACACTGCTTAACTTTGAAATAGATATAAACCTATATGTTGATACCAGTTTGCTTACATTAATATTGACATCTTTTGTTAGAGATTGCGAGATTTCATACAAGGCGAACGACAAGGTGTATGTGGGAACGACAATGGATTCTGACAGTGCCGAGTCGTCATGTACTGTAGTTTGAGTGGTGCTGAATGCGGCGTTAAACAAAAAATAAACAGTGAGTGAGTGAGTATGGTTTTACGCCGCTTTTAGCAATATTCCAGCAATATCACGGTGGGGGACACCGAAATGGGCTTCTCATATGTACCCATGTGGGGAATCAAACCGGGCCTTCGGCGTGACGAGCAAAAGCTTTAACCACTAGGCTACCTTACCGTTCCAATTAGAGACACAGTGCGGAAGTTCAATATTGTGATGCTTGTCTCTGGTTCGCGAACAATTACTGCATTTTGGCATGGCATTTATACTCTACAGATAAGATTCAAAACTGATCCCATAGATAAGATTCAAAATTGATCCCATATAGGCCTACTTCGTTTTATTTTATTTGTTTGAAATCCTAGCGACAATCTTTACATTCAGTCAACTACGGCTATGACGAGACAACTGATTTAGTTCGTTATAACCGCAGTTCGTTATATCCATTTGGACTAGAATATATAGTATGTGGTCGGGGTAAAACGGTTTGTTATATCCGTCAATGTCTTCGTACTAAGCGTAATTTGAAGATGCGGTCTAGAAGTGATTCTTGAACAAATTCTAATCCCAAACATAACATTTGATACATTTAACCACTTCTTAAAGGTATTCATACAATCCCGAATACTGTACAGCAGACTCGTTTATGTACAATTATTATGTGTTGAATCACCGTCGTCCGTTTGTACACATTCGCAACCAACGCTTCGTAGGAAATGACGTAACAGTCTCCATCTGTCTTATCATTTACTGTGCTCAGGATTAGTCTCGCTCGTGAGAGTGATTTGATTGGATACTGCTAGCAGTTTGTCGAGTATGGTTCAATACGAGGCTATTGTTGCGAATGGGTCCAGAATATTTATAATAACAGATTGGAAATACCTGACAAATCGAGAACTAATGTGTTACTATTTGTCTGTGCAAAATTAGATGTCCGTATATTAGTTGACAAGTACACATGAAGATCTTCAGAAGCCCATGCTTGTCTCCTCCGTGAAGATCCGGTGTTAGAATTGGTCTTCAACCAATACTCACCCGAAGACCCGGGTTAGATTCCACACATGGGTACAATATGTGAAGCCCATTTCTGGTGTCCCCGCCATGATATTGCTGGAATATTGCTTAAAGAGGTGTAAAACCACTCTCTCTCGTGCAGACCCGAGAAGCATTCGTAACTACTCGCATCTTTCCGTGACCTATCCGACTCGCCGGAATGACACGAGTAGGGTTGCATTCGCAACTACTCGTGTCATTCCGGCAAGCCGGACAGGTAACGGAAAGAGGCGAGTAGTTACGAATGAAGCGAGAAGATCCGGGTTAGTATTGGTCCTAAGTAATCTATGTTTGTCGTAAGAGGGGACTAACAGGATCCGCTGACTTGGTTTACTCATATCATCGTATCCCAGGTGCGGCGAGCGATGTTCATGAATTCAGTCACTGAATTGTCAGGTCGAATCCCGCCGACATGTAGCTGGAATATTGCTGAGTGCGGCGTTAAACAACAAACAACCATGAGTACGAAGATTCCAAGTTCATTTTGGGTGCTAATTATATGCAAAGATATTATTTAAACGTTGTAATTCTTCAGACAAATGTCCCTCACCAAAATGTTTCAATGATTTGTTCCGTATGCCTCTTCTAATATAACAGTTAAGTTGAGTTGAAGTTTTACCTCGCATTGGCTCTGATTCAGTCATATAGAACGACGAGCTTCTAAATAGAATCTCTCATATAACTAATAGGTGAATCATTTAAAAGAGTCATTAGAAGAAGTCTCAGTAGATAGGTGGACCATACGAGCACGAAAGAGTATCATTTTAATTGACTGTGAATAAATCCTTTTAAAGATTACGCCTCAGCGTTGAAACTACACAGCTAATGTTTCGTTTACAACAATAAAAACACGTACTGAAGCGATAGGGTTTTATATGAATATGTTTATTTAATATAATTTCTGAATTTACGAATAAACGGTTTTACCGTTGTTATCTTGCCAAATGGGACCCTTATGATGGCCTTCTAATATTATAATGAGAAACTTTGTCTATGTTATGGTATACGGAGTAATGATAACCCATAGGTTTTATAGGTTTAAATAAAAAATTAAAACAATTGTGTGTAGTGTAATAAAATGAAAAATGAAAGTCTTTTGGAGCCACAAACAGTTAAAAACAAAATTTTATGAAACACAGGTCTCGGTTGAAGAGTGCAATGTTATTTTTTGTTGTTGTGGGGCTATATTTATGTTGGAACAATCTTATGTCAAAATACATGTATAGGTAATCTCTACATGCATGGTTGGCATCAGCAGTTGCGGCCCTCATTGATTGATTGTTGTTTTACGCCGCACTCAGCAATATTCCAGCTATCTGTAAATAATCCAGTCTGGACCAGACAATCCAGTGATCAACATTGATCTACACAATTGGGAGACGATGACATGTGTCAACCAAGTCAGCGAGCCTGACCACCCGATCCCGCTAGTTGCCTCTTACGACAAGCAAAGTCGCCTTTTGTGGCAAGCATGGGTTGCTGAAGACCTATTCTACCCCGGATCTTCACGGGAATACGGTTCTTTGAATGCAAGATTGCCTTGGGCACTTTCTATGGGAAACAGACTGAAACCCAGACTAAAACCGCTTTACAGTGTGTGAAGCCCATTTCTGGTGTCTCGTGCCGTGATATTGCCGGAATATTGCTAAAAGCGGCGTAAAACTAAACTCACTAACTCACACCAAAATGGCGTACAGCCATGTGCGCCGTCATGTGACATCAAGGCAAGAGTTTCAAACTGTTCGGCACACATCACGTTTCCCATTAAACCAACTTTTGACAAGATGCCAGATGGGAAAAAATGGTGATCGTCTAGCCTCATTCCTGTGCAAGTGGATCACCAAGATACGAGCTGATACCCTGTCTCTGGGCTCCTTAAGATACTCAGTCTATATACCCGATCCGTATCGCCTGAATATCTATCGATTCCTTTCCGCCACGCTCACAGACGGCTGTATCGTCAGATCTTTCATTTACTTGGTACTAGACCCAACCAGACCCATTCGGATTTTCCTGTCATCTTATCAACTCTCGTATCTTATCGCGAGATCTTTCTGGCGCCTCTTATCGCAGCGCCATCTGCAACCGGAAACGGTTCTTGTCCAGTTCCACCTCGTATCGCCACTGGAATCATGCGCCGATTGCGAGTTTAACGGCGCTTACGAATTAAAGTGCTTATGTCATTTAATCGGCTTGAATTTTTCTTTTGAGGATTCTTGATTAGGCGATTAATAGAAATGACAACATTCATTATCGAAATTTTTGTCTCCCCAGTTCGATCTGACTCAACCATTTCCCCAACTTGCACTCGGTGCTGGCTCTAAAATACAGATTATGCTGCTGATGTTGATGATAATAATAGCAATGATGATTATAATCTCGGCATGAAGGCTGTTATAATTAGGGTCGATAAAGGGCCTTAAATACGAAAATTTCTAGTTAAAAGATTTCCATGAAACATCTGGCCCCCCAAAACATGGAAGCGTTCATTTAGCCTAGTATATATAGTCTGTGAAATCTTTTGTTACACCATACATTACACTCTCTATTTTCACACTTCTGATTTCATGTGAAACAAAACAAACAATTCTTGCCTTATTAAGCATTAAATTAGGCAGATATCCCATAGTGATGGTGTATGTAGGACTAGCCTTGCTCCAAGGCTTTACTGAATGCTAAGCCTATGGATGTATAGAGTCTGTTTGCAGTGAAAACTTACGATGAATTTCACTTTTTTAACAAAAAAGTAAATCAAATAAAGTGAAATTAAGATTGCGAATCCTCATAGTTTTACCTTGCCAATTAAACATATAAATTTCAGAATTTTATTCAACTTAGGATAAAAGTTGTTTAACAGACGATCGTAGATTCAAATCGCTATTACTGGTTTGTATTACAAGGGAGTAAACGCAGTAATTGGAACAGTGATACAAATGCAGGTGCAGTACGTGATGAGCGTTAACTTAGACCAACCCTCCTTCTCGGTGTTTCATTTAATGTGCATACCCCCTTGTAATACAAACCAACAATAGCGATTTGAAACTATGATCGTTTGTTAAACAACTTTTATCCTAAGTTGAATAAAATTCTGAGATTTAAATGTTCAATTGGCAAGGTAAAATCATGAGGATTCGCACTTCTAATTTCACTTTATTTGATTTACGTTTTTGTTTAAAGTGAAATTCATCGGTACGTTTTCACTGCAAACAGACTATAGTAATTCTATCCTTTAAATCCATTTGGAATCCATACCTTTAATGGCCGACTTCATAATGATAAATCTGGTGAGTTTACTTGCATCACTCACAATGGCTCAAGTGTTGTGGACTATATGATTGGAAGCTCATCATTATTCCACAAGGTTAGAAATTTTGGGATAGGTACTCTGGACCTCTCTTGTCATTTCCCCCTCTACTGCACTCTTGATATTTCATGTGCTCTGTCTAACTCTGAATGTACCACAACTTCTAATACAGATGCTAATCAGCAGGCCACTACTGAGGAGGATTCATGGGTTAGATATGTGTGGTCTAAGGACAGTAATAGTCAGTTTGCAATACAGTTTCACAACAAATTTTAGATATGTCTGTTACACTAACTGACCTTGTGTATACCAATATTGATGAAGCAGTTAATCTCTTAGTTAGTGTGATACAACAAACTGCTTCCCATACTAGAACTGTGTATCGTAGCTTTGATAAGCACAGGGACAGATCCCAGCCCTCCTGGTGGGATGCAGAGCTGGAACAACTAAAACACGATAAATATTCTGCATTACGTGCACACAGAGACAATAATCAGGACTTGGATATATTTCGACAACTACAAAAACTATTTAAAAAGACATTCATATCCAAAAAGGAGAATTATCAGTGTAAGCAGAGACAGAAACTAGTGGATTCCAGCAGTGACTCAAGCCAATTTTGGAAATTATTGAAACAATATAGAATGTGTGACAGTCTTCCCTCATCTATCTCATGTAATCAGTGGTTTGATCACTTTCTATCATTACTTTGTGTTGACCAGCCTGATGTTTTACCTATTGTTTCACCACATGTTGTAAATGCTACTGATGTGTCAACACTTAATGCTGCTATTACTGAGCAGGAAGTTTTGTTTCACATTTTACATTCTCCTAACATTAAGTCCCCTGGACCTGATGGTATAGCAAATGAGTTTCTTAAAGCATCAAGTGCCTCCATTGTACCTTTTCTTACAGTACTGTTTAATCAGATATTTGATAGTGGTAATTTTCCATGTGGTTGGGGCAAGAGTATTATATGCCCTCTGTTCAAATCTGGCTGTAAAAGTAACCCAAATAATTATAGGGGTATATCTCTTATTGATTCTATTTGTAAAACATTTTCCTATATTTTGAATAAGCGTTTAAAATCATGGTGCGATGCACATGAAATTATTAATGAGTCCCAGGCAGGCTTCAGAGCAGGGTACTCCACAATTGATCATATTTTCTCTCTTCAGGCTTTGGCCCAAAAATATTCTGGTAAAAAGAGAGGTAGATTTTATTGCCTTTTTATTGATTTCTCAAAGGCTTTTGACACAATAAGACATGATGTTCTCTTGCAATCTTTAGCTGAAGTTGGTATTTCTGGTAAATTTTATAATATAATATCATCAATGTACAGCAGTTTATCTGCATGTGTTAGAACTTCAAAGGGTTTATCTAAGTGTTTTACATGTAATATTGGTACCCGTCGGGGTTGTGTGTTAAGCCCACAGCTGTTTATCATATTTATTAATAAGTTGTTTTCCCTAATGGAACAGGAAGGTGGTATAGGTGTTAATGTTTCATCTGCTTTTAACAATATGTGTTCACTTATGTTTGCTGATGATGTTTCTGCACTTTCTGATACTTGTAATCAGTTACAAAAGAAGATAAATGCACTTGAATGTTTTTGTAAACAAACTGGAATGTCAATTAATCTTAGTAAAACAAAAGTTCTTGTCTTTAGAAATGGTGGGCCATTACGGGAATATGAAAAGTGGTCCTATAATGGCAATCCTATTGAAACTGTATCCTTTTATAAATATCTAGGACTTGTATTTACACCAAAGCTTGTATGGAGTAAAGCGCAAAGCTGTCTGGTATCTCAAGCTTACAAGGCGATATTTTCTGTAAATGGTTTTCAAAAAAAGATGGGAAGAGTAAATTGTAAAGAATTATTTAAGATTTTTGACTGCATGGTTTCACCTATTTTGTGTTATGGGTCTGAGATTTGGGGTACTAACTATTGTAGCATCATTGAGTCTGTTCAGGTAAAATTTTGTAAATATTTCTTGAAAGTTGGTAAATCTACCTGTAATAACATGGCTCTTGGTGATTGTGGCAGACTTCCTCTACAAATTACTTATATGACTAAAGTAATTAAATACTGGTGTCACCTATTGTATATGCCTTATGATAGACTGCCAAAACATTGTTATATTATGCTCAAGTCCTTAGATGATGTTGGCCGCACTACTTGGGCAACTTGTGTCAAAAGTATTTTATTTAAGTATGGTTTTGGCTATGCATGGATCAGTCAGGATGTTGGCAATGTTGATTATTTCATATCCTTGTTTAAGCAGAGACTTTCGGATAATCTTAAACAATGTTGGTCCACTTCAATTCAAAATTCTAATAAGTGTTTTTATTACTCCCAATTTAAGACATTTTTAAATGTGGAAAGGTATTTAAATTCTGATATTCCTTTACATCTCAGATCTGCACTCTCTAGCTTTAGATGTGGTAATTTTAATTTAGCTGTTGAAACTGGAAGATACAATAAAGTTAATTACAACGAGAGACTATGTCTATTTTGTAAATTGGATGACAAAAATGTTATTGAAGATGAATTCCATGTACTCCCTAAGTGTGAACGTTTTTCTGATTTAAGGTTAAGATATATTCAGAAATATTTTACTGATTTTGATCCAAATGCCAATTTTATTAACATTATGAAAACACATAATCATTGTATCATAAGAGATGTCAGTATTTTTCTGTATCATGTACTTCAGCGCATTAGAAATGTTCCTCTTACACAGCATGTGCACTAAACTATCTATATCATATGCAAATGACTGTATGATGGGCCTGTGGCCTTTTACTGAATAAACTTGTCTGTCTGTCTGTCTGTCTATCTGTCTGTCTGTCTGTCTACCCTTTAAAGAGGCGAGTCTAGATAAGCGGACAGTAAGGACCCCAGCCTGTTATTTATATATTTTTAGAAATTATTAAGGACCCAGTCTGTTATTTATATATATATATATATTAGAAATTATCATTTAAACTTATTAATTATTACCTTAGAGATTTGTGCAAGTCTAGTGTAGGACTATCGTCATTAGTCTATGTCCTGCGTCCTGATTGGACTGATAGGACCTCTACTGGGAGATCCTGACCGTGTTAATAAATGTCATGGGTTCTGATTATTCCCTCAGCCTGGTTCCCGGGGTCTGTTGCGCCTGCGCTAACGCTCCGACGCACGGAGCGTTAGCACAGGCGCAACAGACCCCGGAACCAGGCTGATTATTCCCTGAGATGAGTTGAGACTACAAGCTCGGATACAATTTATTTAGAAAAGAAGGGACGCCAATTACACACAATTTGCCAGATGAATGTACATAGTTAAAGTCATAAAGTTTGCATGTTGTCTACCAAAATTAAAGAAAGCCAGTGACTAAGGTTGAGCGCCCCTTTATACAATATTCCAGCAATATCATGGCGGGGGGACATCAGACATTGTACCCATGTGGGTTTACCAACTTTGAAATCCATAGTATGTATAGTGTAGCTGTGTCATTATTATTATAGTATATTTATATAGCGCAAATATCCACGCAACTGGTGCATGCTCAAGGCGCTGAGTATCTTTCCCTCGATCACTGGATGTCAATCTTCCAGCACATCGTATTATCAGTCTCAACTCCCTGGGGACATCAGACATTGCCACTACGCACCGATGTGGCTTTCTCATCCTTACCCCATTCACTTTGAAATCCATAGTATGTTTATGCACGTTGTGTAGCCCGCAACCATTGAGAATCATGTGAGTCTGACTGAGTTTGGGTTTTTTATGCCAGGGTTGTGTACTTATAGCAATATTCACACAAAGTTGACTCCATATCATGGCGGCCTGGCGCCTTAGCCAGCTCGCCCACCACGCCCAATCATGGAGTGACTGAGTTTGGTTTCACGCCGCTTTTAGCAATGGACAATATCACATGCCAGTGGGCTACCATTGTAATCCATAGTGGGTAATCTGAACCCTGGTCTTCGGCGTGACGAGCGAACGCTTTAACCACTGGGCTCCCCCACCGCCCTTTATGGCGAATACTCTAAATAGATACAACATGATCGATTGTGTCTTAGCAGTAGTGAAATAAAGAGGCCTGAGCTGCTGGAATATTGCACGACATATTGCGAAAGCTGGCTGGGGGAACGTTAAATGCCATCCATTTGCCACTGGGCTACCCTAATGCCCCGACCAAAATAGAAAGAAAAATTAATACATGTATAATTCAAAGAGCGACTGTTAACCCATGCAACCAAACCACCTCCATCATTACCATCGTGGATTAGGTGGTCAGCTGGCTGACTTGGTTGACGACATCATCGTATCCCACTTCGATGCACATGACGTAAATCACTTGATTGTCTGGCCCAGACTCGATTATTTACAAACCATTATCATATAGCTGTAACATTCCAGATTGTGGCTTTAAACAAGAAACAAAACGTTTATGTGTAACAAAAGAATATTCAATAAAGCAAACGGGTCAAATGCTATCGATGTGACTAGGAGCGTCCATTGTTGCGACCAGATAACAGGGGAGATAAGTCAAACAGTTACCGCGCTTCCGGTATAATCACCTGTGGGTACGTAGCTTTACAACATACACATACACACGCATGCACGTCGTCATATGAGCGACATATTCTCAAGCACGACGTTAAACCCAATTTCACCTCACCTCACGTAGCTTTACTTCACCAAATCAGAATCCGTATTTTATGAAGAAGTTTCCGTGGGAGCTTTCATCGCAGATTGAACCGCCTGACAGCTGTGATTGGACGATTTTGTGTAAGAGTTGTGTGATCTTTCCAATGTATAGATATCCAGTAATTAACTGACCATATTTTTACATATTTAGCGCTGGCGTTTTTTAACATGATGGCTGACTGGGACCACAGATACTTTCAAACGGCTGAAATTTTGTGCGGAACTGGTTTGGGTCTGTTTAGCTTCCTGTACCGGGAAAAGGAACTGGCTCGTCATTGTTTTGGTTTCTTTAGTGTTTTATTTTATATTGCTGATTTAAGGTCAGACTATGCACGCAAGCACTTTTAATTTAACTTTATAAAAATATAACTATAGAATTCAATGGAAAAATATTTAGGTATGCGTAACCTGAAGCAATGTGTTTGCTGTCTGCTCATTGATACTGCTAAGCCTGATTTTCCTCTCTTAGCGTTAGTCGTAAGTTAATGTTAATGTATGGCACTTACGACTTCTTAGCGTAAGTCGCAAACCATCGCAAACCACGCAGTTTGTTATCTGTGGAAGAAAGGTCTTCAGCGAAGTACATTCGGATGACACCAGCTAAGTCATGTGCCCCGGTGCCACACACACAGGGGAATTCAACATTTCCAAATATGGACCCTGAAAAGGAAAACTATCAATAAGGTTCATCTCAAGTCTGTTTGTTTTTGTATTATTTTTAGCAGACACAATTTAAGCATTGAATGGTTCATGATTTAGCTCACCTAATAGCTGCTGCTTCACTCGGAGGGTCAGGACAACGTATAGATCTACCGAGTTTGATTATATTTAAGTGAAAATTGAAAGGCCTGTTGTTAATTTAAATATGTATATTTCATATTTTCTCTATTCAGTTTGTAAAAACTAATCTATGACTGGGAATTTTAATTTTTAAAAGTAAATTGGTTCAAGTAAGACAAGGGAATAATTTATATATTCTGAAACATCTTTAAGAAATGCCGGTTTCTCTAATCTGTAAACCCTAAAAACATTTAGCGGTTTAGAGCCAAAAAACGAGTCCCAATTTTAGAAAGGGGACATGTTAGACCTGTTTGAATGGCATTCAAACCGAAACATTAGTCTCATTAACCTATTCAGACAATGACCTACTTTTCAGCCGATCCGAAATTTCTCGTGTGAAAGTGAAAATAGACATCACAAACACAAACACACTGAATTCCAATTACTTGTGTCATAAGAAAATGGTATTTACCAATGAATTTAAATTTTAAACTTTAATAACATCGTATTTCTATATTTTATGGTGAGGTGTAGGCAGCATGACCTTAACTAAGACGTCACAGACGGCACCTGTTTGAAGAGGTCGTACAATGATTCACTATTCATCTGGCTCACTGGTTACACCTGTTATGTGTTCTTTGCGCATTTTGAGTGTATGTTTGTAACGTACAATGTGATTGATATAATATCAAGTCCGTACCAGACCACCAAACTTTTCAAGCGGCCGAGCCTCGCTTTGAGATTTCCACGATTTCCAGATTTCCGTTTGTCAGAGCATGCTGTACGACAGAGCACACTGCACGACGTGTTTGCAAGGATTAGAAAAAGTGTGTGTTGCAATATACAAGTGAATAGATGTATCAAATAATACTGAATAATATTTATATATCCAGTTGAATGAGTTGGTCTCAAAATTATGGACTGGTTTTGTACTAAATTGCGCAATAGGGCGGAACCCAGTCAGCAGGAAACGAGACTGGTGTGAAATCAATGTTTTGACTTGTTAGAAGTTCAGAAGGGCAGGGGATTCTTTTTTGGGTGTGACTTTTTCGATTGTTCATCAAAAAGCTGGAAAAAATTAGCAGATCATTATGCAGCCTAAAGATGGGGCGGTGGGGTAGCCTAGTGGTTAAAGCTTCCGCTCGTCACGTAGAAGACCCGGGTTCGATTCCCCACATGGGTACAATGTGTGAAGCCCATTTCTGGTGTCCGTCGCCCTGGTGTTGCTGGAATTTTACTGAAGCGGTTCACTCAGTATAAAGATAGTCAGGACGAACGAAGGCATGTTAGACCATAACGGGTCAGGTTGGGAGTGATGAGACAATGAGTTGGTAGATTGGTTTGTTGTTTAACGCCGCACTCAGCAATATTCCAGCTAAATGGCGGTAGCCTGTAAATAATCGAGTCTGGACCAGACAATCCAGTGATCAACAGCATGAGCATCGATCTACGCAAATGGGATGCAATGACATGTGTCAACCAAGTCAGTGAGCCTGACCACCCGATTCCGTTAGCCGCCATTTACAAGCATGGGTTACTGGATATAAATTCTAACCCGGATCACGGATTAGGTGAGCTACGGAACACGACTTGTTCTTTGTAGGGCTGTATTGTTTGAACGTCTTCGCAAAGTCGTTAACGGAGCATTTGAAACTAATCTGTTTTCAGAACATATCAGTTGACGATTTATTAAATATATCGCCTAGATTAGAGGGAATATAGGCTTACTTATTGTTTAACTAATGCAAGAATATATTCAGCAAGATCACCTATTGGTTAATAGTCCGTATCAGCATTTTATCTAACTTGAAAAATATATAGAAATGTTCAGACCAACTTTTTTTCTCTGGCTTTGTAACATTTGGAATATTTAAAGTTTATCCGAATTAATTATTGATCCTGTAGGTTAAACATATGCTTGTGAGTAAGAATCTGATAAGAAATACAGCGCTCTAATAAACTCTAATGTGTATTGAAAATAGTGTTATCATAGTTTGAGCTTAATCTTTTCAACCGAATCGGTGTGCTTTACATCTGTAGGCCATGGATAAAAAATATAATATTAAAGCAATTGTTATACCATAAATAGATTACTTTATTACATTAGGATGAGCAGTGTGGTTCGAAATTTAACTAGTTAAATTGTTTGACTCGTTCCATTTGACAAATGTTTTAACGAGTTTTTGCTGACCTTTTGAAACATTTTACGTAAAAAGATATTAATTTGAAATTTCAGTTCGCAACATGTATTCGGACAGGACAGGTTAGTACTATTAATGAAAATATCTTTAGACATGTGCATAAATACATTGTACGAAGTAAGCGCTTCGATTAATGAATAATATGTCTTAATATTATTATGTCCATTCATTACGTCCATTCATTATTGTTCATGTTTCTGATGGGAGCGGGCGGTAATAAGTTACATAACTTGTGCCCAATCCATTTCAACATGGAATAAAATATGTTCAAACAAACAGGTTAGTATCGATTTGAAGCGAAAAGTTAGTTTATTTCTCAGAAATTACAATATGAGATTACCACATGCAGAAAATAAATATTGTTTCAGAAACAAGTCGATTACTAGTATATAGATTATACAGTGTTTTGCCCATCGTGATCCATGATGATGCTGAAATATTGCTAAAAGTGGCGTAAAACATGATTCATTCATCGTACCTACCTCACCCATAACCCACGCCTACCTTAACCCAACCCTACCAGGTTCATGGGTATAATGTGTGAAGCCTTTTTCTAGGTGTTCCCCACCATGATAATGTTGGAAAATTGCTTAAAGCGACGTAAAACATTATTCATTCACTCACTCACCCAACCCTGCCCCACCCATAACCCGCGCCTACCCTACCCCAACCCGACCAGGTGTAGTGGGGGCCTTATGGTTAAAGCGTTCGCTCGTCACGTTCATGGGTACAATGTGTGAAGCCTATTTCTGGTGTTCCCCGCCATGATAATGTTGGAATATTGCTCAAAGCTGCGAATAACATTATTCACTCACATTATTCACCCGACCCTACTTCACCTATAACCCATGTCCACCCTATCCCAACCCCACCAGCTGTAGTGGGGTAGCCTAGTGGTTAAAGCGTTCGTTCGCTAAGTAAAACATAAAACATTATTCACTCACACACCCGACCATACTTCACCTGTCACCCAACCCTACCCTACCCCACCCCAGCATGTTATATCCCCCCTACCCTAACCCACCCCAGCATGTTATATCCCCCAACCAAAAAAAAAAAGAAAAAAAGAAGAAGTCCCTGTTATATAGACCCTACGTTATGCCGATATATATTCGTCCATCGTTGTATATCCCGCTTAATCTGCCATTATCTGATTTCTAACAGGTGACAATTTGCCGATACGACGGTACAAACTTGCTCAGTGGGCGATATCGAAATTATTCATATCATTACTTGATAGATAAGAAAAGCGAATCTCTTTAATCTGCATGATAACATTTGAAGCTGGTTCAAATTTTAATAATGAAATACACTGCATCAGAGCGATATGCAGTCTCCCCAGACCCCGATTGTATCTACTTATTACAGAACAATGGTTGAATATGAAAAGAAGTGTATCCAATACGATTTACAAAACACTCCATTGATTTACCGTAGTATACCTGTATTACAGAGCAAGGCTAATCCTATAGGACAATATTGTACAGTTATGATTTCCAACACACGCTTATCTCGAATGAAGCAAAATGGTCGACCTTTTGTGTGCTTTAAATCAGAAAGTTGTTTCCTGTTGCTGAAGAGATAACAGCTTTAATTACCCTTGCTTATCGGAACAGTTTGGAAGAGAGACCGGCTGTGTCGTTAGACTCAAAGAATCGTCTTTGCAATACTGATTAAGGCGATACAGTATGTCAACTGTGTGTTAAGATATGAAAATCATGGAACATAACTTTTAATAAGTAGTCGACCATATTCATATTTGATGTAAAAGTGGCGGTTGGTGAAATTTCGGTTTTTTTAATTTCCTGTTATGAGTTGTGCATATATACCACTTTAAGGCCCTATCTCCGGCGTCACGTGACACGCATGATAAAGGCAGATATTAATGTAATAACACTTTCGGTTTTATCATCTATAGTCATATAGAATAATGTTTAATAACTGTTTACAATTCTAACTGGAAAGATATTCGCTCGTGTTACTATTCATGCACACGATTGTCGAGAATTGGGTATTTAAACTGAAATTGAAATAGAAAAAGAGCTTTAAATAAATATCAAAGTAATATTTGATCAAATTAAGCACTAAAATTGAGCAAGGGCTTTCTTATATCAAATAAGCAGCGTATAAGATTAAATACGATCTGGTCTTAAAATTTAAATTAAACTTCTGGGAAGAAATTTAAAACATTTATCTATGTTCAGGATTAAGTAGTATGGTGTTAATTCCTCCGATGTTAAACGTTAGGAGGTTGTTGTTGGAGAGACAGTTGCAGAAATGTGTATCACACAATGCACCGTGTACTACGTGTTGTATTCTCTCTCTCTCTCTCTCTCTCTCTCTCTCTCTCTCTCTCTCTCTCTCTCTCTCTCTCTCTCTCTCTCACACACACACACACACACACGCGCACACGCGCACAGATAGACAGCAAGGTGCGCACCCCTCCCTCTCCCCCGAAACAATTTTTCCCTGAGGATAGGATAATTTCCCTCTAACCTTTGGACTTCATGATTTGCGTGTGCGCGCGCACGCACGCACGCGACGACACACGCACACACCCCACTCCACCCTCTCCAAAATCCTGGATCCGCTCTTGCACAGAGAGAGAGAGAGACACTTACACACAGAGTAGGACACATACACACACAGATACTGAGGCATACACAGACACATCACCAAACACTCGCGTAGGCCGCCACGTGCACACTCATATAAGCATACAAACACGTGCACACACATCGCTATATAAGTGCCAAAAATATTTACCTAGGACACACACTGATAATTTTTTATGCATTTTGGTCACACATTGACAATATTTTGCAATATTTGGATAAAAATGGACATTATTTTAGCAATATTTTGGACACATATTGACATTGTTTTATTTTGGACACATACTGACATTCTGTTCCAATACTTTGGACACATACTGGCAATGGTTTCCAATATTTAGGGCACATATTAACATTGTTTTATTTTGGACACATACTGACATTCTGTTCCAATACTTTGGACACATACTGGCAATGGTTTCCAATATTTAGGGCACATATCAACATTGTTTTATTTTGGACACATACTGACATTCTGTTCCAATACTTTGGACACATACTGGCAATGGTTTCCAATATTTAGGCACATATTAACACTGTTTAATTTTTTCCAATATTTACATATATATATTGTTCTTTTTTTTGGGTAATACTTTGGACACATATTAACATTCTTTTCCAATATTTAGGATTCACATTGACATTGTTTTTGCAATATTTTGGGTACACACTGACAATTTGTTTTGCATATTTTTTACACACAATGTCAATTTTTGGGGCAATATTTAGGATACACATTGACAAACCCTGACCTTTCCTACCCGACCGTACATCCAGTTCCACCCCAGCCACCTTCTCTATGCCCACCCAACTCAACCACCCCGCCCCCTCCCTCTCCTCCACTAACACGCACACACGCCTCTCTAAACATCCACCCCCATTCCCACCCCTCTTGACACCAACACACACAGACACACCTATTTGTCGCTACTGCCAGATCTCTACCACCCTCCCCCCCCACACACACACACCCCGACTCTCCCACCACCCCCAACCCCTACTCCACCATTCCACAACCCTCTCTCTCAAGATCCGCAAGTATTCTTCAACGTACGTGTATGCTTCTAGAAGAAACATATTCCAACTTTCAATCTATTCATCCATACCCCCCTCCCATACTTCCTCACTCAAACACCCATCCCCGTCAACTCCTTGACCTCATCCCCCTCTTCAATATTTTTTTCGGACCGCTGAACTGCAATGATAAATTAATTTCAGAGCCGATTCTTCAGAAAAGCGAAGTGTCGATACTGAAAGATGAAGGGTTGGCGTCGAGCTCACAAAATAGCCGCCGTTATCATCAACGGCCACAACTTGGGTCTGCCAAGCGCGTTCACAACCCAGATAAGCATCTGCGGAGAACACGTGACCAGACTAGCTGCTCGAGTCTTGATAAGGATTACCATATCGTTAGTAACGTTAGAGAGCGGCGAAAACCACAAATACACAGGCCTAATCAAGCACGCGAAGAGATAACTCACATATTGCTTTTTTCGTTAGGGGAGGTTCTTTTCGACATAAAAATCACAATGACAATTTCTAAACGCCGATTCTGTCTCTTCTGAGAAGGCCTATGGTGAAAATTGAGATCGCTGTTTAGAAAACGAGATAATTTTTTATTATCATTTGGCACTATTAAATAACTTCTAGTAATTACATTTCTGTGGGATATTAGATTTTGTTAGCGCTTCTGATTTGATTGACAAAATCTTCCCGCACCAGTGAATATGTCGCTTAAACAGTCATCTCTTTTCCAAAGTTTTATTAATTTTCTCGATCATATTCAAAAATTCAATTAAAGAGAATTCGTTGAGAGCTACTTAGAAGCTTTAGTTTTCTACGATTGTGAACGGGTCAGTACACGTGAACTTATCTTCAGTTTGACAGGGTATACTCGGAGTGATGCGCTCAACAGGACATGCGCGTTTGACTGCGCAGAACACATTCACGTGTCCCACACGTGCATGAATAATTGTGCGTGTATTTTGTACACAAGGCAATGCTTCTCGAAATAATCAAAATTTTAATCAAAACACATATTTATTTTTTTAATAATTAAGGTGAAAAAGTGTACCAGTCAGTCATGGAGGACTATCACTATCTATACATTATGCTTTTTCAGATTTTTTGTTTTTTTCTTCTGATGAGTTTGGCTCGAAACATCCTTTGTAGTAGCTATATTTCCTAAGAAGGTTCGTGTAACATGTACCTGATAAAAATTTACTACACTGTAAATTTAATTTAGATTTATTTTAAAAATGGAAACAAACACAGACTCCTAAGAATAAACAATACCATGCAATTATATATTAGCGTCAGGGCGGTCCGGCTATACCGTGGTGGACACTGGCCAGAATAATCGGTAGGCGACAAGAAAAGACAATAAATATTGAGCGATATAAATCAATATACACGGGGTTTTAGGGTGATGATTGTACTTAGCGTTCTGGTCAGTTCAGATCGCATCCAAGAATATTTGAAATTCAGAGGTAAATTCTCCATCTTGGCACAGCGGTTGATAAGAGATACAATATTGATTCCAAATGACCTCTATTAAAAGTTACATTTCCCACTATCTATGTTTATTAATTATCAGAAATGTGTTTATGTGAAGAGGTAAACGATAGACAGAGAATGGAAACGTATCGATTCAATTATATTCTTTACTGTGATATGGTGAATATCGAGTGATTACAAACATAAACGAGCGTTTTCGCTCTACGTTCGCTAAGATTATGACTGTAAAAACTATAAGACATTTTTTTTTTAAATTTCAAAAGTGCTTAAAAACAATTTTAGACACCAAAACTGATCCGAAACGAGCAGATTCTTTTATAAACCAAACACAGGCAGTGTGGCTGATAAGTTTGATATAAGGGCATCATTCCTCTAGCCCCCGTCCCCTAGCCCCCTGTTGTTACAAGCCACTAATTAGTACCTCTAGCCCCTCGCCTGGCTGTTCTGTTAGCTGTACTCACTCCCCTGGTACTTCGGGAGATAATAGAGAATCATGGATCACTCAGGGCCGGATACAGCTTTTTGAGAAAGAGGGGGTGCACACTATTGAGAAAGTAGGGGTGCACACTTCATTTTCACGAGAGTTTCAATGGTCATTTAATAAACTTTCAGGACATAGGCGGATCCAGAGGGGGTCCAGGGGTGCGCACCTCCCTCTGGATCCGACTTTGTCACTGATCAGGAGGAAGCAATATGTAGATCGAGATGACAGGATTAAATGCATTGGACTAGAGTACATGTTATGTGAAAGAAATCTTGACTCATACCTGTGTGTCATTGACATATGATGGGCAACATGTCGCGTAACAACAACTGATCTTATTCTGCATTCAGACAATGTGTCAAGATCTGAATTAATATATTTGTGAATGTAAATAAATGTAGAATCTTCATATTTGTTTTGTCACTATGCCGTGATTCTCTATTATCTATACCAAGAACCGGTCAACCAACATCTGACCTACCTAGTTAATTAATAGTAGCAGTTAATCCAGTTACAAGGGAGTCGATATAAGAGGCGTCAGTTGTTTTGATAATGCTGATTGAAGTGGTGATGTGAGCAGCATTTGAACAAAATTTAGGGATGTGCATTATAGTTAAGATTTGAAATTGTGACAACGATTCAATCGAAACAAAGAGTAGTATACAAGGGTTTGTATCTACGACAAACAATGTAGTAGTGCTACCTGCATGTTTGTTTGTTTGTTGTTTAACGCCGCACTCAGCAGTATTCCAGTCTGTAAATAATTTAGTCTGGACCAGACAATCCAATGAAGAACAGCATGAGCATCGATCTACGCAACTGGGATACGATGACATGTGTCAACCAAGTCAGCGAGCCTGACCACCAGATCCCGTTAGTCGCTTTTTACAACCGGCATGGGTTCCTGAAGGCCAGGGACGGTGGGGTAGCCTAATGGTTAAAGCGTTGGCTCGTCACGCCGAAGACCCGGGTTCGAATCCCCACATGGGTACAATTTGTGAAGCCCATTTCTGATGTCCCCGCCGTGATGTTGCTGGAATATTGCTAAAAGCGGCGTAAAACCAAACTCAGTCAGTCAGTCAGTCCTGAAGGCCAATTCTAACCGGATCTTCACAGGTCGCCTGCATGTGCATACAAAGCATGATATTAAGAGTTAAACACAAAGAAATATTTTATTAAAATAAGATTCACATTTTGAAGCCAATGCATACTAACACTTTGTTTGCCATCAAAACTATCATTTACAGACGTTTGATGGTCGGCCAATTCGAGACCAAAGCTGCCCGGGTTACTCTGAATGTTGGTGATCCGAATGCACCTAACGGATATGGGCGAACAGTGGCGAATGCTTGTGATCATTCAGAAAATACCTGCCTGCGTGGAGCTGATTCTTGATTTAAGGTTTTACCATAGAAACAAAAACACAATTCAGAAAAAAATGATACTGTAGAGTATGTGCCTTTACAGCCATCGGGATGTAGGGAAAAACACCAAAAAGAGAAAAAAAGCAACAACAAAAAAAAAACCCATAAGAATTCTTACAACAGGATAAGAATTTTTGGTTCGCGGTTCCTCTCGCACCAGGAAGGTTCCAAGAATAAAAGAACGTTAGCACAAGTCGATGCCTAGAAAATAACAAGTTTTAATTCTTTCTTTTTAAAAGAATATGCATTGATAAACAATTGTTTTCAATTCTAACTAATTAAACTTTTCGATGCCTTTTTTATAATTTCGCCATGCTTTTTTAATTCTTTCTTCTTAAATGTGCACTGATACAGTCTTGCTTACTTGAGAGGTACTTCTATAGCTAATTCAAGATCCTTGTCCTGGGACAGGTGTAACCTGTCAACGAGACACATCTGGCTCTGTCAAGAACACAGTTGATATGGGCTTTCAATCTCTGGCCACAGCTTATGCTCCTATCAATATTTATAACTTCCTTGTCGACAAAATCTAACGGTTATGATTGTCATTTTACTCTATCTATCTCAATTTAATATTTTGCATATTTAAAATTTATGTCAATTCAAATTTACCATCTGATAAAGATCCTTTTCATATTCACGGTATGAATATTTAAAGCGGATAATGTCAGACTACTTTAATTGATAATTCCTTTATAGATATGTCGAGAGATGAAGACGTTGGCCGCTGTATCAAACTAAAAAACAAACGAGAGATACGCTGTTTTATTAAAACTCCAATTAACGAGTTAAGTGATTTAAAGAAATTGCTTTTCCCCATGAGTAATTGTGTTCCGCTTTGTTCACACCCTAAAACCGCCTCCTTGACCCGATAAGATAAACTTTATTATAAAAAAACCCATTTTAGGTTGATATTCAATAGAAACGCCATTGAGGGAGAAGTAGAAACTATAGGTACGTGGGATGGAGTGGGGGTGTTGATTCTTTTTTTTAAATTTAAATTTTTTTTTATTTTAGTTGGGGGGGGAGTTGGGGAGGGGGTCATCATATAGGAGAGATTTCTCTTGTAATGTGTACAGTCACCGAAGGAATCGCTGTCAATAGTTGTTGTTTTAATAATGCCATGCCTTTATGAATATTCATATGCAGGCGTTGAGTGAGTTGAAGGCAGTATAGTGTGTACAGAGCTCGATCGATTGATATCGTTATATGGCGCCAACTATGTTACTGTTGGAGGTTAACGGTGAAACTGGTTTCACATTGGTTTATAATGACAAATGGTTTCGGGCAATGAATGCACACTTACAGGACCTAATAACTTTACATATACTGATCTACATTTATAGAATACTTTGGTCAGTATGTATACCCTGACCAAAAGCCTCATTACAATTGTACAGTTGCGAACACTGAGATGACTGCCCCATTGTTTTGTTTTTTTAAAATAAATATTTCAATTACAATTAAGAAAAATCGATTACTTAAATAATATATTTTATGCCCAAACAGAAATAAATCGACCTTATTCTTGAATCGTAAATTTTCGGTTAGGCTTGAGATACTGTTTAATTCCGGTGTATACCAATGGAAGGATATTTTACATTTATACCAACGGAATCAGAACCGGATTCAGACAGATCAGTCTCTTAACCACACCTCTCGCAATGCTACATGTCTTTCATAGTGAGTTTAGTTTTACGCCGCTTGTAGCAATATTCCAGCAACATCACGGCGGGGGACACCAGAAATGGGCTTCACACATTTACCCATGTGGAGAATCGAACCCGGGTCTTCAGCATGGCGAGCAAACACTTTAACCACTAGGCTACCCCACTGCCCCACAGGTGTGCCAAAAGCGCGTCTAATTAAACAATGACGAATGATACGTGTTTTAACAACCTAATGTGGAAGAAATTGAATGCAAATCATTTCTCTAACTACCCCAGACCTCACAATATTACAACTGATTTATGTAGAGCTAAGGGTTTATATATTCGATGGTCATTAAAACACAATCTAGTTTCATAGAAGCAATACATTTTCGAGAAATGGTCAAAAAGAAATATGTTGTACAAAGTTAAAATTTGAGGATTGAAAACATAATTATGATTCTGAACCATTTTTGATGGGGAGTATTGTAAAACAAACAGTATTGCCGATTTCGTCAAGTTAAGTCACAGAGCCTCTATGTTATACAATCCCAACAAAAAACAATAATCACATTAATACATGTATATCAATAGATAATAACAATCTCTTGAAAGAAATAGCCCCAAAAAGTTGTACAGTGAAACTACCTTTCTTGAATGTATCTATACAAAATATTGAAACAGATTCATATGCAGCTATAAATATAACAATTACGCCACGTAGCTCATAGGTTTTAGGTTCTGATAGACTGACTGACTGAGTTTGGTTTTACGCCGCTTTTAGCAATATTCCAGCAACATCACGGCGGGGGACACCAGAAATGGGCTTCACACATTGTACCCATGTGGGGATTCGAACCCGGGTCTTCGGCGTGACGAGCCAACGCTTTAACCATTAGGCTACCCCACCGCCCCTAGGTTCTGATAGAAGATGGAAAGAGTTTGAAAAAGAACTTCTTGATATCAAGGATAGTTGTAGGCGTTGATGCATCCGGGGATGTAATGTTGAAAATGTACAACTGTTCGAATGATATATTTTCAAATTGTTGAAAAAACAACAATGATAACAATTTAAATTGAAAATCTACGTGAGTACTTTTAAGCGTACAATCGCAAATCAAAAGTGCAATATTGTGTACTTGGGTTTACTTCCCAAGAAACGAAGCAGCCGGGATACCGAACCCAGTCAGAGCGGGTGGGTGTGCACTCAAGTGTAACGGCTGGTTCATTTGCAGATGCCCTCACGGCTCATTGTGTGTGTATATATAGAGATGTTGGGTTTTGTAAATACATGCTCATTTTTTGTGTATAACATTTTGCAATCAACAGACATCATAACATGTCATGTGTTCAAGTATCACACCTGCCTGTCTGTGTAATTACATAATGTGACAGAGACCGAACTCGGGCCATAAATCAATGCATTTTGTTTATGGTGTATAGCCTGATTGGTGTTTAGTTCAAATTGCATGTGGTCAGTGATAGCAGCTGTGTATTGAATATTGTCATTAGCAGACAGGCAGGCAGACACACAGGTGGCAATAAAACAAGACATTGAGTTTTGTCTGTGACAACGACATATCTATATCACAGTTAAAAATTGTGTCAACGCTAAATAATGACATTGCTTTCAAGTATCGAACTGAGAAAGTGACTCGGTAAGAAGAACGTGTGGTGAAATAGACAAATGAAATTATATAAACAGTTAATTTACTGTCATAACATATAAAAAGCTCGCGCCTGTGAGATATCAACAAAACATTAGAAAAATAGCTCACACCAAAGCCTTCACCGAGTATTCACCGGACCACCCGCTTCCAAGCTGCGCGAACCTATTTCACTGCGCACGTGCTATGAGCGCAGCCCAGCTGTTGAAACCAGTTTTCCCCCCGAAAAGTCGGGGGAAAATTAGTGAATCGTTTGAACTCCGATTTCGCGCGGTTTTTTTCATCGCGTTATTTTTCAACTTTATAAGTTGAATTTGCATTTTTGACGCTTTGTTTCGGTAAGTCCATACCGAAAGGTATCAGAATCTGCAAAGTTATGTTTTACGTTGCATGTGACCTTTAACGCGAATAAACACTTGCTCCTTTAATTAATTCTGGTGTCTCCCGCCGTGATATTGCTGGAATATTACTAAGTAAAACCATACTCACTCACTCATTCACTCTTTAATTAATGTGAAAGGTTTCTGTGTATATCAATAAACTTTATCATAAGTGGTCAGTATAAACTACGCAACGTAGGGAATGTGTGCCTAAATAATCGCTGACATCTCCAAATATATTTACATGTATTTGTAGTTTTTAATAAAGCTTATACAATGTATTCGTATACTGAACACAGTATATTACACAGCATGTAATTTCCAGCACACATTAAATATCCTAGGAACAAGATATTAAATTGATAATCAAAGTTATCCGACATTCACAAAAATTCTAAGATGTTACAGATGAGAAGATTTGTACAAAATGTGGGCATGCTGAAAGCGCGATTAGTCAAACTGGCCGAAATGTCGCGAACATAATGATTTTGGTTTCGGTGTTTTCAGCCATCCCGCTTAGCGGGTCAAGTTATGAATTTGTTACGGTTTTTATTTGACGTGTTTTTTCTACATCTCACGTTTACTTAAAATCAATTATCTTGTTACCTTAGGCCATCCAGGTGATAACTCACGAGCTCGGGAAAATATGTAGTATCCGTTCTGGGAATTAAGTGTATAATTTCAACAACAGATCGCAAAGGTAAGATACACCGAGTTGCTATTAGGTGATTTGGTACGTTAACATAGTGGGTTTTATGAGAGAACACATATTGATGGTGTCCCTGTAGCCTTGCTCCAAGGCTGTACTGAATGCTAAGCCTCTTGGTGTATAGTAATTCTATCCTTTAAAGAGGCAAGTCTAGATAAGCGGACAGTACTAAGGACACCAGTCCGTCAGAGGAATATTGATAGTTTATAGAAATTATCATTTAAACTATTTATTTTTACCTTAGCGACTTGTGTAAGTCTAGTGTCCCTGGGGCCGTTGTACAAAGCATATTTACACAGCGATCTTAGCGCTAAGGTGACCGTAACTCCCATACCTTAACATAGACTTAAGGTAGCCTTAGCGCTAAGGTTGTTTTGTACAACGGCACCCCTGTCACTAGCGGAGACGTCAGCTGGGTCAGTCTACTGTTGGGACAACGTCACTGTACAAACGTATTGCAATTGATGCCGGACTGCACTACGTCCTCACACATACCCAGTAAAATTGAAGCGCCGCGATTCCGTTCGTAGTATGGCAATTCCGTTCTTAGTATGGCAATCTCATTTTACGCACGTTATTACTCCGTCCCATTTTAGAACGTGTAGAACGTTCGACATGGGGAATTGACTTACATAAGTCCTCTGAAAATCACCAACAAACATTGACACAGTTGACATTGACATCCAAAAAGGATGTAAAGCCCAGGGATGAGAAGCTTCACACAACAAATGGATGACAATTTGGATGTTCAAGAAACACTCATTATATCTTGTGGCCAGTTTGTGAGTTCTATTCATGTACCAAATAATCCAGTGATGTCTGTAGATGACACAAGATATTGAATGAAAACCTCCACCAACATCCAACAGTCTAAAACATCACATTGAAAGAGTAAACTACCAAGTCCATGTTTGGAAACAGTCTCTGCAACCAATCATGAACATCCCTTCACCAGTTGACCATGGTTGGAGCATTTGTGATGGTCAGCTTATCCTATTCTGATGTCGAGAGATCCTGCTCCCCGTGGATTGGTTGAACTGACATCGTGTAAATGCAAAAAGTCAGCATGCCAGCAGAAAGAATGATATAGTGTGCACATAGGCATGTCTTTTTGTATGGCAGATGATTGTTGCCCGAACACATTTGACTTGTTGCCAGTAGATGACTCCGATTCTGACATGAGTGAGTGAGTGAGTTTAGTTTTACACTGCATTCAGCAATATTCCATCTATATGGCGGCAGTCTGTAAATAATCGAGTCTGGACCAGACAATCCAGGGATCAACAGCATGAACATCAATCTGTGCAATTGAGATACGATGACATGTGTCAACCCAGTCAGCAAGCCTGACAACGTTACCAGATCCCGTTAGTTGCCTCTTACGACAAGCATGGGTTATTGAAGATCAATTCTAACCCGGATCTCTGCAGGTCCGATTGTGACATGAAGTAACATATGAAATGAAAGAAAGTGAAAAGGAGGGTTAATTGCAAGCTTATGGATGTATCAAAAGTGATTAAGAGTTATCTGATAGAACAATTTGAATGCCTACAACCAAAGCTTAGACGTAGTTATCGGCCATGAAGCATAGTTTTCAAACACTTTTGGATAATGTTATTTCATCAAATATTTTAGGAGTGTGAAGCTTTGAATGACCTTATCATTGAAATTTAGCTCTATTCCTATACTGTATTCAACATTAGACACCAAATGATTTGTTTGGATTTCATATCAGTACAAATTTAGTCCTCAACTAAGTATATGTAGTAAAAACTACAATGGCGGCCATTTTGGCGGCCATTTTGAATCTGGGTAATATATAAAAATCCCTAATAATATGCCGTCACTCTAGAAGTAAAGAGAAAACAAAAACAACTTGTTTTAGTAACAAAAATAATGTTATCTGCCATTAAATAAATCACCCTCACACATTTTCATGAACAGTCTGAGAAATGCCAAAATACCCCTGTCTCAAAGAATAGGCTGTAAAACATTACATTACCACGATATGACCAACCAAATAACTTGTTTTGTGCCCAAGCCATCACTCTAGGAGAAACAAGCGTCAAAACACATAAAAAATATCAACTTTGGATGTAAATGGAAAAATTCGGTGTTCATGTTTATGTAGATTTAAGTGCTGAGAAGGCAAAACACGACAAAACAAAATGGCGGCCATGATGGCGGCCATTTTGATTTTTTTTTCTAAACAAAATTATGTCAAATAATTTCTACATCCTTTAGCAGTACACAGAAGTCAAAATGAAAGTGATCAGATTGATAGTAGTAAAACTATTAATGATTAACTTTGATGTGTTGTCGGGCAGCAAACCAAATGTGACGACAATGCCCCAGACCCCCACCACATATAATGGCCTGTAAAAAAACTGATACCAGGACTAATAACACTATCTGTGACGTCACGAAAAATGAAAAATGGACAAGGTTATCTTAAATACCGTCCATGACAATATACCATGATCAGATGGCAGGCCGCAAACAATGGAATATAACAGGCTTGTCCTGTGTCAAGGATGTAAAACTATAAGGCTCAGTTGATTATATAATATATGTTTCATTTCAATTAATAATATCTTTATTTCGCTATATTAAATGCCAAAATATGAACAACACTGGCGCTTGGTCTGCACCTTCACATGGTTATTGTTATTTCTTATTTAAAAAATTATTTAAAGCTTTTAGAATTAAAAAAATGGCGTGAATGACAACTGCTGATAACTATCCCAGACATCTTATCTTTGAAAAAACTAAATATGCTTATTTCGGCCTAGAACAACAAATTTCAAACATGGTAGAGTCATGAGGTTGAACATTCATATCTTTCCCCAGCCTTCATTGAACTAATTTACTTTCATACATTGACATTGAGTTAGATTGTTTTTATTTTCTATCTTAAAACCCCAATGACAAGTATTTGAATATCCTACGAGTCAGAATTTCTGCTCTGATTGGCACAACAAAAATATGGAATGTGGACAAGAAGTTAAAGCCAAATTTAGGGAATATCGATGGTCAGTTTTCAGTGAAGTCAAACAGCCACTCCGTTCCACTTATTTACCCACCTGAACTAGAAAGAGACAAACGAAATCGCTTCTTATGTTTCGTACTTAGATCGATACCTGATTAAGATTCAGAGTGACAAAAGCTTTCCTCACCGCGGTACAAGAAGGATGACTTCAACTTTCCAATAGTTAGATCTAACACTTACTTTATGAGGAGCAATAGCCCAACAACTCCAGTTTTAAGGTATAGCCGAGCATGCTTTTTCTACGATTTTAAGCAAGTCGATTTTTGCACAAAAGCTGTTTTATCAAAAGAACAACACTGAAGGCCTTAGTAAAGTTTCCAAAGGTTTTACGGGAGACGCGTGTACGACACATGACATATCAGTGAACAATGTTACTTTTTATGCAATTCCCTATTTAGCCTTGGCCCCATAATACCGTAGTGTTTTAGGTGCACAACTGATTTTCCTTTTGTGTGTGTCTGTGTTTGTTGTTTAACGCCGCACTCAGCAATATTCCAGCTATATGGCGGAGGTCTGTAAATAATCGAGTATGGAAATGATCCAGTGATCAGTAGTATGAGCATCAGTCTACGCAATAAGCCATTTTCCAGTTTTGCCGTTTAGAGTTATCTGCCCATTGTGACACGTGACCGCGGGCATGACAACACGTAAACAATAGCTGTCAGGTTGACGTGCCGTTTGTTTTGTCGACAGTGATCAACAGCATGAGCATCGATCTACGCAATTGGGATACGATGACATGTGCCAACCATGTCAGCGAGCCTGACCACCCGATCCCGTTAGTCGCCTCTTTGCATCTGTTTGTGTTGGGTGCCACAAATTAGCCAGGATACGCCTGCCCGTTTCGCGAACACCAGGTATCAGCACTATTTGATAGGGATTCAACACTCGCTTAGGTCGTAATCATACAGTCGACTCTTCTTTTGACGGAGAAGTTGGAATCATATAAAGACTACTTTTTGCAAAACAAAATGTGAATATGGACATTTTTTTACTTGAACCACCTTCTTCGTCTGGATTTACTTACCTTGTTTTAACCAAATGGATAGTTTGTTTCAGTTGTAAATGATTGTCCCAAGAGGCGAACAAAATTATCTGTGGTTGAATTGGTTGATTGCACATTTCGGTGCTCAGGGCGTTAATCACTTGATTTTCTGGTCCATCCAATTATTTACCGACCGCAGTCATATAGCCCAGTAATATGCTGGACAAAATAAGTTAGGGATATTGGTATTTGTATGATTGATATTTTATCAGTGTGTCAATGAATAAATAGATCATTATTCATAATTTCAAAATTTACGCATATCCCTAACTATTTTTGTCCAGCATACAACAAACTAACAAAATCTAACTGGCACATTGAACCTGCATTAACAGAAGGGAGTCTTGTTCTCAATTACACGTGGTGATGTGGTACTAACTGTAAAGAATTCCATTGAACCATGAACTGTCTCTCAAATATCTTTCTCACGCAAATGTATTGAAAACAAGAAAAGCCTTGTGAAGCTGATATCAAGAGCATCACGATCACCATGCCTCCGTCTAATAGCTATAGAGCTTCTGTTAGAGATCGGTACTCTCATCTCCAGTACATGGCATTTCACATCAACGGTCTTTGTCATGTCTAACCATGTCTGCATATGAAGTACTAGTGACGGACGGAGGGAACATGGTCCTAAATATTGCATCTGTTTTATGGCGGATGGTAACGAGTCATCAAAAGATGACGCCCACGCTTATTTGCAAAAGTCATGTGAATCCTACCACAGGCAAACTGTAGCGCAAAATAGGGTTGCGCAGCAGAGAGAAAAATTATCAATCTTCCTATATGCGAGCGAAGCGAACGAAGGTTGGCAACGTACTTCCCTCGCTTCGGTTCGTACAATATTTTTAATGTCAAAATACAATATCGCCACCATCAAAGAAAGACATCCTTTTCCTCACAGGGTTGTGCCCTCAGAATTACAACCTCATATTTAGTAATTACTCACGTAAAATATATTTCATTCAACTTTTAAGCGCCACTCGGGGCATGTCAAATCGTTCTTCGCCTACATTTCCCCTGCCACACGAATAAGAAAAATTAAAACAGAATAAGAAATATAATATTGCCTAGTTTAAACTGATGAAGATTATTTATCTTATCTGCCGTTGTTATTGTTAGAATTTTCGTAACATTTATTCTGAAAAGAAATCACTTCTGGCGGAGCGGGTGAATGAAAGCAGGGGAGGTAACTCCGAAAGTAGATATGTTTGCGGACACGTGTGATTCAACAAGCATATTTAGAGTTAGCTCCCCTCTTCCTTCACTCCGTTGAACCGGAAGCTGGCAGGGGCAATGGAGGCGAAGAACGATTGGTATGCCCCGAGTGGCGCTTAAAATCTGGAGATTTATAGAAAAATTGATTTCCGCATTAACTATGAAGTAAAGTGGGGCAAATATTTCGGATTACCCACATGGTCACGTGGCTCCTAATGTTCATTGGTCATTTGGAATTGCCATCATACAAAGAGACTAAGTATCATTGACTGACAGTTCATTTTGAATAATCCAAGTGTATATTGTAGAGAGAAATTTCACCTGAGAGACAAATTCAGCCTGATTAAAAGGTTGGAAACGTTTGCCCCTCCAACCAATTAAGCTTTTACTTCGTGTATTTACGTGTTAGCTGATAGCATTCGTCACCACTCGCCCCTTTCCGTAACCTGCAAGAAGATATTCGGTATTCGGCTTGGAATAACACGAGTTGGTCACGAATGAGCTGATAGCTTACCTTCGGCTAAATCCGGAAGCCGAAGATTAGAAGGGCAATTGGTGACGAAGTGTGGACGATACTTCATGGAGGTTATATGGAAAGGGGCGAGTCGTGACGAATGATTAGAAGGGTCACGGATCGCATTCAGGCTCCACAACTCGCATCTTCCGGCTTGACCCGGCATGGTAGTGTTGGCAGTGATTATACGCCATGGAACGCGCCCTCTAGTGGCAGATTAAATCAGACTAACACAAGTGGTTAGTTCCTGTGGGTAAGTTCTTCGGCGTAGCCTTTTAGCGAGTTGATGCGTCCTTAGAGCCAAATTGTTATTAGTCGAGCTGCAAGCTCCATACAGTGTCAACTCATCTAATACTGTAGTAACCACAGACTTGTAATATCGGATGTAGACTTAATGTTTGAATACTGTTTAAATCATTTGGTGATCAGAGAAAAGATGAAATACTATCTCCGTTACCTCCTTAAATAACCATTATGCTACCATTCCTGCAGTTCCTCCTGACAGCCACACAGCTAGTGTGTACACAGTGTGATAATCGTTATGTTTTATGGTAGCGAGCCCTACCGAGAGGTTTTTGCGATCAGCAATGCTTTTTCAACGTTCAAATATACAGGGGCGGTGGGGTAGCCTAGTGGTTAAAGCGTTCGCTCGTCACTCTGAAGACCCGGGTTCGATTCCCCACGTGGGTACAATGTGTGAAAGACCATTTCTGGTGTACCCCGCCGTGATATTGCTGGAATATTGCTAATAGCGGCGCAAAACTAAACTCACTGGAAATAAACACTTTTGATGTGTTATAGAAAAGTCGCACAATATTAAATCTGATTGTGATAGTCGCTGATCTGTCTCATACAGACCCTAAAACAAACATGAAGAATCCGAGAACTTCAGACGAAGTCTAAACAATTTGGTAAGTGTGGATTCCTGAAGTTTTTGTCAATGGGAACGTCCTGGGTTCATTCATATCAAATATCGAAAAACACTTTTAAAACTATTAAAAATCTAGTCAGTATTTCACGGGGATAATACGGAACCTCAGTTTAAAATGTAAGGGTCCTGCATGTCTACCTCACGCCCGGGTTCGAATCCCCACATGGGTACAATTTGTGAAGCCCATTTCTGGTGTCCCCCGCCGTGATGTTGCTGGAATATTGCTAAAAGCGGCGTAAAACCAAAATTCAGTCAGTCAGTCAGTCTACCTCACGACCCCTGAACCACGTTATTTTCCCTCCCGTCCAGCCCTTTCTGCAATGCTAAAGCCCTAAATGAAGCAAGTCTAGAATTCCTCATATTAGCAATTCTCGAAACGTTCGTAGCCCTACGAACCTCTTAAGCCCATTCTTAACACATTGGCTACGATAAAAGTTAAGAATTCTTAGGGCTACGAACGTTTCGAGAATAAGGGCCCTGGTTCTGAATCTCCCAGCTCACTGGGGCTAATTTTAAATTTAACTGGAACTACTTTTTCCATCAGATCCTATTCAAACTCAGCTTATCCTGCAAACATCCGCCAGACGTAATGAACAAGGATTCTGCGCACATCGAAACCCATCGTCCAGTGTCTTAAAACATTAATTCCTGGTACTGACCCACGGACCAGTGAATGTAAGGACTCTACATGTAACAATCCATGATGTATCATGGGCATGCTTCAGTTGCATACGTGAATTGAATAGTGTAAAAGGATCACCCATTTTCCCTAAAACAGACGTCTTGTGCCCTAAAGGCGCGGTCACATCTTACGGTCATGAAGTAGTAAACCGTAGTTTTATTGTAGTGCCCTGTTACTACGCTGTGCTACGGTCAACACTGGGGGTAAGGTGAGGTGAGGTGAAATTGGGTTTTACGTCGTGCTTTAGAATATTTCGCTCATATGACGACGTGCGTGCGTGTGTATGTGTATGTGCGGCTGCTTGTACTAGCCCAGACTTAAGCTGGTATATAGTGCTAGCTCACTGAGATACCATGCCGCAGTGAAACATGAATAACCCACTCAGACACATAATACTGACTCCGAGCCGACCAGTCCTTGTTGTACATTTGCAGGGACCAACACTAGGGATAAGTAGCATATGCGAAAACCATATGCACCCAGGATCCTCTGTGACGATGTTGTTATTTTAATAATGGAATGAAGTCTGCTAAATGTTGTTTCAGAGAATTGGCTTAAATTGGTCACTTGCTCCTTATCACACTGACCCGTGAATATTGATCTTCAGCAACCCATGCTTGTCGTAAGAGGCGACCAACGGGATCGGGTGGTCAGGCTCGCTGACTTGTTTGACTCATGTCATCGATTCCCAATTTCACAGATCGATGCTCACGATGTTGATCACTGGATTGTCTGGTCCAGACTTGATTACTTACAGCCATATAGCTGGAATATTGCTGCATCATGGAGGTTCTTAGAAAAACAAAGGTGGTGTCAAAGTAGCGCTAGATGGGTATATGTATACCAAGAAAAGTTATACTAGCCATACTAAAGTACTGTCGGAAATAGAAAAAAAACTGTTATTTCACATTTACATCTACAATGTATGTAGATAATATGTGAAAGTGTGAAATATGTGTTAAACTAAGTTCGGCCTAACTACAGTCTCAGTGGTAGGGAGATAAGAAACGTAAAAATTGGACCTTACTCAGGAGAAATGACCAATGCGGTTTTTTCTAAGTCCAAATCGACTTATTTGGAACAGACCATGACTTTATGCAAATTAGTGTGCGATAATATTGTATTACAAAGGACACTTTTTAAATACCCATTTTGAAATTAGACTTAGCTTCATTATAAATGATAGCTAACGTAAAAAATAATAACTTTAATACTGAAACTATTAAGGATGTAGCTACCATGGAGTCTCACTATCACTATAAAGAAACAGGTAGGAGGGGTCGTCTCAAAAGCAAAATAAGGACGGGTGTAGGTGGTTTGGGGTCGGGGTGGGGTATAGAGATATCAGCTAAGATAAGATGATCCTTCAGGGGAATTAAACTGGGGAAGTAAACGGCATGCAATAACAATTTACAAATAATATCCAGTCCTGTCGATCTTCGGGTGGTCATGTCACCTATATATTTTGAGACATTTAATACGATGACTGATTATGCTTTTCTACGGGCATCATACTCTTTTACATATCTCAACATAAACTTTATGAAAGAAATACACTTAAGATGTTAATCAACAGATGCGACATATTCAACACACAAGTAAAGGCATCAAATATCTTTGAGATAACTCCTTGTGCCTGTAGGCAGCGCGTGCATTTCATGCCAGATGAGTCGATGGTCCGTCGTCATACCTGGCTGAGCGACCTAATTGCCATGAATAGTCTGATCTATTGTTTTGAGCAGCTATTCGTATTTTTTCTAAGTTTGGCCCGATTTTACGAGTGAACATGCTTTTCTTTATATCCTATTACGCATCCCACTGAACGCCCAGTTAGGCCGATGTGGGTTATTTCGACATATGTTATTCGCAATTGTGTAAGTTTTAGGGATACAGAGTAACAGTCTAAAAACATTTTTTTTTATTTCCGACAGTACTTTATAGGTGACAATGTACAAATAGATCAGCATTTGATTGTCCAGGTATTCTCTACACCAACCTGAATATGGAAGATCCGATTGTTCCAAAGGAACACAATCATCCTTCTGACACTACCAACGTCAATATGACCAAGTTCAGGAATAAACTGTATGATAGTGTTCCTGTAGCTATATGTGTGCTAATTCATATGCGGCATGTTACTAAGTAAAACTTATGTTATATTATATTTTAAATAATATATTCATGTGAGAATAAATGCATGTGCTGCTAAAAGATTTGTTGGTATTCTATTACATGTTTTCATTGGGGGCCTTTTTTCCTACCCATTGAGGGCTATTTGTCATGGGGGTGTATAACCTAGGGTATTTTGTCTGGGGGCTTTTTGTCTGAGTGGGCCTATTATCCTACCACCGGAGAACTAGGGTCAATCACGTTCAAACTACGGTAACAGCAGGGCCTTGGTGTTCACGCTAACCGCAGAGACACTTTGAACACATTGGAATTTTTTGGTTTTAACCACGGCCAAATCAGAGTACGGTCATAACTACGGTGATCTACGCTTAAATACGCCAAACTACGTTTAAGTAAGATCTAATACGGGTCTTCTACGGCCTATTACGTTCACCTCCCACTACGGTCAACTACGTGCCCGTCCGTAAGATGTGGCCGCCGCTTTACGGATAGGGTCGAGAGTTATGTGTGAGGTAAGATAATTCGTTTTAGCCGCGAATAGCTACAAAATTGCTGATGCGCCTTAAAGGTCAGAACTTTGCCGATTCTGATACCTTTTGGTATGGACTTACAGTAACAAATTATCAAAAATGCAAATTCAACTTATAAAGCATTGTCAGAATTTCTAACTGTGATATGATCTAGATGTGCCTCTGTCACAGACAAAACCCAATGTCTGTTTTATTGTCACCTATGTGTCTGCCTGCCTGTCTGCTAATGACAATATGCAATACACAACTTCGATCACTGACCACATGCAATTTGAACGTAACACCTATACACCATAAACAAAACGCATTGATTTATGGCTCGTGCACCTGAGATCTGCCTCTGTCACATTATGTAATTACACAGACAGGCAGGTCACTCACATTTATGAATTATTCATGCATCAATACATATATAAATATGAGAACAGCATATATTTTCACACATTCAGACATATCTATGACTTAACATCTTGCCACATTTCAACAACGCATTTCAACAACGCTCTAACTTCTACTGGATGGGAAGTGGCGGAGTTTAGAAGAACCTGGTTTGGTGTCTCTCGGGATGTACTGGCCTTCTGCTTCATCTCTGATCAAAGTGTGAGACTACTTAATGATACATGAAAGAGGAAAGTAGTGATCAAAATGTGACAAATGGAGAAACCTTTAATGTTTGAAACAACATCTAGGAACAACAGCCAATTAGGAAAATGCTATCAAAACAATGCTTGCAATGCTTGAGAAAAACAACTTGATCAAAGATCAGGACACACTAAAACTTTTAACTACAGCAATTTGAGGGTTCATTCTCACTTATCCACCACCCTTTAGTTTTGACAAGGGATTAGATGGGATTAGTTGACACGGGTTAGTGATTACACTGCTCACTCTGAAATTTGGTCCTGGTGGGTGACACTAATTAGCTGATTTGCCCTGTTACAGTGAACAGTGTTCGTGAACTTTAATTAAATTGTGTCGATTATGCTATTTGTGTTTTTTTAATTCAGTGAACATTTTGCACTATTACACGATTATAAAATGGTACATGAGGTTCTTTAAGGTCAGTCACGACGGCTAACCAACAGGTTAATGTCCAGTTTATTCCTAATGGTAGAGGTGGTCAGTACTTAGTGTTCCAAAATTACAAGTTTGTAGTTAAAAGAAGACGAGGAACATCTGTCCATTGGAACTGCGCCCAGAAGAACTGCCATGCCACGGTTAACACCAAAGATAATATTCTCACGTCCTACAGAGACCAGCATAACCATGCATCTGTGGAGAATAGAATCGCTGTAGATTCTTTCTTGGCCAATCTTAAGGACCGTGTCCGAAAAGATTCCAAACCAATTCCATCTCTTTATCAGGAGGAGTTATCAGGTAAATATTAACATAAATACTTGGCAACTTTTTAATTACTATTAAATACTAAAATACTACAACAGTTTTCTTTGAATTTAACATTGTGTTTCTCTGTTCTAGGTCTGAGAGTGATGAATCCTGACATCATTGCAGAAGTGCCCATCTTTGACAGTGTACGTCCTGCTCTATACCGCTCCCGAGCCAAAGACATCCCCATCTGCCAGCAACTAGATCAGCAATAGATCTTCCCGATGCATATACTAAGACGCATGCCAATGACAACTTCCTGCTGTTTTCTCACGGCGACCATGACAAGATCCTGACCTTCGCGACTGACGAGAACCTGCGACTTCTCTCCGAAGCAGATGTGTACTACTGTGACGGAACATTTGACAAGTGCCCTGGTTTGTTCACCCAGCTTTACACCATTCATGCATTTGTGCAAAATAAGATGTGCCCTTTGGTGTATGGTCTGCTCCCAGATAAAAAGCAGTCGACATATGAACGTTTCTTTGAAAATGTGAAGAATGTAGCGGCCTCTAAGAACATTGTATTGGATCCAGTGAGTGTGTTCACTGATTTTGAGACAGCTGCTCAAAACGCCATCAAGATGACTTTTCAAAATGCCAAATTAAAGGGTTGCTACTTTCACTTTAGCCAGAGTGTTTGGAGAAAAGTTCAGAAGCTTGGAATGGTAACTGAATATAAGGACAACCCGGACATAGGTCGTCTTGTAAGACGAGCGATTGCTTTGCCCCTGGTACCAGTGGACTGTGTGAGTGATGTGTGGTGGCAGGCCCTGGAAGATGCACCTCCTGGGGGTGGAACAGTTTACAGACTATATGACATCGTACTGGGTGGAGGGTGACCATGGCAGGACCATGTGGAACCACTTCGCCACCGAAGGCCCCCGCACTACTAATCATGTTGAGGGCTGGCACAGGAAGCTTTCCTGTTTAGAAAACCATCCCAATATCTTCAAGATTATTGAATTCTTGAAAAAAGAACAATCTTACGTAGAGGCATCATGTATGCAATTAAGAGGATGTGCCAAACCTCCTCGCAAGAAAGTTAAATATGTCAATTTAACAAACAGATTATGTAACATCAAACAGCAATTCATCTAAATATGTACTGTCATAGACCTTACTGTCGCAGTTGTGGAAGATATATATGTAACAATGTAAAACATTATGAAGAGAGCGCCGAAAAGCTTTCGTGAGTCCAGTCTCTTCTTATTATGAATATGCGCGTTTGATTACAAACAAGAGAAAAGTCCGGTCACGTGATATGCAAATTAGCCTGTGGCAGTGATGTGATGTTAAGTCATCGCTGTGTCGGAGTGTGCAGGCAGGTGTGTAAAATGTCCGTCATTGTTTTGTAGATCCACGTGCGAATTTCACCTTGGAATATTTCGACATACAAAATATAAACAAACATAATGAAACCGGGTTTCTTTGTCCACCGTGGTAATAGTCATACCCCAGTCTGGTTTGATTTCGAGTGTTACGAAAGTTGTGAGTGTCACGAAACCTACTTGCAGATAATATTGCTGAGTGCGGCGTAAAAGTAAACTCACTCACTCAGTCACACACTACTTGCAGATATAAGTGTAACCACATGGCTGTTCAAGAGATTGGATTGTCAGTTAGCACTCCTGATTTTTTATTTTGTTTTCAAAACGTACTGGACAACAGACACCTTACACCGACAAAACTCAACACCACGATAATTTATGTTCAATGTCCAATCAATCGCTGAGCATTCCAATTGCTTGCTCTTCTCCCTGAGGAGTATACAACTGAAAACTGTAGGTGGTGTTGCCTTCACACCGCCATCTCATCCTACTTGGCACCCATTCCCTGATATGCACGCACAGGGATAGTCCTAGACTAAGGCTTAGTCTCTGAATATATATAATTTTGATAGTAACAAACAAGCCCATTTATATTGAAAAGGAGCCCTAGGGAGACCAGAGATTCTGAACCTGAGGAAATCTAGACTTGCTTTATTTAGGGCTTTAGAACTGCAGAGAGGGCTTGGCAGTGGGGAAATTAATGTGGTTCAGGGACTGTGAGACAGACTAGGATAGTCCCTGCCAGAGTAGTTTTAGTAGCTCTGTTTTAGTTTGGGAGCAGAAGTCGAACAACTCTTGACGAGGGACGATGTGGTAGCCCAGTTGTTAAAGCGTTCGCTTGTAACACCGAAGATTCGGGTTCGAATCCCACGTGGATACAATGTATAGAGATCACTCATTGGCAACGTGGTATTAATGTCATATGGTAAATTAAGTGAGTGAGTGAGTTTAGTTTTACGCCGCTTTTAGCAATATTCCAGCAATATCACGGCGGGGGACACCAGAAATGGGCTTCACACATTGTACCCATGTGGGGAATCGAACCCGGGTCTTCGGTGTGACGAGCGAACGCCGTAACCACTAGACTACCCCACCACCACCGGTAAATTAAGAAAGTATATCGAGTTTCAAAGGCTCCTAAGACTAACATGCATAAGTATATTAATAAGTTTATTAGTAAAAATGATGGATACAAAATGTATCAACATCCGTCCACGCACACGCACACACACTTAATTAATTGTGTCAATTACATACACTGTCATAGTGCAGTAGTACATTTATTCAATAAATTTGTGGGTGTTTTTAGAAAGAGAAGTATATTTGTCGCTCTTTGGGGGGATAAAATATTCCAAAAAATAATCAAATCAGCTAGGCGTTACGTTGTTGATTCACTAGACACAGAATAATACCGTTTTGATTCCGCCCAGCCGACCGATCCTAATTTTAAGTCAACCCATCCTGTTCCGTTTACAGCCTATTTCCAGTTTTAGTTTAATTTAGAAAAATATGTAACCAATTATTTCCTGGCTAATTTGTGAAACATTGCAATCTGAGCTAAAGCATTGATTTGTGTAACCTTTTACCTTTCCATATCGGTATAAACTCATGAATTATATTTGCGTTTACTCGAGAACACCATGTAAGTTTCACAACTTATGTCTGATTAATATGTCTTTTGGACAATAAATATGATGAAAATACTATCTTTACCCTTTCAATCTTTTTATGAAAAATACATATGTATGCAAATATCACAATAATGGACCCTGATAGAGGTGTTGTCGTTCCCTATCGCGAGGAAGCCAGCAGAAAATTAATAGTTATCGTTATAAAAAAGTTTCTAACAGTGGTCATTTCTTATACATGTGTAAGGAGCGCTGTGATAACCTTGTGATAAAATGTGTGTGAGAGACAGCACGCGAAAGGGAGAGGGGGGGAGGGAGGAGAGAGAGAGAGACAGAGTGAGCGAGGGAGAGAGGTGGGGAGAGAGAGAGAGAGAGAGAGAGAGAGAGAGAGAGAGAGAGAGAGAGAAGAGCGTATGCTCAGTAATTTAATGCGCCACAGTCCGTTTTGAAGGGTTGTGTCCCCTAGTCGTAGACGGATCTTCTGACCAGTGATTCTGATACAGCACAATGCCGGAACTCGTGGCTTTCATCACGATGGTGTAAATGTTGACGACATATTTGCGTTGGACTCTCCTTCCATAGAAAATGGGCGGTAGGGTAGCCTAGTGGTTAGGGGTTCGCTCGTCATGCCGATTTACAACATGGGCACAATGTGTAAAGTTCATTTCTGGTGTAAATTCAGACTCACGTCTGGTGGTAAACAAATTCATTCACTTCATTCAAATTCGTAAATATTTACAACCTGCACATATTAATCTGGCACGACTGATGTAACGAGGTTCTTTTAAAAACGGTGATTAAATCAAACTCATTTTCTTCTTGAAACTCAGGTTTTCTCGAAGTGTGCGTTGGTATGATACATTGTTGACATTACGCAAGATGGCGAAATGACGCGACCTCACGAGATCATACGTGATTTACGAAACGCTGTAGTATGGTATGAGAGTTAGTGTGCAACCAGCAACTAGCATACTTTATCAATCCAATTCTGTGGAAGGTTGGTGCCAACTGTAGGGCGGGATATGCTCTCTTTCTCCCCCCCCTTTGGCGATGTTTTGTCAGAAAATCGAGACTTGTGTGTAGCAACATCTGAAGCATTTACTAAGTTCCGGAGGGGCGGTGGGGTAGTCCAATTGGTAAAGCGTCCTCTCGTCACGCTGAAGACCCAAGTTCGATTCCCAACATGGGTATAATGTGGGAAAGCCCATTCACTCACTCACGCACTCACTCACCCACTTCCGAAAGTGCCCATGTCATTGTGATTCAAGCTTATGACAACGTGTCAGCTGAGAGGAGATTGGGTCACGCCAGGGGTTCAGAGGTTAATGTCGAGAAGTTTTTAGATAGGGATAAGTTGACAGCAACTGTAAAGGCCCTGCCCTCGCTTTTGCCCAGTGTCAGTCAGCAACGCAGAGTTAATATTGCCGAACCTTTGCACTTGCCTAACTCCGATCAAGTGTTTCTGATGTGAATGATGCGTGTTATCGCCATCTTGTAAATGACGTTTCCATGGTAACAGACCATGTCTTTGACACCTATCGGCGTTATCGTAATGGGGTAGGAAACTGATACGCAGTTCTTCTATTGTCTAGATAACTTATCGGTCGTGGTGATAAGGGATTCAATTTAGAATTTCTCAAACCAAGCCTACACGGTGGTGCCTACGAAAAAAGGAATTTTAGGATGTCCTTATCAAATCCCGCAATACCAACATAAGCAGAGGCGGTGGTATCTATGAGATTCAGGAATCAGTTCTGTGCATCTGCTATCGCGCATGCTCAGTGGGGTCTTGGAGAAGCGGAGCTAACTTTGGGCGGAGTACGAAACGTTAGCACCTACATCCGATAAAGTCAGTTTTGAGTAGGACTTATCACATCTCGTGTTATCACGTTGTCATCTCGCTCCATGGAGAGCTATCGAAACAAAACATCACGATAACTGTGAGAGCACTAAGTGTACCCATGTCCAGATCTTTCAGTCTGACGAGCTGGGATCGCTTTTAACCAGTCGTGCTTGTTGATAAACAAACATCAAATCATTTCATTTGCTTTATCATTAATACCGCAGTGATAGCTCTTCATGCCGATATAATGTTTCATTTAGCCTTTTTAGTGTTTCATGAGCGATAGTGCGTTTCATGTACTTGAATGCCCATGAGAAAAATATATTCAAGATTTTTTGTTAAGAAACAGATTAAGTTTCAGTTTTATATCATCAGTTCACTTAAGATGCGATAAGAGAATCGATAAGAGTCACAACTGAATACACGTTTTAAGTGAAGTACGATAATGGTGGAAGATTATAGAGTCTCAAAATTGTGACTGAAAGGAATATAATTTCCTTGCACAAGTGACTGTTTAACTTCAGTTCAAATCGTTGTTTTATTTTATAAACTGAATCTTTCATTCAGCACTTGATGAATCTTTCCTTTGGTCTGTTTTAATGTAGGCGATATGTATGAAATAATTGGTATCTTTTTCAAAACTACAGATTCGGATCCACATCTTTCGCCAACAAGAAAATAGTGTAATTGATTTCGAAAAGTTTGTTTTAAGCGTGTCTGTACGTGGAAAAGACGTACAGAATACAAATGTAATCGTATTTATCATGTAAAGTCAGTGTTCCCACAACAAAGGACTGGGACGAAACACTGTATACTGTATAGTACTGTACGTTTGTCCGTGTGTGTGTGTCATTGTTCTACTCCTCTCCCATGCATGGCTATGTGTGCGTTATTGTTCTACTCCTCCCCATAGTGATGTGTGTGTCATTGTTCTACTCCTCTCCCATAGTGATGTGTGTGTCATTGTTCTACTCCTCTCCCATAGTGATGTGTGTGTCATTGTTCTACTCTTCCCCATAGTGATGTGTCTGTCATTTTTCTACTCTTCCCCATAGTGACGTGTGTGTCATTGGTGTACTCCTCCCCATAGTGATGTGTGTGTCATTGTTGTACTCTTCCCCATAGTGATGTGTGTGTCATTTTAGTGATGTGTGTGTTGTACTTGTTCCCATCCCCATAGTGATGTGTGTGTCATTGTTCTACTCTTCCCCCATAGTGATGTGTGTGTCATTGTTCTACTCTTCCCCATAGTGATGTGTGTGTCATTGTTCTACTCCTCCCCATAGTGATGTGTGTGTCATTGTTCTACTCCTCCCCATAGTGATGTGTGTGTCATTGTTCTACTCTTCCCCATAGTGATGTTGTTCTGCCCATTGTTCATTGTTCTACTCCCCATAGTGATGTGTGTGTCATTGTTCTACTCCTCCCCCATAGTGATGTCATTGTTCAACTCCTCTCCCATAGTCCCCATGTTCTACTGTGTGTGTCATTGTTCTCCTCTCCCATAGTGATCTTCCCCCATAGTGATGTGTGTGTGTTCTACTCCTGTTGTCATTTTCTACTCTTTCCCCATAGTGATGTGTGTGTCATTGTTCTACTCTTCCCCATAGTGATGTGTGTGTCATTGTTCTCCCATAGTGATGTGTGTGTCATTGTTCTACTCCTCCCCATAGTGATGTGTGTGTCATTGTTCTACTCCTCCCCATAGTGATGTATTTGTCATTGTTGTACTCTTCCCCATGGTGATGTGTGTGTCATTGTTCTACTCTCTCCCATTGTTCTACTCTTCCCATATGTGATGTGTGTGTCATTGTTCTACTCCTCCCATAGTGATGTGTGTGTCATTGTTCTACTCCTCCCCATAGTGATGTGTGTGTTCATGATGTGTGTCTACTACTCCCCTCCCCATAGTGATGTGTGTGTCATTGTTCTACTCTCCCCCATAGTGATGTATTTGTCATTGTTGTACTTCCCTACTCCTCTCCCATAGTGATGTGTGTGTCATTGTTCTACTCCTCCCCATAGTGTGTGTGTCATTGTTCTACTCCTCCCCCCCATAGTGATGTGTGATGTGTGTGTCATGTGTGTCATTGTTCTACTCCTCCCCTGTGTCATCCCCATAGTGATGTGTGTGTCATTGTTCTACTCTTCCCCATAGTGATGTGTGTGTGATGTGTGTGTCATTGTTCTACTCCTCCCCATAGTGATGTGTGTGTCATTGTTCTACTCTTCCCCATAGTGATGTGTGTGTCATTGTTCTACTCTCCCCATAGTGATGTGTGTGTCATTGTTGTCATTGTTCTACTCTCCCATAGTGATGTGTGTGTGTCATTGTTCTACTCTTCCCCACAGTGATATGTTCTACTCCTCTCCCATAGTGTGTGTGTCATTGTTCTCTCTCCATAGTCATGTGTATTGTATAGTGTCTATATCATATCCACCGTGTCTATATCACCACAGCTATTATCAGCTGAAAATTGATACAGCGCAGAGATACTATACATATTGCACATAGTTTATCTGCCCTTGGGCCTATTGAAATATGTTGTCCTTTTCATGAAATAGATTCCAAATCCCAAGTGATTTACCCTCCGTGCATTGACGACGAGTTCGTAAATAAAGTTTTAATGCCTTCGTAACTATTACTGTTCTGGATTATTATCCGAAAGTGCATCTACTTCGGCGTAAGTCATAATCCCGGTGATAAGACATCGTTCTGCCATAGATTCGATAGTACAGATGCCATACATCACGGCTATACAGCTATATACAGCAAAACTGAACTGTTTGTCAATTGGACAGCTATATTAGGCACAAAATGGCTTATCTCTAAACATAGTTTGGATTGATTGATGTACATGTTTGTTTATCTCGGTTTACGGATTATTGTGATCTTAACAGCGGTGACATTGTAGTGAAGTACATGTATTTGCTTCAAATTCTAAACATGGACTCATTTCTCGTTACAGTCTTTGAGATTGCGTTAAGTCTTATGTGTCGATTTCCAAAATGAAACAATAAATTAACCCAGACACCTACACACATAAAAATCAGTGTGAAACAAACAGATAAATGTTATAAAACTGAAAAATGTCTTATAAATTTAACTATGCTTACAAATCAAAATACTTTACCATTATGTAGTTACCATGGCAGTCACAGAACAAAATTCAATTTCAGGACAAATACAATGGCCGTATTAAATACAATAGCAGTGGTAATACTAATAGTGTCCCGAAAGTACTATTTACCTAACAGCAACAGTGGTGAGGCTTCCACAATAGCCCTAGGCTGAATATCCAGGGTTAAACGTTCAATAATAAACTGGATTAGAGATTTCATGTTACTGGATATGCCATTTTTGATCGGACCCCAACAGCACCAAAATATGTTAACTCCATTTCACTACATTGCATAGTAATACATTCCTAACAACTAATTACTGTCCAACACAATAACGTCTACTGAATCTTAACTGAAGCGATGAAATACAATTTTATTGACAACAATGAGTGACACTGCCATATGACAGAAATCATTCGTGATGTCGGTGTTCCTGCATCGTAGACGTTTGACCTGAAGGATAATAAAATAATACAACATGAAAATGCTCAAGAAGACATTGAATTTATTCGCAAAATACAAGATGATGGAGTTCGCAAAATAACAGATTCTGGAGGATAGCGTTTATCTCGGTTGAACAGTTATTCTTCGTACAGTGGGAGATTCGCGCTGCTGTAACTTGTGAAGCGATGTCTTAGGGGACATGTGATACTGAAAACCATCATGGACTTTTATTTTTTATTAATGCCGTACTTAATATTGTAAATAAAAAAATAATAATCGAGTCTTAACCAGACTATGTAGTGATTCTTGTGAGCAGTGTGATCTGGTTGTGTTTTGATGCCAAGGTCAATCTCGATTAGGTCAGCATCGTCATCGTCCGTTAGGAGAACTTATCTGCAACTGCCATCGCCATTGGCAACATAATCATCATCGCCGTACTCATCAACATCATCAGTGTCGTCGTCGCCACAGGCATTGACAACAGTAGCTCAGCGGAGTTATGAAAATGGCGTTTACATGCATAAACAACACTTACTCTTCGAAGACCCGGATCGATCCCCGACAATGTCTGTTGCCAGTTCTACTTCACTGACTATTGATAATCTATCGTCGAAATATTTATATTGATTATTGATTATCAAGCATCTTGGTGTCAACTACCTGGGAGTTTCTGGTGCCCGTGATGTGGCTTGAATATTGCTAAAAGCAGTGTAAAGCACACACGCACTCGCTCAAACCCACCCATCCAGCAACTCACTCACTCACTATAAGCATTCTGTTGGCAAGGTTTAATGTAACCATTGATAAATTAAACAGCTATTTAAATGTCAGGTTTGTCTGTTTTTGAATGTGCGAGCTGAATTACTCAACTGAGGATATATATGTACCTTAAATCAATCTCATTAAATCCAGATCTTACCGGTCCCAGTGGCTCCGGTGAAGCGGTAGTGAGCACAAAGATTTGATTTTGACGAGATTGAATTTAAATTTAAAAAAAGCTCCTTTCGAACAGCAGCAAGGAATAAAATACGTTGTTTTTCAAACACGAGTACAAACTCATCCACGATTAAGCCTATTTCGGGACGTCGTGGGTAGTAGGAGGGTGGGTCTCTCATGGGCCCATGGGGTAAGGGTTCCGCATTTTAGATTGTTAGGGCACAAGGTTGAGATTACAACAGATTAAAAGATAGGTGCTTCATTTATCCTGCTAGCTTTCTGATAAGTGAGGTTCTTGTTTCCTAATTAGCGTTGGGGAACTGCCTTATCACCGCGGAGTCTATACTGTCACCTTCCCTACCACAATAAAATAGATAAAGCGACAAAATATAGTTCGTGTAGCCTCTCTTTCAACAATGTGACTACCACGTGATGTATTCTTGCGCTGTCCACTGCACTGCGTCAAGGATCGGAAGGGTGCATCTATTAGGAGTGAGTGAGTTTAGTTTTACGCCGCTTTTAGCAATATTACAGCAATATCACGGCGGGGAACACCAGAAATGGGCTTCACACATTGTGCCCATGTGGGGAATCGAACCCGGGTCTTCGGCGTGACGAGCGAACGCTTTAACCACAAGGCTACTCCACCGCCCCGCATCTATTAGGAAGGAATGAAGGAATGCATGTGAGAGTATCTGTGATAGCAATGTCTGAGTTGTACGAGTCGTGCATACGATGTGGTATATATGGTGATACAATTCCAACATCGATGTTTAAAAGAAAACACAATTCAGCCTCTCGTAGTCATCTTCATAATCACTATCATCATATAAAACGGATTTTAGAATATTTGTATCAGATTTTGTTATCGTATAATCGATTCTGCAGCTTCTTCAACAAGGTGGTATAAGTCTTCTCCATCGTCATCATTGTCGTCATTAGCAGCAGCAGCAGCAGCAGCAGCAGCAGCAACAACAACAACATCAGCAGCAACAGCTGCAACAACCACATAACAAAATAGTATTTAGCACTGTTAATATTTATAATTACATATACATTTTCACAATGTTCATTTTTCAGGCCTTAAAAAAGGCGCATAAATATAATCGGCATCAAATGGGTTAACACCGCCCTTACAAATATATCAGCTATGTCAGCTTAAGATTGGAGGGTGCGCTGGATTTGCACTTTGAAACCATGCTACACCATCATCATAACCATTATCATATTAATCAGATCTTCAAAGGCCTCAAGCATCAAGCAATTTTAACTCTTGGTTTCTAAAACGGCAAGCTATTAGCAGACCATGCCCAAGCTATGGTTAATAATGTTTCAGGGCAATATCAGCCGAAGTGCCATCCACAAATACAAAAAAATATTTAAACAAGCTTAACAATCCGATAACCCCTCCTGCTCGTTATCAAGTATTCGATAATTCCTGTCAAGCACTTAATTTACAGCATTTCGCGAAAGTTTCCTGAAAAACAACCAGAAACGCCGACACTGAGCGTAGCCGCGAAGCGTAGTCAAATGTTAAGAATATCATTGTGTAAGATTATGTCACAGAACATATAAAAACGCCCCATCTCCTCATGTGGCTGCTTGTTCTGTCACAAATAATAAATACAGGCTCTATCATTGTATCTTGTCTCCATCCTCTGCCTCCATTGTTGTTCTGCTCCTGACGTTATCTACCGCCATCTTGAGATCGCCATCTTGTAGGGCCCTGTAGCAGTGCAATGGCGTCACTTAGACGTCGCAGCGCCTCCTATCGGCCAATCTCCGCCGTTTCAAATGGATCAGAATAGTTCTCTACATAGATATGGAAATCCTCTCCCCGGCAGCAGACTTGATCAGTCTAGGTATAGCGGTCTTCCTCACTTAATGATCGATGGAGTTCGTTCCGAATTCGCTTTTTCTGCGATTCACAATATAAATGCCAAACTTCATCCTAAGTTGTTGTTAAATTTGATGAAAACAGACAAACTAAGTGATATTAAACATGTTCGGAGGTATTACCTGATTGTATGATAACTCCAGAGTATGAAATCGGGCAATGAGTGAGGTAACATCAAGTCGATGATGAAACCTCTTGAGAAGTTTTCAAGTTGGGGAGGTGTCTGGTTCTAGAGTCGGATCAATTCCTGAGAAAGTTGACAGATCTTAACTTTGGTATAAGAAGACGGTTTGGAATGTAAAACCAAAATACAATTTTATTTCACACTGGACAGAGAGTGGTTTAAATTAGAGGACCGGTACACGTACAGTTTAACAATGCGGAAAACGATTTGTAGAATAACATCATCATCATCAACAACAACAACATCATCATGATCATCACTGCCATTATTATTACTATTCGGAAGATTCCATTCAAAATTGAATGTTCAAGGCGCTCGCGGAAGACCCGTGAAGATCCGGGTTAGAACTGATCTTCAGTAACCCATGCTTGTCGTAAGAGGCGACTAACGGGATCGGGTTGTCAGACTAGCTGACTTGGTTGACACATGTCATCGTATCCCAATTGCGTAGATCCTTGCTGTTGATCACTGGATTGTCTGGTCCAGACTCGATTATTTACAGACCGCCGCCATATAGCTGGAATATTGCTGAGTGTGGCGTTAAACAGCAAACCAACCAACCAATCGCCATCATCATCATCATTACCATTAGTATTACTATACGGAAGATTTCATTCAAAGCTGAATGTTCAAGGCGCTCACGCAACCGTTATTGCCCCGGTCAACAGATCATTGTGCACTCAACATTCATTCTCAACTCCTTGAGGAGTATTCAACTAAAATCGCCTGTGTGGCACATCATAAGACCAAGAGATCCCCACGACCGACGACCTGGAAGCAATTTACTGACTCACTATACTGAGGTATAGATGATGCACCACACAACTCAGTATCTAGCAGTCTTTAGTTCCACATCGAGGGAATGATTAAGGAGATTAGAGTGCCGGGATATGTCCCAGTGCCCCACGTCCTTAAAGTAGACCGGGCGGCAATAATGATGTATGGTATACATGTATCAAACTTATATACGGGTTGATTTAATTTCATTCACACAAACACACACAAAAGTATATATACGTGTGTGTGTGAGAGAGAGAGAAAGAGAAAGAGAGAGAGAGAGCGAGAGACAGAGAGAGAGAGAGCGAGAGAGAGAGACACAGAGATAGACAGAGAGAGAGAGAGAGGGAGAGCGAGAACGAGAGAGAGACAGAGAGAGAGTGAGACAGAGAGGGAGAGAGAGAGAGAGAATGAGAGAGAGAGACAGACAGAGAGAGAGAAAGGGAGAGAGAGAGAGACAGACAGAGAGAGAGAGGTGGGAGGGGACAGTAAACATTACGCACCTGTGATGCCTATATATAGTATATGCATCGTCTTCCAATAACCATTCCTAGTTTGTTTCCAACATGGGTGTTTACATTCTTTGGAATGGCATCTTATCGGCATGTTGGGAACCAACAGAAATCCATAAGTGTTTTCTTTCTTTTCATGATACTTTGGTGAATGATTTCTTTCTGAATGTCTTCTTTCTTCACAGTAACATAGATCCATAAGTTCATTATACAATAATGAAACTCCATGGCGATGATTGGAATGTTCAAAGCGAGGTAAGACTCTGGTTATTGACAGTCCAAAGTCAATTAAAACCCACTTTATTTGTTTGCTATTATAAACTGTATTATGTCCAGTGAACGATTACTCTGATAAGGATTACACAGGGCACTTGTCTGTCTCACAGTCACTGAACCATGATTCCCCCTCCACCAAATTCTTACTGTAGGGATGAAGCCCTCAATGAAACAAAAATATTTTTTTCACAGAGTCCAAGGGTCTCAGTTCATCTCACTTTCAAGAGCTCCTTTTCAGTTCAACAAGATCGTTTTATATTTCTTTTTTCACAAAAAAATATGTATTTGTCTGATACTAAGCGTTTGTCCAACATGTTACATGTGCTAATTACAGCGTCTTAATATGGACTGGAAACTGTTCCTGCACAAAATGAAAAACTTCCAAATTGTGTTCGAATTGATACCTAAACAAAGCAATATTTTCCTGAAGTGTAAAAAATTCATTCAATGATACATCCATATTGCTAAAACCAGGCCTGAGGCTAAATTAAGAATATCCAACAATTAGATTAATAGAGCTTATATAAATATTGATATTCAATAATGGTGATCTTATTTGACTTAAGGTCATTGTGTTAGGTACGGGTGGTATCTGATAGGGAGGAAAAATACGGCAGATCTGATAGTGACGGATGAGAAAATTTGTTATTAATCATGAATTAACTTGTTATCGGAATACTCCCCATCTTTGTTCTCAGATTGAAGTGAGCGAAAATGGAACCAAATTATTATTTCTAGCCATAAGTAGAAGGTTAGATGGTGTTTATCGCCGAATTCAGGATATTGCAGTTATATGACGTTTGTCTGTGAATAAACTCGCCTTGAGCAGGCAATCCAGTGATTGACATCATGAGCATCGATCTACGCAATTGGGATACGATGACATGCATGAACCAGATCAGTAAACTTGACCACCCGATCCCGTTAGTAGCCAGTAGCCTCTTACAACAAGCATGGGGTGATTAAGACCATGTTTAATCCGGATCTTCGCGGATAGAAAGAAAATATCAGAAATCTTCCTTTAAATTATATTCCTTACGTTAAAGGTTTGAGTATTGGACATTTATTGTGAAAATGTGTTTTCTTTGTTTCACTTATATTTGATTTCATGCTGCATGGCTGGCATTGAGTTCTTTCTTCATTTTTTTCAACTGAAACATTTTCATTGTAGGATCGCGCGAACAAGTCAACTATTGTACAGATATATAACTTAACTTATTGCGTCTGGACCAGACAAACAGGTGACTGATAGCATGACCACACGGAGCGCGATGACATTGTCCATATCCGACCACCCGATCCACTTTTGTGAGAACAATATATGCTGTTAAATCCGTGTTGTGTTCTCCATTGGAAGTCCTATATTTAAAACATGTTCTTAAAAACACGATTTCAGTTCGAAGGGTAGTTTGACAAATAAAATGTGTGTCGGTTGCTATTTTGAAACTTTGTGCCGTATGATATCGGTATGCTGGATAGCGTAAGTGAGAGTAGACTAACAACTAGTCTCTGAAATTAACATATTTTACTGAAAAAAAGTTCATAGTTAAAAAAAAAATATATAATGAAAAGGAGCCCTGAGACTTTCTTCAAAGCTAGACTTGCCACAATTTCTAGACTTGCTTCAGGGTCTGTAAGACAGACTAAAGTGAGAGTACGGGTTATTGGAAGAGCGGAAAACGGTGGGCGAAGGTAATAGATTGCAATTTGTAGTCTTCAAAATTCAAAATGGTCAAGAATACAATTCCAGCTCCGAACACAGACTGCCATACAGACTCTGAAACAAATATATACCAGATAATCCATACTTGTCTCCGATTCGCTTGGATTCGCTTTATCATATTTTATCAATATTATTTCAGAGCGTTTTTTTTTTGAAAATATGTTTATTTCAGAGACAGACCAGATGTTAGTCTGCCCTGAACATAAATTTACAAAAGCCTCTGACATCCACTTATTGATCTGGATGTGACTATAGATATAATATATTTAAAAAATTCCAAATGTTGGTTATTACGAAACCAGTGAATAGAAAAATGAATACAATAATCTGTTTGGCTCCACTTATTTTCGAACGAACTGAAAGCATATCTTCCATCCAGAACCAAAGAAGATAATAATCCGATATCGACGTCAAACACCAAAACGGACTATTGTACCACAGTCTCGCCGGGTGTTCTCGGAAATTAACAAAAAACATATTCGCACAGGTGGACTGTTATCTTAATTAATATTTCTATTTGTGTCGTCCTTGTCAGCAGAACGCATCACTGCCTTCACCGGAATTCTTATCAGATATTGACGGAGGAGATAGAGTGGCCTTTGAAATATTACAGTTATTGCTGGGCGGACTGTCCAAATTACAGCCGTATGAACAGTTTGGGTGTGTACAACGTATTGTGATGTAGTGATAAGGGACTGTGTTCATGCGTTATTACCGCAGTCGGGATGGAACTCACACGACCAACGCGTTTGGACTGCTTTGTGTGCGTTAAACATTACAGGATGTTCATTTCACAGGGGATAAATCATCGCCAGTGGTTGACTGTGACGTGGGCGTTGTCGTAATCGGTGCTACTGCAGCTGCAAGTACTACTGACTGACTGACTGACTGAGTTTAGTTTTAAGCCGCTTTTAGCAATATTCCAGCAACATCACGGCGGGGGACACAAGAAATGGGCTTCACACATTGTGCCCATGTGGGGATTCGAACCCGGGTCTTGTAGCAATATTCCAGCAATATTACGGCGGGGGACACCAGGAATGGGCTTCACACATTGTACCCATGTGGGGAATCGAACCTGGGCCCTCGGCGTGACGAGCCAACGCTTTAACCATTAGGCTACCCCACCGCCCCTGCAAGTACTACTGCTGTTACAACTACCTCTGCTAGTTTCGAGATAAAGGTTTTGTGAGTTTTGATTTTACGCCACTGTTAGAGTGAGTGAGTGAGTTTAGTTTTAAGCCGCACTCAGCAATATTCCAGCTTTATGGCAGCGGTCTGTAAATAATCGAGTCTGGACCAGACAATCCAGTGATCAACAGCATGAGCATCGATCTGCGCAATTGGAATACGATGACATGTGTCAACCAAGTCAGCGAGCCTGACCTCCCGATCCCGTTAGTCGCCTCTTACGACAAGCATTGGTTACTGAAGATCAGTTCTAACCCGGATCTTCACGGGTCCGCCACAGCCAGAGATGTTCCCTACAAAACCGAATCTGGAGCAAGTAAACCGGTGGTTGATAGCATGATCAACGACTCAAACCGTGCTTCTATTAACCTTAATCTGCCACGTCACACATTCTCGCCATCCGATCCACGTCAGCCGTCGCTAGCCAATAGCATGGGGTGCTGGGTAACTATTCTGTATATGAACTCACGGGAGTAGTTTTGGTTAGTAAACTAGTTCGCGAGTCAGTGGGGCGGTGGGGTAGACTAATGGTTAAAGCGTTCGCTCGTCACGCCGAGGGCCCAGGTTCGATTCCCCACATGGGTACAATGTGTGAAGCCCATTCCTGGTGTCCCCCGCCGTAATATTGCTGGAATATTGCTACAAGCGGCGTAAAACCAAATTCACTCGTGAGTCGGTTTCTTTTAAAAGCCGCTTTTAACACTGTTCCAGTTATATCAACGCGTGTGAACTTGCGCCGGCACCAAATGATGTATATCTCAAACGTTCAACACTTCGTTAATCGTGATTCAAACCCACGATCATCGGTTACTGGCACACCAAAGGGACGCAACTCTACAGAGCAAATTGTGACTCCTAAGACGACTGGGCCCCACTGGGCTTCCTAACAAACGGGAAGAGTTGCATTGAGCTCGAACCTGATTAAATCCGAGGCTGCCAATCGCAAGTACCGTTCTATGATATATACTTAATATTTAATGACTAGAGAATATCAGTTGAAAGATATATACAGCCTGCATTTTGCTTGGACTGACTGAATTAAATGTTAATGTTTATACCAAATTTTGAAAATCAACTCTACGGTTTAGATACACATATAACTTTGATTTTTGGATTAAGGTTTATAAAAAGACTTGATTAATAGAAAGCCACTTTTTTATCGCTAGTCTTACCGATATTGTTTTCTTAAAACCCTTGGGACTGTGATTGAAAAGATAAATGTAAGATATCAAAAAGGCTATTTTAAGTCGGTCGATTGAAATAAAAAAAAGATACTAAGTATACATAAAACACGTCTTATTTATGTATTCACTAAGTATACTCTTTAAAAAGTAGGGGAACCTGAACTTTCAATTTGGATAGGAAGTATAAGCGTTAACAAACTTTTCAAAGACAGACATCTTATGAGCGCACCACCATTTCTCATAATCACCCCCACCCCTAAACACAACGCATGGGATGCACGTGCACAACGCAGTAGCCCCATACACGTGCATGGGGTGTCATTCTTGATTTTGACGGTTTTCAAGAAGGTCGATAAATCACTGTAGACCATTAATTTTGACAATCATCTTGCATCACACAGTTGATTTTGACGATTTTGTTTCTAGCCGTTTTTCTTTTGTTTGAAAATGAAACTCGTACTTCAAATTTCCCGTCATACACCAGTCATCATTCAAGAGCGATTACTGTACAAACAACTATGGTCATAAGGAAGTGCAAGTGGTGATGCAACATATGTTATGTTTGTGATCACACTTTCAAAGTAAAGTACATATTCTAGTACTTTTGATAGGTTGAGTCCGATCCGGGATTCGAACCCACAACCTCAGAGTCAGGCACCTAATCGCCAGCACACAAAGCCAGACGCCTAACCCGCTCAGCCATCGCGACTTCCAACTTGTAAGTGTAAGAAAGTGTAATCCCAAATATAACATATGTTACATGTCACCACTTTCTAACTCATATGAGCGAAATATTCTCAAGCACGACGTTAAACCCAATTTCACCTCACCTCACATCTAAATGACAGTGTGTAATCAAGTGGTGATATACTCTCAAAACAGTCATTGTCATATCAACATTGATTGACTCCGATATATCTCCCAATTTTTCAATCGTAAATTTAAAAAATGAAGTTCCTCTACTTTTTTAAGAGTATACGTAATATCCATCGAGTTTATCAGGGTGTAACTGACCTGAAGGGAAGCGAGGACTTTACTGCAGCTGAAAAGCGTGTTTCTGTATGAGCCTTAGTTTATCGATGGAGGCAATATAATATGTAGTTAAAGACTCTCTGTTGTAACAAGTAGAACTGATGTTTTCATTAGAGAAGTGTTGTGTAGAAAACTTTACGCAATTTTCCTACCAGTATGTATAAGTGTCTTTGTTGTTTGCCGCCGGCGTTATGACGGCGGTCTGTAAATAATCGAATCTGGGTCATACAATCCAGTGATTGGCATGAAATGTCCTTAGAAGCGGCTAACGTTATTGGCGGACAAGGTGGATGGATTTCACCGTATCTCAGTTGTGTAGATTGATGCTCAAGGTGTCAGTCACTGGATTGTCTGGTCTAGATTCGACATTTTGCGCATAGTTTTACCGCTGCGGCTTGAAACAGAAACAACAACATGCAACATGCAACAACACTGTATTAATGGTCGTTATGGTTACAGTGCGTGCATCGATTGTTGATGTTATTAGTAATTTTATTGCTAATAGTCGCAATTGCTCGAGAGAAGGCCCAGATATATTTTTCATGGCGCGAAAAACAACATTCCATACACCAACTCACCAACAACACCTATTCAAATCGTCCATGTATTTTCATTTCGCTAATCAGACACATGGATATGAAGATAGAATTGTGTTTTATATCATGGTTTCAATTTCCTGTTGTTCTTTCGCGGTTCCGTCGAAACAAGCATTCGCACCTGTCGGATTAAATTAATATTTTATCTACAGGATCTTCTATTACAAACCATGCGTGTTGAAGCCTGTAAACGTGGAAATGCGTGTTTTAACGAAAACGGTCCTTTTTCTTACAGAACTATTTGTTCCTTTTTAGAGTACAGAGTCCCGATCCACAAAGCGCTCGTAGTGCTACGACATTCGTTAGCATATGGTAAACTATAGAGTTACGACAGGTCGTAACGTTACGAACGATTTGTGGATCGCGACCCAGTGATAGGAATTCCCCCTTCCCGGCCGCACCCCCCTAAAACCATGTATTCTGAGTCTCATTGCTCACAGAAACAATTGAGTTAGTTTAGTTGCACGCCGCTATCAGCAATATTCCAGCAATATCACGGCAGGGGACACCAGAAATGGGCTTCACACATTGTACCCATGTGGGGAATCGAACCCGGGTCTTTGGCTTGACGAGCGAATGCTTTAACCACTGGGATACCCTACTGCCCCCTCACAGCTAGAACCTGATTACTACTCAACATTAAAAACACAATGTATAAAGCGGAAAATGTGATTTTCTTGAAATCGGAGAGGATATTAATTTGGTTGCGTGGAAACTTTTTGCCGTTGTACAATGTAACCTTAGCGCTACGACAGTAGTAAGTTCATGTTCATGTATGGGAATAACGATTACCTTACCAAAGATCGCATTGTGTGAAGCACCCTGGTCTCTGATCTTCAGTAACCCATGCTTGTCGTAAGAGGCGACTCACGGGATCGGGTGGTCAGGCTCGCTGACTTTGTTCACAGATGTTGTGGCATCCCAATTGCGTAGATCGATGCTCATGCTGTCGATCGCAGGATTGTCTCGTCCAGACTCGATTATTTATAGACCGCCGAATTCAGGCGAAATTCAGGCGAAAAACATGCCAACTTTTCTATACTTTACTGTGATGCGTTAGCAATTAGGTTTTACTGTTACTTGCTTCATTATCATATTAATCGGTGCATTTGTATGTATGCATTCGTAGCTTAGCCTTAGGTTAGCAATACATTCTAACAGAATATCAACTGTCGTACAAAATCGTCTCATTGTCTGGTCCAGACACGATTGTTTACAGACCGCCACCATATAATATTGCTGAGTGTGGCATAAACAACAAAAAAACAAACAAAACAAAACAAAACAAAACCCTGCTTGACATCAGTCAAAGAATCTGTATCCAAACATAGCAAGTACGATATAATAGTTGTTATCCATAAAAGTTGTCATTTTGGGTAACGCTGTCCGGGAAAGAGCCAATTCATCATTATGATCACAGAGAACAAATGAGATTAATTACTTTTATTCTATATATTTTAAAAAATCATAACATGTGTATTCATATGCGAGAAGTTCATTACTTTGGTAACAGCATTAATCGAGCGCTATGGCTCTAGCCACAGTGGCATGTTATTTGTATGTATGCATTCTTAGCTTAGGTTAGCAATACATTCTAACACTGACTGACTGACTGACTGAGTTTGGTTTTTACGCCGCTTTTAGCAATATTCCAGCACTTTCAGACGCGGTAGAGTAAGATTAGTGTTCCTTTTTGTGTGAAATAGGTACCACATGTGTTCGTGTGCCAAAATGGCAACTTACGAAAGGGTCTTGTCATCGAAATGTCATGGATGGGTCATGACTGAGTCAAGAATAGCATAGCAAATTTCCCCAAAATAAAGAGCACTTTTCTTTGTCATAAAAGTGTGTGATATGAATTACGTTACTGAAAATATAGAATACATCAAAGAGCGTCAGATACATTATTTTAGGTTGAATCGCCGTATCAAATGCGATGTTATCAGTGTTCTGCGTACCGTTCTTTTAAGTCACGAATGTCCTCAAAATAGATCCTCGAATACCGTATGCCAAAATGCGTTTGGCAGCCTTGAGATCATGAGATCACATTGAAATGTGTCATTTTCAATTAAACTTATATCTTTTTACAGACTGTGTAAATACTCGTGGTGATGAGAGACTAGGTGTTTAATAGTACGGTGCTTCTGCTGTTAGTGACCCAATGACAATTTTAGATTTGGCTTGTTCTAAAGATGAATCAACGGCACACATTATTCAGAATGCTAGCTATACCACATATTAGCCCGAAAGAGTAGTCTCCCTTGTTTAGTAAAAAGGATATTATGAACGCTTCGAATTGGCGTTTCAGACTGTGGAATAATAATCATTAATACTGTCTTGTAACGACCACTCGTCAAAACGTACATGAGCAGATTGTTTGCAATGAGGAGGTTTAATTTTACACGTATTAGAACGCTTTGAACTAATATAAGGGCTCGCCATCGAGTTCAGGAAAGCTCAAGTTTTGCACGTCTCAGACGTTGGTGAAATCCATGGGCACCAGTAATGTGCTGTCAGAGATGTTTCGCGCTCAGTAATACGTGCGACGTTAAACATTTTGAAGGAAAATCTTTCACCTCACCATGACTCTAATTTGAAATGTATTGTCTCCATGTGTGACAGTGTGTGGCTTATCCAGTGTCCATGTGTGTTTGGCTTATCGAACAGTGTTTGGTTTATCCAGTGTCCATGTGTGACAGTGTTTGCCTTATCAGTGTTTGGCTTATCCAGTGTCCATGTGTGACAGTGTTTGGCTTATCGAACTTCCAGTGTTTGTGACAGTGTTGTTTGCCTTATCCAGTGTCCATGTGTGACCATGTTTGGCTTATCGAACTTCCATGTGTAACAGTGTTTGGCTTATTATCGTGACTTCCATGTGTGACAGTGTTTGGCTTATCCAGTGTCCATCGAACTGTGTAACAGTGTTTGGCTTATCCAGTGTCCACATGTGACAGTGTTTGGCTTATCCCATGTGTCCATGTGTGACTTATCGAACTTCCATGTGTAACAGTGTTTGGCTTATCCAGTGTCCATTTTGTTTGGCTTATCCAGTGTCCATTCCATGTGTGACAGTGTTTGGCTTATCCTTCCAGTGTCAGTGTGTGTGTGTGACAGTGTTTGGCTTATCCAGTGTCCATTTGTGAGTGTTTGGCTTATCCACTGTTTGCCCATGTGTGTGACAGTGTTTGGCTTATCCATTTGTGACATGTTTGGCTTATCCACTTTCCATGTTGGTTTGGCTTCCCCAGTTTTCATGTGTGACAGTGTTTGGCTTTCCATCCAGTGTGTCCATGTGTGACAGTGTTTGGCTTATCCAATGCCCATGTGTGACAGTTTTTGGTTTATCCAGTGTCCATTTGTGACAGTGTTTGGGTTATCCAGTGTCCATTTGTGACAGTGTTTGGTTTATCCAGTGTCCATGTGGTTTTGGTTTTGTATCAATATGTATCTCTGTGACATGAGTACTAAAATATAAAATATAATTTACTTATCCCAATTTATTCCAAATTGGCTTATCTCAAAATCATTATTATATTTGAAACTTTAACTAAATACACAGTTTTTACCTGGATGTCCATATCCATTCAAAATTTTATTCCCTCACTCATGGCTTTAAATATGGCATCCACGTAAGCAACATCAACTTAACTGTTGGAAGCAGCTGTAAACATCAACACAACAACCCAACACAATATGACTGACTGACTGACTGAGTTTAGTTTTACGCCGCTTTTAGCAATATTCCAGCAATATCACGGTGGGGGGACACCGGAAATGGGCTTAACACATTGTGCCCATGTGGGGAATCGAACCCGGGTCTTCAGCGGATTGACGAGCCAACACTTTAACCACTAGGCTACCCACCGCCCCTATACAATATAGACTAATGCTTAGTCTCTGAATATATATAATATTGATAATAACAAAGAAGCCCATATAAATTGAAAAGAAGCCCCAGGGCGACCAGAGATTAAGAACCTGAGGAGGTTTATTTAGGGCTTTAGCGCTGCAGAGAGGTCTTGGCAGTAGAGAAAATAATGTGGTTCAGGGACTGTGAGACAGACTAGGTTTGATAAGGGGTATACTTGGCCCATGCATATCTGAATCATATCATCATTCACCAAAAGTGATTATGGATTAGTAAACAAGCTTATGTGAATAATGTTCCATTACATTTTTACATGTACATAAATACATCAAATATTAGATAATAAACAGCATGATAAGAGAGCAAGCAACCTGTGCATATTACATCTTAGTTACACATCAAATGTTCAATTGAATGTTTACATCTTATGGTGACATGATTTGGACAGATGAAGAACTAATGCAATGTGTCTTCATAGGAATGGCAGCTGGAGCAGGATGGATTTATAGATATATGCTGTTCAAACACGTATGCATTCAAATCACTACACCCAAGTGAGAGGCAAGAATGGACTATTTGGCAAAAATGTGTACTAAAATTTAAGTCAAAACTAATGTCAGTTTGATGTTTGTAATAACTTGTTCTCCCCTTTTGATATAAGAGCAATGGTGGGGAAGAAGTAGTCTAGCTAGGCTAGGGAGGGAGGGAGGAGAGAGACTTTAGCCTAGCCCAAACTTGGGGTAAGAATATCCTACGACAAAACTTCCCTGGGGGATGCTGTGGGTGAGCTGGCTAAGGCGCCAGGCTGGTGATCCGGCGAGTTTGAGGTGACGAGATTGAGCCCACCTGTGACCGGGTGTAAAAACCTTGGAGTCAACTTTGTGTGAAGACTCTTTCAGTGGTTGTCACAATCCCTAGTGTACAGTACACAACCCTGTGCAATTAAAAGAACCCATGAATCTGTTGGTATATGACCAGATGGTGGCCACATGAACACGTGCAAACACTTAGTTGTGGGTACAGCAACGTGCAGTGAACTTCGACAAAGTACTGTGAAAATGTGTCCCAGTCCACCCAGCTGTGAATGGGTACCTCGTAAGGATAAGAAAAAACGCAATAACTCATAGCGCCTAGTGGCTGCAAGAGTTGTATACTCCCCGGGGAGTTGAGATTGATAATACAATGTGCAGTTGAGATTGACATCCAGTGATCGAGGGGAAAAAATGTCAGCGCCTTGAGCATGTATTAGATACATGGATATGTGCGCTATATAAATATCCTATAATAACAAGAAGACAAAGTCATCAATATCCCCCGCAATGACAAAATACTCTTCATGATTATGTCTTTGAGTTATGATTATGTCAAATATTTAGGTGTGTATATAGAAAAGGCAAAGGAGAGTATTGAACGGTTTTTAAAGTTATGCTCCAGAAAGGAGCACTATCACCAATTTCAGTCTATGTCAAACTTATTGCAATGGAAACGCCAAAAATATTTGATTCAGAATTCCAAAACTACCAAAAGGCACCAGTACACCACCAGATCTATCTATGTGCCAAGTTTGGTGAAGAAATAGTGAACGGTTTTAGAGTTCTCCTCCGGAAAAAAGCGCACTACCACCAATTTCAGGCTAAGTCAAACTTGTTGCCATGGAAATGCCAAAAATATTTTATTCAGAATTCCAAAACTACCAAAAGGCACCAGTACACTACCAGATCTATCTATGTGCCAAGTTTGGTGAAGAAATATAGAACAGTTTTAGAGTTCTGCTCCGGAAAGGAGCACTATCACCAATTTCAGGCTAAGTCAAACTTGTTGCCATGGAAACGCCAAAAATATTTTATTCAGAATTCCAAAACTACCAAAAGGCACCAGTACACCACCAGATCTATCCATGTTCCAAGTTTGGTGAAGAAATAGTGAACGGTTTTAGAGTTCTGCTCGAAAAGACAACCACTAATTTCATTCTAAGTCGAACTTGACCATGGAAACGCCTGGAAATATTTTATTCACAATTCCAAACTACCAACGGCACCAGTACACCACCAGATCTATCCATGTTCCAAGTTTGGTGAAGAAATAGTGAACGGTTTTTACACTGCTCCTCGAAAAGACAAATGTGCACGGGATTTAATAAAAACACGCTATATAATAAAAAAATAATAATAATAGCTAGGCTAGAATCTACCCCCTTTTCATAGGAAACACAACAAAATATCCTAGTTTAAACAGGGGGAAACTTTGGCCTGGGGGGTCGGGGGAACGACTTTAGCCTAGCCCAAACTTTCCCCGGGGTAAGAATATCCTACGACAAAACTTCCCTGGGGAAAGTTTGGTCTAGGCCAGATTCTCCCCGGCGAAAGTTTAGACTGGGGAAGAAATGGCCTGCTACACCGGGTTAGAATTGGTCCTCAGTCACCCATGCTTGTCGTAAGAGGCAACTAACAGGATCGGGTGGTCAGACTCGCTAACTTGGTTGACACATGTCATCGTATCCCAATTGTGTAGATCGAAACTCATGCTGTCAATCACTGGATTGTCTGATCCAGACTTGATTGTTTACAGACCGCTGCACATAGCTGCAATATTGCTGAGTGTGGCGTAAATCAACCAACCAACCCCCCTAAATATTGAGAATATCCCTGTCAAGGTTATGTGGTATAGTTGTACCATTTAACATTATAGCATGTCACCATGTTACATTACCTGATCAACTGGAAAGGCTGATGTCACCTATCCCAGATGTGTTCATTAATGCTCATAATGTCAATCACTCAAACCAAGTTAAAGAACAAAACTGGAATTCTAATTGTGGCAAAAATCCATCAGGCCAGACCAATTGTATTTCTTGCTTTACGGATTGTTGTCCTCAGAAAACCTAAAGGCAGGAGGGGTGGAAAAATTGAAAAAATCACCAAAGTAATATTCCTCTTAAATGCTAAAAGTATTTTACATTTTGCAATTTATGAAGTGTATATGGGACAAAAAACAGACTAAAGAAAATTTCTTGCAAGTTTCGATTTTTGGCCGATAAACATTAGGATCTTATTTTTTGAGCAGTAAAAATTAATTTTTTCTTATTCTTGAAAAAATATGACTGGCAGATCCGTAAAACAAGAAATAAAAGTGGTATGGCCTCAAACACCTGCTTGACTGCATTTATAAGACAAATAATCAGACGGTCTTTAATTTGTTTTGAGTAGTATATGTTACAACAAAGAAAACAAAACCAACAGCATGATGATCTGGAACGTTCTTTATTCGGTAGAATAAAGTATTGCAAGATGAACTAAAATGCTTAATCAAGATGGTTCCAGTTTTAGCCACATCCTGGACCCAATTGTCCAAATTAGTTGAATAAATTAATACATTTATACAGAATCAATGCTAACCTTTACTGCAAATCAAACTCAGATTTCAGTTAACTGGCAACCGGATGTCGCAGTTAACTGTCAACTAGATTACCCATCGTCAGGTGAGTATGTACCACATAAGTACATGTATTTGTACTCTCTGGGACAACAGAAACACTGTGTAACCTAAACTTCCATCTTCTACCTCTAACATGGCACCACAAACAAATGGACATTTGGATCAATTTCCAATAAATGTACGTTTAATATTCTTTATTTTAATGTGTTTCTTCAGTCCAAAGATAATTTTCTAGGTTTTGTGTTCTGTAAATACATGCACTGAAGTGAAGTTCAACACGCACAGTGTTTAAATGTCCAGTGAGTTAAGAGTGTTTTTCGTAAGTATTCTTGAATTTCTGGACCATTTGTGACCCCTCCTCCCCATTAGATTAACTCAGTGATAAGCTTGGTAACGTAAGGTATATTACAACAATGCATTAGTCAAACAATAGCTGCTGTTTGTGGACATAATCAGTAGTTATAATACACTAACAAACATCAACAGCGATAAATTATATACACACCTCACCATGACCAAAACCTACAGCACAGGCAGCAGTAAGCACATCCTCTTATCATTGGCAGAAGCACCTAACAGGTTTTGATAGGAAATCTGTTACAATCCAGAATCATTTCTTATTGTGTTGTAGTTTTACACCCACCCACCTTGTTACAAAGGGAGGTAACTCATATTGTTGATGAAGGTACACCTCTATTTAATTAATGACTGCTTAGCAATAAGCACTGTTTATGAGCATATTTGGAGAGAGTATATAAAAAATAATCACTTCACAATTATATGAAGTCACATTCTTATTTGTTTGGTCTTATGTCAAAATGAAAACTTATCAATAGAGCAACATTAGCAATTTAAGATAATTACTGACTTCGATATTTTAAAACAGTATGTTTTAATAGTGAAATCTACAAAATTAATACCCTGTTATGATGTCTGTGATCCCACAGCTTATGAGTACATAACCACTACTGCCTGTGATAAGTTTGGCGTCTTTCCATTCGAAATAGGAAGGACTTACTGCATATCCAAAATGTATATCACAATATTGAATTTCTCTTGCAAACTAAACCACTAGAAACCAAGGCACACATTTCCACTTTGCAACAAAGACGGGGAAGCAAGGTGGCAGGCAGTGTGCTCTCAACTGAAATTAAATTTAAATCTAAAACTTGATTCTAATAAAATAACTATCTAAAAATGTAGTCAAGAGTTATGGAAGTTAACATTGGAAAATAACATTAAAATTTAAATATTTGAAAGTCTTTTTGTATCATAACCATTACCAAATATTAAAATAGATGTTCATATCCATGCTACTCTAAACTCATAGGTAAAGCTCTTCACAGTGAAACTATTATACAGATAATATTCATAAATATATCCATTCTTTCATTCAGTTCTATTTCCACAGATTCCAATATCTCAAACTAACAACATCCTGTGTGAATTCCCAGGGATGCGACTAATCTGATATACGGTACTCCAGAAGTGGGATAACTCTGACAACAGGCTAAATAACGATACGGGTTCAACCAATCATATCCATAGTTACTGGTTGAAATTATAATGTTCCAGGGGAGTAATGAGACCAGTGAATGAATTGGGTTTATTCCAGTCATAATAAAGTAGCAGATGCCAACATGGGCTTCACAATATGTACCCATGTGGAGAACCACACCTTGACTTCAGAATGACAGTGTAGCATTAACCAGGGTGCACCAGGCCAATACAGGGCCAGGTTCCACAAAATGATCCAAGTTATAACTATTGTCCGTCAGTCTATTGGAGTAACTCCCTTTATGGAACAAGTCCTAATGCCAGAGCAACTGTTCATCTTTTCTCGATGACGCTAGGTTGGTGTAGTTTTAGTAACCGCAATGTAGTTGTATGTTTGTCAGATAGTAAAACCTTTAATAAGTGGTTTGGTGGTGATCGGGACTTGTACCTGGCTATTTGGAGATGTGTTTATATAAGCAGCATACATGTCCTGGATCAGCAGTTATTGGCATATATTGCACAACCAATATGGGCAAATCAGCACTATTTATCTAGCTTTGTGTGAATTGTTTCTGGTGGAAATAAGGCTATTATTGTTTCTATTATCACTTAAATTCATCCACATGCTTCATTCCATCTAGTTCTTGACATATTTGAATCCTACATTCTACAGAAACTAGCTTGTGTCTACAACAGGCCACTAGGCTGTTCAGCATTAGAAACAAACCCACTGGTCTGGACTTACAGGCTCTACACATCTTGTTGAAATGATTCTCTTCCTGCATTTTGGTTTAGAAACATCAGCAACAGCTCTCTGTACAAAGAAGTAACTGACTTTGTTTATTTTATAATTATAGTTAAGTATGGTCTTACAACACTTTTACCAATATTCAGTCAATCATGGTAGGGGATACCAGAATGAGCTTCACACATTATACCCATGTGGGAAATTGATCTCAGGCTTTTGGCATGACAAGCAAATGCTATAACCTCAGGGCAACAATATTTCCCTTTGATCTGATGAGGGACATACTTGCACCTGTTTCAAGTTAAGGTCGTCACATTTTAATAAGATCAAGTGACAAACCAAAAATTTTCTGTGTGAAAACTCAAGTCATTACCTGCCAGATTGATCAACGAAATGCCCTTTGAATTTGTTTGATCACTGTTTGAGCCAAGTCCCCACAAGACCAGAGGAAAGTGTTTAAATGACTAGATAATTATCTAATCCTAACACTGGGTCAATGAGAGTTTCTAATGCTGATAGTCCAGACCAAATTCTCATGGAAGCTCAAGCACTGTGGAAACAGGAGACAATGCTAGGCACTGGTCACATGTTAACATCCCATTCATACACACTTTACAATTGCTGATTGCCACATCAGTTTTGGACTGGTACGACCTTTGAGATGGAATAGTAACCGTACCATTTAGCAGCGGGAACGCTATTTCTCAGAGCAACATTTAGCCTCGGTTAAATGCAAAACTGTTTCCCTAAAAATAACAAAACCCATCACACTTTCTGTAGTATAAATGTTCATTCAGTTGTCTTCACAATGAGTAGTACTGATATAATTGGAATAATGTATGTTTGGTATAAAAATGATAATGGTTATTTCTGACCTTAATTCAAGTGAGAGGAATATGCCCTACCTTCTTACTCCACTCTAATAAAAGTAATTACCTTGGTGCATCAGGGATTTATTTAGGATTCAAAACTAAATCAGCAGAAAAATAAGGAAAAACCATAATTTTTTTCACAAATAGGATTTTATTTAAAGTCTATATTTTCATATATTCAGTTGTATTTCACAGAGGCCAAACTAACATAAAACCCTTTTTTGTGTATTGGTACTGTTATCAGTGAAATGCAGGCCACCCCTGCAAAGCAATATCATTTACACGTGACTTTGTGAACTTCAAACTCGAAGTTGAGAATTTTTACTGACAATTGCTTCAGGCTTGAGGCGTGAGATCTGGCCTCAAAGCAGGTCTAATTATGTTTCTATGCAGACCAGAATTTTCAAACAAAATATTCCACCAGAATATCAAAGATATATAATTTTCAAATGAAATATTCTATGTAATGTGCTGATGGGAAACAAACAATTGCAAACAGTTTCACAATTTTCAAAACAACCTTCATGCCTATGTACATAAAATCATTCCCGCAGATTTGTCTGAACACTAATTCAAATTTGGGAGAAAAGAATCATAAAGACTCAGAGACGTTACATGACAGAAAAAAATTAAAAAATAATCAAAAGGTCAAATTACAGCGATTGGGAGCCTTAAACGATTAAATGATCTAAATTGGCCACAAATTTACTCGAATCCAGCACATGCCTATTGACACAGCACGTCATGGGGAAAACGTAATTACACAGTAAGCAAGGAAATATACAAGCGACCAGTCACTCAAAGTACTGGCGGAAATCTACAACATTTCAATGCCTTTACATTCTCACAAATAGAACCTTAGTTTTTGCATTATTTATTCCGTCAGTGCAACAATGAATCATGTCCTGTACCTGCCCTCACCCTGGAGATGGTCTATTATCTTGCCGTCATATCCTGGCAATGGTTTTTTCCGCCAACCGCCTACACTAGTGGTACACTCAATCTCCAGGCAATCAAACAGACCGGATTGTCTCCCCTTGAAAACTGAATACAGGTTATCCCCTTGAAACTGAATAGGGTTTGTTAAAAGTTTCTTGTTTTGTTTGTTTGATAAGATTAGAGGATAAATTTGCCGATAATGAAGCCTAGTATTACAGCTGCAATGATGTATACGACTGGGGGGAGAGCCATGGCTGGGTTGGCCTGTGTTGACATCGACGAGGACGAGGATGTGGGCGTGGAGGATACAGTGTCTTTTATTGCCACTTTCCGCAGACGGACACCCTCATCCTGTAAGAAAACAACGCATGAATGACAAGACTGTAATTCACTTCACTCTTGATTCTAAGTACACAAAATGCTTGCCAACAGTTTCTCATGAACAGTCAAGTTTTATCTGTCCTTAGCAAACCATGAAGATCTGAGTTAGAATTGGTCTTCAGCAACTCAAACTTGTCATAAATTACAGGTTGGAAGATCAGGCTCACTGACTTGGTAGTGCATGTCATTATATCCCAAATGTGTAGGTTAATACTCCTGATGTCAATCACTGGATAGTCTGATCTTGACTCGATTATATACAGACCACCGTCATATAGTTGGAATACTGCCGAGAGCTGCGTTAAACAACTGATTTATTTTTGTATCTGTATCAGACAAGCCAGTGATTGACATCATGAGCTTCAATCTACAAAACTGAAATACAATAAAATCACATCTGCCGATCTGGGTCCCATTTCAAAAATCTACCGTAACACTACGACTGTCATAAGTCATATGGCATAACAATGGCTTATGATAATCGTAGCGTTATGATCGCTTTGCGAAAGGGGACTGAAGATCTTCCATATCTTTATAGGAGGCCGTGAACCAGTGAGTGACAGAGTGAGCATCAACTTACATCCATCTGTTGATATGTAGAATAAGAGAGACTTGACTACACTGGCACCAACCAATCCACACCCATGGCCATCTGACCCCCATTTCATCCCCAAAGACAGACTAGGTTGGTTACAAGCCTGCTGTACATGATCATTACCACATATATTTGTACATAATCATAAAATTTGAAAAAGAGGGTATGGGAAGAGACTGCTCTTACTTTTAGTCTGCTGTTCTCGTCCCTAAGTTGTCCGATCTCATCCTGCATCCTGTAACAGTCTTCAACTGCCTTCTTCAGTTCGGGATCCGTGTAACTGCTGACCTGTAACCCACAGTCACACATACAGCCCAAACATACAGCACACACCTTCTGGACAGGCAGCTGCCCATAGTCTTCCTGCTATTCACAGACTCCATGAAGAAAATATATCTTAGAAGTACAGTCTCCACAACACAAATCAGCGATTGTTAAATCTAAGCTTTCCTAACAGCCAATTCTCCAAACTGAAGCATGATAAGGCTCCTTGAATCAATTATTATATGATATTTATATATGAACTTTTCAGGTAAAATATGTGCTTTTCAGAGACTAGTATTTTTCCCAGCTCCCATCATTTCCTGTCATTCTCAACTTCACATCTTTGTTTGCTATCTTACACTCCAGTCTATACACAAATCTTGCAGCCACTTAAATAAAGTTATGTCCTAACATCCCAATTCCCAAACTATTGAATCAATAATAAGTCTTTGCAAAATGAAAAGAATTATTATATGATATTTGCATATCACATATACAGTGGCAACCGTGCTTGCTCAACTAAACAGACCTGGTATTTTTCCCTCTTCATTGGATGTAGTCTCAATTAGAGTCTGGTATCAACTAAACTCGATAAGTAAACAATACAACTCTTGCACCAAACGCCTTCTCAGGTCCCTGGAAGTAAGTTACTTAACAAAAGAGACTGGATAACTCAATTAGCGATCACCCACATGAGGGGCATAATCGAGGGGCATTGAATCAATCAAACAAACATCCTGTTTGAAAAATGAAAAGAAACACCATAGACTCACCAATTCTTCTGCAAATCACATATATTTGTAAAAAATGTTAAGTAAACTAACTTTTCCACTGTATATCATAACAGAGACTGAACACTAATATGTTGTCTCCAACTACACATTATCATATTAGTGTTTCCCTCAAGATCCAAAAAGGGTAGGTCGAGAGAATTTCCAAAGGGTTACCCCTTTTCCAAAAAGAGCATGCAATGACCGATTTCCAAGTATGAAGTTAAATTATTCATGCATATGATTCTTAAGGCTCAAAGAGCACAGTTAATTCACTTAACTTCAACATGAAAAATAAAATACAAACAACCAAATGTTAATATTAATTATTGCATTAAAAGAAGGGCAGGGTCCCCCACCCCCACCCCCAAAAAAAAAAAAAAGGGGGCAGGGCACAATGTCCAGCTAAAAATGCCTTCATATCTTTAGGCTAGTAAAAAGTGAAATAGTTTTCCGTATCAAATTAGGTTTGTAAAAAGTGAAATATATAATGCAAAATCACCCCAGTGTCAATGCAGAGTGTCCATATTTAAAGAGAAGCATAAGGACAGCTGCTTTTGTTTCATTCGTGTAATTTGGGTTTGGTATATTCCAAACACAAACTGTTTTCAAAATGCCATTCGATCTAGATATATACAGCTTTCACAAGAGTTTAGCATGGTTATACTAAACAGTAAAGCTCAATTTGGACATAAATCTTCACAATACAAACTGACTCATGTTAAATTTACAATAGTCTGTTTACTTGTTTTATGCTGATCAGTGTGTACCCCCATTAGTGAGGACCCTTTGCCTTCAAGTGGAATTCTTACCGCTGGCTTAGTCGCTTGTGTCTCCAAGGGACGCACAATCTTCGGCTTTTCTTCCACATCGGCCGCACTTGACTGCAACACGAAGGTGATAGCTCTCATCAGAGGACTGACTGCATGAGTTTTATCTATCACTCAAGACATGATTCTATTAAACTTACACCACCTCATTCAAGGCCTTTTTCAAGGCGATAATAACACTGTTCCAGTTTAATAAAAGATGTAGTTTCACTCAGAATTTTCAAGGCATTCTCAGATTATTCAAGTGCATACCTATGTGGTGAACTAAACCCATTTTTAACAAAATAATAAATATAGCAATCTCCTAAATCATCAGCATTATCAACAAAGCAAATTGTTTTAGGGTTACTTCCCTTTGTTCTTTTTGTTGGCTATTTAATTTCTGTTACATGATGGCAGCCTGGTAAATAATCCAGACTGGACCAGACAATCCAACATCCCTAATCACCAAACCTGACCACCCAGTCCATGGGGTCACCTGTGTGGAACCAACCATTGTTTCCCGGACACTTCCCACCCCAAAACCCAACTGACTTTCTCCTGTTAAAGTACTCCTCTATTACTTTCAAATTACTGCAATTTGACAAAGAGAATTGAAGTCTGTGCCAAAAATGACAGGCTTGAGTCATGGACTGGAAATGGAAGGACAAAGACTCTTCACAATGATTTTTGTCCCCATATTCGATAAATTGTAGGTCAGGGATCTGATAAAAAGTAAGCCAAACCAAAAAGGCGTTGAGATAACACTGGGCTACTAACCTGCTGTGCTGACTCTGGCATATCAAACACACACTTCAGCTTCGAGTCCATCAAGTTCTCTGGTGTCACGTCCTTCCACTGGAACAAAAACACAACAAGGAATTAACATCAACGACCGGTCTCATTTATGTATACACCCTGAGAGTCAGTAGGTGTAACACTGGTGTTTGTAATTGTACAGCATGATAAACCACAAACAACGGTGTTGCCAATTGAGCCTACCAACCAAGATGAATAATATTCCTACTGCTTCATACAACAAGTAACATGTGAAGAAAAGACATCACGCTTCCATTAACAAAAGGACATAGTTTACATCAGGAGTGGTTGCATTTTTCACACAAGTTTCAAACACCCAGAAAAGGCTGTACTAAAGACAATAAGCACTTAACGGACTTAAAAATCTCCCTTCCTGACATTTGTCCCAGGTGATTGTTTAAGTGTTTGTGCTTAACAAGGCAGTTCCCACCTCTGGATGGGTGTGATAGTTTGACTGCAGCACAAAGCTGCCTCCCTCGTCATGTGGGCCTAGTTTCTGTGTGTAGGTGGATACACATGGTCTCCATAAGGGATCGTTTCCCTCATGTTAACAAGCAAGACAGACTAAATCCTGAAGTTCATAAGCTGACTCAACACATTGAATTCTTTAGCTGAGCTCTTATTGCTTTGTGTCTGTACTAGTCTGCTATATAGAATTATTTTCATGGTTGTTCCATTTTTCTGTACATGCTAGGTGTGTATTATTGTGATGTACCCGCCGTGATGTTGCTGTAATATTGCTAAAGCGGCGTAAAACCAAACTCAGTCAGTCAGTCAGTCAGTATTGTGATGTATTTTAGACAGTGAGTGAGTGAGTTTAGTTTTACGCCACACTCAGCAATATTCCAGCTATATGGTGGCGGTCTGTAAATAATCGAGTCTGAACCAGACAACCAACAGCATGAGCATCGATCTGCGCAATTGGGAACTGATGACATGTGTCAACCAAGTCAGCGAGCCTGACCACCCGATCCCGTTAGTCGCCTCTTACAACAAGCATGGGTTACTGAAGATCAATATTCTAACCTGGACCTTCACGAGTCGTATATTAGACAGGACCATCAATAAAACAAGTGACTACTTAAAGTTGGTCTGCAATATTCATGTAATATCACAGCTGACTGTCACACAATTGGGTCTGGAGAAGGCACATTAGTGACAATAAGTAACCATCCATGCATCAGGGTCCAATGACACAGTCAGACCACCTGATCTTAATTTTTCGGCTTAACAAGTAGCAGCGCTCCCAGTATCACCAAGGTAACAAACCGGTGGTTGATACCATGAGCACATTGCGGCACAGCAACACGTAACCAGCCATTGTAACAACTTGATCTTCATTAGGCAACTTTAACAACTAGCATTGGGACTAAGGACATATTTTCACCTAAAAGTATCAAGTGGTTGAAACCATGAGCCCATAAGGTTGTAGCAACACACAATCAGCCAATGAAACCACCTCATCTTCATAAGTCAGTTCCAACAACAAGCATTGGGAGTAAGGACACATTCTTGTGCAGACTTACCAAGTGGTTGAAAACAAGAGTGAGTGAGTGAGTGAGTGAGTGAGTGAGTTTAGTTTTACGCACCACACTCAGCAATATCCCAGCTTTATGGCGGCGTCTGTAAATAATCAAGTATGGACCAGACAATCCAGTGATCAACAGCATGAGCATTGATCTGCGCAATTGGGAACCGATGATGTGTCAACCAAGTCAGCGAAACTGACCACCCGATCCCGTTAGTCACCTCTTACGACAAGCAGTTGAAAACAAGAGCACATAGCAGCAGCACTATATAATATCATTATAACCACCTCATTGTTCATTAGCAGGGCACTGGGAACTCATACTGCTGCTTGGGTAAAACCACCATATAACCAACTGATCGACATTATCACAGTACTGGTGACCAATACTGATGTGTGGCACTGATGGTATCTTGCTCCTATAAACGCTGCCACTCACACAAGGAACATGCATTCCGGCATATGTTCACTCACAAAAAATGGCCAGTCATTTGGTCTGGAATATGAATGATCCTGGATTTGTTGGTAATTTATTAGGTCCTCGATAAAAATATGAAATGAAATAGCAGGTGGATGGGTTTAAAGCAATTTTTTAACAGTAATTTTGTTGCAATTTGTTGAAACTTGGCATATCAACCTAAGAATTGGTTGCCAGGTGTATAGCATATGTCTAGTACAAAAGGTGGTCTCTCTGTACCTAAAGATCGTCTCAAGGATACCCCCACCCCATCAACAACCCCAAAAACATTGGACTATGATAATAGCAATTTTAGAGGGATCCTCTTCAAATAATCTGCCTTTTTGTGGATTCTTATGTCTATGAATTTAAATGTGGCAATGGAAAGGTGATGGGTTTCATTTCCTGACTCTCGGGGGGTAGCAGACATTACACACATAATGAAACGAAGCCAGTGGTGGAATGAATCTATTGTTAGACTGAGGGCGTGGCCCCACAGCTTCTGTTGCCAGCTTGAAAGGTTAGCCAAACACCTTGTCTACCTCAGTGCCAGAACTATTGACTCAGGAGGCCATTAGAGTTCTCTCCCTTTACACTGTCTGAGCCAAGGTGTCCCAAGACACCCTGATGTTATGGACCACTTCAAGCAAAGCCAGCAACAATAAATGAATTCAATTCAGGATATTATCAATGCCGTTTTTTTGCCTTGAAGTTCACTCTTGCACTGTCTACATCAAACATGTAAAACCTCAAAAGTTTTTCATTTAGAAACATTGGCAGATCTCAAGGGTAAGCATGTGAATTTCAGAGCCATTTCTTGCCTGAGCAGGTTGTACCATCCTGGATGCTGATAGCTGAATACAGCAAGTTATACCATCCTGGATCTTGATAGCTGAATACAGCAGGTTATACCATCCTGAATGTTGATAGCTGAATACAGCAGGTTATACCATCCTGAATGTTGATACCATCCTGAATGTTGATAGCTGAATACAGCAGGTTATACCATCCTGAATGTTGATAGCTAAATACAGCAGGTTATACCATCCTGGATGTTGATAGCTGAATACAGCAGGTTAAACCATCCTGAATGCTGATAGCTGAATACAGCAGGTTATACCATCCTGTATGTTGATAGCTGAATACAGCAAGTTACACCATCCTTGATGCTGATAGCTGAATACAGCAGGTTGTACCATCCTGGATGTTGATAGCTAAATACAGGAATGCAATCCTCAAAATATCCAATGAAATCTGAAGGCTTCAAAATAATACTGATGAGTTTCAAAGGAACTGTTTAGTAGGAATTATTTACAGACAGACACATACAAAACCAAATACACCATAATTCATTTTGGATTAAAAGAGAAGCCAGGTATTGCAGCAATCGTAAAACTGATGATTGTTTTATTCATGTTCGGTCAATCCAGAACTAGCTCCATGACCAAAAAATATGAAAACACTGGTTTGCAATTTAGATATGACAAGTGCCCGTCCCTTCACAATATGCTTTGTGTGAGTGAGTGAGTTTGGCTTCATCCTGCTTCTAAGTGCATGTACTAGAATCTGATATTTCACTGAGAATACATAATCCCAAAAATAACGTATGTTAAATCTGACCACTTTCTAAATGGCATTTTGAATTCCTAACAATCACATCAATGTATTCGCATAAATATAGACTTCTGGCATTTCCGTACCGGTATATTAAATTTATCAGCATTTGGGAAAATATCACCAATTCAGAAACCAATCAGAAGGATTAGCTCAAAGATGCAAGGTAACATAATACTTAATAAATGTTAATATTTTGCAATGTTAAGCCATTGAAATTATGAAGGGAAACTACTGTTTTGAAGTCGATATCTAGCTTATTAGCATGTAGTTGATAAGTTAGCAAAGTTCAGTAAGTCCTTATGACAAACAGCTCTCACTTTCACCACAAACACAGCAGATCTATTTCATAGTAGTAACAGATGCCACGTATACTATGACATTCAGCTATTCTGCATATCCAGGCCATAGCTAAAATTACCACAAGTTCAAAGATTATGTAGATCAATACCTGCCTCTGCCGCCCATCTGTTGGTGATAGAGTTAGCCACTTAATGATGGAATTACTATGTGAGCCATATTGGAGAGGTAATCTTCCACAGAGGCCCCTGTGATGTTGACAGTGCACTTTAAAAGTCTGTATGTAATGGTTACACTCACTGCACATGCTACCAAACATCAAGGCTCATCAACCTGTTCCCAGCGAACTTTTCCCAAACCACACCATTAAACCAAAGAAATCCAACAAAATTCAAATTTGTAAAGAATTTCTAAAAATATAAGTGATATTTTCAGGAAGGACAAATCTTAACAGCATGGTCCTGTGTCATGTTTTTTCTACCTTCTGCCAGTGATGATCACAGCTAGACTTGGGAACAAGCTTATAAAATCTGTAAGTAATACATCTGCTCTGTAGCCACCATTAACCTGGGACATTACATTCTTCAAAACATTTAAAACAATAATTAAAATATTTTTTATTCTGACGTCATTTTATGGGTCTTAGTGCTGAACTAGACCAAGCGGACCTGAGTAACCTCTTGGTGGCAATATTGACAGAAATCAGGATATAATGTATCACCAGACCACATGTTGCAACTCGCTGACAATACTTCAGATTGATTTTGAGATGATGTTCAATAACCACAATTAATACTACGCTACCAGCATCTCAAGTCAAGCAGGACTCATATTTTCAGAAAAATAAAAGTACATAAAGACTGACTGATCATTGTGTTTTACTCTTCTGCAGTTGTCCTGCATCGTGTTTGTGTGTCACCGTATTGCATGTTTTTTGCAAGTCATACTGAATATTCAGAAGATTTTGCTTCAGCCTTTCTCTTTAAAGGTCACATCTCCAATCCCACATAACTGTCACCCTAAGCAATCTCTGGAAGTGCCGAGATCACAAAAGCACCACTTTTGAATGTTGTGATTAAATTTATCCAGTATACAGACAAGAATGCTTGAATCTGGTACCTTGCAACGTGACGTGACGATGGTCAAATCAGCATCCACAGGAGTGAGTGAGTGAGTGAGTTTAGTTTTACGCCGCCGCACTCAGCAATATTCCAGCAATATGGCAGTGGTCGATCCACAGGAGTGAGTGAATGAGTTTAGTTTTACGCCGCTCTCAGCAATATTCCAGCAATATCGCAGCAGGGGACACAAAAAATGAGCTTCACACATTGTACCCATGTGGGGAATGCATCCAAAGGAATACATGGCACCTTTATTACCCCATGTTTTACACAGGTTCCACACAGCAACTCTCCGAGACCTACCATGATGTACCATCCTGTGGTCCTGCTGCCAGGACAGTCTAATTATGTGTACACCTGGCCATCATGGTCATCATTTAACTTCATTCTATAGAAATTAAAGAAAATATGCTGACCTGCCATTTGACCAATGACAGCCTGACGATCAAGGCCATCCAGCAATGCTTTAACGTCATGGAAACAAGCATCTTGACAAATGATTGACTACTGTTAGCAAAATGGAACAATCTCAAAGCTCCACATGACTGACTGACTGAGTTTGGTTTAATGCCGCTTTTAGCAATATTCCAGCAATATCACGGCGGGGGACACCAGAAATGGGCTTCACTCATTGTACCCATGTGGGGATTCGAACCCGGGTCTTCGGCGTGACGAGCCAACGCTTTAACCACTACACTACCCCACCGCCCCAGCTCCAAATGAAATGTTCAGGTGCAGTTACCAAGCAGTAAGCATTTCATGGGAATTGCATTGTGCATAGTTATTGTTTATACAGTAGGTGGTGTACAAAACAGTGATATCACTCCCTACAATCAAATCAGGAGTGATGATAAATATTTGTGAAGGTATGATTTGGAGTTCATGCACAATGCACCATCATGGCCACTCTGTTATTTCAAGGTGTGCCATTTAAATATTAATCGTGGCATTGACCCAAAGGTGCAGCTTAGAATAAACCCTTGGCCCAACTCTGAACAGCAAACTGTCCATGAGACCATGCGATTACACGGTATGTGCATCATGCATTATGAATGCATATATTGACCATCAGTCCACACCAGCCTGGCCAGTCGCCACGGCAATGAACCAATCATGCTATTATCATCACATTGCCTCGGTCAGTTTGACCAGCTGTTCTCCATTATATTAGCAGCAGCATGATATTGGCAATGTACTGTAGCGGAGTTGAAATACAGGTAGTTGACATCAATGCCATGTTTGATTATCAACAGTTTCGGCTATAGATTATCAATGGTGAGTGAGAAAGGTTTTACGCCGCTTTTAGCAATCTTCTAGAAATATTAGGGCAGGAGACACCAGAAATGGGCCTCACGCATTGTACCCATGTGGGGAATTGAACCTGGGTCTTCAGCGAACGAGCAAACACTTGAACCACTAGGCTACCCCACCATACCAAGTATCAATAGTGAGTGAGTGAGTTTAGTGTTTCTGTAAACAGTGCGCAAAACGTATCAGTGTGTCCACTAGACTTGGAAAGAAAGTCTTTAGGTTTTGTCGCCTTCAACAATATCATGACGGGGACTACAGAACTAGGAATCAAACTCAGATCTTGGCAAACGCTTTAACCACTGGGCTACCGTTGCCCTGACCTTCTGTTCCCTCTGCAAATACTGCACTTACTACACAAGGGAGGCAATATCCAGGTTTGACAGATGTTGAACAATGAAAATGCACGATACACTACCAACCGCCATCACAACAGAATAAAAATACAATAATGGAGGATGCACCAGACAGACATCCATGAAATCTCTGAGTTCTCAATGAAAACCATGGCAATGGCAGAGATGCCTGGTTTGATACCAACTTGAACCCAGCAAATAAATAGGCATCATCTGAAGGTGAAGATACCATCACAAGTCCACTGCAGTGGTGGCAGAAACTTTGCAGTAAAATGGCGACAGTTTTCAAGAAACATGACCCTGCTGCAAGAGTGGAACTTCCCCCACTTTCTGTACCATTTCACAGAATGTCGGTCAACTGGTTGGCTAAGAGAAAAACAAAATTACAAAAGAACACTGTCAGTAATTGGTGGTTGATTTTAAGGCTGGTATTGTTTTTTTAACATTGCATGATGAAAAAAACCCCGTTGCTGATCAGAAAACAAGACTGATGTTCTTTTTATAGTCTTTGTTGTAACATGCTTAAAGTGATTAAGTGCTTACTTCTCTTTGAAGTCAAATCTCCTGAAGTAGAAATGACACATACCAGTTCCTATGAATTCACTTTGAACATGCATACAGTGTTGGTAGTTGAATATGTACTGGATGTCCATAACTTTCTTCTGTCAGGACTAAGTTAATAGATAAATATGTTTTTGTTTCTTTCAATGTTTTCGGATGCCTATAGCCTAGTAGTTAAAGCTTTCGCTTAGTATGCGCAGATGATAGCAGCAGGAAAATCCTATCTTGGTGAACACAACCAGGAAGTGTTCCACAATGTGTCTCTGCACAGCTTTGTGTGGGCTTATCTGATGTCTAACCTCCATGATATTGCTGGAATATTGCAAAAAGTAGCATTAAACTAAACTCACTGTTTCAATGTTTTCAAGAAATGGTATTGATTCTAATGCATATGTTTAAATTTTTTCAAGTATAGGTGAGGTTAATATTTCTGGATTTATGGGAAATACATCCTTCAGCTGTTTGTGAGTGAGTGAAGTCTTTCAAACTAAGCATGAATGCCATGAGGTCCCTGAAAGAGCTCTAATGTTAAAACATAAACATGTGAGGTGTCCTGTATTCAAATAACATTGGAGCAAACATGAAGGACCCCAGGACCTGCATAAATTCTCAACACTGAGAGTAAAAATCAAAAGCTGAGTCAGCAGTAATTACAGGTACTTGCATGACTGAAGTCTGTACACCTTGTCATGGTTCACATCACACAATCAAAAGAAATACTCCCTACTTATTTAACTGCAAACCATTAATCACACCAACTTCCACAATCACTCTGAGCGTCATGACAGATGAGGTCAAATAAAGCTTGATGCTTAAGCCAGTACTAATAATAGTTTGAAAACACTGGTTTTATAGAACCAGACCCCTGAAATACCATGCCACAGTTTTAACATGACTACTCCACTCATAGCATGCTGACTCTGAGCCAGCAGTCTGTCCTTGTTTCATATTGTTACAATATGTTCATTTGAGAGACTTAGTCTACTGCAGCAGGTTCTTGTTCCTAAGGAAGATTGTTCCCCTCAAAGGCCAGCATGACCAGCTGTAGGATGTTGACTTTAAAACATCCCTAAGAGGATGAATTAGCATATCCATGTCTAGCTGATCCAAATACCAAAAATAGTTGGGCAGCTCTTGACAGCAAATCCTCTTACATCATATCTTGTTCCAGCTGTGAGAGTCTGTGATTGTCACATGAATGATCAGCTGTGATGTTTGTGCTGAATGAAGAGAGATGCTGCATCTTGCATGTGATTGTGATACAATAACCACTTATCATTATGAAACAGAGGAAACACCAAGAGATTTACTGGATCCAGTTCCATGTGTTTTATCTTCTAAGACTGCAGTACACACTCACATTCATTTTACAGCATGTACAATGCCTACTGCTGATAAATAGTAAATTCCAACTTCTATGATTTGTTGTTTTATTCCTTTTATCAGCATGTTTCAGCGATATCACAGAACAGGACACAAGAAATAGGCATCACACTTTATACATATGTAGAGTAACAAGGAAGTGAGTCTAGATTATCATAAGTGAGTGAGAAATGTATTATGCTGCTTCTAGCAATATTCCAGCTATATCATGGCAGGGGACATCAGAAATGGGCTTCACACATTATACCCATGTGGGGAATCAAACCCAGGTCTTTGGTGTGGTGAGTGAACACATTAACCACAAGGCTAAAGAAATGAACAAACCATGTACTTCATCATGAACAATGCTTTCACCACTACACCACCTCACTGGCCCTCATCAGTACAATGTATCACTAATTGGTGCTCATCCTTGATAGGAAACACTGGTAACATTACGTCCAACCTCCACCACAAGCTGAGCTGAGGCTAATCAATGATAACATTAACACATATCAAAGGTTGACCCTTACCTCATTGTACTGGTTATGCAACAGTGGTGCAATTATCTCCACTTAACACTGACATGGACAATCTGGCAAGGAACAACTGGTTCATATGGGAACCAGTCAATGGCAAGAAACAATTGGTTCATATGAGAACCAGTCAATGGTCAGAAACAACTGGTTCATATGGGAACCAGTCAATGGCAAGAAACAACTGGTTCATATGGGAACCAGTCAATGGCCAGAAACAACTGGTTCATATGGGAACCAGTCAATGGCAAGAAACAACTGGTTCATATGGGAACCAGTCAATGGCCAGAAACAACTGGTTCATATGGGAACCAGTCAATGGCAAGAAACAACTGGTTCATATGAGAACCAGTCAATGGCAAGAAACAACTGGTTCATATGGGAACCAGTCAATGGCAAGAAACAACTGGTTCATATGGGAACCAGTCAATGGCAAGGAACAACTGGTTCATATGGGAACCAGTCAATGGCCAGAAACAACTGGTTCATATGGGAACCAGTCAATGGCCAGAAACAACTGGTTCATATGGGAACCAGTCAATGGCAAGAAACAACTGGTTCATATGGGAACCAGTCAATGGCATGGTTCAAGGAAACAACTGGTTCATATGGGAACCAGTCAATGGTAAGGGTTCAATGGGAACCCAGTCAATGGCCAAGAAACAACTGGTTCATATGGGAACCAGTCAATGGCAAGAAACAACTGGTTCATATGGGAACCAGTCAATACAACTGGTTCATATGGGAACCAGTCAATGGCCAGAAACAACTGGTTCATATGGGAACCAGTCAATGGCCAGAAACAACTGGTTCATATGGGAACCAGTCAATGGCAAGAAACAACTGGTTCATATGGGAACAATGGCAGTCAATGGTTCAAGAAACAACTGGTTCATATGGGAACCAGTCAATGGCAAGGAACAACTGGTTCATATGGGAACCAGTCAATGGCAAGAAACAACTGGTTCATATGGGAACCAGTCAATGGCAAGAAACAACTGGTTCATATGGGAACCAGTCAATCAATGGTTCAAGGGAACCAGTCATCAAAACAACTGGTTCAACAACTGGTTCATATGGGAACCAGTCAATGGCCAGAAACAACTGGTTCATATGGGAACCAGTCAATGGTAAGAAACAACTGGTTCATATGGGAACCAGTCAATGGTTCAATGGGAACCAGTCAATGGCAAGAAACAACTGGTTCATATGGGAACCAGTCAATGGCAAGAAACAACTGGTTCAAATGGGAACCAGTCAATGGCAAGGAACAACTGGTTCATATGGGAACCAGTCCATGGCAAGAAACAACTGGTTCATATGGGAACCAGTCAATAAAACTAGTCTCACTCTTTTATCAATTTTTATCATCATTATCACAAAGTAGGGGTGAAATGATGACTTTCAAAACATACATGACATCCACAGCTAAAATTCTACATATATACAGCCTGTCAGGAAAGATATTCATCATGCTAACAATGTTAACAGCACCATAAAGAAATATTTTATATCCCAAATGGGACACAGACAAGGATTTTGTATGTTTGTTGTTTAATGCTGCATTCGGCAATATTCAAGCTATATGACAGCATTCTGATAATAATCAAATGTGGACTAGAGAATCCTGTGATCAAAAGCATGAGCATCAATCAACGCAATTTGGATATGATGACATGTGTCAACCAAGTCAATGAATCTTTTCCGTTCACATCATGCAACAGCCGAATTTTAGTTTACATCACGTAACACAACATAATGTGACACTGAGAGTCCTCCCAAAATAATGAGACAGATCCTTTTCTGGATCACGTTGGTCACGACAGTAATAGACATTGGCCTCATCTCCATGACATCAGGGTTCTCTCTGTCATCCTGCCCTCAACCTGCTCCAACATCACCCATGACAAGGTTGTCAGAACAGAGAGACGAATGTTTCTCCTTGCATTCTCCTAACATAGTTCCAGCGCCAACCATACCACCATTTCTTATTGATTTTCGCCTCCATGTTGCAACATTCGACAGGTGCCTCTTCAGCCAATTGGACAAGTAATACAGTTGGCTGTACAGAAAGAGAAATGTACTGGCATGATTCCGTTCATTACTGGATTGGCCTGTCTGTCTTTTCTGCAATAAACGTGTCTCAGATGACCACAGACTTATGCTCAAGATCTTGCTGTTCGAACAATTTCAAGGTTAAACCATCCTCATGAAAAATGGCTCTGTGGCTACACACTGTAGATTAATACTGACAACAAACATTTCATCGTAAATTGTACATTCGTAAACTGAAAAAAAATAATAATTAATAATTCAGTTTTGAAGAATAAATATTTTCATATTTATCATATTTGCTGACCATGCTGACTACATCAACAATGAATAGTCTCTGAAATGAAAACACTTAAAAATATTATTGGGCTAAATTGTCTTCATTGAATCATGTAATAGACATATCTGTTTAAGTCTAATTCCTCAAGTATAATCTGGACCTACTCAATATTTTCCTGTCAAGAGTAACAAATCCTCACAAATGCCCAGTATTTCAACAGCTAGTCAGAAGATTCTGATAATCATGACATACCCTATAAAGCCCAGTATTTCTACACCATGGGAAATACTCCAATATTCACTACAGCCTCAAAAAGCCCAGTACTTCTACAGTGAAGGAGTGAGTGAGTTTGGTTTTACGCAGCACTCTGCAATATTCCAGCCATATGGCGGCGGTCTGTAAATAATCGAGTCTGGACCAGACAATCCAGTGGTCAAGAGCATGAGCATCGATCTGTGCAATTGGGAACCGATGACATGTGCCAACCAAGCCAGCGAGCCTGACCACCCGATCCCATTAGTTGCCTCTTACGACAAGCATGGGTTACTGAAGGCTCATTCTAACCCGGACTTTCATGGGTCACTTCTACAGTGAGGCCGAACAGATATGTCTAAATCCTCAGTGTATCTCTCACGTCCTAGAGCAGGATCTACACTAGACTGATGCTTGGTGTCTGAATATATATAATTTTGACAGAAACAAATAATTTCATTTCAATTGAAAAGGAGCCCCAGTGAGATGGGAGATTCTGAAGCTGAGGAAATCTAGACTTCCTTAGCAGAAAAGGCTGGATGGAAGTGAAATACTGCAGTTCAAGGGACAGTGAGACATGCTAGATCTACACAACCCAAAGGAGATGTCCAGCAAGGTGTTCGCTGTCTGTAATCCCCCTGCTGATCACAGCTGGCAAGGAATTCCTGTCACATTATCAGCGATAACAACACTAGAGTGTAAATCTTACCAATTGTTCTAGACTGTCCACTTTGCTGTCTGGAGCAAACATTGTTTGGACCATAAACTTGTGCCTGTTCTTCTCCGTTGGGTCATATTCGAATGGCTGTAACATTACTGAAATAACACGAACAAAAAGGTCGTGAGAAATAGACTGCTGAGCAGGAAGCATGTATTTGTACGTACTGACTTGAGCCAGATCAAGCAGTATCACCAAGAAGATACTGCCACAATGAAATTACACCACAATGCTTCACAGACCATTATGACATCATAGGTTACCATATCACAATCATATGACGATCACTAATCTCTCTACCACAGAAGCTGGTGAGCATCACTTTACACACTTTGCACAAGTTATTATTGTGTCTTTGTTTGATACACTAATGTTACTACCAATCTGACCTTACTCAAGGGGAGATAACCCATACTGCATATACTTATGTTTATTGTAGTAACTATGCTCTTCTTACCTGCCACTGTAACGCGAGACCTGGCTCGATGATACCACTGTTTGGCCTGACACAGTACCTCTTGGGTGCTGTTGTCTTTACCTTGAAACATACTTTCTTGTCTGATGGATTCTTAAGTTTCAAATCAGCTGTCACTACATCTGTGAATGGTCCTGAAATCAAACAAGCAATTGCAAACATTTACAACCAGGCAGCCTATTGTAAATAACACATTAATAATTTCATTATTTCAATGTCACACGCATCTACATTCCAGAAGAATAGTGACCAGAAGACCAGACAGACCAGATAATCCAGTGATTGACATTTGTACTCGGCATAGGGGTAGGATAATATGTAATGGCTGAAGTTGACCATCCGTTCCATCGTGTTTCTAACTGCAGTATTCCGAGCCATCAATCTTGTTATCCCTGATATCTATAAGTCTTACTGATAATAACAGTTCATGTCAGAGCTGTCTGCATTGACAACATCATAACAGTGAGGAACTGTCAGTGAACTGATCAACATACATCAGGTTGCCATGGTGACAGTGCCATATATGATCATGACACACATAAAACATAACCATGGTTGTCGTCATGTCAGACACTCTGCATCCACCAGTTTATTATTTTGAGACCAATTAATCAAACATTCAATCTCAAGAGTGCTGACATGTGAATATATGAATGCATGCAATCCATTAGAGCAAGTATTCAGTTCCTAACATGACTTCCAAAGTCAGAAATTGATTGGATTGATTGTAACATGTCACCCGGGACTCAACAAGAGAATCACCCCATATCCATGTTCAGGGCCAGTCTTGGCAACAGAACAGCCCCTACTTAGACTTACAGTGATCAAACTTAAGGGTGTACAAGGTCCTTGAGATTTGCTGTTTAATCTGCATGGCCCTGGAACCCCAGACTTTCAACATCAGAGGAGTTATGCGAAGGACCCCTTAAATTTCATTCTTAATTAATAACACTGATTAATCTAATGTCCGAAGTCATTAAAAGATAAATGTTTCAAAATCATTTAGTGGACAGATGGAAGAATTCAATAAGGTACAACTATACCGCTGTATACATTCAATATTTGGAATATTCTGTATGTAGTTGGTGACAAGAATCTATGAACAAGGCAAGTTTGCAGTTTGAGCTTGAAACATTTCAATGATATTTTTTGTAAAGCCAACAAGCAATTCATCACAACAATGGCACTCATCGCCTTATGTTTTGGTTGACAACAACACGATGGGGCCTTGGCAAATCACTACTAAACTACTGAAGTAACACTACTGTATGGTTTGTTTATGTTCCACGTTGCATATCTTACTCTGATAAGGAAAAGAAAAGTCTTAAGTACACCCTTTTATTTAAAAAAATCATAATTATTCGATTTTTGTGAATCTGAATTATGAATGATATTCATGAAGAGATATGGTTTATTTCATATTTCAAATCGAATTTTAAGTCCTAGTCTTTAGCTACTAGTCTGAAAACACTGTGATAAAATTCTATTTAACCTTGTAAGCTGAACTAATAACAGTAATTATAGCATCATTATTGAAAGGGCACCTAAGTACGTAATGTGTCACACACGAACGTATGCCAACAAGTTTCAAAAGGTCTGGGTAGGTACATGATGTAGTTAACTGTGACAGAACACGCCACCAACGTCACTGATTGGATGCTATCTGGAAATATTGACAACCACATGAAGAGTACAAAATAGAAGGTGAAGGGAAAAGCTACCAAAAACACACACCTAAATGGAACCAGTTGTTTAGCCCATGCATATGCATTACATAAAAAGTAACAGTCAGTGATTATATACTATTGTTCATTACAACTGCAAATGAGCTGCACCCAAGGCAATTGAAAATGTAACACCAGAGATATGATAAACAAAATTCTACATACAGTGATGCTAAAAGCCAAGCTAAAGTTTTAACTAGTCCCTAGAATGAGTTTAGTTTTACACTGCTTTTAGCAATATTCCATCAATATCACGGCGGAAGACACCAGAAAGGGGCTTAACACATTTTACCCATGTGGGGAATTGAACCCAGGCCTTTGATGTGATTAGCAAACGCTTTAACCACTAGGCTACCCCACTGCCCCAGTGTCCAGAGTGAAAATCTAGGCTAATAAGATGGACAAGAAAGTGGGCACCCAGTCAGCAAAGACAAGCTGAATCCGATATTTCAGTCACAAGCTGCCTTACAATGAATACCTTTCACCATGCTAACTGACACTGATTCAGGTTGACAGCCCTGGCTTCCAGGGTCCCAAGTTTAAATAATGAACACAACTCAAGCTTGCCATTCATGTTTTCAACATATATAATTTAGACATGAATTAGGAGACAGACATCAGCTCAATTTCGCATTGTAAACACATTAAACATGTCCACACACGTTTTTGTGTCTGCAATTGACATCGTATATAACCAGTGAAATGTCATCAGTCTCTCATGGTAGCATCTGAACTGCTCATTTGTGACGCCATTCGACTTTATGTCACAATATGATTTGAATCAATACAGTATGTTTGAATGTATTAATACGCATCGAATTTCTGGGAATCAATACCATCCAATGCCTGATTAAAGAACACAGTGACTTTTGTTTACAATTGTACAATAAACCCTCCAATCTTTCCACTCTTTCATCAATCTGTATCAGTAACCCACAAACCAAAGTGACTGGAAGTTGATAACCATGGCATTACTCCAGCAGATATCATGACCATTTCAGCATTATCATGTTGGGTTGTAAATAATCAAGGAAACTAGTGGATGGAACTGTCCAAAATAAAGCTTCAAGCCTGAGGTCCTTGTTGTAGCTTTCAAGTTGAATGTTTTATGTGAATAGGGTCATGTTTTGCTGGAGGAAACCCGAAACCTGAACTGAGAAAACCTCACAGATCCCAGAACTCTTAATTTCAATTGGGTGAGTGAGTGAGTGAGAGATTTGTTCTGAGTGAGTGAGTGTGATTTGTTCTGAGTGTGTGTAAGTGAGATTTGTTCTGAGTGAGTGTGATTTGTTCTGAGTAAGTGAGATTTGTTCTGATTCTGAGTAAGTGAGATTTGTTCTGAGTGAGTGAGAGAGTAAAAGAAAATTGCACTGAGTGAGATTTGTTCTGAGTGAGTGAGTGAGATTTGTTCTGAGTAAGTGAGATTTGTTCTGATTCTGAGTGGAGTTTGTTCTGATTCTGAGTAAGTGAGATTTGTTCTGAGGAGTGAGTGTGAGAGTGAGAGTTGTTCTGAGTGGTGTGAGAGAGATTGTTCTGAGTGAGATTTGTTCTGGTGAGTGAGTTCTGAGTGAGTGAGATTTGTTCTGATTCTGAGTAAGTGAGTTTGTTCTGAGTGAGAGAGTAGAAGAGAATTGTTCTGAGTGAGTGAGTGAGATTTGTTCTGAGTAAGTGGTTTTTCTGTTCTGAGTGAATGAGTGTGATTTTGTTCTGAGTGAGTGAGTAGATTTGTTCTGAGTGAGTTAGTTCTGAGTGAGTGAGTGAGTGAGATTTGTTCTGAGTAAGTGGGTTTTGTTCTGAGTGAGTGTGATTTGTTCTGCGTGAGTGAGTGAGTTAGATTTGTTCTGAGTGAGTGAGCGTGTACAGGGTACTGTGGGCACATGATGCTCCCAAGTAACAAGACAACAAAGTTCAGTTCATTATATCAGAGTACATCATAAGAATTGATTATTCAATACAATGCCAATACATTCAGACTTTGACTCTCACTGAACTCCCAGCAACAACTAGGTCAGGGAGGTACTAATTTCTCCATTGATTTTCTCCTTATTTACTGTTGCTTCTCGTGCACCTTGAAACAGAAACTATCATCGTTTTTAATTGATTTTTCATCTTCAACTGCCAGTACATTAAAGAAGTTAAAACAGCAAGGAATTGAGTTTGGTACGAAGATCAGATATGATTCTTGCAGGCGTTTGATCAACGTTTTACATCTGTCTCTCCAAATTTGGACAATCTGTTCAATTTCTTATTAACCAATTGATTTATTGTGTCAATGTTTCTGGACATGAAACATATCCAATTTTGTCCCAAATTTGATTTAAACATCTCTTGTCAAAGTCCTGAAGGAAAATAATAAGATATTGATCGCAGAACTCCAAGAATGGCACGGAATATGGTCAAATCAGGATCATACTGTGGATGGTATGCAGTGTGATTATTACCAAACATTTCAACAATATATGTTTTGGTTTTCAAGAACAGCGGGGACATAACATGAGGGGTCTAAAATACAGAAATATTTCAGCAATTTCTAATTTGTCTTTCATCATGGTCAAAACATTGACTTACAAATACTGAATTCAATGGCACTCCAAGAAAACATGACAGTCTGTGCTGTAAAGTAATGAAAACATAAGAGTATATCTTGGATCTGAATCACAGGAATATGGTATTTCTTGTCTTTTGTTTATTGTTGTTAAATGCTGCACTCAGCAATATTCCAGCTATATGGTGGCGGTCTGTAAATAATCGAGTCTGGACCAGACAATCCAGTGATAAACATCATGAGAATGGATCTATGCAATTGGGATACGATGATATGTGTCATCAAAGTCAGCAAACCTGACCACCCCATCTCATTAATCGCCTCTTACGACAAGCATGGGTTACTGAAGACCCATTCTAACCCAGATCTTCACGGTGTGCATTTCTTGTCAAGAGTATTGTAATGTGTCCCTCAGGACCTAACATATCCTTTTCTGAGTCCATTCTGTACAGTGTGTGTGTGTGTGTGTGTGTGTGCATGTGTGCTTGGAAGCACATTTCTGCATCACCATAAACTCTGAATGAGCATGAGTTGGATGTAACATTTAGTGTAAACCCCTCTATGATGAACAAGCTAGCACTAAGGCATGGAAAACAAATATGGATGCAATCAACAATTGCCAACAGGAAGGACTACAGGGCTTATTCCTGCACAATCAAGAGTACATCTTGTTTGTACCTGCAGTCAGACCACAACTTGTGATATCACTATAATCAGACCACAACTCATTAATATCTCCATAGTAAGACAACAGCTCATTGATACCTGCACAATCACACTACAGCTCACTGATACCTGCACAATGAAAATGCATCACATTGATGTCTGCACAATCAGACCACACCTCTAGACTTGACAAATAATTCCAGCTTTGAGTGGGATTCATTAATTTACTCATGTACAGATGGGAGTCAGACAAGATAGATCCCTATAGAATCTTTCTCCCAAATACTTCTCCACGCATCTGGATGGCTACACACACAGTAGTTGGTTTGTGTAGTCTTAAAGTGGATCAGACAAAAGGACTTACCTGAATGTCAAGATTGAAGGACGTCCAGAGAGCAGACGAATAGACAGCACACAGACAGCAGACGTGCAGAGAGTGCCGATAGCAGACGTGTCCACTTGCACCACATTGAACAAATTGCCATGACCAATCCATTTCTACACATGGGAAAATGTTACGCTTCAAGCATGTGTTTGCATACAGTGCAATACAGAACAGTCCTCTGTATTTATGGTAACAGTTACACCTGCACGAACATTCGTAAACCACGGCAGACCCACACACTACCTGACGAGTGTAAGCAGGGGATCAGACACCTTCATCCAACAAGTGATCCAGGTTGCACCAGCAGGTAACACCTTGCTACTGAACAGTGAACTTCCTGTCAAGTGTTCCAGGTTGCACCAGCAGGTAACACCTTGCCACAGAACAGTGAACTTCCTGTCAAGTGTTCCAGGTTGCACCAGCAGGTAACACCTTGCCACTGAACAGTGAACTTCCTGTCAAGTGTTCCAGGTTGCACCAGCAGGTAACACCTTGCTACTGAACAGTGAACTTCCTGTCAAGTGTTCCAGGTTGCACCAGCAGGGTAACACCTTGCTACTGAACAGTGAACTTCCTGTCAAGTGTTCCAGGTTGCACCAGCAGGTAACACCTTGCCCTGTGAACAGTGAACTTCCTGTCAAGTGTTCCAGGTTGCACCAGGGTAACACCTGCACAGAACAGCAGGTACACACCTTGCCACCAGCAGAACAGTGAACTTCCTGTCAAGTGTTCCAGGTTGCACCAGCAGGTAACACCTTGCTACTGAACAGTGAACTTCCTGTCCAGTGTTCCAGGTTGCACCAGCAGGTAACACCTTGCCACAGAACAGTGAACTTCCTGTCAAGTGTTCCAGGTTGCACCAGCAGGTAACACCTTGCTACTGAACAGTGAACTTCCTGTCAAGTGTTCCAGGTTGCACCAACAGGTAACACCTTGCCACTGAACAGTGAACTTCCTGTCAAGAGTTCAGGTTGCACCAGCAGGTAACACCTTGCCACAGAACAGTGAACTTCCTGTCAAGTGTTCCAGGTTGCACCAGCAGGTAACACCTTGCTACAGAACAGTGAACTTCCTGTCAAGTGTTCCAGGTTGCACCAGCAGGTAACACCTTGCTACAGAACAGTGAACTTCCTGTCAAGTGTTCCAGGTTGCACACCAGGACACCTTGCTACTGAACAGTGAACTTCCTGTCACATGTTCCAGGACATGGATCACACTTGTGTGTGCCTCTCATCTGATAACAATCTGATGACATCGGAAACCAGACTGGTCTCAGTTGAAAGCCCTGTGTGTACTGTACCAGTAACCTCTGTAATTCAAGCCTGGTTATCCCTGATATCTACTGGTTATCACATTTTAAGATTGTGGGCCTGGCACAAAGAGATTGGCATTATGGTGTCAGCACTCCATCCTTGTAACTCTACATATATTTCTGCACGCATGTTATTCCGACCGACTATATGAATAGGGTGGTCCAGCTCAGGCATGTCATCATATCCCAACAGCTTTGATCGATGCTAATGATACCAATCAGATTTTCCATTTATCTAAAAACATCAGAAGTAACCTAACATATTGAGAACATACAGATGTACTTTGAAAATGTGACAGTTAAGTTCATATACTGCTGACAGCTAAATATCAGTAAATGGATGATAATAATATAGTTCTGTTGAGCAAGTTGGGTGAGTTATCAATTTTAGCAGATACAAAAACAGTATTTCTTCACAAAGTAGACATTCGAGATAAATGTCAAATATAATACCAACACGAATATCAAGACTGATTATCAATGTCAGTTCAGCCATGGCATCCAGGCACTACAGAGAATCAAAGGCAGGCAGAGTAGAGAAGAGGAGACACAAACCAAAAATCAATTCAATTACGAGCAAAAATCAATTCTGAGTTAAATGATAGCATTTTCAGAATGCTAAATGGTAAACATGATTACTGTTTTCAAAATGTGTGAAATGTTTTAGCTAGAAGAAACACACACAGGCCAATCTACTTGAATTTCACCCTACAGATACAAACTGGGCAATCAATGAAAAAATGTTACACATTGTCTAATATTGTGATGACCAATACAGTGGCAACTACATTGCTGGTAAGGCTATGTTTCAGATCTCAAGTTCTAGTTTTAAAAGATGAAGCCTTTAAGATTTGGCTGAACATGAAAGTCTCTAGATGGACCAGTATCTTGGTACCCCGTCCTGTGTACAAAGGACAGAACTAGGAAATCTACTGATGGAGTGAGTGAGTGAGCGAGTTTAGTTTTATGCCGCTTTTAGCAACATTTCAGCAATATCATGGCAGGGGACACCAGAAATAGGCTTCACACATTGTACCCATGTGGAGAATCAAACCCGGGTCTTTGGGATGATGAGTGAACACTTTAACCACTAGGCTACCCCATCGCCCCACTTTATTGATGGAACAATAACTGAGAGCTCTACCCGGTTACAGGACAGAACGTAAAACTGTAAGTGACTGTCCCAAACTGTGCACAGTAGCAGATAACAAGCTGATGGACCAGTAACTGAGTGCCCCAATATCTGTATAGTGGAACCAAACAAGGAAGTCTACTGATGGATGACTGTCCGATGAGTTACTAATGCCCTTCACTTTCTACAGAAGGGAGAACAAAGTCATCTGATGGATCCCGAACGAAAGTCCCAATCCTTTCTACATGAGGGCATCACAGGGAATTAGCAGGGCCTTGGACAACATATCTACAAAGCACTGGATGTACTCACATGTAGATAAATAGTCTGCCAGCTGAGAGAAGAGATGTATCGACTGGCACTACACAAGCATTGTGAAGCCTCCACCAGTCCAGAGACATTAAACGCACAAGTGAGATGCTATTTCTCTTGGGCAGATCATTAATGTTTTCACAGCAGCATTATAAGGCTCTCGGACAAGTTGATTTCTTTGAATCCAGACAGAATGGAAACACTGGTACTGAAGAAAGAGACCAAATAAGAGGAAATTGATTGATTTCTCCAACTGTCAAACAACTATACTACACTACGAAAGAATACTTCAGTCAGCCCCCCATACTTCATGAAAGGAGTTGTGTGACGCCCATTTCTGGTGTTCCCCGCAGTGATATTGCTGGAATATTGCTAAAAGTGGTGTAAAACCATACTCACTCACTCACTCATGAAAGGAGTAGTTGGGTCAATTTCAAGGTGCCAAATCTACAACACAATTCTATTCCTGTCTGGAGTCTTATTAATCACTTCAACACTGCACTTTTACCAATGACTCTGGTCATCCTGGCTGACCAACTCAACATGCAATTCCCTTCACCAAGTCATAATACCCCAATTTGAACATTTACAAGATGTTTTAAACATTTGATATGAAAGATTCAGTTGGCTAAATTACACCTTGAAATAGCTAACTGATCCCAAACAAAAAGATGTAATCTTTCAAAACATTCTCAAAACAAGAGAGTTGGGTTTCGACAATATTCCAGTGTTATCTCAGCATATCAGTGTATAGTTGCAAAGGAAATCCCAAGGTGATGCAGGTCAGACATTTACCACTTCGGTGAAAGGTGAAACCCACAAGCACAGGTATGGTGCTGACAAACCTAGTATGAGTGAGTGAGTTTAGTTTTACACCACTTTTTTAGCAATATTCCAGAAATATCACAGCGGGAGGACACCAGAAATAGGCTTCACACAATGTACCCATGTGGGGAATCGAATCCGGGTCTTCGGCATGAAGAGAGAACGCTTTAACCACTACGCTACCCCACCGCCCGACAGACCTAGAAACATAACTGGAGCAAACCAGGATTCCAACCAAGCACAGGATTCTGGCACGCTGAAGGGACACAACTCTGCACAACAAATTGTGGAGTCTTAGACTTGACCTCCTGTGCCCCTTACAAAACAATAAGCACAAATTATGCATTTCAGAATAACGATCTGTTAAACTGAAATATGCGATTTGAAAACTTGCGACCTTGACCCCAACCAGAACGAGAGTAAAGAAAGTGCAATAAACAAACCTAGCTGGACCACTTGATCAATAGGCCGTGTTCGGCTGGTGCTGGTAGTAGGAACTCAGCGGTTTACTACTACAAACAAAGGCGAGGACAGCACCCAGGAATCAGCAGTTAGGAAATTCAACAGGCATTGGAGGCAACGCAGTCAATTATTCTGGAGTGGGAACACAGGCAATCATTCCTTTGACATCCACGTTGCGACTAAGTGCCTAAGGTGTCTATGGTGGGGTGACAGAAATCAATTTCTGATTGATCATCTTCACTATCAATCAAATGATTGCCAATAAAATACTGACATTGACTTCTTAATTTGAAAAGAAAGGATGACTGCATCTGATGGGAGCGACATTATTCATGGGTAGCTGAAAGCATTACGAGATCTAACCTAACAATCATTAAATCCCCTGATTAGAGCTCTATTGAAATGTCAACTATTTCCCAGGTGCTGTGACCTTTGACATGTTAAATACCTAACTGTGACTCCAAGGGGAAAATGTTCAAAGGTCTGGTTCCTAATCATGCTGTAATTAGTGCTGTAATTATATGACAATGATGATTTGTCTGAATGCTGCTGATCACCGAAGAGACAGCAGATAGTGCCATATGTTGTCTCTGAACCACCAGCCTCATTAAGACCTTTGGTCCGTGTGATCCAACCACAACCAGTGGAGGCCTAACCTTCATCTTACAAACAAACCCTTATAAACACCAGATGATGCAGGTCATGTTCTATATCTTGAGTAATATGGTAATCTTCATTCTTGGTTGGTGGGCATGAACAATTAGAGTTAGGAGACAAAAGACAAAAAGAAATTTTGAAAGAATTCCATAAAACATACTTGACTTGTCAATCATCCTGTGACAAGTTTCCCTTTATGGCTATTGTTTTATGCATTAGTCAGCAAAGTTGAACTAATGTAAGACCCATATTAAAATGTGTTCAACAAATATGTATCCTTTACTGACCTTTAGGATGCCAGCTGCTGAAAAAATCACTGGACTCGTCATAATTGGCTCAACAAAAACTGAACATTTGAATTTTCATACTATGTGTGTCATGTGTGAGGAAAGCCCAAAGCTATTCGACGATATATTTTTTCTTCCCTTGCAGCATCACATGAACTGACAATCAAACTGAACTTGTTTATTTCATGCCTGTCACTCAGCTGCCTGTGGAATCAGGCCTATTCAGGCATCAAACTCAAGTGTAAAAATGTATCACTTTAATTTCAAGTGCAATACGATCAGTACTTCAACATGTTCAAACATATGCATTCATACACCACAGCTTGTCAGTTTTATTCCCCTCCTTATCAGCTGCTTACCAACTGCAGTTTCCATGAGATTTGAGAACTATCTCAGACTTGCAGACAAAATGAAAAATATAGGCACAGCAGACTCCTGTGAGAACACAATTGACAGTAGGTACATCACGTTGGACATCTCATATCTGGGAACTTCAAACTTTACATTTTAACCAACCTTAACCATGCAAGCATACACTTAACCCAAAATACCCAAGCCATTCATTCACATTTCACTCTTAGACCTTTGGAAGAAATTATTTACAGTTAACAAATTATATTACCATTAATCCACTCATAATCCTGATGCTAGGAAAGATTTGCGAGGTCCCTGGATTGAAATACTACACCACCTAATGTCAAGTGCACAACCTTCTTGGATATACACTTAGTCAACGAAAATATATAATTTTCACGGAAACACACAAAAGCCGCCTCCGATATTCAAAACCTAGACTTTCTTCACATATGTTTTATGTTCAAGATTCACCTATCAACCCTTTTCCCAGTGAGCAAAAGAGTACCTAAAGTGTAACCGTGGAACACCTAATAAAACGGTCACTGTCTGAATCACCAACCCATACCCCATCTGACATCTTTCTCATGACATCGAAAACTTCCTTGACTGATTTGAGGACAAGCATATTCAAATACATGAAACTCCAGTTGAAAAACCCTACAAATATTAACAGCATCTCATTATTAGCCAGCAAACATATTTCCAGTGATGTCATTCCAACAAAGGAAAAGATATCCTCTCTATGTCAATGCCTTTCAATGACTCATTTATACTTGTCAACTATACGGCCCTGTTTGGAGGAGTTGAAATAACTAGGTGAGAACAGTCTCATGTCCAGTCATAATGATGCTTGAAATGGCATTCAGACATACCAAGCCACATTTAATGAAATCTTGCCAAATGCTTAACAGTAAATGATGTGACACTTTGCAGACTCAGCATTTTCAAACCAGCTGCATCCATGGAATGAAGAATATAGGGGGCCATACATACAGGACAATGTCTTAATGGTGCTCACCTTTGAATAATATTTTGCAGATGCAAATGCTGCCAAATACAGTGCAAATCTTATCATGTTTACATATCTGGGGTAAACAAAAGATTTGCCTGTCAACTGAAGTGCCAGTTGCAACATATTGCCAGCAAGAGAAAAGGTTCCCATTGGGATTCAAAATTAGCATTGTCCTGAGGGACCAATGCTGGACATAAAGTGATGGCAGATTGGCTTGGCTTGACTTTGATTGCTTGTCATGGTAGCTCAGTGGCATGGATTGTTAGTCTGATCCAGGCTTGATTATTTAAAGACTTCAGTCATATAGCTACAATATTTCTGTGTACAGGAATAAACAACCATCATCATCATCATCATCATCATCATCATCATCATCTGCCACCTTCATCTTTTACAGGTTACAAACACAAACCTTTTAAACTACAAAATATCACACACTAACCGCAGACAGGGAGTAGATAATTTCACAATCAATAAGACTTGAATAGTGACACAGATTGAACATCGCGCCACTTCAGACATGTTTCAACCAGTCTATAAAGCTGATTTCCTGCTAAACAACATAGGGCTTGATACAATAGTTAGCCTCTTCGGTGTTTCAAAGTGGTCAATAAAATGAAATATCTCACATCTGTGTTATGTAACAAGCTCCTCTAAAAAACATGAGATGTGAAAAGTTTCTCTGACATTACCATGATTTATTGATTACCTATGCCAGGAGTTTCTTTTCTTCATGGTATGAAGTGAGCATCCCAGACATTGTGTGGTGTTTCAAACAAGCCATGTATTAACTGATAGCACAACACAATGACCTGATGGCTACATGGTGGCAAGTAGAAATATCACAGTGGACATGGATATCCCACTATCCGTAGTTACTATACACTACAGAAGAGAAGAAAAAACCCACCTGATTCTCTTCATATTACTACAGTTGATCCGTCATGCCTAAAAGATCAAATAGAGTGATATGAAAGAATCGGGAGTTCCTTAACTTCTTTTGAGCAGTGTACCCATACATGACACATTAGATGAAAATCAAATTAGTATGCCACCTTTCTTTCTTATAACAACCTTATTGAAGAAAAGAGTGAATGACTGAATAAGACGACAATGACAGCTACAGCCATTAATCCTCAATACCCCTACTAACGTACTGAAGACACTGATGGGATATTCGACCTTGAAAACAGTTCTCATATTATCATTACCACTAGTAATACTAGTGGTATAACAAACAGCAATACAATACTTATCGCAATATGTGGCTCATGATTCAATATATGGATCTACAACAATATTATCTCAATACATACAATTCATTAGAAGTTATGTTGACCTAAAATGTGAATAACAGAAATCAGTGTATGAACGTTCATGCAGATTCTCTGGTATTTCCTAGTTGGATATAAAAAGCAGAATCTGAACTGTCCCCCAAGTTCATATGTTTCTCACCTACAATATCCCATCTTTGAGGTCTGTAATTTTAAAACAAATGACTCAGGATAGTGATTCAAGTACAAAAATGAACAGAACAAGCATTGTCACTAAGGTGACATAATTCCCCGCCGCAAATTATCAAATCAAACTTATAAAGTAATGAAAGTTTAAGTTAAATGTCAACAAAAACATGAGCAGTCAACCTCTCTTGATATCTTGCTCTTTAGGTGTTCAAACACACACATATTTTCAAGACTGACTTTGACCTTGACATGAATGTCACAGTGTATGAAATATGCAAAAATAGTACTAAAGAAATTGCTTATTGAAAAACATTCAAGGGAAGTCTTGAAAGTCTATGAAGAAAATCCAGTGAACCGTTCTTGAAATATCTTGCTGACAATTCAGGTTAACATGCTGAAATCTTCAAAGTGTCATCGTCACCCTGAAAATTATGTGGAGGTCACCAAAATTGACTGGGCCCTGGGCCTTCCCTAGATAAAGCTTGGTGTCAAATATGAAGAAAATCCAGTAAATATTTTTTGCGATATCTTGCTGACTATCTTAACATGCAATTTAACATGCTGAAATCTTCAAAGTGTCTCTATGACCTTGAAAATTAAGTGAAGTTCACCAAAATCGACTCGGCCCTGTGCGTTCCCTGGATGGAGCTTGGTGTCAAATATGAAGGGGCTGTGGGGTAGCCTAGTGGTTAAAAGCGTTAACTTCGTCACACGAAGACCGGGTTCGATTCCCACATGGGCACAATGTGTTAAGCCCATTTCTGGTGTCCCCCGCCGTGATATTGCTGGAATATTGCTAAAAGCGGCGTAAAACTAAACTCAGTCAGTCAGTCAGTCAAATATGAAGAAACTCCAGTGAATGGTTCTTGAGGTATCTCACTGACAAGCATAACATGCAGGTTAATATGCTGAAATCTTCAAAGTGTCTCTGTGACCTTGAAAATTATGTGAAGGTCACCAAAATTGACTGGGCCCTGCGCCCTTCCTAGATAAAGTTTGGTATTGAATATGAAGAAAATCCAGTGAACGGTTCTTGAGATAGCTTAACATGCAAGTAAAACGTTGTCCCCTTGTGACCTTGAAATGAAGGTCAAGGTCACCAAACACCCTTCTTATACTGTGATGAACCTAGGTACCAAATATGAAAAGAATCTAGTTAACGGTTCTTAAGATATTCCAATTCGTAAATACGGACGTACGGACAGAGCCTAAATACTATATCCCCGGCTTCGCGCTTAACGTGCGGCGGGGGATAATATGAGCATATGAAATATAAGTACTGTGTATATACTTGCATCGCACCATATTACTGGGATGTACTATACTGCGGCTTCACTGTATCGTTACACCTCTACCCATAGTATAATTGCAATGGCAGCATTATAACACAAAAATACATAAATAATTGTATATTGATGCATCAATACATTTTTATGCTAATATGGCATCAGCAATCCTCACATACGAATATTGAATGACTGTACCATATGAATATTTCATTTCCACCAAAACATATATACTTGTTGAGACTACCACAGTTAAGATGGACAATATGAAGTAATACTCAGTAGGAATTATTTAATGGGTCAGCCAAGTTCATATTCAGCATTTGGTTAATTAACTGCAGATCTAGGTATGTAATTATCATCTATATAATACAGAATAACTAATTGTGGCATCAATCGATATACTGATCCTAAAACAAGATCCTCACACAATGTTTTCTAACAACTGCAACTGTCTCAAATGGTCTTCATTCTGGTCACGGATCAATACAATAATCAGGCCAGTCGGATATTTCGTAACTGACATCTGAATGTAATCAACTGTACAGAAATGACAGGAAAACCATACAAAATCAACAGCTAGAATGATTCATCTACCTCATCCATACATGTAGTATCCAAAAATAAAATACATGTGGTACATTGACACAGTCTTGTATTTGCTCAGGGGCCTTTTGACAATAATAAAAACTACCTCAGTACCTGATTAAACATGACACTTATGTCTAGTTCCACAGTTAGTGGTGTAACGATTCATCGATAGTATCGATGTTTGCATCGTCAACAACGCGATACGAGTGCATCGATACAAAACACATTTAGGCAATATTTTAGGATATTTATATCGCGAGGGTCCATGATACATCGATGCATTGCCACAAGATATATCCCGATACAACCTAAAGACTACTTCAAGTTGTAGGGAGCATTGCATTAGGAATAGGAAGGGAGTCTCTTTGAAATTCTCCTGAATTTTAAAAACAAATTGAACCTTATAGGAATGTGTTTGTTACATGAAGAAAGGAGTCGGTGTATAAGTAAAAGAGTGTGAACATTTGTCAAATTCTGTGAACTGCAGAATACTTGTCTTCAAGTAATTGAAATATATTTTAGTTGTTTGACAAATAACACCATTTATTAACAACTATGAACGATGTCTTAGCTTTGTTAAGAAAGAGAACAAAGAGAACATAAAATTTAGAAAGCATGCTTAAGAGTTTTTTTCAGTGATTCTGAATTCTGATATAAATTACAATGAATTGTTTGTGAAAGCATTGGTGCAGAAACACAACTTCCCAAGGGAAACTTCAGTTGCAAACTTAAATATGTTACATCAAGGTATACTGAATATGTGCGACTGTACTTTCTTAAGCATTAAATGCTGAAACTTTATCAGATGAACAGCTTGTTAAGTGTGTGTGTGTGTGTGAGTGAGTGTGAGTGAGTGAGTGAGTGAGTGAGTGAGTGAGTGAGTGAGTGAGTGAGTGAGTGAGTGAGTGAGTGAGTGAGTGTGTGTGTGTGAGTGAGTGAGTGAGTGAGTGAGTGAGAGTGAGAGAGAGAGAGAGAGAGAGAGATCTATTATGTGTGACCTGTTATTAGAAATTGGAAAGTATTGGGATACATATCGCCACCACTGTATCGTGTTGATAATTGTCTCACAGGTTCCTTGCCAATACTTTGCACGTCTACTTTTCCATAGAAAAGTGGGTATCTTTTAAGGCAGTATATCAGCAAAGATATTGTATAGTAATACATGGCCAAACAGGTCTTTATTGTGATACAGACTGCAACACATTGGGAGCTAAAGTGTTTGACAGTGAATGGCACTGATTGTACATACAGATCTTCTTTTTTCCAAACTAAGGCAAAAAAATAAATGCTTTATTTCCCACAACAGCAATCTAAAAATTAGGTGTGACAGGTAGGAATTTGTTATATTTTCTAATTAATTTAATGTTTATAAAACTGAATGATTGTAAAACTGTGCCCTGTGTCACCCTACCTCATACAATGAATCATTTGATGACACGTCATATATCTTCAGGAAATGTCTAAAAATATAAATTGTCATGTTCAGAGTGATAGGTAAAAACTTTTAAGTATTGTCTCAGAGCCTGAAGTTGCAGAAGAATTCTTTTGTATTTTTTATTACGAAATTTTGTTATCCATTACCTGTCAATTTACACTTTCACACACAAAAAGATTATGATTCTTTCGTCCGTAGCTCAAACCATTTTTCCGTGTCTTCATTTACATCTAACAGCAAATCAAACCACAGAAATAATAGAAATGTTGTCATATTTGTTTACCTAATATACCAGTACACAGAACAAATATTGCAATATGTATGGTTTAAAAGCATATTGCTGTATACCTGAATTCTGGTCATACAGTGCAGGGCTAGTTGCTATGTTTTGTATGTTGGGCTTACAAGACCAAAGGTGATAATACAAGACCTCACACCAGAACATTAAATCAAACAGCTTCAAGAATGACTGACATTATCACCAAAAGATAGCACATTGCCTGGTACTTAAATAAGTCTAGGAGTGATTCAGTTCGTATTCTCTACTTTCTTGTTGTATCACTTGTAGCCTTTCATATCTATGAGCAGAAATGGATGCATGTCATCACAGGGATTTACAAGATGCGAATTCCTGTGTCCTATATGCATAAAAAATTGACAGGACGCAACAAAATTTATTAGCGCATCCAGAGGGACGCAGAAAAAGTCAAAATACTTTTTGTGAAAATTCCAATCAAGTAACAATAAGTTATCAAAGAGTTTGCTACTAGCTGGGTTATGGTATCATTAGCAATTCAATAACTTTAACAAATAATGTGATGATCATAATACACAAGACAATAACACTATTAATAATAATATTTAAGTGTCTGGGACCCCCATTTTGTTGTCCAGGACCTCTGAAAATTAAGAGTATAAGTCCCAGGGACACTCAAAAACAGGACTCAAGATAAATCCCTGCATCATGAACTATTTACTGCAGAATGCTCACGACTTTCAACCCATCTATCCCCCATACCTATTTGGTCTTCAGACAAGCATGTTTGCCAAGTCACCCCCGATATTCATTACTATCTATCATCGCCAGTTGTTTCAAATATCACTGCTGCAACTGTTACATATTCAATATTATCAAGGAGGAAACACTATGATCAATTTCTCTATTTGTTCAGGCATATTTGTCACCAACCAGAGTGTCAATATATTTCCGCCTTTTCAGTTTGTATTGATGAAAACACCAGCTCACCATATGACACACAACATACAATTGTGATATGTTTGTTCATTCATCTGAGACTGAGTCATTTTGTAACTTCTGCACAAATAAGATTCAAAACTCATAATAACACCCAGTGTTCAACTGACCTGCAAACAGCATGTTATACCAAGGCAACGGAATCATTTTACAGACACCATTAAGAACTATGATTAATAACTTCCTTTTCTGCCAAAGACAACATTTCTCGGGGGGTAACTCTAATACATTTGGATAAAATGGATACTTTTTAACAACTGGTTTCAACTTTGCTCAAGCAAACAAGAAACAGATGCTTTTTACAAAAGTCAGACATTTTACTGGCTTAATTCTATACCAACATTTGTTTACTATATTTTTAAATAAAAATGCTGTCTCAATTAATAACAACAAAAGAATTTGATTTCGTTTGGCTTGAAGTGGAGTTAGTGATAAGCTTAATCACATAGGATCAACTGTTTTGTTTTCCAGATTATGTTTCCAGGTTGTTCTACCACACATTTAACAAAAGTAACCTCCTTCAAAGCAGTAAACATCTCAAAACACATGTGAGCATCCATCTGTTTGTCTATGTTGTACATCATACAGATCTTCTTTTTTTTTTCAAACTAAGGCAAAAAATAAATGCTTTATTTCCCACAACAGCAATCTAAAAATTAGGTGTGACAGGTAGGAATTTGTTATATTTTTCTAATTAATTTAATGTTTATAAAACTGAATGATTGTAAAACTGTGCCCTGTGTCACCCTACCTCATACAATGAATCATTTGATGACACGTCATATATCTTCAGGAAATGTCTAAAAATATAAATTGTCATGTTCAGAGTGATAGGTAAAAACTTTTAAGTATTGTGTCTCAGAGCCTGAAGTTGCAGAAGAATTCTTTTGTATTTTTTATTCTGAAATTTTGTTATCCATTACCTGTCAATTTACACTTTCACACACAAAAGATTATGATTCTTTAGATCCGTTAGCTCAAACCATTTTTCCGTGTCTTCATTTACATCTAACAGCAAATCAAACCACAGAAATAATAGAAATGTTGTCATATTTGTTTACCTAATATACCAGTACACAGAACAAATATTGCAATATGTATGGTTTAAAAGCATATTAGCTGTATACCTGAATTCTGGTCATACAGTGCAGTGCTAGTTGCTATGTTTTGTATGTTGGGCTTACAAGACCAAAGGTGATAACAAGACCTCACACCAGAACATTAAATCAAACAGCTTCAAGAATGACTGACATTATCACAAAAAGATAGCACATTGCCTGGTACTTAAATAAGTCTAGGAGTGATTCAGTTAAGTATTCTCTACTTTCTTGTTGTATCACTTGTAGCCTTTCATATCTATGAGCAGAAATGGATGCATGTCATCACAGGGATTTACAAGATCACGAATTCCTGTGTCCTATATGCATAAAATTGACAGGACGCCTTAACAAAATTTATTAACGCATCCAGAGGGACGCAGAAAAAAGTCAAAATACTTTTTGTGAAAATTCCAATCAAGTAACAATAAGTTATCAAAGAGTTTGCTACTAGCTGGGTTATGGTATCATTAGCAATTCAATAACTTTAACAAATAATGTGATGATCATAATACACAAGACAATAACACTATTAATAATGATATTTAAAGGTCACATGCAACGTAAAACACAACTTTGCAGATTCTGATACCTTTCGGTATGGACATACCGAAACAAATCGTCAAAAATGCAAATTCAACTTATAAAGTTGAAAAATAGCAGCGATGAAAAAACCGTAGCGAAATGTCAGTTCAAGCGTTTCACTAATTTTCCCCAGACTTTTCTGGGGAAAGCGAGTTTCAACAGCTGGGCTGCGCTCATAGCACGTCTTAAAGTAAATGAGTTAGCGCAACTTGGAAGGCGGGTTGTCGGGTGAATACTTCGGTGAAGGCTTTGGTGTGAGCTATTTTTCTAATGTTTTGTTGATATCTCACAAGTATGAGCTTTTTATATGTTATGACAGTAAATAAACTGTTTATATAATTTCATTTGTCTATTTCACCACACGTTCTTCTTACCGAGACACTTTCTCAGTTCGATACTTAAAAGCAATGTCATTATCTAGCGTTGACACAATTTCTAACTGTGATATAGATACGTCGTTGTCACAGACAAAACTCAATGTCTTGTTTTATTGACACCCGTGTGTCTGCCTGCCTGTCTGCTAATGAGGTAACCTCCCATTACCCCTACATGCCACTACCCCTACAGCTTATAACAACATAGTTTATGGTCTGTTGCATAACTAATCTCCTGCCTGTTACCTATTCCATACAGTGGACTGGTCCACTTAAGATGCACAACATGACACAAGACAGATTTTAAAAGTGACTTTAATACATGTGTTATCACAAAGTACCACATCATTGAGATCAATTGTCAAGTTTTTCAGTCTATTTACATTCAGTGTTTTAATCATCTCATCTCATATCACATCAGGATAAGAAAAACCAAATTATTACATTATCAAAGTGTGACCTTAATACATCACACATTGAGATCAATAATTGTCAAGTTTTCAGTCTATTTACATTCAGTGTTTTCATATCATCATATAAGGATGAACAAAAGATCACATTATCACAAGTGTTTCATATCAACATATCAGGATGAGAGAAAGACCACATTATTACATTATCACAAGTGTTCAAGTGTCAGTGTTACAGTCTATCCAAGCTTGAGCAGGTAGCCGACGGCGTCAAGAAACTGAAGAGGGGATTTCTGTCCACGCTGAAGCTGTTCCTTGAGTCTGCACAGACGGTTGTCGATCTCTCTGTACACTCGTTTTCTGTTTGTTGGCGCAGCACCAAAGTCAATCTGAGCAATCCTCACTCTCTCGGCGTGTTCGACTCTCCTGATGACTTCTACAAATCTGTAGATGTTCGGGCGCCTGTGTGGAATTTCTCGATTCAAACGGTTGTGGAATCCTGGTTGTGGTTCCACAGGTGAAGAAAAAATCTGGCAGTGTCGTCGACCCATGTTGTCACGATGTAGTCGTTGAAGTCGCCAGCTCTTGGGACGTCAGGAGTGTCATCCATGGCTTCAATCCAAGTGTCTTGGACCGCGGCTTGAGGAAGTAGAGGTAGTCCAGCTGCTCTCCTGATCCACTTGGTGACTTGGGGTTTTCCTTGTAGGCAACAGCTAGTCCAAGATCCTGAACCTTCCTCCAGATGGCTTGACAGAAATGGAAGAAACAGCCCTTCACGCGTCAGCAGTGGGAAATTCTGTTTCTATGGCATGTGGATTGCTGCTAGCTCAAAATGGGTCTGGATGCAGGCAGGATCAAGCGGTCTGTTGAGTCTCTGCTGAACTTCATCCTTGAGCAATGGCGGAAGAGTCTGGAGTAGGTTGTTGTCTGGCGGTCCGGAAGAAGAGGCGAAGATGAGGGATATGTTGAGCTGCCGTCTTGCATGGATGATGTATACTTGATTCCACAGTGCAGGACAGGCTGTGAAAGTTCCATCCATGTAGAGGTTGTCAGCTGACTGCAAGGCTTCAAGACTCTCTTGTGTTCGAAGGCCAAGATCTTGTCGTCATGGCGTCCGCAAACAGGAGGAATGGTCTACCATCTGCTGTCTGCGTCCAGGGATCTTGGAGTTCGACTTCTGATCTCGTCTGTGGTAAGACAGGAATGCGTCTTCTGGCGGTGGCGGTACAGGGCACTGCTAACAGATGGAAAGGAGGGCATGAGTGCGTGTCTGCGTCATCAGTCAGGTTGGTAAGCTTCGTTGTTGTAGATGAGTGCGCATCGGTATTGACTCCTCCTGGCTCTCTTCCTCAGGTTGCTGACAAACCGGACCTTCTGGCTATCCTCTGGTGGGTGATTGTGTTCAGTCGTATTTCTTACCACATCGCCAACAGTTGTGACTCTTCCTTTGCATGTTGACTGCACACACTTCCAGTGTACACAGGTCTGTCGCTCAACATTCTTAGTGTGAAGATATCCATCCAACAGAACTTGACGGCTACCTCTCTTCATGTCAGCACTTATATACTGTATGGAACAATCTCAATTTCCTGTATCATCTCCATGTTTTATTTCTCTCAACTTCTCAACATTGTAATATATGTAACATTAAAGTGCACTATAACAACTTTTCTTAACAACATTTAGCAATCACAACACTTTTCCAATTGTATGTTTCTTCTACTCAGGGTTGAGGTTTGTTTTCATCATGAGACCACTAATTTCCTTGCCACAAAAGACTAATCACATTTATGCATCCCTTGATCTCATCTATGCTCCATGCACTAATCCCTCTTTAGGATTAGTCTATTATATCAGACAGGTAAATGCTAGGTGTTGTTTTAACTAGCTGTAGGGGTACTGGAGTGTAGGGGTAGTGGCATGTAGGGGTTATGGGTGTGAACCGCTAATGACAATATTCAATACACAGCTGCTATCACTGACCACATGCAATTTGAACTTAACACCAATCAGGCTATACATCATAAACAAAATGCATTGATTTATGGCCCGAGTTCGGTCTCTGTCACATTATGTAATTACACAGACAGGTAGGTGTGATACTTGAACACATGACTTGTTATGATGTCTGTTGATTGCAAAATGTTATACACAAAAAATGAGCATGTATTTACAAAACCCAACATCTCTAAATATATATATATACACACAATTAGCCGTGAAGGCATCTGCAAATGAACCAGCCGTTACACTTGAGTGCACACCCACCCGCTCTAACTGGGTTCGGTATCCCGGCTGCTTCGTTTCTTGGGAAGTAAACCGAAGTACACAATTTTGCACTTTTGATTTGCTATTGTACGCTTATAATTTTGTTTATATATTTTTTCGTAACCAGCAATGTATATTATATGTCATGAATAAGTGATAATTGTGTTTTAATTATGTTTGAGTTTTTGGTTGCATGTGACCTTTAAGTACTGGGACCCCCATTTTGTTGTCCAGGACCTCTGAAAATTAAGAGTATAAGTCCCAGGGACACTCAAAAACAGGACTCAAGATAAATCCCTGCATCATGAACTATTTACTGAAGAATGCTCACGACTTTCAACCCATCTATCCCCCATACCTATTTGGTCTTCAGACAAGCATGTTTGCCAAGTCACCCCCGATATTCATTACTATCTATCATCGCCAGTTGTTTCAAATATCACTGCTGCAACTGTTACATATTCAATATTATCGAAGGAGGAAACACTATGATCAATTTCTCTATTTGTTCAGGCATATTTGTCACCAACCAGAGTGTCAATATATTTCCGCCTTTTCAGTTTGTATTGATGAAAACACCAGCTCACCATATGACACACAACATACAATTGTGATATGTTTGTTCATTCATCTGAGACTGAGTCATTTTGTAACTTCTGCACAAATAAGATTCAAAACTCATAATAACACCCAGTGTTCAACTGACCTGCAAACAGCATGTTATATCAAGGCAACGGAATCATTTTACAGACACCATTAAGAACTATGATTAATAACTTCCTTTTCTGCCAAAGACAACATTTCTCGGGGGGTAACTCTAATACATTTGGATAAAATGGATACTTTTTAACAACTGGTTTCAACCTTGCTCAAGCAAACAAGAAACAGATGCTTTTTACAAAAGTCAGACATTTTACTGGCTTAATTCTATACCAACATTTGTTTACTATATTTTTAAATAAAAATGCTGTCTCAATTAATAACAACAAAAGAATTTGATTTCGTTTGGCTTGAAGTGGAGTTAGTGATAAGCGAATCACATAGGATCAACTGTTTTGTTTTCCAGATTATGTTTCCAGGTTGTTCTACCACACATTTAACAAAAGTAACCTCCTTCAAAGCAGTAAACATCTCAAAAACACATGTGAGCATCCATCTGTTTGTCTATGTTGTACATCACGGTTGGCTCTCCTCCCGAAAGATGGTAACACAGAACTGCCACCAAAGTTGGGCGATCACTCACACTCACTCACTCACTCCTAGCCAGCATGTGTAAGCTGATGCTCATACCTGACCCTGTACACTCACTCACTCCCTGCCAGCATGTGTAAGCTGATACTCACACCTGACCCTGTACACTCACTCACTCACTCCCTGTACACTCACTCACTCACTCCTGCCAGCATGTGTAAGCTGTAAGCTGATGCTCATACCTGACCCTGTACACTCACTCACTCCCTGCCAGCATGTGTAAGCTGATGCTCATACCTGACCCTGTACACTCACTCACTCACTGAGACTCCCTGCCAGCCTGTGTAAGCTGATGTTCATACCTGACCCTGTTCACTCACTCCTTGCCAGCATGTGTGCCAGCATGATGCTCTCATACCTGCTGATGCTCATACCTGACCCTCTGACCCTCACTCACTCCTCATACCTGACCCTGTACCTGCCAGCATGTGTAAGCTGATGCTCATACCTGATCCTGTACACTCACTCACTCCTTGCCAGCATGTGTAAGCTGATGCTCATACCTGACCCTGTACACTCACTCACTCCTTGCCAGCATGTGTAAGCTGATGCTCATACCTGACCCTGTACACTCACTCACTCACTGACTCCTTGCCAGCATGTGTAAGCTGATGCTCATACCTGACCCTGTACACTCACTCACTCACTCCCTGCCAGCATGTGTAAGCTGATGCTCATACCTGACCCTGTACACTCACTCACTCCTTGCCAGCATGTGTAAGCTGATGCTCATACCTGACCCTGTACACTCACTCACTCCTCCCCTGCCAGCATGTGTAAGCTGATGCTCATACCTGACCCTGTACACTCACTCACTCCCTGCCAGCATGTGTAAGCTGATGCTCATACCTGACCCTGTACACTCACTCACTCCTTGCCAGCATGTGTAAGCTGATGCTCATCCCTGACCCTGTACACTCACTCACTCCTTGCCAGCATGTGTAAGCTGATGCTCATCCCTGACCCTGTACACTGGCAAGGACACAAGTAGAGATTACAGCTGGATATCACATAAGGAGCTTACTGGTAACACCCCAAATCAAAACATTCTTACAACTGTTTCACCGTTCTCAGACTGATCTCTAAAACAGCCCGCTCAGAAAATGTTGAAATTAAATGTTAAAATCCACCTCTTGTTGCTCAGAAAATGTTGAAATTAAATGTTAAAATCCTCTTCTTGTTCCCAAATGATTGTCTTGCACTTCTGAAGTAGTAGTTAAACAATGTGTCTATCATACATAAGTGATGTAACCATCTTGTATTACTGTAACACGATGAGCATATGACGATGATGAAATGGAGACTGTCAGCAAATTGCCAATTGGTGATGATAACTGACTGAGTGACTGAGTTTGGTTTTACGCCGCTTTTAGCAATATTCCAGCAACATCACGGCGGGGGACACCAGAAATGGGCTTCACACATTGTACCCATGTGGGGATTCGAACCCGGGTCTTCGGCGTGACGAGCCAACGCTTTAACCACTAGGCTACCCCACCGCCCCTGGTGATAATAAAGCTATGCAGGATCTATAGCCCTTGACATGTTTCTTCTAATAACTAATGAAAAACACTTCAAATGAAAAACACCAGGTTTAATGTGTAATCCTAGGCCTAAAACAAAATGCTGAGGTTCCGATTACCCAACCGCCCCTTGAATTCTGGTGCCGACCCTAATTATTTTAAGCGGTTGAAATGAAATAAGCTTTTAGATACCATTGGTTTTTCCCCCTGGCACCGACGGACATCAGACATTCTGATAGAGAAAGTCGACATGATGGCCAAATCCTTGATTGAATAAACAATTGTACATTGATAAATGTGTTATGAGTTTGTACTTTACTTCTAAAAAAAATGTTACAAAAAAAATCCTAGCTACTTACCCTAAATTTTAAAGAGGTGTAATCGGAACCACAACATTTTTTTCATTTGGCCCTATGTTAAAAGTAGTGACACTCTATTTCCGATCATAATGTAAAGATTAGCGAAAGTTGATGGTTCGGCTTACCTACCAGACATACCATTTGATATTGATTTTAAGGATCAAGTTAGGACCTCGGCTTAACAATGAGATCAACTTATCCATGGTAATATACGGTACCTATCCCTTGCTTTAAATGACCCTACAATAAAAACCTGATTGTCATATATGACTCTAAAGGTATGAAGATGGATCATCTGAGTAATAATTGTCCTAACACACTCATAACAGTTATTGTAATATGACAAGGTGTTTACATTGATACAATGTTTCTGTATCCAGGGGAAACATTTGTCAATCAGTAGTCACCTGCAACTGGACACCTGTCGTGTCATAACATGACAAACACTCACGCTAACAACATAATATCACACACACACACTCACACATCAGCATGACTCAGAATCACCATCTCTTGGCAACATTATGTTCCGATGCCTGAAAAGATGTATATGGAAAACACACCTAAATAAGGGCCCTGTTATAAAAAATGCACACGGGGAGAACTCTAGTAAACGTTCCTCATTTGACCAGCTATTTCCTTGTTAGTTGTGTGTAATGTAATACTGCACGGTATTACCGCTATATCGCAAAATGCCTTTCAAACGATATGTATTGCAATGTTTTTTTCCCAGAACCGGAATATTGGGTAATAAAATATATGTGATGCTTTGTGATTATCGCTATGATTTACGTAAATCTACAGACTTTCATTCACACTGAAGTTTTCCATTGTAATTACTTGACAAAACACCATACTTTACATACAATATGTTTTATAAAAATGAAAATACAATCCCTCAAGATCAAATCAAAATTTGAAATTTCTCTTGTCACAACCATTAAGTGTATTTTTTAGTATGTAGAAAATAAGCTCTACATGTACAATCGATGTCACTCACTGTCAAACACTCGGGCAACCAATATATCGCAATACGTATCAGAATACAGGTATCAGAATCGCAATATATTGCAATACAATTTATTGGCCATTACACAGCCCTTATGTAATTGTATCAGAAACAAATCAAACCCCTGTGGACTCGGAACATGCTGACATAAAGACGATATGCACAGCAGTAGCAAAGGACAGTGTTTATTTCCTCTGTCTGCACCAAGTTGTGGGTTCATCTAACTTTTGCTCGCTCATCAACAGCTGTTTCAACCAAACAGCATATGATAGCATACATTTACATCAACAATGTTATGTCCAATTATTGGTCAACCATGTCTAGGAATCATTATGCTTTATTAAATATCTGCATATTTTAGTATTTTCTCACTGGCACTGTCTTGCATGGGCAACTACATGGGATGTAAACAAGCCATGCATCATTTGAACCCCATGCCATGCTGTCAAAATAAATATGCAAAATAACCTCCGTCCAGTCTACTTTTTCCAAATTTATTTTTTAGAAAGTTCCTCGAGTCTTACAATGACAAATTCCATGTTGGTGTCACAAGAGGCATCAGACACAATGTTTTCAAAACTGGGACTAATTCATCAAGGTATGCATCCAGTGCCAGCATCCAGGGAGTCAGTCAACATTGTTGTACGCTGTATGCTATAGCCAGCCAAATATTCCTGGAATACTTCAGTGACCTGTAAACAATCCAGTCTAGTCAGGCAAACCGGTCGCTTACAGTTACAGCCACAAATCAGTAATAATCCATCCATTTATGATCAGCCAGACCATGTTATAACCTAAATCCCAAGCCTCTGTTGACAAGCATCACCATAAGGTACTTGGGTACCTTTTGTTACCGTCACAGGGTGTTGCATCTTTTATGAAACAATTGGTCAAAAGGGATTCCTATTTCAAGTGCCATTTTATCAATATTATTCCAGTAAAAGCTGTGAAGATAATTGACCACTACTTGACAATTCATCAACCAACTTTAGAATGCCAACAGGTGTCCAAATTCATGCATTGCGGAAAACAGGTGTGTGTGTGTGTGCGTGCGTGCGCGTGCGTGCATGCATTAATTAAAATAAACATAAGCTGAATGCAGTGTAAGACTGTCCCTGACATCCCAATGGGTTATATACTTCCTAAGACTCACTGAGTATGGTTTTATGACACCTTTTGCAATATTCGAGCAATATCACAGTGGGGGACACCAGAAATGGGCTTCACACATTGTACCCATCGAACCCGAGCCTTTGGCGTGCAGAGCAAACACTAGACTACCCCACCGCCCCATTCCGAAGAGCTACCATACAGTGATTAACATCCAGTCATGATCCAATGATGATGGTGTTCAGTCAGGTAGAACCTATAAACAACAGGTGTGACAGGTGACAGGAAAGTACACACACTCATCACTGAACTATGCAGGTATACCACAGTTTATATCTATGGTAGATCAATACAACCATGTGTACAGGTAACATAATGCTACCTCAGCTATGTGTAATATTGATGTAGACAGTCTGGGAACTAAATTCACGAAATGACAATAATGATTTCACATAAGAGGAACAAGACATTCTCAAACTAAACCTATCCTTGTACATTAACCATGTTCACATACCAAATCAGCTTTAGTCTGTCTCAGACCCTGAACCTCATGTCCCTTCCACCCAGTCAGAAATACTTGTCATGGAAGAAACTGAACTAGCTAGCAGTCCTATTACAATAAACTCGTCTTGTTTAAATGTCACATGTTTCACAATTTGTTAACTGAATGCTATGAAATACATACTGATGATTTATGAATCACTAAATCAGTAAAATTACAAAACAATTGATTTATCAAACTGAATAATGACTGCCAAAAAGTTAAGCACAATTGTAACAAGAAACAATTGTGTCCAGGGACACGGATTCCCCTGCTGCTGTAGGAAGAGTTCACACATTCAGGGTCCCACTGAAGTACTTGAAAACACTAAAAACAATGTGTTGAGGGGTTAGATAACACAACCTATTATCATATAAAGATCAATAAGTGGACAAAATTCACGAACAAGTTCAATAAACATCTATGCAACTATGAGATGCACACCCTTCGAGTCCCAATGAAACACACATTATAAGCTGAATCAATTCTGTTGAGCAGTTTTTGTGGAGAAATGGATAGACTTCATCCCCTATTACACTATCATCATAGAGAAATTCATGCATAAAATTGTTACGAAACACAAATATTAACGAGGTAAAAGCATAGTCGACAACATTTAAAATCAAATGCCAACTGCCAGTCGCCATGGTGACAACTTCATCAGAAAGCCTCAACATGTGTTGGTTTAACCATGTTATTCCTCCATGTTTAGAACAGTACAAGAACACTTCATCATGTTCACACTCTCACATGGCAACGTGGGTAAAATCGGACTGACAAGAAATATGAATATAATGAGGTGACCCGATGTGACCCCTCCACTCCTTGCACAGAACGTCATTGTACAAAGGTGGGAGTGTATGGAAGACAGTATCAGCCTGTTGAAATTCCGTAAAAAATCACAGTAGCTGTTGTGAAACAGAATCAATTCAGAAGTAATAACAGGGATAGACCTGACTACCAGTATGCTAATGCAAGACTGTAGCTAATACAGGACATGCTATTTTATCAAAAAAGTAGTAAATATTTTAAAACATTAGTTTGAAATGAGCTACCAGTTCGATATGTTAGGCAATTGCAACTGCTCTTGAATAATTGTTATGCTGCATCTTATTTTGTGGGAAACACATAATGATATTCACAAAAAAATGTTCTTCCTGTTACAGCTTTCAGGCTATGAAACACAATCAATGAAATTCTATATTCCTCAATTATATTTTTTATTTCTCATTGTATTTTATTTATTTAAGAACATAATATTTTTCATAAATATCACCTTCACAGATAACCACAATAACATGCAAATCAGGAATTAATGTACTTCTGCTACTAATTACTTAAAGCAAAGAAGGAACATAAAATTCTTCATTCCCTAAAAGCAAAAGTTCTGAAATTATCAGAACTCATCATAAGGCAAAAAAAATGTTCGTTTCCTATTACATGCTTTTTAAAAATAGGGTAGGTGGGTCGGTTTTATCTTCTTCTTTTTCACTTTTTTTTTTAATTTCTTAGTGGCACCAGGTGAGCACCTGAAGTCTTCAAGAGTACCACATCATGTAGTGATAATGCCTTATGATGAGACATTCAAAGATTTCTATATCAAATCATTATTTATGTTATTTATTTGCAAATTTGGTCAGTGAGGACCCATTATGCCAATTCAATGCAATCCATTTTAGCCCTACGTACACTGAAAAACATGAAAATATCATACTCGATTTGGATGAAAATGATGAGTTGAAATGCACTCCAGTCATGATATTGACTTGGTTAAAAAAGGATTTAGGGTCGGTCGGGGTGGTGGTGGGTGTTAGGATAGGGTCGGGTTATCCGGAAACGGATATATATTTTGGGGGGGCCTAAGCATAAATCTAAGCTCTTTCAGCATGTTGTGACCATGACAGATTCCTTCAAGCTTACATATCAGTTCTTAGCTTCTACTTGTACAGCCCATACAAAACTGGCAATTAGAATAATCCTTCTACAATATCTGTCATACTGCAGTGAATCTTCTGGACACAAAAAGCACAAGGCCCTTTCATCAACTTTAAATAGCTTTAGAAAGTTAGAAAATGTTAAGACATTTTGGACACCAACCAGTAAAAGTCCACGAAAATGAACTGATCTGAAATTCAGTGCTGTAGAAAAGATCATATCCAGAGCCATTTCATCATGATTTAATTATCATATTATATTAATTCATCAACAAGGAAATAAAGCTAAATGTAATATCTAAAGAAGTTATTTGCCTCAACTGTTTTAAATTATTCTCATTAATCATGCTGAGTCTTTGATAGACAGGAAGGATACAAAGACATGAAACTTTTATGGAATTAACTTCTGTATTTTGTGTATTGACGATGCGAGGCCTGAGACCTAATATCAAACAATTACTAGATGAATGGGCAACAAGTTGCCTATCAGAAGTCACAAAGTTGATAATTACTCATGAGACTGGCCACGATCACATGAATGCTTCCTCCATTCAACACAACAGACGATAACAGTCATGAGGTAGACTAACAGTAACAAAAGGCCCCAGGGACTTTCTTCACTTTCAGAGTGAATGAGTGAATTTAGTTTAACGCTGCTGTTAGCAATATTACAGCAATATCACGGCAGGCGACACCAGAAATGGGCTTCACACATTGTACCCATGTTGGGAATCGAACCCGGGTCTTCAGCGTGACGAGCAAACGCTTTAACCACTAGGCTACCCCACCGCCCCTTCGCTTTGAGAACCTGAAAGTGTGGTAATCTAGACTTGCTACATATTCTAAACTTGCATGTTATAAAATAGGAATATTTGTTTTCACGAGGGTTTGTATGGCACTGGCAGACTGCCCATAAGGTAACAGCATGTGATATATACATAACATAGATCCTCATCTCAGGGTTTGGGGTTTAACACTGAACTCAGCAATATCCAATAACGGTCTATAAATAATTAAGTCTTGCCACATGAGCATCAATCTACACAGTAGACATTCAATGGCCACACGATCCTTTAAGTCGATCCTGTGTTACGGAAAATCAAATCTAACCCTGATCTTACCCTTGTGAGGGTAATCACAACTCATAAACAATTATAATGCAGGTCAAAGATAATTTGGGAGGAATGAATATTGTGGTACATGGATTACAGTCAATAAAATAAAATTCTTAATTACAAAAGACAGGAATATATCTCAACATGTTCAGTATATACTAAATATATACAAAATATACTGAACGTTTTGGACGGGCCTTTTTACCTTTGCCCCACACTTTGTCATTTGGAAAGTGTATTATCATACGACATTACATATTAGTATCATACTACAACCTTACTTAATAATGTGATACATACGATCCTATCATGACCCAGTATATCACCGATACCCAAGTACTGTATCATATGAATATCTTCCTACTATACTTACCAATGGATTATAAGTGAAAACATGTACAACTTTACATAAATTATTATGTTTGTTATAGAGAGGGAAAAAATGAAGAAGAAAAAATATATGATCCAGCTAATATTAGCCAGGGAGAACATGAAAAGTGAACACCAAACTTACAAGAATGAACACACTCACTGACTCAGTAATCTGCTGTAGATGTCAATTGTCATGACTTAACAAGCTGTGTACAGGTGGTGTCACATGTCCTGATTTAACACACAAAATCTCTGATAATATATAACATGTATGATCCGCACCAACTGTCTTCAGAAATCTCTAATGTCAGACTCTTATCAAAGAGACACTGGCACCAGTGTTTCAGATTTCCTGACCTAGGACTTTAACTACCCAAAGAAAAACAACTTTCATTTCTCCCACCATATTCCATTTCTCCGGCACATCATTTTCACAGACATATATATGGCCATGTAACCCATAATTATCAGAGTCAAGGAGGATTTCTGCTGTTTACCACCTTATCAATTAGACAAGAACATACGATCTCAACATTTCTCAACGGCTCCATAATGTAAGCAAGACTACCACAGTTACTTCCCCTTACTATGATAATCACCTCAGTTGCAAACAAATTCCGTCACATGACTGATACAATAAAACTGAAACATTATTCATTTGAAATGTTTAAACTTTCATGGAGCTGATGGATGCCTAAATATAGAATTTCAAGACTTTTCACAATGACATGTCGTCCATACCATTCAACAGTTCTTCACCAAAAGCACTGCTATATTAATAACACTTGTTAATATATCTAATACTTAATGAGAAGAAAAGACAAAACTTCTGCTGAAAAGACTATCAATATAGCTTTACAAACACAACAAAGTGTTTTACGGTGTTTACCAACATTTCTCAAATTACAGGATGCTGGATGATCTATAGAAGTTCACTAGGACATATCACAACATGCATCCAGTACGTCATCAAATGTATACAATAACATGAGTACAATGTACAAAATAATGGCATTTCTTCCAAACAATTCCCTGACATTAATCCTAATTCTTAAAAATATTTAAAAGGAAAAAAAACATATTTCACTATGAAATGGGAGCATGTGCCTGCCATGTAACGACCTATCTTACCACGTAATTAGATTTCTTGCATCGGCTATGATTTTCCTGACCTTTTAAACAAGAAAAAACACAAGCTTCTGTATTGGGTAATTTGTTACATACAGTTACACGAATGGAATCAGCTTGCAAAAAGCACCATTGGACTTGCAGCTAGTGTTAGGCAAGGTGTGACATCCCTTGCACTGAGAATGTTGAAAGTATGACAGCTTTGTGTTATATATTGATAGAGTACTGGATCAAGGGTAAGCCTGGGGGGAAACTGCTTGCATAAACCCAGAAACATATCTTAAACTGACAGGGGATAGACCAACTGTCCACAACATATCCTAGACTTTCATTGTGTTTGTTTGTATATAGTTTCATGCAAGACCTGTGAATGTTGGATGAACTACCCAAATCTGTTGTCTCCAAGAATGTTAATGAAATGTGTTGAAAGTGATAATAAAAAGAGTATTTATACCATCAGGTTCATGAGTTAACTGTTTATCATTGTTCCCTTCTTCTCCCCTACCAACCCCAAAAAGACAATGAAGTTAGGAATGCAGAAATTCAGTTCCAAGTTTTTAACTGCAGTAGTTTGAATGTTTTTCTTGGTCATCTTGACACCATTGTAACAATCAAAAATGACAGTCTTAAAATTGTCACTGAGTGATAGAATCCTGTTCTTGAATGAAAGCAACTGTTCATGCTGTTTGAACAACTGAAGAATGATAGGAATGAGACCTCAAATCAACAGGGATGACGACCATTGCACAACATTCACCAAGAAACATATATGTGGAGCCTAAACTTTGAAATAAACAAATCACTATACAACTCGTGAAAGCAAAAGACAAAACATTAAATACATTCACATATCACATGAAATTTTCTGCTAGATATGAATACGAGCGTACAAATGTAGAGAACCAAACCCAGGTCTTAGGCATGATGGACAAACACATTAAACACTAGGCTACTCCGCCACGACAGGACATACATGTACATTCATGGAAAGGTTCTGATAATAAGCACTGTGCAGTAAATTCTTTCAACATATGTTCATTCCAAATTAATACATGTGTTCCTTTTCACATACACTGTCTTGAATTGATACATAGTGGTGTTTTTGCACTGTGACGCAGTGCCAGACATAGCTAAACCTTGTATTGCTCTTATCCTAATATATTTACAGGCTAATACATAAGTAACAGAAAGGCACACTGCCAGGCAAGACATAACAGTATGAAACGTGTATTGACAAATATACCTGCATTGACATTTGCTGTTTGCCGGATTTAGCAGTTTTCAGGTTTTTCCCAATATATTATCCATGTTTACAAATATGTTGATGGTGACACATATTATTACAATGTTAGAAGAGAAAGAAGCTTGTTAAGTATGATGTTTAAAAAATGTTGCTTATTCTTCTTCCTAATCATATTCAAGAATTGCACCGAAATATGAAATCATTTTCAGTGTTTGTCCCTGTTTCGTTCAGTTGCTGTCCATGTCATAGTCAATCAACATTTTCGAATGATTTAATGTTGTGATATGATTCATATGTCATGTGAAGAGCTTGAAAATTAACAATGAAAGACAAGGAATCCTTGCAGAATCTTTGTAACACAAACCATTACCAGTTCCAACATTCAGGGGTTCCATAGATTTATATACCACACAAGACCAAAAGCACCCAATCACCCTTATATATTTAGAACACATGTGAACACAAAACAAAATCCAACTCCAACAACACAAGTCTGATATTTTGATGCACATACTGTGTCTCAAGATATTGATATTGTATTGAGTTTCATATAGAACTATATTCTTTGTGAACTGCTGCTACCATGCCCTCAAGGGAAAAACTAAGTTTGTTGATAGTACACATGTACATGAGGACATTAATTTGCAAGCTGACACATGTGAGTCATGCTTTACACCAGCAGGGAACAATGATTATAAGCATTCACAACTTGGTCATCATCGTAAAGATTAAGCAGTCCTTCATACCCTTCAGGGTAAAGATGAAACGGAGTGTTTGTGACAGTTTGTTTATGTCAATCACACGAATGGCAGGTTGTGCATGTTGAAAACCCAACACCATAAATCGATGCAACACAAATATGACAGCATGGCAAACCCCCTTCAATTGTGAATGTGCATTTGAAGACTGAAAGAAACCATCTTGAACCAATGCATACACAGTAACCTGCGTCGATGTACTTTTTTGCATAAATATAAAATGTATCTTAGGTGTGTTGTAATATCATGATATATATAAACTTAAATGAGAGATTCTCATCAGATTGTTTCAAGGTCAATTATGTAGCCAGTTAGATGAAAACTGATTAGATCTTAGCTGACGGTTACCAGAAATTACAAGGCTGTACACGTGCTGAAAAATCAATGACAGATCAGTATACAAGTGATAATGCTATGCAAATGGAACATATTTCATCACGGACGGTGATCCCATGAAGTGTTCATCATGTTCATTCTCAACGCCAAATACAGACCTATATAACAAATACGTATATGGTAAAAACAGTGCCACTGTCTGTGTCTTCTAAATGACATAAAATCATGACTTTCACTTTACAAATATGCCGGTATAACCTCATGAGGATTCTTTAGCAATTCTGGAACATTCCGGCCTCATGCAAGCGGAACAGTGTCTCTTTACGCCACAAAAGGTTGATTCAATAAATTCCTTCACCTTTGATTAGATCAACTGCCTTATTGTGCATTATAAATTACAGATCTTTCCTCCAAGCATCGATAGCACAGTGATCTGTTCAGTGGGGAGGATGTGACCATAGACCAGCGTGTCTTTGACTCAAGTGGCCTTCTCAATTGTTTCTCACCTTTGAAACGTAGTTCACCAGCTGGTTCAAGAATCAACACTTGTTCATTTTTAGCCATTTCAGAGTATCCTCTCCGCTATAATCGCAGATATTGTAAATAAATTTCCACGACTAACGCATCTGCTCCACTCACTCTCTGTTAGCGTGGACTGCGCATGCGCAATTCATTCTTGTCTGAGTAATATTAGTATAAAAGTTAGGCAGGAAATACCATCCGATTTAGGAAGCATACAAAACTTGTTTACACGTAAACAATTTTATAAAAATTGTTGAAAATTCGTTTGAAATATTTATTTTACAGTTTTAATATTCTTTAAATGTCCATGTCTATATTACAAATGCCAACCAATCATGAGTGCACCTTTTTCAAACGTTATTACTAAAAGAGGAAATCGGAAGTAAACACGAGCACGAGCTTGGTGATCGGGTAAACAGTAGCCGAGGTATCATCGTCATAACTAAGGATGGCTGATGACATAGATGATTTATTAGATGAAGTCGAAACTAAATACTGTACACGAGGAAATACTACAACGGGATCCCACAAAAGGATAACTGCCAATAAACCCAGGAACAGGTGCGCGATTTCACGTTACCGGTGATGGGCCAAGTTGGAAATATCACGTTCCAACAGAAATCGAAAAGTGGATTCAACTGGTTTCAAAATTGGAATTATATTTATATATATGAAATATATATGTGGTCATTTTATCCTTATTTGAATACGGATTGCGATTTGTAGGGATCTATGTCCTTGGATGCATCCATTATCATGATTATCAGATATTTTGAATGAAGATTTAAAAATAGTTTCCTCTGCAAATATGGTACGGTTTATTTTTTGTTTATTGTAGCACTTAGTTGTTCCTACTACTAGAAGGCAGCCTGTAGATCCAGTGACTGACTTTATGAATGTTGGTTTGGATTCGATGGATTGCTATCAACGGAATTACACATTCTGACCATCCCATCTATTTAGTTAGCTCTTATGACAAATATAGGTTGCTTTTGGCCTATTTTCATACCCAGAATCCCAACAGATGCAAGGTCATCAGATACAAGCAGAAAAAAATTAATTTATTGTGCTTTACTACAGTTAACATGTGCTGAATTCGTCGTCGGCTCAGGTACTACAGATATGTACCCAGGGGCAAATACAGCTTTTTGACTGACTGAGTGACTGAGTTTGGTTTTACGCCGCTTTTAGCAATATTCCAGCAACATCACGGCGGGGGACACCAGAAATTGGCTTCACACAATGTACCCATGTGGGGATTCAACCCGGTCTTCGGCTGTTTGAGAAAGTGGGGGTGTATGTAGTTCATTTTCACCCGTTTTCACAGTTCATGTTTCATGCAAAAAGTCCCATTTGCCTGATTACTAGTGATACTGTGCATCGCGAAATATTCGTCATTGTGAATGCTCGTTTCTTATATGGTGCAGAACAGACATGTCTTAGGGTTTGTTTCTGTATTCTGATTTTGGCCAGGGTACGTTTTGTGTACAGAAACAAACCTGTGGTACATATCTGTAGTTTCCATGCCGGCAACAAAACCTACAGCTTAACATGTGGTCCCTTTCATCCACCTTTGAAGTTATGTAATCAAATTAACCATGAGTTAGCGTGCCTTGTTCCTTTTCATTGAGAACCTTTCAGTTGTCACTAGGAAGAAGAAAATTCCAATTCTCACTCTTACAATGTGTGAAGTTGATTTCTGTTGTCCCTGCCAAGATATTGCTATAATTATCCAAAAGTGGCTTTAATTTGTGAATTTATTAAGCATATTCTAAATATATGTTCATTACCCCCTAACTTTGTCAAGTTTACTTTTGCAAAAATGTATGTATTGCTGGTGTTTTTCACTAGGAAGAAGAGAATTCTAATTCTCACTCTTACAATGTGTGAAGTTGATTTCTGTTGTCCCTGCCAAGATATTGCTATAATTATCCAAAAGTGGCTTTAATTTGTGGATTTATTAAGCATATTCTAAATTTATGTTCATTTCCCCCTAACTTTGTCAAGTTTACTTTTGCAAAAATGTATGTATTGCTAGCATCATTGTGTCAGAATGTTTTCCATGTTTATTGAGCAGGCACTGGAAAGATATTTTAACGGTGCCATTTCAAAGGACTCCCTATAAAGCATTTGGATATCTGATATCCAAACAGGTTTGGAGGGGGAGCGATGGGGTAGCTTATTGACTAAAGAGTTCACTCGTCATGTTGAATAGCAGAAATAGATGGGCAGTGGGTTAGCCTTGTGGTTAAAGTGTTCACTCGTCACGCCGAAGACCCAGGTTCGATTCCCCACATGGGTACAATGTGTGAAGCCCATTTCTGGTGTCCCCTGCTGTGATATTGCTGGAATATTGCTAATACCAGCACAAAGCCATACTCACTCACACCAAACAAGTGGGTGATAATGTGTTATCAGCATTATTGAGGCATAGTATAGTCTATATTAAACAGGGCTATTGCAAGTAGCATTTTAAAAAATAATTGTATTTTGATATTATCACATGGTATTTCATCCATCAAAGTCTCTCAAACTTAATGTCTTGAGAATCTTTGGATGAATAAACAATAACTCATCGTTGTTATTTGAGAAACACAGATTTATCTTCCAATATTTCCATTCAAGTGACATTTTCTGTACATCTCCAGCATATTATGCGGCATTGTATTATTTTATATTCCGTAAGAATATGAGCAGTTGTATTTTCTGGTAATACAACTGTTTTCCAAGCATGATCTTCCACGTTCAAAGTGTTCACATGCTATTTTATATCTAGTGATGATTCCTGTTTTTTTACATCGGTCATGTAGATAAAACCAGCTTAGCTAAATCTTAAATAATCCAATCAATGGAGCACCATTTTGATCAGGTTGAAGATCATATTTCTCATCTTTCAGATATGTTTGTTTTATTGTTGACAGAGCCAGATTAGATGATGACATTGATGACATTCTCAGAGAAGATGATGACATGCCACAGGTAATAAATTCTGTCTGTTAAGAGATGGACTATTTTTATAATAACAAATAGTAATCATTGTTGGTGAAAGAATTTTTTTTAGACAAGACATTTACTGGCAGCTCTGTGGGGGTTCAAGGAAGGAGTAGCTCCGTAGCTGTACTTTTCCCTCCAGACTCCACTACAGCTAGAATATTCCTGACTGTGGCACCCGCAAAAATCCGGGTTAGAGTTGGTAGGATTGGGTGGTTCACACGTTATCATATCCCAATAGCTTAGATCGATGCTCATGCTGTTGATCACTGGATTGTCTGGTCCAGACTTGATTATTTACAGACCACTTCCAATGCTGGAATATTGCTGAATGATGGAATGGTCATTGGTTTTCCTGGTGCCTTATTCACCAAATATTCGTAGCAATATGCCATTCATAAGCCTATGATAAAGTATACATTTGCGATTAGTCGTAACATTACAAACGCTTTGTTGATCGGATCCCTGGTCCTCATTCCACTTCAGTGATACATTTAGAATATTCCTGATGTGGCTTTAACAAAATTTAATCTCTTACTTTTCAGTAGTTTTTGGAAGATATTTAAATATTTTTCTATTACCTTTTGTCAGTGAAGCCACACCCAAACAATTCCTGCTGCATAGCTGTGCCCAAGATACTTGTGTCTTGTAGACAAACTTGTCCCTTAGCATCATTAGTTGTGCATTTTATATTATAGTTTTATATTAGAGTGTCCGTTGAAATACAGTAATCATCAGTTATCATAAAGATGCTCTATTTTGCAGCTGAAGCAACTTGATATAGGCAGTAAAACATCAGTGGATGGTAAAGACAACCAGAGGTCACAATCATCTCGAAAGTAAGTATGTGAGCTAGACACAAACAATCTACATGAAGGTTGTGTGGGTTCTTAGGCCAATCAGATGTCAGGTTTCTAAAACAATCAAACATTATACAATTATTGACTTCTATCGAGGTTGATCCAATGATTTATTGACCCTGGAAAATATCACATGTCTAAGGTCAATAAATCATTGGATCAACCGAACTGAAGTTAATGATTGTTATATTATATGACAAAAGTACTGAATACCTGTTCTTCTCTGACGATTTATTTCCTCTTCTTAGACAGTCATGAATATTCTTGGTGTCTGCCATTTTGATACAGATGGGACGTAATTCTAAACCAACACACTCACAGGGACGCTTCCTTATCTAGCGTGACGCGACGCAGTGCAGAGTTCACAGCTGGAATATCCCAAATCTATTTTTAGCCATGGGAGGTGCTTGGATTGTGATATCAACCTCTCGCGACGTGGCGAGGTTGACATAACTTAGCGTCAAAGCTGTCATGTGACCAAGTGGGCCAATCAGAAGGGCGGAAAACTACCCGTCATATAATAACATCAGTTATCACCTCCATTTGGAAGTTTCAATTTTAGCGAAAGAAGACCCATACACAGCACAAATATTTCTTTGATGGTCCTTGCTGTTGGTCTAGATACTATGGTACTCAGAACATGATCTCCACATTAATTCAGAGAAGTTTCTGTTTTTGTGACCACAGCTCAGGAGTAGGCACATCAGAGCTTGTGTACTGTGTGGACTTTATTGGGAGTTAGTGTTGGCATCAAACCCAACACCTCACTCACTCATTGTACACATATTGTGATGGAGGTGGATATGAAACTAGTGTGCTGTTGCAGAGCTCCAGATAAGATTTAGCTCATGTGGGTACTGTACCCACTGTATTTTTTGGAGTGGGTATTATGAATGTTGAGTGGGTATTTCATTTTCCGTTACCCACTTCTTTCAAATATGTGCGTATTTCAGTCATTTTACTCACCTAAGTATATGTCATTGAGTAAGTTTACTAAGTAGGTATGTTCTGCCTTATGTCATACCTAATCAAAACCAACTTAAATATAATGGAACCCTGACTAGTGGTGTAACGATACCCTGACACCTCACTAGTGGTGTAACGATACCCTGACACCTCACTAGTGGTATAACGATACCCTGACACCTCACTAGTGGTGTAACGATACCCTGACACCTCACTAGTGGTGTAACGATACCCTGACACCTCACTAGTGGTGTAACGATTCACTAGTGTAACGATACCCTGACACCTCACTCACTGTGGTGTAACGACCTCCTCACTAGTGGTGTACTACTAGTGGTGTAACGATACCCTGACACCTCACTAGTGGTGTAACCCCTGACACCTCACTAGTGGTGTAACGCTACCCTGACACCTCACTAGTGGTGTAACGATTCATCGATAGTATCGATGTTTGCATCGTCAACAACGCGATACGAGTGCATTGATACGAAACACATTTAGGCAATATATCAGGATATTTATATCGCGAGGGTCCATGATACATCGATGTATCACCACAAGACACGATATATCCCAATACAACTTAAATACTACTTAAAGTTGTAGGGAGTATTGCAATAGGAATAGGAAGGGAGTCTCTTTGAAATTCTTCTGAATTTTAAAAACAAATTGAACTTTAAAGGCATTTGTTTGTCTGTTATCTCTGTTACATGAACAAAGAAGTTGGTGTACAAGTCACAGAGTGTGAACATTTTACAAACTATGTGAACTGAGAATAATTGTCTTCAAGTAATTGAAATATGCAGATGTTTTAGTTGTTTGACAAATAATACTATTTATTTATAACTACAAACGATGTCTTAGCATTGTTAACAAAGAGAACAAAGAGAAGATAAAATTTAGAAAGCAGACTTAAGTGATTCTGAATGCTGATGTAAATTACATTGAGTTGTTTGTGAAAGCATTGGTGTAGAAACACAATTTCCCAAGGGAAACTTCACTTTCAGATTTATATATAATAGATCAAGGTATACTGAATATGTTCGACTTTCTTAAGCATTTAATGCTGAAACTTTATTAGATGAACAGCTTTTTAAGTGTCTGTCAATGGAACACAAGTTCTGCTGTATAATACATAAAGTTTCAGTCATTTTATCCATCATATCTGTTCTGTTATTAAAAATTGTAAAGTATCGGGATACATATCGTATCGCCACCATTGTATCATGATGATAATTGTCTCGCAGGTTCCTTGCCAATACTTTCATGATATATCGTCTCGCCTCATTAAACTGGTGTCGGGATATATCGTCTCGCCAATTAGGCCACGATACACAGCTCTACACCTCACTAACTCATTTAACCATTGAATCAGGCCTCTTTCACATCATGCAAAGAAGCCTTCCTGCTCTTTATGAATTGACATTTTGTATTTTCAGATGCTTTCCTGTATATTTAGGTGGAAGCTCCTGTGTCCTGGGCTTAGCCTCAAGTGTAAATAAACGGTAATTTACCTACTGTTATCAAAATTAGGTCACTCGTTCGCAATTGCATTTCTTCTTGAAGTTCTGACAAACCATCACAGAAGGTCATGTGGACCCTGAGGAAACTCTGAATGAAGGATGCTTAGGTTCTTAAACCAGTCAGAGGCCAGCTTAGTAGTGAAACTGTTTGGCATCATATATATACTGTGGAGCACAGTGGTGTAGTGGTTAGCATGCTGGCCTCTCACGCCAAAGGCCTGGGTTCGAATCCCGGGTGGAGACACCAAAATTTGTGACCTGGGTCTCATACTGTGTTGTGTCCCTGGGCAAGGCACTTCATCCACATTGCACTCAGTCCACCCAGCTGTTTAAAATGGGTACCTGAAAAGCGGGTGTATGGACCTATACGGTCGCTCTTAGCACTTAGTAGCAGCTTTGAAAGTACAATTCCGTCAGGGTAATAATGTAACGCCAGAGAACAGCATCGCGTTGGATTCTAGGTGCAAAAATTAGCATTATTATTATTATATACAGCTACAGTTTGAAAATTTGGATTTTAGCAAAAGTAAAACCACATTTATTTATTTTTGTAGACATTACCATGTTCCCCAAGGATGACAGAGGGACATATAATTGCCCTTCCTCTTCAACCCTCACTTTGAAATCAAATAAAATTCAAATATATCATGCACACAAATAGACTTCACAGTTTTGAATTTCTGCGGGAAATTTCCTGTTTCACTGTCATCTTAGGCAAAGCAAAAGTGCTGAAAATAATCTTTCAGAATTGGGTACATTGTAAATGTGGCTGTTTTTAATTACAAATTTGTGATTCACAGCGTTATTTGGTATATGTTTGAAATGTAAAATCAGAGTACTGAATTTCAAAACCAGCATATTAGCAATCACTGATATGTTTTTCATCAAATCACCAATGTTAATTCTGAATCGTCATCGATAAACCTAGAATTGGCTGGGATGTTTTGGAAAATACACGAACACAAACACCGAAGTGAGCTTTCCGATATATTGGATAGTGTTTACAAAATCTGTTTCACGAAGGCCGGTCCTGAGACTGTTACATCATGGACCATTGCATCATGTATGTTTCATACTTACCTGCGACAAATACATCACGGAATTCCTCATACATTTTAGAATAAAATAACAAAGTGTCTTAATGTAATCAAACAAAAAATATATTGGGCGTGAAAACGAATGATGTGCTCAGAAGTCTGCTTGTTTGAAATATAAACAAAGAAAAATTCAAATTTAACACAATGTACAGGGGTGGAAATAACTTTAAAATTGCTAGCGTACTCCGGTGCAGTGGCACATGTAAAATCACTTACCCTGATAATTTTTCCACTATACCGACTGATTTTCTTGTTCATTTTTTAAATAAACAATAAAATTAACTTTGGTAAATCAACTGGACAGTGGTACAGCGTGATATAACCAAGAGAAGTTGTCATAAAAGCTGATAAAGCTACTGTTGTACCTCAGGCATGGCTTCATGTATGACAGAAACTTTGAGTTTTGTTAAGAAACAAATAACAATATGCAGATAGTCAGAATGTTTTGGATTAATTACATCACATACGTTCCCTGAATCAAGGGAAGGTCCGTTGCAAATCCTGCATACCTATGTCAGCAAACCTGCCATTTTCTAAAAAAAAATCCAGTCATTGGTAGTGATGTCGTCGGTAAATTGTCCTATCCTATCGTGCTGCTTATAGTTTCAGTATTATAATCTATATTTTGCATATCTTTCAGATATTTCTCACAGAACTAATTTCATTAGATACATTTAGCCTTGAATACAATGCCATTTAGAAAGTGGTCAAATATAAAACACATGGTCAACAAACCGTGAGTTCGCTGCAAAAAGCTGCAACATTACAGCCTTAAGCAATATTTACTCACTCACAAACATTGAGTACAGACTACACTAATGCTTAGTCTCTGAATATATATAATTTTGATTGTAACAAATATACCCATTTAAATTGAAAAGGAGCCCCTGGGAGACCAGAGATTGAACATGGGGAATCTAGACTTGCTTCATTTAGGGCTTTAGCATTGCAGGGAGGGCAAGGCTGTAGGGAAAATGATATGGTTCAGGGACTGTGAGACAGACTTTTACAGACATGTGTAATGTTCTCTGTTTTAGGGCTTGTGACAGGCTGAGGTGTACATCATGTGACTTTCGAGTGTCACAGTTTGACAACTTTGAATGGCATACAAGTACAGACTATTTGTTTCTGAGGAACAATGTACCTGATTTTGAAAAATTAAAATCTAAACTTAAAGCAAGAAAAGGTAAGTATTTTCTGGTTTAAAATAATTATATATCAAAGTGTAAAGTTTTATAGAGAAACCATGTCATGGCAACAGTTAAAGGCTGTGAATATGATTGCACATCACCCAAACTTCAGGTGTCCCTAAGTGAGTGAGTTTAGTTTTACGCCACACTCAGCAATATTCCAGCTACATGGCGGCGGTCTGTAAATAATCGAGTCTGGGCCAGACAAGCCAGTGATCAACAGCATGAGCATCGATCTGCACGATTGGGAACCGATGACATGTGTCAACCAAGTCAACGGGCCTGACCACCCGTTAGTCGCCTCTTACGACAAGCATGGGTTACTGGAGATCAATTCTAACCCAGACCTTCACGGGTGAATGTCCCTAAGTAATGAATTCATCATAATTAGTGCCCCAGAAAGTTGGAAAATGGACAAAGTTTGGTGCCTGCTTAAAACATACACAACAATGTAGATCTATTTTCTGAAAGTAGGCTGCAGTAAACAACCTCAAGTCAAACTAAAAAAGTGATATTAGTTGCAAGATATTATATTCTCTTTCAGCACTGTTTTTTAAGTAAAAAATTCTTTGTATTACTAGAGCCAACTGACTTATGTTTTGTTGTTTCAGCATGAGAGCTAGACTGACATTTAGTCTCTGAAATAATATTATCTAATTACAAAAATATTTTTCCTGCAAAACTTATCTGAATTGAGCCCAGAACAATCCTTCACAGAACTGAGGCAATCTAGACTTGCCAAACAATTCTAGACTTGAATAGATTTAATATATTCTCTAGGTTCTGGGAAACAGGCTTCATGAGAGCATACTGACAGTTGTTTTGTTGTTTCAGGTGTGAGAGCGTACTGCTGCCAGTGTTGCTGGAAGTCTGTACCGGATCTGGTGGAGCTGAAAGACCCCAAGTTGAAGTGGGTGTGTGGCAAGCATTGACGCTGATCAGAGTCTAGATCACAGATTCCACATTCATCATTCCGTCCCTTAAACCAGCATGGAACAACAATCGCAAACCATTTGTTCATGAATGATTTGACAGGCATTGCTTTGAAGTTGACACATAACAAAATAGATATGTGGTTAACTACTTAATTATTACACTGTTATAATGATGTTCCATTATAGATTGGGCAGTGGGGTAGCCTAGTGGTTAAAGCGTTTGCTCCTCACGCTGAAGACCCGGGTTCGATTCCCCACACGGGTACAATGTGTGAAGCCCATTTCTGGTGTCCCCCTCTGATATTGCTGGAATATTGTGAAAGCACCGTAAAACCCAACTTACTCACTCAAATTACAGATCATTATAATGTTGTTCCTGCTCAGAAATAATTAAGTTATTGTCCATTAAGTGTGTCCACTGCTTTTTGTCACAGCTTTGGAATCAGATTTAGGCAGTTTGTTATGAATTGTAAATAGTGTATTGAAGAAGCTAAAAATATATTCATGAAATATTGGCTATATATAGTTTGCTCATGGAAATACTCATGAGTTATTAACAAAGATAAGACTATTATATTTACTATATTATTCTGTATTACTTGCATTTAACCAACCACAGATTTGTTTATATATATATATATAGAGGGAGAGAGTTATTTCTGTTGTGACATAGATATATATAGGTAAAGACTTTTAGAGAAACTGTATTCATTTGTAATAGGAGTTTTGATTTTCAAAGGCTCATCCATTTCATGTTATTGATCCATAATTCTGGCATGTGTCGCAGTGTCAGCATGATATTCTAGTATGTTGAAAGGTTCAAGACATCAGTTCACAAATTATAACTCCTGCTATGTGCTTATCCATGTCATCATTGCAAAAATTGTTCTTGAGATTATCTTTCATTTGTTGGCATCGTATGTGTGTGATGAGTTCAGTTTGTGTGCTACTTTCTGATGAGGTGTGTTTTAACTTATAGTTGTTAAATACCAAGACACTGTTTCTGTCAAACAGTAAGAGATGATAAAACAACAGTTTAATCTCACTACTGCGACAGGAAGAAATACAGAAATACGACACTTTGTCCTATCAAGTCTCAGTGGTGAAGGATTTTGCACATTATGCCAAAATGCTAATTGCAAAACATTATTTCTGGAAAACTGCTAACAGCAGCATTAAGTCAAACTCTCTCACATATTTGTTATTGGTCAGACTGCTCTTGCTCTGTGTTGACAAGGATAAAAGAAAGTGAGCAATTTAAGGAACGATAAAGTAGATACTCATTATGATGCATATTTAGTTAGTACTAAAAAGACCCAATTCATTTCAGGGACCACAAAATCTTCGCAGCTCAATTAAATATGAGTATCTATGAGAAGGTCCTGATGAGGTGTACATTTTGTGTAAAACAGCTAAAATACACTAAACATGTGGGTGGTCAAATGTTTATTGTAAAAGATAAACTTAACAAAACAAAACTACTGGTGTATATTACTATCGTTATTGTGCTAAAATGTACAAATTATAACTGACAAGATCTAATGACACAAATCCAGTAAGATATTTGTATTTGCACAACACAAAATTGCGGTAGTGAAACAAAAGCAGAACCAGCTGTCCCAGTGTTTGCTGACAGACGATTTGCAACTTTACAGCTTGTCTGCAGTATGTTTACAAAACCTCCCGAAAATAATTCTGGTACTGAGTGAAGGGCAAAACTTTGAATATAACCCCCACTGCCAGTCAGGGCCTTTACTGAAGGGAAATGATTTGACGGACTTGAAATATACAATACATATTGGTAGACCCTTACTAAAATTTGATTGACTTGTAGCCTCACCTCCTGTCAGGACCCTCACTAAAGGTCCAAAATTTGACTACTTGTAACCCCCACCATCTGTCAGGACCCTCGCTAAAGGGCCAAAATTTGACTACTTGTAACCCCCACCATCTGTCAGGACCCTCGCTAAAGGGCCAAAATTTGACTACTTGTAACCCCATCATCTGTCAGGACCCTCGCTAAAGGGCCAAAATGTGACTGCTTGTAACCCCCACCATCTGTCAGGACCCTCACTAAAGGGCCAAAATGTGACTGCTTGTAACCCCCACCATCTGTCAGGACTCTCACTAAAGGGCCAAAATGTGAGTGACTGTAACCCCCACGATCTGTCAGGACCCTCAGTAAAGGGCCAAAATGTGACTGCATGTAACCCCAACGATCTGTCAGGACCCTCAGTAAAGGGCCAAAATGTGACTGCATGTAACCCCCACCATCTGTCAGGACCCTCGCTAAAGGGCCAAAATGTGACTGCTTGTAACCCCCACCATCTGTCAGGACCCTCGCTAAAGGGCCAAAATGTGACTGCTTGTAACCCCCACCATCTGTCAGGACCCTCACTAAAGCATCTGTCAAGGGCCAAAATGTGACTGCTTGTAACCCCCACCATCTGTCAGGACTCTTGCTAAAGGGCCAAAATGTGACTGATTTGTAACCCCACCTCATGATCCTCACTAAAGATGCAAATGTTTCCAGACCAACTTTTATGATCTGAATATATGAATGCCTCTCTTTTCATAAACAGGAACCTCGGCCAATCATGTAACTGACTACAGTATCTTGTTCATTCCGTTGTTGTATTCAAATGGGTTGTCAAACCTGTACTGTTGTGTTCAAACAATAAAACTTAAAACTTTTGAACTAGTTTCGTTTGTTGTTTAACGTGACAATATTCTAGCTGATTGCCTGGGCCAGTACATAGTCGGGTCTGGATCCGACAACCCCTTCACGGAGTTTATGAGCAATATCTCATGCCACTGGAAACAATGGCACACAGTCTACCAATTCAGGAAACCAGACCTATCTCTTCAGCTGTGGACCTATTCTAAACCAAACCTCCGTGGGTATAAATTCTTCAATTTTTAATCTGTGAGTGGTTTCACAGATCATGGATTGTTTTGACTTTTCAAAAGATATTCCCAATTTTTTCATATTGCTAAGTTAATCTGTTATGGCACTACAGATTAGATACTTCATTCTTTTGTTAGAGGTACCATAGATCCGATGTTTATTACAAAGTACATTTGTGAAGGATCCAAAAGAATCAAAGCCAAATACAAAAAGACAGACAAGTTGGGTTTTTTTTCAGTAGTTGAGATATCGTCTGATTTTATTGGGAACTAGTAATGTCATCGCAGAACTCAACCAAAGGGAGGAAACTATGACATACATTGACATACATTGACTTCACTCCTTCCACAAGTCAGTACCATTACAAAATCATTTTGTCCAGTTCAATACCTCTCTGCATTACAATCTGACAATTCCATAGGAATCAGGTGATTTATCAGGTGAACTTTCTCATCAGCCATTCACAATGTCAGTATGAATGAGCAAAACATTAACACAAAAATGCCCGACCTTACAAAAGAATAATTAGGAATTTTCAAATGGTTACATCCCCCCACCTCACTTTTATTGAGGATATATTCGACTCATTTCTGAGCTTCTGACATGATGTGTAGCTGTGTCATCATCTTCACAGAGATCTTTATAGTTAAAACATTTTATTCTCAGATTGTTCAAGAAAATCAATGTTTTGAACATCACATGACACTACTATGAAGTGTAATTATCCTTCAATCTTGGCAGCACAATGTTGGCAAATAAACATACAATGTATCGCATATAGAAACAAAACACAGCCCAAAATACTTATGTTGGTTACACCAACAGGGAAAAGGGGCTTCTCACATTGTGTATGCACGTGATGGTTGGTTGGTTGGTTGTTTTATGCCAAACTCAGCAATATTCCAGCTATATGGGGGCGGTCTGTAAATAATCAAGTCTGGACCAGACAATCCAGTGATCAACAGCATGAGTACCGATATACGCAGGTGGGATGCAATGAAATGTGTCAACCAAGTCAGCGAACCTGACCACCTGATCCTGGTATGCACATGAGGCCTGGCAGATACTAATACTAGCACAACTGATCATGTATAATTAACACTGAAGAGGACATCTGTGTTAAGTCTGAAAATGGACAGGAGATCTTTATGGTGTAGAGATGAACTACAGGATTTATGGCAAAGATCTATTGAAGGTTTTGTATTCGCAGGAAAACACAACACAATGTATTCATGTATGAAACTTCCTTTCTGGTTTTATTTCATGTTGTCACACACCATTCATGTTTATTTACAAACGTAAAAGTATGGTGATGGGAACGTAAGTATGATGTTAGTGGAGCACAAAAAGGGACACTTCTGTCAACCCCAAGTGTCAATAATCATTTCCAGGGGGGAGAGTACACTGTAACATGTACACAGAACTTTCCACTCCTGAAAGCATCTCCATTCTGATTCAAATCAGAACTATTACAACTTAACAATATTGATTTTATGATTAGTTTAACAATATTCATTTAATCACTGTTTATTGTCTTAACAAGATACAGGTAAGTTCTAATTGCCGTTATAATAATTCCATGATTCTGTTGATTTATATATTGAACCACAGCAAACTTGATTCATGTCAACAAGAAGTCTCTGAAAACAGGTCTTATACTACCATGGTCACAAACCCCATAATTCAGCACAAGATTTCTTATTTTGGCATTGCTGGATGAATTTATGTAACAGGTACTTCTCTAAAGCTAAGAATATGGAGCACACATGTGAGAGGTATTTTCAAATCCAGTGATAGTTATGACCAATTTTTCTTGAAGTTGCTCCCTGTAACACAAGAGTTATCTCCCCTCCAAAATGCAGGCAGCTGCTTTAAGTCTTTGGCAAATCTTCCACCACCCATCACAAGATAGATGTAGCACTATGACGATGGAGACTTGAAACCCTGACCATCAGCTCTGTCGTTATGTCATACTGAAACAGACAACATCATGACTGAATAATTCATGCCATCAATATCTTTTCAAAATATGAGCAGAACACAACGTCTCATCCAGATGCATTTCACCGACCTGTCTACCAAAGAATCACTCATCTATGATGATATAAACACACCTGTCTATGAAAGCATCCCTGACGCAATAGACACACCTGTCCGTCCAGGTGTCCCTCAACCCTGACTCAATACACACACCTGTCCATCAAGGTGTCCCTCATCCCTGATTCAATACACACACCTGTCCGTCAAGGTGTCCCTCATCCCTGATTCAATACACACACCTGTCCGTCAAAGTGTCCCTCATCCCTGATGCAATACACACACCTGTCTGTCAAGGTGTCCCTCATCCCTGATTCAATACACACACCTGTCCGTCATCCCTGATTCAACAGACATGCCTGTCTGTCAAGGTGTCCCTCATCCCTGATTCAACAGACATGCCTGTCCGTCAAGGTGTCCCTCATCCCTGATTCAATACACACACCTGTCCGTCCAAGGTGTCCCTCATCCCTGATTCAATACACACACCTGTCCGCCGTCAAGGTGTCCCTCATCCCTGATTCAATACACACACCTGTCCGTCAAGGTGTCCCTCATCCCTGATTCAATACACACACCTGTCCGTCAAGGTGTCCCTCATCCCTGATTCAATACACACACCTGTCCGTCAAGGTGTCCCTCATCCCTGATTCAATACACACACCTGTCCGTCAAGGTGTCCTCATCCCTGATTCAATACACACACCTGTCTGTCAAGGTGTCCCTCATCCCTGATTCAATACACACATGATTCAATACACACACCTGTCCACCAAGGTGTCCCTCATCCCTGATTCAATACACACCTGTCCGTCAAGGTGTCCCTCATCCCTGATTCAATACACACACCTGTCCGTCAAGGTGTCCCTCATCCCTGATTCAATACACACACCTGTCCGTCAAGGTGTCCCTCATCCCTGATTCAATACACACACCTGTCCGTCAAGGTGTCCCTCATCCCTGATTCAATACACACACCTGTCCGTCAAGGTGTCCCTCATCCCTGATTCAATACACACACCTGTCCGTCAAGGTGTCCCTCATCCCTGATTCAATACACACACCTGTCCGTCAAGGTGTCCCTCATCCCTGATTCAATACACACACCTGTCCGTCAAGGTGTCCTCATCCCTGATTCAATACACACACCTGTCCTGTCCAAGGTGTCCCTCATCCCTGATTCAATACACACACCTGTCCGCCAAGGTGTCCCTCATCCCTCATCCCTGATTCAATACACACACCTGTCCGTCAAGGTGTCCTCATCCCTGATTCAATACACACACCTGTCCGTCAAAGGTGTCCCTCATCCCTGATTCAATACACACACCTGTCTGTCAAGGTGTCCCTCATCCCTGATTCAATACACACACCTGTCCGTCAAGGTGTCCCTCATCCCTGATTCAATACACACACCTGTCTGTCAAGGTGTCCCTCATCCCTGATTCAATACACACACCTGTCTGTCAAGGTGTCCCTCATCCCTGATTCAATACACACACCTGTCTGTCAAGGTGTCCCTCATCCCTGATTCAATACACACACTTATAATGTCCGAAATTATTAAGGTGTCCCTCATCCCTGATTCAATACAGCACAACAAATGTCACATGTCACATAAAACAACTTCAGTCAAAGTGTCCCTCATCCCTGATTCAATACACACACCTGTCCGTCAAGGTGTCCCTCATCCCTGATTCAATACACACCTGTCTGTCAAGGTGTCCCTCATCCCTGATTCAATACACACACCTGTCTGTCAAGGTGTCCTCATCCCTGATTCAATACACACACCTGTCTGTCAAGGTGTCCCTCATCCCTGATTCAATACACACACCTGTCCGTCAAGGTGTCCCTCATCCCTGATTCAATACACACACCTGTCTGTCAAGGTGTCCCTCATCCCTGATTCAATACACACACCTGTCTGTCAAGGTGTCCCTCATCCCTGATTCAATACACACACCTGTCTGTCAAGGTGTCCCTCATTCCTGATTCAACAGACACGCCTGTCTGTCAAGGTGTCCCTCATCCCTGATTCAATACACACACCTGTCCGTCAAGGTGTCCCTCATCCCTGATTCAATACACACACCTGTCTGTCAAGGTGTCCCTCATCCCTGATTCAATACACACACCTGTCCGTCAAGGTGTCCCTCATCCCTGATTCAATACACACACCTGTCCGTCAAGGTGTCCCTCATCCCTGATTCAATACACACACCTGTCCGTCAAGGTGTCCCTCATCCCTGATTCAATACACACACCTGTCTGTCAAGGTGTCCCTCATCCCTGATTCAATACACACACCTGTCTGTCAAGGTGTCCCTCATCCCTGATTCAATACACACACCTGTACGCCAAGGTGTCCCTCATTCCTGATTCAATACACACACCTGTCTGTCAAGGTGTCCCTCATCCCTGATTCAATACACACACCTGTCCGTCAAGGTGTCCCTCATTCCTGATTCAATACACACACCTGTCTGTCAAGGTGTCCCTCATCCCTGATTCAATACACACACCTGTCCGTTAAAGCATCCCTAATCCCTGATTCAGTAGACACACCTGGCCGTCAAAGCATCCCATATCCCTGATGCAAAAGACACACCTGTCTACCAACATGGCATCCCCTCATCCCTGATGTAATCAACCCACCTGTCTAACAAGGCGTCCCTCATCCCTGATGCAACTGCTGATGGCTGGTTGTCTCCTAGTTTAAACACACTCTCTATGACTGATAGTTCTGTAGCTGTTGTGTCGAGGCCACAGAAAGCAATCCAGTCGTTGACAACAAGGCCAGCTCCTATGACATCACTTCCTCTGTTGACAGTCCCAGCCTGGAACAATGCGCCATGATGAGATCAATTCTGGACCTGGTTCTAAAGTCATAATGTTGCACTTCAAACAGCCACCTCATCAAGCTCATGGAAACCAAATAGTTACATAGTTACACTGTTATTTCCTCCAGGCTTGGTTTATGAGGGGAATAGATTGCAAAGCACTTCTCTCCTCAAGCTGATAGCATACATACATGTTTAACCTTATCATTGCGTGACTGAGTAAGGTTTTATGTCACTTTTAGCAATATTTCAGCGATATCACAGCACTGGGACACTAGAAAAGGGCTTCAAGCATTGTATTCATGTGGGAAATTGAACGAGGGTATTCAGCATGATGAGCAAATGCTTTAACTGCTCAACTTCTCGACAGCCCGACCTCGTCAAAACCATTTCTTTTCATTTTCAGGCACATATAAACATTAGACTTTTCTTGATTCTCAAGGACTATGCCAAAAGAAGAAAGGGACAAATAAAAGCATCTTTTGCTGCTGACAAAATAAGAATTAGTCCTGAGCAGTAAACCCAGGAAACAGCAAATTGAAAAACAAAACAATTGGCAACAAGAAGACAAAGGCATCAATATCCCCAGCAATGGCAAACTACTCTTCATGATTATGTCTACGAGTTATGATTATGTCAAATATTTAGGTGTGTATATAGAAAAGTGGAAGGAGAGTATTGAAAGGTTTTTAAAGTTCTGCTCCAGAAAGGAGCACTATCACCAATTTCAGTCGATGTCAAACTTGTTGCCAAAAATATTTTATTCAGAAATCCAAAACTACCAAATGGCACCAGTACACCACCAGATCTCTGTATGTGCCAAGTTTGGTGAAGAAATATTGAACGGTTTTAGAGTTCTGCTCTGGAAAAGAGCACTACCACCAATTTCAGTCTAAGTCAAACTTGTTGCCATGGAAACGCCAAAAATATTTTATTCAGAATTCCAAAACTACCAAAAGGCACCAGTACACCACCAGATCAATGTATGTGCCAAGTTTGGTGAAGAAATATTGAACGGTTTTAGAGTTCTGCTCTGGAAAAGACAAATGTGCCTGGACGGACGGACGAACGCACGCACGGAGAGAGTCCATTTTAATATCCCCCGCAAAACGAGTTGCAGGGGATAATAAACAACTGTACTGATGTAAACTTTGTACTTTGCTTACCACTAAAGGAACTTGTAGCAGTGAAGACAATTCATCCTGATCTTCTACTGAGGTTTTTGGATGAACCTGAAAAAATGTATACAATCTTCAGAAATGATCTGCAAGAACCCTAGCAACTGATTCAAAATGTGTTATGCTAACCACCAAACACATGTGCACGCTTTCAAATTAGAGTTCAACCATTTTAATAGTTCACAGGGCATGGGGCTTAACATCATCAAATGGTGAGTGAGTGAGTGTGTTTCGTTTTACGCCGCTTTTAGCAATATTCCAGCAATATCACAGCTGGGGACACCAGAAATGAGCTTCAAACATTGTGCCCATGTGGGGAATCGAACCCGGGTCTTCAGCATGACGAGCGAACACCTTAACCACTAGGCTACCCCACCGCCCTTCATCAAATGGTGGGAACTACAAGATAATGTGCAGATGTTTCCACTTTCATAAATTTATGGGATAGGGAGGAACCTGGTTTCTTCTGGTGCAAACTGGTCTTCACGACACCATGTACATAGTGCAAGTTGAATCAAGTTCTTTAAATGATGCCATGATATGTCACTGGACATAGAAAAACAAAAGGAAGGTTGTGAATCTTTTACAGAGGTCATGATGTAGATGATGTTCTGAAATCTGGAAGAAGAACTTACTAGGCCTCCCTGGTTGCTGAAGGAACAATAGCTGCCCACGAGGACATTTCCTGCTAAGGTCTGACGAAACACCTCCACCTGCAGTGTGTCGTTGATGATGTCTTCGGTCTCCTGATGAATACATAAACAAAGACTTCAACATTATTGTTCTGGTCTCAGTATATTTATATTGAGGTACCATGTGTCAACCATATACTGAGGTACAGCGTGTCGAACAGTGAGCAATGTTTTACGTCAGTTTTAGCAAGGACTATCACAGCAACAGACCCCCAAAATGTGGTGAGACCCAGGTCCACCCCACCACCCATGCTGTCCTGTGACATTACTCTCATGATACCTGTTGTTAAACCAATTGAGTCTTACACTATCCTGAATGCAAATGTTTTTGAAGGTAAAGGGCACACAGTATTTGGTTCTGACAGGATGACGAGATAAGAGTTAATTAATGCAGGCCCACCAAACTGTTGCCATTACATTTTTCAAATTGCCAACACATGCATCTCACAGCAAATCCAATTTATCTTATGCAAAATCTATAAATGTGTAAGGCAGGTAAACTTTGGAAAGTAGATTCAAAACTTACAAAAATAGTTCACAAATCCATTGACTATTAACCCATGTTCCTAAGAAAATGTGTGTGTATTACTGAACAGAAAACTAAACATGCTGGTAGATTTAAACTTGTTAAAACTAATAAAGATGCAGGTCACTGGCTTTAACAGCTTAAAGTTTACACAAGTATCATAACAGGAACACAACTGGTGAGTTGTGACTTTTATCAACCCCAAAAATCAACACTTCGCAGGTTTGAATCTACCACTGTCCTCCATCACCTGTGGATACATACAGCCTCTCTGTGGTCTATCTGCTCTATGTAACAAGTGAATCATGCCATGGCCTTGTTCAGGTCAGGGGAAGAGCGAGTACTTTAACCAATGAAATGTCAAACATGTGCCAGAGCCTTATGGGCTCTACTTAAAGCATTGCTCAAAATAATGGTTCGATTACAAAATTCATGCATGTATTTCGCTCCATATGCCGACGTGTATGCGTGTGTATGTGTATGTGTATGTGCGGCTGCTTGTACTAGCCCAGACTTAAGCTGGTTTTATAGTGCTAGCTCACTGAGATACCATGCCGCAGTGAAGCATGAATACCCCACTCAGACACAGTATACTGACTCCGAGCCGACCAGTCCTTGTTGTACCCATTAATGTCGAGCACCAGGCAGGGACCAACAAGTACCATATTTTAACGTCTTTTGGTATGACGCGGTAGGGGATCGAACCGCGACCGTCCGCTCTCCGGGCGGACGCTCTAACCACTACACCACGGAGGCGGTCCATGCATGGAATAGGGCTCAGTAGATACAAAACCAAGGAGAATAAACGGCATGCACTGTAGTTATAAGTATTAGCATCATTTTTTCACCAAAAGAAATGACATCATACCCGATCTAAATCTGGATGAACTAATGCAACATAGTCATTACAGGCAGCCACATTGCCAAGGGCAGATAACCTCTCTTCCACACGCTGAAGTTTCACTGAGTCTGGCAAAGCGTTTCTGATGTGCTGAAGTTCCTGATCTGTTGTAGTATTTGGCACCAGCAGACCATGCCTATTGCCTGAAAAATGAAAACATGTTAGAAAACTTGTGAAAATCCTACAATTTCATAATTGTTTTAAATTGTTTGTTTTGTTTGATTGATTGTTGTTTAGCACTACGCTCAGCAGTATTACAGCTATATGGCGGCGGTCTGTAAATAATCAAGTCTAGACCAGACAATCCAGTGATCAACACCATGAGCATCGATCTACATCAGTTGGGATAGGATGACATGTATCAACCAAGTCAGCAAGCCTTACCACCCAATCCCGTTAGTCACCTCTTAAGACAAGTAAGTGTTGCGGAAGGCTAATTCTAACCCGGATCTGGTATTATTATTTGTGTAAGTTCTGCTGATCAATTACACTTGACAATGTTCACAATTAAGTTGAAGACTGGTGAGCTGGCCAGTCCTTGTTTTGGCCCCTTTATTCATTGCAACAGGTAAGGTAAAACTAAGTATCATCTTTTAAAGTCTTTGGGAATGAGACCACAAGGGACCAAAACACTGGTCTTCCACTCTCTGGGAACAATTTATTGAATAGAGGTAGTCCAAATACAGCAGACTCAAGCAGTTGGAGAAGAATTCTTGTGATACATACATCTCAACTTTGTGGTAATAAGATTGAATATATAGAATAATATGATTGTAAAAAATGTTCTGACTATGAAAGACCATGGTTACGTTACCAACACACATCCTCCCTATGATTCTGCATCCTGCTAAACTGGCATGAATGACTGGAACCGATTCTGACAATTCACCTTCAAACACACTGAAAATGAAAGAAAACATTTACGTGTTAACAGAGTTGTGACATCTCATGAGGGAAGGCACTCAAGTTCCCCTGTGTGGCTGTCAAAATATGTGACTACATGGATTTGTTGTAAGGTTAGATGAATCTGTTGACTGCATGTTATAACACATACCCCAACAGACAAGGACTTACATCATTCTTTAGTCAAGACATGATTACAGTGAAACCTGTCTAAACCAGCATCCCACGGATCGAAATAAAATGTCGGTTTAGACAGGGTGCCGGATTAGACAGTGATGACAGAACCAATGCCTGTTTAATTACTCTGTGACACGTCAGTCACTCAAAAACAGTTAAGGCAATCCCCCAGTGTTTAATATAAAGAAAGCATAACCGCGGTAATCCTACAACTGTTTGATTCACCGCGCAATCACTACTTCCTGATTATCTAGCGTGCCAAGAGGATTAATTAGTGTATTGGTTTATGGGTCCTTGATTGGACTGTTCATACCCATGTCGGTTTAGACAAGTATTAATTACAGTTAAAATTGCTTGTTGGGACTGGAAAGTCCTGCCGGATCAGACAATGTTTTGATGATCATAACATTGTTGTAAAATGGCGGGACAAACAATTTATGCCGGTTTCGACAGTGTGCCTGATTAGACAGGTGTTGGTATTGGCATTTTTACAATCCACCATCACATCATGGTCCTAGAGATGGAATATTGCTGAAAATGGACTTAAACTATAAACTAACAATCAAATTACATTTACAGACACTGAGATAGTCAAAAGCTGTCATTCCTAAACCTTTCTATTACACTAATTCATATAAAATAAATCACTTAACAAACATTACAGGACTTTGAAGGAAAGATTTAGGATAACAAACCTGTATGACAAGACTGAGACATGTTTGAATAGACTGACTTACTGCTTCATTTGCACCAGCAGACACGAGCAGATGTAATACGTCCTGCAATATTTGAACATGCATACTACTGATGCGAGTTCATTCAATCCTTGTTTTGGTTAAGTTTTATTCCCAAGTTAGAACTTTGCATTAGTTTCACTTCTTCATTCAATCACAGTGGAAACCAAAGCATAGTTTTGGGTTTTTCAGATAGGCTAAATTGCCATTAGCACGAGTTTAGCTGGAATTAATGAGTTCTACACAAGGGACCTAAAGTTCAAGATGTTTGACTGTTCGATTCAGTCAGTGTTGTTAATTTCACAACTGTCCATGTTCTACACATTCTCACCTGTAGAAATTTTCAGAGCCCCCAACTCCAACCAGACAGTAGGCATTTGTCAGCTTGGAGAAAACCCCGATCTCGTTATTTCCTTCGAACTGAGCGCGTACAGCCATTGCTATGAGCGACCTGACCACGTGCTGACTCTAAATACACCAAAACAACGTTGTGCAATGCTTGTATAAATAGATAGTCCAGTGTATGTTATTTCCCAACGTGGTGTTCACACCATGCTCTTGCACAACGTGTGGAAAACGTCACACAATAATGGGTATGACGCTGAGAATTGTGGGCTCCTTGATTTATCAAAAATTTGGATTTTTCTACAACGAATTATGAAAATATGCGACAAGTTTGCAATTGGATAGTTTACTTGTGTTACTAATTTCAGACCACGCGTCCTTGTGATAGCTTCTTTCAACTTGGATATGGCGACACATTGCTGATATAATAAGGTTTAATATGCATTTGGGGTCATGTCGACAACTGCAGGAAGTGACGGAAGCGACCCATAAATATTTCATAGTTCTCTCGATATTTTACGTTCAGTTTGACTATGTACAAATAATAACATTTGCGGGGTGTTGGGGTGGTCGAGTGGTTAATGCGTTCGCTTGTTACATCGAGGTCAAAGTTCGATTCCCCATATGGATACAATATGTGAAGTCCATTCCTTGTGACCTCTCGCGGTGATCCTGCTAAAAGCGGCATGAAACCAGTCTCTCACTCCCAAACTAGACTCAGTATCCAAGTCTGTCTCACAGTCCTTGAACAACATTATTGTCCCTACTGCCTAGCCCTCTCTTCAATGCAAATGTTCCACATGAAGCAAGTCTAGACTTCCTCAGGTTCAGGATCTGAATATCTGGTTTCCAGAGGCTCCTTTTCAATTGAAACGGCTTTGTTTGTTACTATCAAAATTATACATATTCAGAGACTAAGCGTTAGTCTACCAGGGCCCCGTTTCACAAAGCTCTCGTAAGCCTAAGATCTCGTAAGTTTTCTCGTAGCTTTCGTACCTCTTATACTGTAACATTGACTTACGATAGTCGTAACGAAACGGGACCCAGTATCCCTGCGTCCTAACATATTGGCAATTGCAAGTGACTGACGATACGAACAATGATCCACATGGATCTATGACACATAATTAGCCAAATTACCTATGATGAACACTCGATCATCAGTTGAACGATGATCAAGAGGTACAAGCACGGCCCTGAAATTGCCATAAGGTGATTTTACGCCGCTTAGTAATATTCCACCAATAACATAACGGAAGAGTGAGTGAGTTTAGTTTTACGCCCCAATCAGCAATATTCCAGCTATATGGCGGCGGTCTGTAAATAATCGAGTCTGGACCAAACAATCCAGTGATCAGCATCATGAGCTCGATTTGCGCAATTGGGAACCGCCAGTGATTTTAGCTGAGTGACGCAACTGCAAACCATGAAACGGTGCTACGGAGTTAGTTGTACTGTAGGAGACTTACCAGTATATCGCAGCGTAACAAATAATACTGAGCCTACTTACGTTGAGTGAATGAGTATAGATTTACGCAAAATCCCACAACGGGAACGCATTAAGCACCTGACATCCCAGCCATGACACATACACTGGAAGTAGTCCCAATATGAACGTGTAATATAAATATATAATATGAAAATTCCGAGACACATTTTTTCATCTTTCCCGATGTGTGCAAAATTAAACGTGATGGACTGACTGACTGACTGAGTTTGGTTTTACGCCGCCTTTAGCAATATTCCAGCAACATCACGGCGGGGACACCAGAAATGGGCTTCACACATTGTACCCATGTGGGGATTCGAACCCGGGTCTTCGGCGTGACGAGCCAACGCTTTAACCATTAGGCTACCCCACCGCCCCCAAACGTGATGGAGAAGCCGCTACCGAAACCACACGCCTGAAGGCTATATCGAAGTAGGTATGAAATGGTTCATTCCACAAAACAATGAACTGCGTTCTTGCAAGTTGAAAATTCCGATACCCCTTATTATTTGTGTGATCCCTCACAAATTACACGGAGTATATTTAAACGAAAAAATAGTGTTGATTTCCAAATGACCACAATGAACATTTTAAAAAATACGGTATAAAAAGAAAATGAGAAAAATCATTAGCGGTGGGTATCAAATATATAAACATCTGCATCATTTTAACGTCAGTTCAAGTGCAGTCCAAAATCCAAAAATATACAAAAATGTGAAGAAAACATAACAAAAGTTCAAAACCATGCGTTTCATCGCACTCACTCTGTGTGTCCTATCGATATCCTTTTCTTTCCCGCTAAAGATTTATCAAATTCCCTCTTTCTCCACACAATTCCATAACCGCGATGTTTGTATGCACTCTGAAGCGAATCCCCCTAAATTAATAGGTTAAGTCGATACTGGCTTCGACGCCATGTACTACAACGGCCTCAATGACGCCGTGATATGTTGTGTGTGTTTACTTCATCGAGAAAACATGTGAAAGACCTCCTAGAAAAACATTCGTTACGGGTCTGATTTCCTGTGTGGGGCGATTATACCATGAAATGAATTCCATGATGCCGGAAGAAAACTTGAGACATCGAGTTATGGAATTTACAGCGACATGTATTACAATGTCGTTGTTGTTGAGTCTGTGCGACGTTGCGGTGCTGGCGAGAGGAGAATTATTTGCTCGCATACAGTAGTAGTACAGGATGTGAAATATATCTTTTGACATGAACCTATCTTAATCTTGTACGATATTAGTTTTCTTTGTGTTTTTGTACTACTACTACTACTACTACTACTACTACTACTACTATACTACTACTACTACTACTACTACTACTTACTACTTCTACTACTACTACTACTACTACTACTACTACTACTACTACTACTTACTACTTCTTCTACTACTACTACTACTACTACTACTACTACTACTACTACTACTACTACTACTTCTACTACTACTACTACATGTACTACTTAATGTGATAAAACCCGTGAAGATACGGGCTAGAATTAGTCTTCAGCAACCCATGCTTGTCGTAAGAGGCGAATGGGGTACGAGCCTTCTTGTAGGTCACGGAAAGAGGCGAGTAGTTACGAATGGCTGACGTGCTTGACACAGACTCAATTATTCACAGACGGACACCATATAGCTAGAATATTGCTGATTGTGGCGTTAAACAACTGACGAACTGCTGCTGCTGCTGCTGATGATGATGATAAATTTGAAATTCTCATCAACAGTATAGACACACGCTGGCAAACTGTTTTCATAATACATATTTTTGGGTTTGGTTGTATTTTGAATGACGTACTATATTTTCTGGCTTGGTGGGATTTTGATTGACATAACAACGGGACATATCTCCTACTGAGAGAAACGCGGAGTTATTTGTAATTAGGCATAAGAATAATGAAATCATAATTTCGATGGTATTTATATTATACCAATTTGCTTTTGGCCTCAGGTGGTGTATAGTTGTTAACGAATTGACATGTATTTCAAACAATTTTTGTTTCTGATATTAAGTTTCTGGTTCACATTATCCGATGACTTTTCGTATAGACAATAAAACACGGTTTCACCGACATATTTAGTCTGTGTTACGTCACGCAATGCACTTGATGTTCCTATCAGGGTGGAATCGACCTGGCATCGTTTTAACACCTCGTCTCAAGAATTTCACACAAACAAAACGAAGGAAACCTTATCGATATGGCCGCGGCACGGCAGATCTAAAATTCTTCAAATCACTTCAAACCTTGAATCACACGAAGAGCGTGATGTCGGTATCTTCTCTGTACTCAATAACGTGTTTGCCCATATTTGGGAGTTTAAACACACTATTTAACAGTTATTAATGAAAAGAGACCATATTGAAAACGATAGCTCATCCCACGTGTCTGTTTAAGTCGTATTTTGTAAATATTTGGACAACATTGCACTAACCTATGTCTGAAATGTGTCACCATTGATTATGATGCGAAGCCGAAGGCATAAAAGCATCTTTTCAGAAAAGAGATAAGATCGATGTACACAATCTATTTGGGGGTGTAATTTTTTATACACATCATCACATACAAACAAACTCTCATGACTCCTTTTGACTCAGCAAGAACGACCATCCAGTATCTATCCACCTGCATTTTAGGTGAACATTACTTTACTGAATGAACTTTTGAATGACTCGTTGTTTTTAGATTGAAATGGTCCTCAAAGTCTGAATTATTATTGTTCCACACGTGAGGCAAGTTCAAGGCCACCGGGACCGCGCCCTACACATAGAGGTCAAACAGAAAGTGTCATTCTACATTAGGTTTCTTTAATATCTTTCATTGTATACAGCCTATTTGGTTATTTGTGGACCTTATAGAAATTGAAGCTCTGTCGTAAAATGGACTATTGAAATGACTGTTTCGATAAAGGTAATTTATACGTAACTACACCGCAATGTAAATGTTATAAACATTAGATGTGTAAGAAACACAAATTAACCTCACAGGAATTTTGACTTAGCTGCAAAAAGACCCTTTGCAAACGTGTGAATGTTATTTGAAGACGAGATGAATACCATTACTGCCTCTGTTTACATGCAAATTTAGTTCGGTTGAAAAGTATACAGGTATATACCATGTACGTAAATATAGGTACATGTAAATGCATTTCTGTCAAATGTGAGATAAATACATGATCTGTTTTGCTGTCCCGTCAAATTACACAAGAATGATGTTAAATAGAGAGAAGCAGAACAATACAATTCAGACAAAAATTAAAATCCCTAGAAGCACGCAATGTGGTCTAATATCCTATAAAGAGTTGGACGCTAATTGTCCACGAATCTAAAGCCATGTTTTCAGAACGTGATTAACGCTAACATAACGAGATTACGTTTGCGTAATAAACTTTTTTATCCACTGCAAACGTGACATAGATATTTTTTCAGTTCCTATACGGTGTGGTTTATCCAGCGTTGGGATCTGCCCCCTCACATTCCCAGATACAGCCGGAACTAGACAGTAGAATGCGTGCCTTTGAGGAGGGGAGGGGGTTTCCAAATACAGTCCAGGGCGAATTAAAAATCTACAGTTGTTTGTATTTATTTTGAAGTTAGTTGTTTGCATTTTACCTTCAGGTTAATGGGTGTTACGCGATAACATTACTTTGTTTATGTAAATATGTTCGTTTATGAAACACCCTCTGCGTATAGATGCAGGTGAAGTTTGATTAAAATATAATAATAATGGCCGATATCCATGCACTTGTGCATGCTCAAGGCGCTAACACGGTATTATCCCGGTTAACCCAAGATGATTTAGAGGCCCTAGAAGGGTAACAGTCATATGACATACCCCACCGGGTACGCATCCAATGCTTGGTGAACATAGGTAATGGTTTTAGCAAACTCTCTTGCCTTGGGGTGAGAACACATATGTCACATGTGCTTCGTTGTGGGCAGGACTTAGTCTAAGAAACTCTCAGGAGTCAAGCTGCCAAACACGGCAGTCCAAAGACTCTCAACCAACGTTGCTAAACTTCAACAGATTTGTAACCTCAGCTCTATGCACAGGACCACACAACACAAGACCACACAAATATGCTTTATTCATTTCAACAACAGTGAGTGAGTGAGTGGTTTTAGTTTTACGCCGCACTCAGCAATATTCCAGTTATATGGCGGCGGTCTGTAAATAATCCAGTCTGGACCAGACAAACCAGTGATCAACAGCATGAGCATCGATCTGCGCAATTGGGCACCGATGACAGATTGACAGCGAGCCTGACCAACCGATCCCGTTAGTCGCCTCTTACGACAAGCATGGGTTACTAAAGGTTAATTCTAAACCGGACCTTCACGGGTATTCAACAACAGTAGTAGTAGTAGTAGTAGTAGTAGTAGTAGTAGAAGAAGTAGTAGTAGTAGCAGCAGCAATAGTACTAGTAGTAGTAGTTAATATAAGAATATTTTAAGGATGCAGTATCATTGAAGACAGCGGCAGCCCACCAAAACTGAAGGTATCATCAATCTGATTATGTTACAGAAGAACTAATGACAAATGAGTTATGAATACTTAACACAATAATATACAATGCAATAATAAATTCAAATCTACTGAAGACGAGTTTTAGGTGTATTAGAAATAATCAACAAAAGTCAAAGAACGAAGGAAATAAGACGAATGTTTTTTAATTGTTTTTTCTTCTTTTCATTGACATATACATCACTATTATGTGGTTTAATAACATTTATACATCGCATTGCCTATAAAACCGTCTTTTGTCTTTCACATGTGAATATCTATGAATATATATTTACTTAAGTGACCTCTGTCCGCTTTAAAGATGTTGTCAAGGAGATACACAAATATAAACAAAGGTCATAGTTTAGTGAGTGCTTACTCCTTTCTTTTATCCTGCCCATTTTAGTAATCAATTATGTCTATTAATAAACAAGACTAACAAATGGAAACAAGTTTCATTTTGACAGCAGTTTTGATAAAAAATGAACATCACCGGGTTACCCCAACATACATTATATACATTTCCACCATGCCCACTATAGGAAACCTGTCAGTATTTGTTATTATGGTTTCTAAGTGTGAATGGATATTTTGTAAAGGGTTCGTTTTGAAAATGCCAAGCTGGTATCACGGGTATTACGTACATGTGTGATTCTGTTTAAGTATAAAATTATATTAAAATTGTGTGATATACTTAATTATCTTACTATTGTATCACGCCCACATTTCTTTCTCGGCTCAAGTTGAACGCAGGGAGGCTATATTTTATTCAACACATGCTGATTCAGTACATATTATCACGTAAGAATGGCCGGTAGAAGACATACTACTGACAACTATCGTCAATACTTGAGGATCCTTCATTGAAAATACAAAACGGACAAGTACTGACGATGTGCTATAGGAAAGCAGCGAAAACTGGGGGGAAATAAAAACAAACAAACAAACAAACAACAAAATCAAACGAAAACCCCCATTAAACTTTCTATAAAACCACGAAATATCAAATCTATCAATCATATTTCTGAAATACCTATATCATATGCATTTGTCTTTCGATTTTATGATTATTTTTAATGATTTTACTGTTGTGTCACTTACATCATATAGTATAACCAATATCCTTAACAGTCCATTACCATTTGTTATATCAGTTATATCGATGTATTTTACAAAATAAAAGCTGTAAATCCCCCCGAATCTCAGCATTGTTACAGAATACTGACAACTAAAATACGTTTTGATCGATTGACGTACACGCCAATTGTTCAAGCAAGATGTGTAGTTTTGTGAAACAGACTATAAATTTGTGCTGACACTTCGGTGAGAGTTACTTGCCCCTTGTACTGTCTGGCAACCGGCAGAGAGCACGCGTAAGTTCGCTCGCTGGATGGTGTCGATATGATAGAGTCATGGCGCTCTACGGCAAATCCACAATGGATAAACTCATAGGAAGCGATCATTTCTCATTATCGGATCTTGTGAAAAGTTTTAACAATGCCATAAATGAAGAACAGGCATGGGCAGTGTGTTTCCAGTGTGCCCAATTCTTTCTCAGGGGGCAACCCCAAGAAACGTACCAGGATTTGTACATGTTTGGGAGCCAAGCATTGCGACTTTCAAAAGATGGTGAAGTTTTCATTGATTGTCAGTCATTAACAAGCAAAGGATCGGGTAAAGGCCCACCTGACAGTAAGTATTCGTTTGATTGCCACCCCAAACCATGTTTATTTCAATGTGACATGCTATGTGTTTCGTACCGAGAATCGTCGATGTGGTGAAATTGACAAGCTAATGTCGACGCACATTTGTCCCATAATCCCGCACACTGCGACTCTGGCACTCAGCATTCCGCCAATATCGATCGGTACAAATAATGGTATCAGATTTCGGCGTGTGTCCTACATTCCAACAGATAATCTGAGATATATGCACGCATCTAAACGAAGACACCACAAAGACAAGGGTGTCTGTGTTCAACCGTTTAGTGTTCGAATATTGTTTATAGGTCATAAATAGACTTTATGATAGACAGCATAGCTGATACCAGAGGAATGATTTTGTAAATAACACCACTTTGATGGTTTTAGTATTTTTGTGTAACTAAACTCCACTTATGTTTCAAGGGTAATGCCTAGACTGTCTGAGTGTCCTCCAAATGCAATACTATCCTTAGGGCATTCGGCAATGTCACATTGGCCATATTTTGAACGTTTTTTGTTGTTGTGTCAGAACAACACTCTTTTCCTCATATCGCAAATTAGCACATAGATTAAGAATGCAGAATTGAAATAATGTAAATTACTCTTTAACAGATTTCCATTTGCCATTTGAACCAGCAGTCCTATAGTCTGACTTAGAATATTAAAGGGTTCTGACGTTTCAAGAAATGTTCATATATCACACAATAGTAAAGAGTGTGAATAAGTTATTACTGATAGCAGCAGGATTGGGCACATTGCATCTCTTTGATTTAAATAAGCACTTTTCTGATTAAATTAAGACGATTTGTTGTTTCAGTCTTTTAAAACAAATCAAACTAATCTCATACATGATCTATGACAGAAAAAAGATGTCATTTTCTCTGGGCACATGATGAAAAAACAATTACGTCATGAAACTGCAATGGCATTTCAATTACGTGTGAAACACATTGTTCCTTTTTCAATTACCAGTTTGATTACCTTTCAGTATGACTATATTGTGATAACTGGTTAGACCAGCTCCCTTCCACGTCCCAGGCAATTACAGCAGTCCCGGTTTAAGGCCCTATCCTGATTATGTCATAGTTAACAGGCAACTCTTGGGTGGGTGTTGTACTGTCCTTGCCTTGAGGGGCCAATAGCCACGGTCTCGTTAAGATGCTCCTCAGAAATAATTGGAGTGTCTTGAGCTTAATTATGAGAACCTTCTAAAATACATCATAGATGTACTTATAAGGATTACGGCCTAATCCGTCGAATTTCATTTAATTTTGTTCCATGTAGCCATATTTTCACTGAACAATCTGACACTGACCAATCTGACCAATGCATTAAACATTTTTTTATATGTTTGTAAAGCTTAATTTCGTTTTGTGACATTTGTAAAACAATATTCTTTCTTAAAAATGTTACATTTAATTTGTTCCATGTAGCCATATTTTCACTGAACAATCTGACACTGACCAATCTGACCAATGCATTAAACATTTTTTTATATGTTTGTAAAGCTTAATTTCTTTTGTGACATTTGTAAAACAATATTCTTTCTTAAAAATGTTACATTTAATTTGTTCTATGTAGCCACATTTTCACTGAACAATCTGACAATATTGAAATATTCAGCCTGTAGTTAGACCAGGTTTGTTTGGTCGAGCTCTAATTAATTTGATAAAAAATAAATAAAACAGTGACACATTGTCCCAAATTTCAACATCATGTTGGTGTGAGATAGTGTCATATGGAAAATGTTTTATGTGACAATTTTCAATGCATGTGATATTGATCAGACCTGTGATGCAAACAAGGTTGTACATGTATATGTAATTAAAGGTTTGATGAGATCCTGAGGCATCCTTGTGGTAGAGAGCTTCCACTGTTTGAAACTAATTTGGTTTAAGCAAATGACAGGCCTGGCCAAACAGCTACAGATAGTTAAAAATGTGGGAAAATATACTTTCCTCTAGTTCAAGGCTGCGACAAGTCCACATGTCTATTGGTTCATGGCTAAAGGAGACACATCAGAAAACACCAGTTTGGGAATCCTCAAGAATATATTTTTTACAAGTATGATGGGTAGCGATAATTACATGACATGGAACCAGTTGTCAAATGTGTTTATAGGCATGTTCTGTGGAGACAAATAGCACACATTCATAAATCTCAGCAAAAAATATTCCAAAAATGACAATAATAATGTGTAAATAATAATAATGTAATAAACCTTTTCCATAGTGATACAAAATCTCATCTAAAAGTAGTCTGGTTGATAAATTCCTGAAGTGTATTCACCATACTGTGAGCTGTGTCATTCTATAAGTTCCTATTTGCAATGTTCGAGGCTTCAAGCCTCAACCATTAATACCTCTCTATGACCATTGCCTTTTGTTCAAGCTATCACGTTTTTCCTTATTGCAGTCCTGCAGTCAATATTGTTTCGTTCGTATACTTATACATTGTTGGTACTTCTTAATAGCTAAAAGCACACCCCCACACGAATATATATATATAACAACATTGGTATAGGTGCGTGAGCAGCTTTCTGTAGGTGGGACAAAGCATATATGTGTGTAGAGTTAGGTGTCGTCCATTCAAGCGAAAATGGCGTTGCCTACGGCAGGTGAAATGAGAATACCCACTCATCCTGTTCATTATTTTCAAGGATAGTTGAGTCATTGAGTCATTTTATGATCCTGAAAGGGAGAAATTTATGGAGAATGTGATTCGGATCTATTTGGATATTTTGGGGCTAACAAACAAATAGGAGGCCATTTTGAAATATCTTTATCTTACTTTGATCTTGATGAAGATATAGATTGAATATCCTTTATTGAGCATGGTATATAGTGCAGAATGATAAGCAGAGAGGACTAGGTGACCTGTTAAGGGTGAACATGGGTGGTTTTGGCCCATCCTCTTTGTAACTTGAAACTTCCTTGAGGAGTCTGGTTGTAATTTGGTGTAAAATTTGAACCAAGTTTCTGAATACAATACTACCTATTTGTTTCACAACAATTATGCTATACCTGTACTTTTTAGAGACTTACTCAGAGTATAACTGTTTACTTGACCAGCTCACTAAATGTTTCACTTTTCAAACTTTACAGGAGTTCAGAGGCCTATGAAGATTACTTTTATTGTATTGAAATGTACAGACCATAAATCTTGGACTTTTGACATTTGGGTAATGACAAGAACCTTTGACCGTGTTAACTTTCATACTGCATTTCAATAACTGTTAGAAGTTAGAAGTCCATCTGAAATTTCATAGAAATGATTTTTACTTAAAATACTTGTACTTATACTTTTCAAGTGTAATTTAGAAAAAGTTAATTTGGTCTAGGCACATCTTATATGTCCATTGTCTTGTTTCTTATATAGTTCCCATTTGGCACAAATTTGTTAATTCTGGGAGGATTTTAGATATGACAGCAGTAAGCTTTTGCCATTTGTCCACATAAATTATGATGAAGATGTATGAGTGAAAGATGTAGGTGACCGAAATGTTAACGATGCTGTGGTTTGTGCGAAGTATATTAATAAGCAAGGTGTCAGCATATCACCATGCCATGCTCCATCACTTGTCTAACTGGGACCCTTCTGGTGTCCAGGTAATAGACAGATGAGGAATAGCTGATGAGTCAAATTGAGTTTACCTTCAGTTTATCACTATTTGGACTAAATTTGTTAAATTTCCAGCAGAAATCCCAGAAAGGTCAGACAGGTGTTTGCAGTTGAAACAATCAGTTCATGCAAAGGTTAATGCAGATTTCTCATTCTCAGTCATATGTTCTTGTATTATTTATGGGAATGTATTGTCAAGGTAGATATAGCACTGTCAGTATTTCTATAGAAAGTTGTAGCAATGGAAGCGAATGGATTGGCTGTAATCTTGAAATAACATACTTTCAGATTCAGAAAGATTACGTATAAATGTATGAGATTATATCCATAATGCTACTGTATTGTTTTCATTTGTTTTGTCGTCATATGAGCGAAATATTCTCAAGCACGACGTTAAACCCAATTTCACCTCACCTCATCTCATTTGTTTTGATCAATTTTGTATTTACATTGTCATGTAAACTTGCTTGAATGTTTTGTTAATGCAACAAAATATTATTTCATTTTTTGTATTATTGTATCTGAAATGCATATAACTTTGCATATTAATTTTTTTTATTTCAAACATGCTTTACACATGTAGTTAAAAGATTATATATTTAACAACTCTATGAATATTAATAGAAAAAGAATGTATTCATGATCAGGAATCAAGAAAAGGCTTTAGAAATGATTACATAGAAAATATTTGAATGAGACTTCGCATGTTCTTTACCCAGCCATGCATTAGCTACAAATGTACCTGTGTCAAACTCGGCTTTCTAAGATTGCCATGTTTACATATCTCCTTTCTGATCACTGGCCTGTATGGCCTTTGTGTCTGCAGCTCACCCTCTGAAGTGTGGGTGTGGGAAATTCAGGATATAGTGCTGTTGGCTATTATATCATTTATAGCGCAGTCAAATCAATTTGAATACATTTAGGTTTATGACGGCCTTCGAGGTATATAGGAAAAGAAAGAGTAGGGTTGAAAAAGTGATTCAAGGAAACTTGAAGATTATGTTGAATTGAGTTTGTGGTCACCATGACCTGTATTTGAAATATGTCATGAGCAAATGAAGAATCTTATTGAACCTTTCCAAAAGAAATAGTAAGATATTACGAAACTTGTAACTTTGCAATCTTTCATGCCTTCTGTTCTTCCTTCCATTTACTGTTTAGAAATCCTCGACACTAATTCCTGAAAATTGAATACGTTATATTTATCCAATGCACACTGTACCTTTGAATGTTCATTAAGGATAGAAAATGTAACTTCAAAAGATGGAAATAAAAAAATAAAAATGAGGTATTCAAGATAGATATGTACTGGTTATCATGTTAATATTTAGGCATATGTCAGGGTACTTAATGAATATTTTGATAAATAGCCAGTTATTTGGTAGATATTCACATATATATTCTAAACATTATGTAACACTAATTTTGAAAACGGCTTACTAATGGGGCTTAATCAAGTAGGGCGGTGTTGCTGATTGGTGTTAGTGTTGTAAATACAAGTGTATTACACAAGGTCAATGTGGTATTGGCTAAGATTCGTGTATTAGGGTTATCCTGGGTGAGACAAGTGTTTGGGACCACAGGATCAGCTGATACTTCCCTTGGCGTATGTGTGTAGGCGAGGGGTTCAACTGGATTCCATTGTCACATACATGTTCCTGGCTCTCTAACAACTTGGTCATGTTGCTGAATTTAGCTGCTGGAAATTATTTTTTTAACGCTGCATTCAGCAATATTTTGATACATGAATAATTCTGTTTGGGCCAGACAATCTAGTGATTGCTATTGTGACCAATATTTCTCACTGGCAGGGTGATATGACACGGATTCAACCAAGTCACTGAGCCACCCCTATATTTGTAAAGACCTAATCATGCCTGTCTGTGTGGTATATTGAGCTGGGCGATATGTCACATTTTTACTTCAGTGATTTTGTAGAAACGGTGACCTTGTATTGTGTCCTGTGGGTGTGTCTGTCTCAGGAATGACATTTTTATCAATCCATCTTTAGAATCAGTTGAAGCTTTCTAGATGAAGTACCAATTTCAGTTGTTATGTAGTTTATAGTCGTTTCACCCAAGATAGCTACTGGTTAGTATGAGTCATAAAGACAGGCCCGACATGTACAAAATTACAAGGAATATCTAATAAATTTGAAAAAATTATTCTTAGCTGTATAGATATCTAAAAGTGATTCTACTTTGACTTTGAGTAACATTTGATGGGAATTGATTTCTACATATCCCAAATGAACCTTGAATATTTGATCTCCAGTTTGAGAGAGAAGGACCAAGGCAGGGTCATGGTTGGTTGGTTGTTGTGTAACGCCGCACTCAGCAATATTCCAGCTATTTGACAGCGGTCTGTAAATAATTGACAATCCAGTGATAAACAGCATGATCATCGATATACACAATTAGGATACGATGACATGTGTCAAGTAAGTCAGCGAGTCTGACCACACGATCCTGTTAGTTGCCTCTTACGACAAGCATGGGTTGCTGAAGACAAATTCTAACCTATATTTTGCTGAAGGGGTAAAAGCAAAGTGTTAAATCCTTCGTTCATTGCTCGTTGTTGATTGTTCATGGCCAATTACTCATTGTTATAGTCCATTGCTTGTGCACTGAATAAGGGAACGAACTGGAGAAGAAAGTGATTATCATTTTGTTTGTAAACTGCCTGTGTGTCCATGTCTTTACTTGCAAAATTTTAGAAGGTATATTTCATCTTGTGTCCATGGTGACCTGCTAACACAAACAAGATTCGATGTTCGACTTGACCGAACTGTGCCTATCGCTCTTCTTCATAATCTGCGAGGCACAAACTTGTTTGTTCAGATTTACAGACATCTTTGTAACAGACAAAAAAATCTGCTTGTTAGGCTTTTTCATGCGCATGTGAGTGAATAGGGTAATTTGTAGCAGTTGTGTATATTTCAGGACCAAGAGCGGGTGATTGATGTGTCTTTTGATGAATGCGTACATTTCGTGTCAAAGACTCATAAACTTGTCAATATCATCACCAGCTATTTGAAGGGTATGCCGGGTATTAGGTTGATATGTGGGGTATTTGTGAGTTATTTAGGGCACTCGGGACCTAAAGGGTGTATTGTGGGGGCAGGGGCAAGGAGGGGACATTTGGGATCCAGATATTGAGAATCAGTGGATCGCGAAGCTCGTGATCTGATCCTGTAACAAGCACCTGTCAGTGTGTGTATGTCACTTGTCAATCAGTAGTTCAGTGTTGTAATATACATGTTAATTCAGTTGGAAAGAGGAACAGATTGTTTAGCTTCTCTTTCATTGTAAATGTCATGGCAAGGTATGGATGTGTCAGAGGTTGTTACAAGTCACATCTTTCTGAAAAGACATTTCTACTTGCATGAACAGATTGTCCAGATTTTGACATTTCTTAAAAAATGTGTAGCTGGATTTTAGGGAAAATCATGTTTTCTTCCAGATATCCACTATTCTTAAGACAAGCAGATTTGTGCCACTCCATTTCACTAATATTTAGTCCTAGAAATGAAATTATAATATTAAAAATATATATAAAAAAATGATAATCCCAAAGGGCATCAATGCTCAATTTCTGCTGAGGCAATTTAGACCTGCCAAATTATTCTAGACTTAACTTGGTTTCATTTTGTAATGTGTTCTCTTGGGTCTAGGAGACCAGGTTTCTATCTGTGTAAGTACTACTTTACAAACATAAGGTACTACAAACGTAGCAAAGATTTTTTAAAACATTCCATTTTCTTGAAGTCAGAATGGTTTCTGAAAGACGTTCCAGAGGTCAACTGCTGGTTATTGGCTTATTGGAGGTTACAGAAAACACAATTTGACTTTATAATGACAGTAATTTGGAACTGCCAATATCCCAAGCCAATAAAGCAGACCTTCGTAGATAAAACTCTCTTGAATCTCTAATGCATTTCTTAGTAGAAGCCAAGGTCAATAAGCAATTATAGACTTAACCAGCATCAGGCAATAAATGTTATCTTCTTGACGCTGATGGAGGTCGTTGTGCTCTACTTTAGGTGTAAACAATGGGTTATCACCTAGAGGGGTAGGCGTTAGTTTTATCTGAGGGGATATGTGAGAGGGGTATATGTGTCTTATCTACTCAGATTGGTATGTAGGTTGTTTAATAAGATAGAGATAAGTCTTTGTGGTGTTAACAGACAATAACCTATTCCCAAATGAATATCTTTTCACATGATATTGCACAATGGTCTTTTAAGAATCATGTTCTGTTTTTTTGTCCTTGTAAGGATCATGTTCTGTGTTTTTTTTATCCTTTTATGAATCATGTTCTTCTTTTTTTTATCCTTTATGAATCATGTTCTGTTTGTTTTTTTTATCCTTTTAAGAATCATGTTCTGGTTTTGTCAATATTTTGTATAATTTTTGCAATTTTTTTATTTATAATCTTGAATTATTAACATGATTTATGTGTACAACTTCAAACAAATCTAGATCTCCAGATTGTCCTAGGTTATTATACACATTTGTATTTGTACATGTATTGTTACTCTGACTTACTATATATTTTGTTTATGTGGTTTATAATATTGTCATTGTTTCTACATGGAACGTTTGGGCAAGAAAATATTTTGTATCATGATTATAACTCTTTCCCCGTAAGGGATCAGTAAGAGGTTCAAATAGTGTAAGACGGAAAGATACATGTTAGGTGGAAGAGAAGTATTGAACTAGGAATGAATTTTTAATGTTTGTGATACCTTTCCTCATTAAAAAATATCTTTTATTTTTTTATCATTGCAGAGTGAGAGAGTATGGTTTTACACTGCTTTTAGCAGTATTCCAGCAATATCACAACATGGTACACCAGAAATGGGCTTCATGCAATGTTCACTTGTGGTGAATTGACTGGTGTATTCGGTGTGAATAGCAAGTGCTTTAACCACTGAGCTACCCTCCACCTCTGTTATTGCACACTTAGAGTTAATGATATCCCAGTGGGCTTACTATAACTGTTACGCTCTGTCAGAAACAGTTTGTTCCTTAATAATCTCATTAGAATAATAGATCTTATTTTAATGAGATTTGTTCACTCTGGAGGGGATTATGAATGTTTTATGTACTGTGCTGTGACCTTTCTCATTCAGACTATAAATAATCTACTTTAGTTTTCATATTTGTTATTTCTACTGTTAAATCTATATATAGCTAGTACCTGTTAAGGAAGTCACATTGCCCTGTACTGATATGTACAGGTAATGATGTGAAATTGTTGGAGTGATACCATATTGAATAAAACATAGATAAAAGTCACTTTCCTTGTTTCTAGGGTGGAGCATTGTTAACATTTCATGAACTGATGCTAATATGAATTGTTTTTGTGACATTCAGTTCACAACACTTCAAGGTTGTAAGTCGGGCGATAAGGCGTGCAATATTAGATTGTATTCCCCAGACACTGAGTCAATAGAGAGTTGATACGAAGGTATTACTCGCTAGATTGTAAACAGCATTGTAAATATTAGTGCTTTAAAACTTGCACAGGTTGTAGCATGTTTGTAGATAATTATTCATGTTTAGGTATGGAGGAAGTTCGGAGAGAAAGTCGTCCAATCTTTGTCAATACGACAGTGGCAGCCATGTTGTCCCAGGCTTGTCAAGAACATATTGTATGCTTAATTCAATAGTTGTTAACATGTTTCTGTTGAAAACAGCAGGATATTACTTTAAAGAGATGAATTTATTTCAAAACTTAGAAATTAAAAAGCGGCATTTCTTTTAAGACCTTTGATATGGTAAAGGAAGGAATTTACATATGCACTTCCTTTTTCCATAAATATTCGACAAATCTTATAGAAAAAGGAACGTATTGTTTTCAATGACATTATTGAAGGATCATGCAGATAATAAGAGAAGAAATGTCGCATTTTCAACGAGAAAAATCAAACTTATAGCATTCTTCAAACAAGGTTTATTGCTGAATAAACTGAAACTATTTCCCTAGAAACTACTTCATCAATATATTAAGAGTTGTTATGAAAACATGACCCCAAGTGTTGAGCTGGTCTATGAAATGTGGATTGTACAGTGAGTTGTTTGGTATGGAGAGACATTCGTCAAAGCTATTGTAAGTAAAGCTGGGATAGCACATACGTGTTCGGGAGTCAGTGTGAGTAATACAGTGCAATTATGGCAATAACATGCTAATAACTATAATTATCATCATACTAGCTGGCAAACTACTGTTTAACTGTGTTGGCGACTAGACATGGGATTGGAATTCACTGACGCAAAACAACACAGTGGACTTCTGAGAAAAAGAGAATGCCTTCTTTGTGTGTTGGAGAAAAAGCATTTGTATATTAATTTGGTACATGTGTCCTAGGATTTTGTGATATTGTTCCATGGGAGATGGTCTGATTGGAAGGGTATCACGCTGTGTTCTGCTACTTGGAATCGTGGGAACAGTTAGAAACTGAGATTAATGTCGACATTGATTGGCAAAGAAATTATTTTATCAATGTTCTACAAGTGGTTTATTACCAGTTCAACGAAAATTTAAATGTACTTAAATATATAAAACATGTCCATATGCCACTAATAGTTTATTACCAGTTTAACATTTAAATGTACATAATTCTTTAAATTCTATCCATGTGTTACAAATGGTTTATTACCTGTACATTTTAATGTACATAAATATATAAAATGTGCCCATTAAGCCCTTAAGATGTGTGGTGTATTGAATTATCAAAGGAGCAGAAAACACACTTGAAATCCTCAGTAACTATCCTTAACACACCTGGTATATTTAAAGCAAGTGACGAGTATAAGTCATATTCATGTTAATGATTGTGTGTGAAACCAAACAGTATGCATTCTACTTTTTCTTTGTCCATGTATTTGAGATATTGCAACAATGGCTATTCTGAGCCAACATCATTCCACATGTGAGTTAATCTCATCTCTGAGCAACAAGTATGTGGATAAGGGTTTTAACAAGGTGTTTCTTCCATATATCGCATTGCAGAGTTATGGTAGATAGTTTTGTGATGAAATTCTGTCATGTTTTTTTCCACCCCTCAAAATCAAAAGACTTTGATTTCGTTAACATGACTGACAAAGTGTGACACGTGTGACTCCTTTGTTTTAGTCACAAACTGGAAACAATCAGATGTTTGGATGTTTCCTTGTTATTATTGCTGTAACTGTTGTGAGGTACAAGTTGCAGAAATATTGCAGCTAAAGAAACTTAACAAGAAGGTTCTCAACCACTCAACCTCTCACTCAACCATTCCCTCTTCCACTCACTCATTCACTCACTCACATACTCATCCATTTTCAACCACCCACTCTCTGACTCGACCGCCTCCGTGGTGTAGTGGTTAGAGTGTCCGCCCGGAGAGCGGAAGGTCGCGGGTTCGATCCCCGACCGCGTCAAACCAAAAGACGTTAAAATATGGTACTTGTTGGTCCCTGCCTGGTGCTCAGCATTAATGGGTATAACAAGGACTGGTCGGCTTGGAGTTAGTATAATGTGTCTGAGTGGGGTATTCATGCTTCACTGCTGCATGGTATCTCAGTGGGCTAGCACTATAAAACCAGCTTCAGTCTGGGCTAGTACAAGCAGCCGCACATACACATACACACGCATGCACGTCGTCATATGAGCGAAATATTCTCAAGCACGACGTTAAACCCAATCTCACCTCACCTCACTCTCTGACTCACTCACTCAGCCACTCAACCATTAGCTCAAACCCCACTCAGCCACCCTCAGAGAAAACACTTTGATCTCTAGGCAACACTGTTAAGAACTGTCAGAATTTATCCACATTTTAATTGATAATATTGCCATGGTACAGGATTATATCTAAACTGATACTTCAGAATACTGTATGGACATACTAAAACATACATACATCTAATAAACAGATATATATATCTATTTACAAAATTCATAAAGACATACAAATACATATAGTTTTTCAAAGATATTTTTCATGTAAGTTTTTAGTTCCAGTTTTGCTTTTTATCAGAATACCTAATGTGATATGTTTCTGAAAATCATGTCTTGGTGTCTGCAGGACAGTAATGCAAAGGAAGTCTTTAAATGATATTATTTTTATTTGTTTTAACAAATAATAGATCCTTCTGAAAATTGGCCATTATCATTTATATCCAAAACACACATCACACCCTAATATGCCCAATCTGTAACCCGCCCTATTCTTGAAATGTCTGAATCTTCTTAAGGGACTCTGGTGTTTATCCTGAAAAAAGACACACCCGAAAATGTTAATTCAGTTTATATGCCACAAGTCCTTTCTACGTTAAAGAAGGAATGGTCGTCAAGGCCGATGAAACAAGCTAAGGGGATTACTACGTTTGGCGGAAATTATCCGCGATGTCTTGTCCAACAAAAAGTGCGGAATTGAGGGTAGGGATACAATTCTCCATTAACAAACACAAGTGGTTTAACGTTCTGTGGTCTGTTTAGCTGTGCATGCCAATTGCAGAAAAACAGTTGAGTGAAGAAAGCATGAAAGATTGTCCTAATGGGAGGGCATGTCGTGAGTTCATGTTTCAGCTCTAAACAGCGGCTTGTCACATTCCTGTCAACAGAGAAGATCAGATTCAAAGAGAACTCCTTTGACAGATTTTCAGTCAGACTCGTAATGATATTTAAAAGCTGTTCAATGTGAATGGAGATCATGAGATAAACGGTTATGCTTTGACACTTTGCATTATTTCTGGAGACGAGAGAATTCTTCTCTTTATCTCCAGGAGAGTCGTTAGAATCTTCTTGTTAGAATCTGACTGATCTCTATCATGTAATGTTATATCTGGGATATTGGTCCGGCAGGTAACTGGCAGGTGAATAAGGAATTTGGTTCCGATTTTATCTGTCAGTTTTGTGAAATTTGATATGACAATCATCAGTATTTTCACTTTAACTGCAGAGTGAAATGCCATCCCAAAATGAGACAGGAAATTGTGTTGACTCTCCAAGATGTAAAATTCTAACGAAGACCAAGTTCTCTGACTTGATCCAATAGAAACTGATTAGTTCAGAAAAACAGCATTTTTTTTTTAAAACAAACGTTTTTGTAAACAGATAAGGAAAACCAGATTTTCGTATGGACTAGCAAATAGCCTGAGAGTGGTCAATTAAATCCTAGAACTGGTATTTTTGGCATAGGTGTTCTCGTGTTTAAGGAATTGCAACTGCCAATATTGAAATCAGCTTGAGTGAAAATCTAGGGTTTGTCCATGTTGGGTTGGGTGTGTCCTTGTTGTGTGTCCCTTTTGTTTTTTGGGGGGTTTGACCGTCTCTTTCTCTATCTGTCTCTCTCTTTTCTGTGTGTCACTCTCTTTCTTTCTCTGTCAGTCTCTCTAGCTGTTGCTCTCTGTGTCTATCTCTCTGTTGTTCTTTCTTCTTCCTCTCTCTCTCTCTTTCTCTCTCTCTCTCTCTCTCTCTCTCTCCCCCCCTACCTTCACCCGTACCTCCCTCTCTCTACCGGGTGGTGGGGTAGCCTAGTGGTTAAAGCATTCGCTTGTCATGTCGATGGGCCGGGTTCAATTCCCCACATGAGTACAATGTGTGAAACCCATTTCTGGTGCCCCCACCATGATATTGCTGGAATATTGCGCAAAGTGGTGTAAAACTAAACTCACTCGCGCTACCTCTTTCTGCCCTCTACCTCTACCTCTACCTCTCTACCTCGCTCTACTTCTACCTCTACCTCTACGTCTCTGTCTCTACCTCTCTACCTGTCTCTAATCAGGATGTACACACACACTTGGTTGTGTCCAATGTGTTTCTCCCCAGCATGTTTGTCCTCCTGTGGGACTACATGTATTCTGTTTGGGCTTGTCCTGTCTCCCCTTCCTTGTCCCCCCTCAGTGTGTGTCGTGTCTGCCTACCTGCCGGGGAGCGAGCATCAGGGGGTCAAGGTGTTTGATGACATGCTCAAAGTGACCACTGGTCGATACAATAGGGCCAGGAATGTCAGATATGTGACTACCCACAGGTTCTTTAGAGATGTGACTCTTTGTGAGAAAACGGATATGAATAATAATAAATCATCACAGGTAAAACCTCTCCATATTGACGGGCAAGGTGTGAAATCGGGAGGGGAGCAGGATGATACATGGATGGGGGAGATGGGTGGGGGAGCATGATTTGGGTATCCGGGGAAGCGATACAGTTGTTTAAGGGGGTGTAATTTAATGTGGAGAGGGTTAGTGGTTGCAGGTGTATTTGAAACTGGAGGGAGATTTAAAGGGTAATATTTAGTTTGAGGTATGTGTTTGTTTGGTCGGGTGTGGGCTATTTTAGGGATGCATAAAGAGGCTTTTAGGGTTATGGTGAGGTGATGTGGGGTTTGAGGTCACTGTTGTGTGAAGGATTAGAGACCTGGATGTTTCTAGGGTATTTTGAGGGCTGAGTGTAGATTAAATGTTGACTGAACTATAGTAGTTCAAGATAGCTGGGTGAGAAGGGGATAGTTTGGATATTTGTCTGTAACTATCTTTGTATTTGTATGTCACATGGCATTGTTTACAATCACCTTCTCACATGTACACTTTCTCACCTGTATGATACAAGACATTGTTTACAACCACCTTCTCACATGTACACTTTCTCACCTGTATGATACAAGACATTGTTTACAATCACCTTCTCACATGTAGACTTTCTCACCTGTATGATACAAGACATTGTTTACAACCACCTTCTCACCTGTACACTTTCTCACCTGTATGATACAAGACATTGTTTACAATCACCTTCTCACATGTAGACTTTCTCACCTGTATGATACAAGACATTGTTTACAACCACCTTCTCACATGTACACTTTCTCACCTGTATGATACAAGACATTGTTTACAACCACCTTCTCACATCACCTGTATGTACACTTTCTCACCTGTATGATACAAGACATTGTTTACAACCACCTTATCACATGTACACTTTCTCACCTGTATGATACAAGACATTGTTTACAACCACAACCACATCTCACCTGTATGAAACAAAGCTTTGTTTACAACCACCTTCTCACATGTAGACTTTCTCACCTGTATGATACAAGACATTGTTTACAATCACCTTCTCACATGTAGACTTTCTCACCTGTATGATACAAGACATTGTTTACAACCACCTTCTCACCTGTACACTTTCTCACCTGTATGATACAAGACATTGTTTACAATCACCTTCTCACATGTACACTTTCTCACCTGTATGATACAAGACATTGTTTACAACCACCTTCTCACCTGTACACTTTCTCACCTGTATGATACAAGACATTGTTTACAACCACCTTCTCACATGTACACTTTCTCACCTGTATGATACAAGACATTGTTTACAACCACCTTATCACATGTACACTTTCTCACCTGTATGATACAAGACATTGTTTACAACCACCTTCTCACATGTACACTTTCTCACCTGTATGATACAAGACATTGTTTACAACCACATCTCACCTGTTCACCTTCTCACCTGTATGAAACAAAGCTTTGTTTACAACCACCTTCTCACATGTACACTTTCTCACCTGTATGATACAAGACATTGTTTACAACCATATCTCACCAGTTCACCTTCTCACCTGTATGAAACAAAGCTTTGTTTACAACCACCTTCTCACATGTAGACTTTCTCACCTGTATGATACAAGACATTGTTTACAACCACCTTCTCACATGTACACTTTCTCACCTGTATGATACAAAACATTGTTTACAATCACCTTCACACCAGTATACTCCAAGACAGTGCTTTCAACAACATTCTCACCTGTATACTCCAAGACATTGTTTACAACCACATTCTCGCCTGTACACTATAAGTCATTGTTTGCAACCATCTTCTCACCTGCACGCGATGGGACATCGTGAGACATAGTCTGTTTACCGGACTATAATGGAGTCTGCCATATTTGTGAGATTACTCACAGCAATATCTGTTTACCTAGCTGTTCATCACATTGAGTGTTATGTATGAGATAAGGACATATATGTGTGTGGCACAGCAAGACATGATTCTTAAAGCCCTTTATACCTAGGTACATGACGAGAATATTTCTAGCGTGTGTGATGAAGTTACATGTGATAGGTGTCAACAATGTGTAATTTGGACAAATTCAATTTTTGTACTTATTTTTCAGTGATTATATATTTTCTTCTTACGTGTATTGTTTTGGTCAGTATAGAGACCAAGTCGAGAAGAAAGTATTTCAGGATTTATTTGAGGTCCATTTCCTCAATAAACATGTTGAAAAAGAGTGAGTGAGTGAGTTTAGTTTTACGCCGCACTCACTCACTGTAAATAATCGAGTCAGGACCAGACAATCCAATGATCAACAGCATGAGCATCGATCTGCGCAATCGGGAACCGATGACATGTGTCAACCAAGTCAGCGAGCCTGACTACCCGATTCCGTTAGTCGCCTCTTACAACAAGCATAGTTGCCTTTTGTGGCAAGCATGGGTTGCTGAAGACCTATACTACCCCGGATCTTCATGGGTCTGTTGAAAAAGAAGTTAAAGTGAAATTACAAATGCATTAAACTGCGGTTGTAATGAACTGAGGGGACCACTAATTCTGGTTCGTTGTAATCATAGTTTGTTCTACGCATTTTGATTAAAATTTACAGAAAGTGGCCAGGACAAAGAATACCCAACAGTTTGTTATATTCATTAGTTCGTTATAAGCACAATCGTTATAAATGTAGTTTGCTGTATAAAGATCTTGATAGGAATGTTTGAAATTGAGCATGAAAGTCTAGTGGTCCTTGTGATAATCATAGGGGCGGTGGGATTGCCTTGTGGTTAAAGAGTTTGTTTGTCATGCCGAAGACCGGGGTTCGATTCCCCTCATGGGTACAATGTGTGAAGCCCATTTCTGGTGTACCCTGCTGTGATATTGCTGGAATATTGCTAAAAGTGGCGTAAAACCATACTCACTCACTCAATTGTGATAAACCTAGTGTTAAAAGTTGAAGATTTAAGGACCTTGGTTTCTGATATAATAGGGCTGAAAGAGAAGACCTCAGAATCTGGACCTTTCTCAATTTTGAAAAAAAGAAAAGAATAAAATAAAAACTACAATAAAAGAACTTGTCAAACATCATTTTGATAATTAAAAAAACACACGAACAAGGTATATACTTCAGTTAAATGTCGAAATAACCTGGTAGGCTTCATCACCAGCGTGTGAAGTGACTCAGCCATGTTTTTCTCTCACTATTGAAGAAACACATTCTTCACACCAAATGCATTCACCGATAACACTGTCCACCCACTGACCACTTGACCCATCTGCCGGCAAACATCGCTTGCCTTTGTGGAAAGTGGGTACGAAAAGTCACCACGCTATTTATAGTCTTTACAAAGTCTGATGGGATGGAGACCTGCAACGGCCATAAAATTATTTGAAGAGTAATCCCGATGAATCATACGCTGTGTTATATGTAGGCTTTCATACGTAGCCCACGTTTTGGCTGTGTTCAAAGAAGCGAGACCAAATGTAAATATGCTGGAGCTATGTATACAAGTATACTGCGGCAAAACGACATTTGCTCAGCTGAATTGATACAAGTGGAACACAAGAGAACATTTTTCAGTATTGTGCTAAAACATGCTTTTGAAAATGTAACCTGGATAGCTTCAAGAAGCATTTCCAGGAAGTAAACAAACACGTGTGTGAGGGTCTGAATGTTGATGTTTATGGGATCATAAACTTGTGTCTGTAAGAATGTCTTATGTTGTGTCCTGGTGTATGGGTGGTTTTCGACGGTGTTAGACGTAAATAATGTCCTGAGATGGCTGAGAATCTGTTTGTTTGTTGTTTAACGCCGCACTCGGCAATATTACAGCTATATGGCGGCGGTATGTAAATAATCCAGTCTGGACCTGACAAACCAGTGATCAACAGCATGAACATCAATCTACGCAATTGGGATACGATGACATGTGTCAACCAAGTCAGCGAGCCTGACAACCTGATCCAGTTAGTCGCCTTTTACGACAAGCAGGGGTTGCTGAAGACCAATTCTGACCCGGATCTCTGAGAACCTGGCCTCAGTTGAAGTCAGTTTGTGGCATATACAGGGTGGTGGGGTAGCCTAGTGGTTAAAGCGTTTGCTTGTCTCACTGCAGAACAGGTTTATTGTTCGTGCCTGTAGTAGAAGATGGCATGTGTGAATATTGGTTGGTCACAATGGCGTCTGTGAGTGACCTTGAGAATGTCAATGTCAGCAGTGTGCTGGTTGATATAATGTGTTATACCCTGATTGTGTGGACAAGTTCTCACTCCATCGACCATCTGTTTACCTGAGATGAGTTGTTTAGCGCTGCATGCAGCAATATAGCAGCTATATGGCAGGTTACCTGATATGAACTGAGCTTATAGGGTAGGCTTCCAAGATATTGATGACAATGGAATGAATGAATGAATGTTTCCTCCATATTTGGATATAATGGGTATGAGCAAGTATTTGCCATCTGAGAAAGTAAAATAAGATTTGTGTCTTTTCTGGTAAGTAACAACTTTATAAACATTTTAACATTTTTAAAAAAAGAAATCTTATCAAAGCATATCTGGGATTGGATTTAGCCTTCAATGATTCTGTTACTGACATGTTAATGCTTACGAAAGAAGAAAGGTATTGTTAGTTTTCTTTCACAAATCTATCCTTGCAGTATCGTTTACAACTTACTTACAAGTCCCGGAGGTCTTATTACTGCTTACTGATTAACCTTGTAAGTGATACAGCTCTCTCTCTGTCCACGCCTGTTAGCTCCGCGTCACATGATCTGTCATTAACCAATCAGTGACAAAAAACTTTGGAGTCTACTAGTCCGAGCAAGACTGTTAACATTTTCCGTAGATTTTTCTTAGTCGATTTTACATGGACTATTAGCTGAACTTCCTAGAACATCAAAGTGTGGCCAAAGTCCAGATTTATTAACTATTGACATGTGTTCACAGACTAATGATGGACTACTTAGGGCGGAGTTTGTTATTCTAGATATAGATATGACAGATTGTAAGTTTTTATCTTCTTGTCAGTCATGAATAAATAGATACAAAAACTATGACTATTTTCAGTTCTGTAGGTAGAGCAGTGTTCGTAATCGGAGGATAACATGTCCATTGTTGAGCTGGTCGCCAAGTCACGTGTTGAAACTATCGAATCTCTCGTACTTTAACTCTGGTGTTCAGTAGTTGTAGCTGAGCCCCTTTTTGCAACATGGTCTTGACTTGTCAGCCATAACAACATTACTACTCTGTTCAAATACATGATAAGTGTTTGTTTTTGTGAATGCTAAAAATATATCAGCAGTTTTACATTCAAGTTTTGGGAATGTACTTTAAAGCAGCATGAAGCAAATCATGCAGAAAGTTTCTTATTGCCAGCTCCCATCAAATACATGACAAGTGTGGTTTTATGTGTCTGCAAAGAAATATGTAGTAGCATGTTTTTGAGTCAGGTTTTAAGGAACCATTGTTCAGTCTTTTCGATTTATAGTAAGTGAGTTTGGTTTTATGCCCCTTGTAGCAATATTCCAGCAATATCACGGTGGGGGCACCTGAAATGGACTTCATACATTGTGCCCATGTGGGGAATCGAACCTGGCCTTTGGTGTGGCGACCGAATGGTTTAACCTCTGGGCTACCCCACCGCCCTGCTTATGATTTGTAAGTAAGCCTGGCTGTTAGTATTGATCTTAGAGATTGACTAATCACTAACTAAATATTGATTGAATATCGATAATTATTGAAGAAAATTTGAGCACAAATATATATTGTAAACCAAAAGTCACTGTGTTCTTTAATCTGATTGGTTGAAAAATGTGATCAAATGGTATTCGATTCCCGGAAATTCGCTGCGTATTAATACATGCAAACATCGCTCACAAATATATAATGAAGCCCCTTTGTCCTTCAAATCTTCATGTTACTGGTGCGTGGTGACCCATTTGTGCATGGATTACTAACGAAAACAGCATCGTGATCATAGCTTTGAAGCAGCCCATGAATATCGACATAATTTGTATTGTGTGTGTGAATTGAAACTTTATTTCCTCACAATTGTTTTCGTAAGATATCAATGATGCAGTTGATATTGATAATTGTTAATAATTCTTCCCACCATTGATATTCCTCATTGTTTTGTTTTTAAGCCAACTGTATTTGTAAGACATCTACTGTAAGTTGTACAGGATGTTTATTATAAACCAGAAACAACCATTGCTTTGTTCTTAGGAAACTATAAAACCAGTGGGACATGTATAGTTTGAATAATTTCAAAGAGTTGTAAGTGTGGTATGCATGAAATATTGCCTGTCAAGATTTTACAGATTTTATGTCATATTATAATATCTTTTTCATCCCCCTTTGCATACTTGACAGAATGATGAAATCTGCCATATTTGTTTGTGACACAACAGACATTGTTCAGGCTGGGGGGCATTCCATCCTTCAAATCTTCCTGTTGTTTGATGTTTTCATTGTCATTTCTTGGATGGTTGTGACATAAAGTCTCTGTTGAAACAGTGAAAAATTTAATATATGGGCATTGAAATATTAAATTATAATATTCATATTTTTATTTAGCATTTATGGTTTGTCAGATCCCTTCCTTTTGGTTAAGCATGAACATGCATGCAAGCAAGTGATGTGACTACGATAGATGAGGGGTGTGACGGAGACAGGCAGATGATGTGACTGAGACACTCAGGTGATGTAAGTGCAGTAGGCAGGTGATGTGAGTCAGATATGCAGCTAGTGTCACTGAGATAGGCAGCTAGTGTCACTGAGATAGGCAGCTAGTGTCACTGAGATAGGCAGCTAGTGTCACTGAGATGGGCTGTTTGTGTCACTGAGATAGGCAGCTAGTGTCACTGAGATAGGCTGCTTGTGTCACTGAGATAGGCTGCTAGTGTCACTGAGATAGGCAGCTAGTGTCACTGAGATAGGCAGCTAGATAGGCAGCTAGTGTCACTAGGCAGCTAGTGTCACTGAGATAGGCTGCTAGTGTCACTGAGATGGGCAGCTAGTGTCACTGAGATGGGCAGCTAGTGTCACTGAGATAGGCAGCTAGATAGGCAGCTAGTGTCACTGAGATAGGCTGCTAGTGTCACTGAGATAGGCTGCTTATGTCATGAGATAGGCAGCTAGTGTCACTGAGATAGGCAGCTAGTGTCACTGAGATAGGCAGCTAGTGTCACTGAAATAGGCTGCTAGTGCTAGTGTCACTGAGACAGGCAGGTCATGTGACTGAGATACGCAAGAGGTGCTTCCAAATTTGCATATTGAAACTCCAGCAGAGGGACAGGAAGTCATCTCTACAGACATTGTTTCACACAATCCTGAGACATTTAGTACTCACAAGCCATTGTCAGTGTTCAGCATTGGTAGAATATTCACCAACGTTGTATAGGGTGTCAGAACATTTTGTACTTAATGGGGACAGTTGGCTCCTCACAAGGATCCTGTTCCGAGATAAAAATCATGATTTATTATTAGGTAAGATGGAGCAAGGTCCTCCATTTCTGCGATATCAATATCAGTTACCACGTGATTGACAACGTAATTAACCCTATGTAGATGTCGGGATATTCTGTAAACCAAGGTCGTCTGATGGAACCTCAAGGTCTCCATGCTAGGGTTTTACTGCTTGCCCTCCCTTATCTATGAAGATCTTGTAGGTTGTGGCTCACTGATTTCTCTAAAAGGGATGTTATCTAACCAGATTATTGTAAGCTCGTAACCTGCTCAGGGAATTGTACTTGGATTGCTCTGTGCTTAATACTGCTTATGTATACATACTATGATATATTTCATGTTCTGGGTATTATGAGTGCTGTACAGTTCGATTTCTGATTGAAGTGTTGATATTGTATGATTTTCAAAGTTAGTTATGTTTGTATGGATTAAGGCTGAGAGTTGATCAGTGTTCCATTAAAACATAAATTTGGGTATAAATTAATGATTCCGGGATGTTTGGATTCAGATATGACAAAAAGACCTCACTGACCCCATGATTATTCTAACGAATAATTTGCATATGGTTTCATTGGGTTTGGATTGTGGGGCAGAATAGGTCCCCAATACATCAGGCTTGTTTTGAGATGTGCGTTGAGGGTGTGTATTGATGCTCATATTGTCCACCAATGGATCTGGCCCCGATTTCTCGAAACAAACTTAAGTTTTTACTCAAATTTCAAACTGAGTTTGACAATTTGAAACAGCTGAATTTTTAACTCAACTGCATTTTTTAAATAAAAAAAGCCCAAACAACTTCAGTAATCTATCCACCAAACTCAAATTGTCTACTAAGTTTGAGTTTAATATTGATTTCAGTTTATTCTGGGAAATGCATTTTCCTGCGTTTTCTCAAATTTGAGTAAAACCTCAGACTTAAGTCAAAACTCAGACTTAAGTTTGTTTCGAGAAATCGGGGCCAGATCTTTAAAGTTTTTAGCCAGCTGAAGAATAAAACAACCTTTCACTCACTGGGTGAATTTCCGCATCGCCATGAACATTCTGTTCAGTATTATAATAGATCTCCACCTGGTTTGCTTTTCGTAAGATGTGGCAAATAAGTCACGTGGTTAGGCTTGGTGGTTTGTCGATCCTTGTCAGTGTACCTAAGCATCATGGATTGTTGCTCATGATATCAATCACTGGTTGGTCTGTTCAGATTAGATTCATTACACCTTAAATATTGCTGAGTGTGCATTCCAAACAATGAGCAAACAAGGCAAATTCTGAAGCCTGTTTTTGATATTAACCATCCCTGATAATGGCTACTTGATGCACAAGTTTGCCCCATGACACCAACTTATTCATTCATTGATCAGACAGCAATTAGCTGTAACTCCAGATGAAGTGATCTCCAATATAACTCCAATGGGAGTCGTGCCATGAGATATACAGTTATATTACCCAACTAGTTATATTTGGTTATATATCCTGAGGCTGTTGACTGGCAAGACATACAGAGATGAAAGCAACCCACACAGCTGTGTCAAACAAAATTCTGACATACAAATATTATATATATGTATGACTACAAATATATTTCATATGGATCGGTTTCTGTCTGTGTGCAGACAAAATATGTATTTTTTTATGTTGTTAGAAGCAATACTTGATGTTTCTATATATGTTTCATTGATTTAAATACGAGAGTTTTGATTTTAATTTCATTGCTCTTGCATTTTGAAAAGAATCCAGGGACTAAAGTAATAGTAATACTTTTCCTGTCGCTGACATCGGATCTAAAACAACATGGCTGACATGGAACCTAATCTGTACATTCCCTGGATGTGTCATGGCCGAACAACGTCAGATTTATGTGTCTAATTGTACTCTTGGCACTGCACTTGTGATTAGTGGGTAGACATATTATGCGTTAATGAACTTTCACACTGGAATAGGATGTTAGTTCATGATACCATCTCTATGGTGACAGTTGATGAGAGGCTATTTGGGCACAACTAATCCACAGTACAACAGCCCCGTCCCTCCTGGCAATCTATACCAATCATGAGAGGTGACCAAATAAATCATGTGTATAGACTCGGTGATGTTGTTGGCATGTCACCGTACCCTGATGACATGGGACGTTATTCACAATATCGTCATCAATCATTGGATTGTTAACGTCCAGACTGTATTATTTACAATCTGCTGTCATACAGCTAGAATATCACAGAGTGCAAATTTAGACAACAATCACACACACTGGAAGATTCAGAATTCAGGTTTTGCAGACTCTGAAAAAATCACTAAAAACATCTTTTGGGTAAGAATTTCTTGTTTGAAGGTAATGCAATGCAAAGAAAAACTTAGACTAAGGCTTAGTCTCTGAATATATATAATTTTGATAGTAACAAACAAGCCCATTTATATTGAAAAGGAGCCCTAGGGAGACCAGCCTGAACCTGAGGAAATCTAGACTTGCTTTATTTAGGGCTTTAGCACTGCAGAGAGAGCTTGGCAGTAGGGAAAATAATGTGGTTCAGGGACTGTGAGACAGACTAAGAAAAAATGAACAGAATCAGTTTTGTGGAATACATTTTTATGTAAAACGTCCATGAACATAAAATAAAACAATCGAGTCACGAGCATGAGTGACAGATGGTAAAGCTGTTTGTCACTATCACTATGTATATTCTGACAGGAAGTGAGCTTCACAATTCCTCAGATACTATAGCCGTGGCTGATTAACCCAGCATGCATCTGTCACTGTGCTACCTGCATGCTCTAGTGATGTAACTATGCCCTGTGTAGTAGTGGGCCAAAGGTCATACTGAAACAACCTGAACAACTAAAATGTAGATAATAGTGATAAAGTTTAACGTATTCCTCTGTTTGGAAATATGAATGTAAAGTATGTTATTGCTTGGAGGCAGTAATAAAGACAGAAATATATGTTTCAGAGATAAATCAGGAATCAATAATCCCTGAAGTATTTATGAAAATGAATTAATTAGAAATTTCTTATTCATGAGATTTCATCTACTTTTGCCCTACTTCATTGTTCTTGCCACAATCCTACGTCTCAACCAACAGGTGAAGATGCATATGGGAATTAGTCTTCAGGAAAGCATGCTTGTTGTTAGAGTTGATTAATGGAGTCTGGTGGTCAGGCTTGCTGACTTGGCATAACAACATATCCTAGTTGAGTAGATATAGGATGGTTATGTCCATCACTGGATTGTCTGGTCCAGCCACTATTATTTACTGACTGCTGTAATGTAATTGGAATATTGATGAGTGAGGCATTGAAGGATAAACAAGCAAATCAATAAACCATGTCATCGATTTCAGTTACTAACTGTCCCCTTCTGTAGCTCGGGGTCTGTCTTCTGACCTCATGCAAACAATAAACAAACAATAAACAAACAATAAACAAACAAAACCTTATGCAAACATTAAAACATTAAGTGAAATAATGTGAAATATTGGGTTAAGATCAACTCACTAACTCTACATTTTCCTGAAGTACACTAGTAGGTTCCCACGATGTGTCCGTGTACTTTTATTTTCCTTCACGATTACGTGCAGTGAAGTCATAATTGTACTCATTGTTAATGGCTGTCATTGTCGTTCCTCTGTGTCTCGGACATATTTCATTGTTTTTTTACTCTGTTATTTGACAGACAAGACGGAAGTATTGTACCTGTGTATGTAAATAATATACATGTAAAAATGTGGAATGTGTAGGTAAGAAAAACCCTGTCACGCTGCACCTTCATCCATCTGGTCATGTGACCAGGTGTCATTCCGTCTTGGCCGGATGCACTAGTGTAACCTTTTTGGCTTGTCATGGGCCCTCAGAACCTTGAATCCTGTTCCATATGAAATATTTATTGATACACTCAATCTGAACTTATTGTTTATTCTGGGCAGTGGGGTGGCATAGTGGTTAAAGTGTTCGCTCGTCATGCCGTAGACACATGTTCGATTCCACACATGGGTACAAGGTGTCAACCCCATTTCTGGTGTCCCCCACTGTGATATTGCTGGAATATTGTTGGAATATTGCTAAAAGCAGCATAAAACTAAATGCACTCACTCACTCACTCACTCTTGTTTACTTCCAGCTAAGCTAGCATCCCTGTTCCATAGTACAACACTGTTGAAACAATAGTTCCAAGATGTCTCACCCCCAGATTCCAAGCCCTGACTTATTTATAATGTATCAAACTTGTGCCACTCAAATTAGATTTTCAAGGGAGCTGACCTATGGTAGTGTTCATGTAATTGAATTTAGTGACCCCGACCAAACCCCTCCTGATTGCATGATGAATGCAGTCACCATTACCTGCCATTGTGAAGACATCTACCTGCTTGTCTTCAGACAGACTAAGCTTCAAGGCTAATGGCCGTTATTTCATTACTGACCTCCCATGTTGATGGCTTCGAAGCAGTGGTATGCCATTTAAATGTATGAATTGTCACTGAACACACATTTCTGTCATCTGCCATCATTTCAACTCCTGTAGCTTTAATTTCTTTAGTACAAAAAAAAAATGTATTCAATTCCAGCATTTTTGCTCATTATGCTAAATACCCCAGTGTGATAACCTACATGGCTACGATGTTTGAAGCCCATTTGTTTTGTCCCCAACTGTGTTATTGCTGGAATATTGCAAAAAAGAAGCCTAAAACCATATTCACTCATTATTTAGCTCATAATTAGCTGGTGCAGTAAGGAATTAGAGAACACATTTTAAACTGCTTTCAACTTAAACAGGAAATAGATTAAGATCACGTTTCTTTTAATGTGCTGTAACCACCTATTATGTGATAAAATGGTCTTTTGGAAGATAGATGTATATCTTTCAATCAGAAAAACATTTCATGAAGTTAACTTTAAAAGGAACTGGACAAAGTTATTAAAATATACTCAACAAAAATAGTTAAGGACCATCCCAAGTTTCATTATTAAAGTATTTAATAGTACATATTATGATCCAAATGATTCATATAGAATATTCGGGTGGTCCTTAACTTTTTTTGTTGAGTATATCTTCTGGCTCATCTTATTGTTGCTTACCAAGATTTGTCATGAATTGTGTTTTTTATTTCAGATCGGAATTCATTATTCAACAAGGGCAGTCGAATAGCAAAGGAAAAAGATGTAAGTAGATGTTTAATCTGTTTTGAAAAATTGTAGTGTGTGTTTTGAACCTTTGTGGAAATACAGATTATTATATTAGCATGTATGTCATTCTGATTTTACAAATGAGTGTAAGAATTGGTGCATTTTCCAAGTAAGAGCGTGTATGTTATGTAAACTCATTCATGTGTACTCATACAGTCTATAGCTTTGAGACCCATGAAGATCATGGTTAGAATTGATCTTCAGTAACCCATGCTTGTCGTAAGAGGCGACTAACGGGATTGTGTGGTCAGACTCGCTGACTTGGTTGACATATGTCATCATATCCCAATTATGTAGATCGATGCTCATGCTGTTGATCACTGGATTGTCTGGTCCTGACTCGATTATCTACAGACCGCCACCATATAGTTGGAATATTGCTGAGTGCGGTGTAAAACTCACTCACTCACTCATTGTTGCTTTGATATGTGTTGTTTCTCGTGTGACATCACTCCAACCATGTCCCAACTTTCAAATGAATTTCAGCATATCGACATGACATAAACAATACATGGTTCACATGAAGTATTCTTTGCAGAAATGCATGTACAGTTCCTATGAACTAAGTTGTTTCTGAACCTATGGGTAATCAAGGCATTTTAGAAACATCTACATTGTCCATAACTGGTTAATGCATGATTACTTTACCGTGAAGCCCACTGCCACATAGCTGAGTGCGGCATTAAAAAAATAAAACCAACCCAAACCATGAAACCCTGATCGGAATCCGATTTAGAATTGATCCTAACATCTTTTTACTCATTGTAAGAGTTGACTTAATGCAACATCACACACAATATAATCACTGGATTGTCTGACTTGATTGTTTACAAGTGGCTGTCATAAAGCTGGAATATTGCCGAGAGTGATGTCAAACAATCTTGGCACTAAAACATTTTCAGTTTGTCTTTAACATCGACTGTGGAAATAAGTCTGAATGCATGAGTTTTATGAATCTTTATAAAAATTAATGAACGTCTGAAGAATGATGACTTCCTCAAACCTGGAGGATTTGGATTTTTTTCATGAAACACAACACTCTGATTGTTAATATATGTGCTTAGCCACTTGCATGCCAAGCCAAGGTGTATGAACCGGAAAACACAGCAAGATGAGACAAACGCCATTGTCAACATTCAAGCATAAACCTGAAATCTCTGCGTCAACTTTGAAAGTGCTGCTGCATACCGTCACTAATATCCATTTCATCTCTGCGGGGTGTGGCAGGAATTTGAGATTTAAAATACAGCTCACAAATATTTGATCTGAAGATGATCACAAAGTCCATCACATCATCCTGTTTCTTTATTTGAGAAGTGTGCGTGTTGATTTCTGACACTTTGCACGTAAGGCATTGAAGAAACGACAACTATTCAAAAATTGAAATGTTCTGTATCAAAGCGTGATCTGTCTGATATTTTCTTCAATGACATGTTGTTGATGGATGTGGGCAGGGTCTGTGAACTACGCAGTCTTTGTTTTTTCACATGAATGAAGATTTGTTTGATTTTTGGTGATAAAATATTCTTAAATTTATAGCAGTGATTTCACATTTCCAGTTCCTGAAGATAGGTTGAAAGGTTAATTATCAGTGTAATTGTTTATGCTAGCAAAGGCTTGGTTTCTTGGAGTTTAGATACACTATTGGTTTAAAATGGACATCATGTCGGCAAGTCCAGAGTTTCCTTTGCTTTACTTGAGTAGTGGGGTCTGACCCGTGTGTCTTCCTCACCTTGTCGGGGACAGTGGGGTAGCCTAGTGGGTAAAGCGTTCGCTCGTCACGCCGAAGGCCCAGGTTCGATTCTCAACATGGGTAAAATGTGTGAAGCCCATTTTTGGTGTCCCCGGCTGTGATATTGCTGGAATATTGCTAAAAGCGGCGTAAAATCAAACTCACTCACTCACTCCTCACCTTGTCTGTCGATCTGCCGTCCTTTCCTCCCTTTCTCTCTCTTGATTCTCCATCTTTCTGTCTTTCTTTTTCTCTCAGCTACTCACCTGCCTCTATCTCTCATCATTCTTTTTCCCTGTCGCTCTTTTTTCCTCTTTCTGCTTTCTGTGTCTTGTTCAATCCCTCTCTCCTGTTCTCCATCTCTTTAGTCTGTTGCCGTCTCTATATCACGTTCTCTCTTTCTATATTTCATTCTCCCTCGATATCACTTGTTTTCTCTCTTTATTTCTCATTTTCCCTCTATATTTCTCATTCAGTGTTTGCCATGACGCAGTGCTACTGGGCCCTTAGTTCAGTTTGAGCACATATTGTAATATGCTGTTGTTTTAAACTACTTAGTGTAATGTTTGCCAGTTAATGGTTCAGTGCTGATTAAATACCTGACCTGTCTTATCTTTTTTTCTGTTGCTATTAAACAATCACAGTTGATGTCTTGATGAAAGTTTCAAACTGAAGTTGACTCCCAAAACATGTCCATGACTCCTCTCATGACACCAGGGAGTCATGATGACTCTTAATTTTAATGCCTAGGGCAAACACTGTCGTTCACCCTCTTTATTTCTCATTCTAACTCCCTATAACAGATTCTCTCTTTCTCTCATTCTCCTTCTATATCTTTCATTTTGACTCTCTTGTTCTTTCTCTCATTCTCCCTCTTCCTCTTCTCCATCTTTCTCTTTATGTCTCAAAAATTTCATCAGTCACGCCCTTTCACAACAAACAGTGCTAACAATTTCACTCCTCACTCCATCTTTCTCTTTATGTCTCAAAAACCCATCAGAACCAAACAGTGAATAGTTAAATGGGTTATACCACAAGTATCTGCCAGATGTTAAACAAACTGGGCAGTCATGAAGACCAATGTTTATGGTGAGGTGTTTCTGGTTTTCCAATGTCTTGTCAACAGTAATGGTCAGCGTAGCCCTGACCTGTGGTCAGGATAGGACCGGACCCGACAGATTCAACATAGGACTGTTTCCTCCACTGCTAGTCGGCATCTGGGTGGAAAGTGTCAATACTACATGCCTACTGTTTGCTGTTCATTCAGGGCTGGTAACATATCCATAGTAGCCCCAACTGTGAATATATAATTAGCTTAGGTTATTCTGGATCAAGTTGAAAGATGAAATTGGTATCTGAGTAAGACGACAATCATATTTCAATAATGGACAGTGAAATCATTTAACAAATGAGTAAAATATGAATTCATGTTTGAACTTTGTATCTAGTGGAAAGATGAATCAGTATCAAAGTTAATGACAATCATATTTTTACATTATACCTGAATGAAATCATTTAAGAAATGGTGAGGAAAATATTAATTTGTGTTTGAACTCATGATTCTAAAGACATGAATCTTATAGGGCATAACTCTTTATTGTGTTAGGTTTGACTCAGTACTGGACTTGGTCAATACTTTGTGTTGATTCTAGTTTCAACAATTTACCATTTATTGTAAACAGAACTTGGACCACACCATGCTCAGTGGACAGTGTAAACATGGCATCTGAAGGCAAAGATCTCAAGTGTTATGATTTTGTATTGATGCCAAAAGTTCTGACGTTTTTTTGTTTACAAGGTGTGAGACCAGAGTAATCTTATATCAATATTTCATGTACAAGAGCTATCCTGGACATTGTTGGGCTTGAGGAATGGATACCTCAGATTCCAGAAATTATGTTGCACCATTAGGATTCCATTGCTATATGACATCCCTTCTGTCTCACCTTCATTATTAGGATTTGTCTAAATATATTAATATTCATGGTTGGGAATAAACATGTTGTGAGTTTGAAAGAATTGCAGGATTTAAACAAAGATGTTTGAAATGGATGGCTTCGAGTTTGTCTTTGTAGAGAATAACTGAATCATTGGAATATCATCTCACCTTCTGCTTTGTCTCATGTTGGTCAGTTAATTATATCAGAACCAAATTCAAATAAATGCATGTCTCTCTGATTCATTTTCATCATGTTTTTATGATAAGTAAAAACTTGCCTCCCTCTCAGCAGTTCAGGTGGAAACTGAGAAAGATCTAAGACAATATGCAGGAATTCATCAGGACCTGCTCAGAGGCAGATATTCAGCCCAATGTCTACAACAAATGTCAGAAAATGTTCCCAAATGGAATTTGATTATTGATAATTTCCTGTTTCATGTTTGTTTCATGACAGATGAACTATAGTGGTATGGTAGAATCAAGAGGTCCTTAACTTATTTTGTGTAGTATAGTAATAACAAATAAGAAAGGTGGAGAAGCAATGAATGCTTGATTTTATTATTCTCGCTTCAGTATTACAATAAAACCCTAAAAAATGTCTGAAACAAGAAATTTGAAACATTCAAATTGTTATCAAAAGTAAAATATTCCCAATATGTCCACAAAGGCACTTACTTTAGACTCCTAGACTAGCCCATGGCATTGATATAAATCTTCTGCTGAGCATATTCATGAAGCAATCATGATGGCACTTTTTAGAAAATAACTAAATGACCAAATTTGCTGCATAGTATGTTGAGATACAGCCACCACCTCTGAAGACACCTTGGAGACAAGTTAGTCCAAAGAAAGCAAGACAATCCCACAAATGCTTTAGATGATTAGGGTGATGAGAAATGGATGGGGATACTATTCTTACTGGCTCATTGAAGGTGTACATGAAGAAAGGCAATACTAGACTTGAAGAGTATATTGTATCGCCTAGCAACAGACAATGATAGTTGGTAGTACTGTATACAAACCGCCACAGTATCTTATTGACAAGGGTTATAGAATCAAAGATGAATTCACATCTGGATTGTAAAATCTTGTGTCTTCATAACAGAAGGTAAATGTGTTTTAATAATGCAATTTGCAAATTAGGAGGGGATATTTATTAATTATTGAATATTTTATTTTTATGGAATACTTTATGAACATAAAATATTGTTTTGTCTTTCTCGATGTATATACCTTTTTTACAATATGAACATGGAGGCATTCTTTTTACTGAAATATTATTGTTATGTTGCAAATAAATCAACATTAAGAAAGAAATAACAAAGACTCATGGATGCTAGGGCTGCGCAATATAACCGGTTTACCGGTATTTACCGGTTCAGACATGAAAACGATACGTATTGCGATACGCTAATCGAAAACCGATATTTTGACTTGCATTCGGAAAACTTTGTAACACTCGGAAATCTTAGGATATTTCCTTGTTTCATTTGTGCCAAATATTATTTACATTTTTAATTTGTAATGATTAAAAGTTTTTATTAAAGCTTAATCAAGCATAGTGATTTTGTTGTGTTCATGCTTTATAAGTCGAGCATTGACTCGATTATAGTTTTTTGTTTAAAAATACTTCTTGCAATATATTACAATACATATCGCAATATATGCTTTCGCGTCGCAATTTATCGCAATATGAAAATTCTCTGCAATACCCACCTCTAATGGATGCTATGACGTACCATCCAAGTCAATATTGGTTGATCAGTATTCTTTCTAGAATATAATATTATTTTAAAATTTGAGAAATTCTTAGGAATAGTCCTCTATGATAATGTTTGATTTTATGCAAATTTCTAAACAATCAAATGAATATTCAAGCTCTGTTTTTGCAACCTGTTCACCTTTCATTACAGGCAATAAACAACAGTTATATCACAGCACTGGTCCACATAATAGAGTCTAGTCCAATAAAACAGCAATTAGCCACCTCTATGGTCACTATACGACCTTTAACAACCCTGGCATCACAATAACTTCAGGTAATAAAACCCAGGTGAAATCAACATCCCTTTGATTGACAGGCTAGACTCCCCTTGGGTCTGGCCCTGTGCGTATAGCCATCTACCAGAGGGTGCCCTGGGGGGATTTATCATTGGGCTTATCCCCAGACTGTCCCTGTAATGACTTTGATAATCAGCCAACTTGTGCCTTAGAGGAATTGTCACGTCAATATCTTTGTTCTGTTCTTGCTCTCTACGGATTTGGCTCGTGCTTCCAGCATCTTTGTCGTTGGTCATTTGGATCTGTTTACGTGGCTGATATTTGTAAACAAAGGATTAGCGTTAAGTCATGACAGTTTTATGTGAACAACTTCATTATTCTTTGCAACAACATTACAGCTCAATAAAGGTGCAACAAGTGGTGCACCATGTCATTTCGAGATATGTAAAAGTTGTTATTCATTACGAGTATCATAGAATCCATATCTTTTCAGTGCCTGTCAAAGACTTCCAGGAATTATTGTATATAGTGATTGGGAACATATTTTGTCAGTCTGTAAATTATTTTGGTTTCCTGTGGAAGAAATATGCTTGTCGTGAGATGCGATGTACGGGATCGGGTGGTCAGGCTTGCTGACTTGGTTGACACATGTCATTGTATCACTGTTGCATAGATCGATGCTCATGCTGTTGATCACCGGATTTTCTGGTCCAGATTCAGTTATTTACAGATATCGCTGAGTGCGGCATAAAACACCAAACAAACACTTCTACAGGGTCAGCAAGGTCTTGTAGATGTGTATGGTACTGTAGAACAAATGTATATCATGCTGGTACATCAGTACATCCATTTATCCCTAGTTTGGGGCATACATATTCTAATTTTAATTTTTCATTCAAATTCAATTTGTCCACAACAAAAGTTATGAATTCTGACCATCTTTCTTTTTTGTTTCTTATCAAGTGACAAACCCGAAAGAGTTAAGCAATCCACACTCTCGTATAACGGCAACCATTCATGCAGAGAGGATTATTTCTGTTTTCCTGAAATTACACACCAGCCATTGTAACTTGACCAGGTTGGGGGTAACTGACCATCGGACGGACATTCCGCCACATTTCTTTGCTAGATTATTCTTAGATAGATTTCTAATCAATGAGGATTCCTGAGCACCTGTTGAAAGTTATTTGCTCGTTTTTGGAGTACCAACTCACCATTGTTGTTTTTGGAGTAGTACAGTTGTCACATGTTGGTTGGCCGAGCATGACCCCTAGCATCTGAGAGGGGGTAGAAGATTTGGAGGGATTAGAGTTGGCTCAGACCCTGCAATGCGGGGGACAGTAATCTCCAAAGTAGACTTGTGGCTATTGTACCGTATGTAATACAACTTCGTGGCCAGGTCTGGCTTTGAAGAAGGTGGCCACTAGTTTGTTTCAATGTAGGTTTTTTCTCTGTCTATTGGCTTTCGGTACAGTGGTCAAATGTACTTGTGGCCCCGACAGTCTGTGTTTGATACTCACGAAGTACAACACCTGAGGTCTAAATTTGGAGTCACCTGTTGTGACATTGTGCATTCATGTCTTGTGATGGTTGGCTGGGAACATTGAATGAAACTGTCTTAAAGTATATCTTTCACGTGGCAGTACCATGAGGGATCAGTGTAGTTAGCAAATAATTCTAAAATCGGTGCTGAAAGTTCCTTAAGTGAAAAATGTTTCTTGAAAGACCTTTCCCTTCAAAAGTAACTTGTTTGTTGAAATGAGTGTCTTTATATAAATTATTCAAGTGTCTAATTGTTTAATGCAAAGTGATCAGTGTTTCTGAGATTAAAGACCTTAAAAGATGTCTTCGATATTAACTATGTTACAGTTATGTTGAACTTATCTCTGATGCCATTTATTTGACAGTTTGTCGAGCATTATAGCTTTATTTGGTTTTAAATTTCCTAAAGTTTGGTCAAACAAATCTCTCATTTCTTAATCTGTTATTTTGAAGCTTCAAGATCTTGAACAAAAACATTTCTGCAGTATTTTTCCATATTCATGTCATTTTTAAGTCAAGATCCTTTAAGTTTGAAGAATGCAACCTTTATTGTGTTGTTTGTTTATGGCTATAGGCCAGAATTGTTCAGGTGAACATTTCACTCAGGTGTCAGAATGTATGTTAACATTGAATGAAAAAGCAAGAATATTTTCAAATGCATGGAATAAAAAATCCAATTGTTAAATAGTCAATACAAATCGTTTAGATGACTTCTTTCAAGATGATCAAACTTGCACTTCCTGTCATGTCTATTTTTGTTATGAGATTATAAAATATGGCGAATAATGTCAGGAAAAGGAAGTGCCAAATTCATTCCTGTGTCAGTCCACTTGAGTTTGTGCATCAATACCCATAGTGCACCTGATCATTGCCGTGGAACAATGTAATGCCTATTGACATTTCACAGAAGATGACACAGAGAATTTTGTCTGAAAAATGAACGGCACAAATAAAGACTTTGTAAAGAAAGTTACTGTGTATTTGAAATATGAATTGGCATAGCTTCGTGTTGATATTTAATTTGTTTTGTCAATAGGACTTCAGGAAATCCTTGGAATAACTGATTACTGGATTAAACATAGCAGGGTTGACAATCTTTTAAAAGTGAAATGAATTCACTGAGTTTTGAATTATTTCAGAAACACTCCCCATCTTTTTCATAATTCTTTTCAAGATTTGAACTTGTTTTGGTTTATGTTCTCAAAAGGAGTTAAAAACACCTGATTTTTTCATGCAACTGAAGTTAATCTGTCGTGACACCTACAAGTTACAGTCATTATAAAAACAGGTTGTTCTTTAACTTCTAGGTAGTATGTCTTGATAGTCTTTGAATGTTTGGCATCATTGGGATTCAGCAACAAAGAAACTATAAAGTTAAGAATAAGAAAACAGTAAAATATTTATTAGATAGATAGTAACACTTGAAATATTTTCTACGAATCAAGTCTGCAGACATTTTTCTGAATTTTTTAAATCAGACTCTAATGAATATGACTGGTTCTATTTGACCAGAATACTGCTTGACATCAGACCAAGATCATGGTCGGTTTCTTTTTCTTCTAAAACCTACAGCATGCGAACAAAACGTAAAAACATTTGACCCGTTTCTGTGACTTCACCGACAACAATGATGGGTTGGTTAAAGATTTTCAGAAATTGACATAATCATTGTTACTAAGCTACCATGCATGTTGTTTTTGGACATAGACTGTTTTTGGTTTAACGATCTTTGGGATAAGTCAACCATGTTTTTTTAAGGATCAGTGTGATCAAACTGAGATAGGATTCAGCGAAACAAAAAGATGAATGATGTCTGTGTACAAAGACTGCATGCAGTTTTTATATGTGTTTGTTGGCTGTTGTTGGATGTGTCTTGTCAAACTTGTTGAAGAAAGTAAAATCCAGTTGCTTCTTGCAAAAAAATCAGTAGTGATGGATTTTATCGTGGCTTTGATTTTTGAGACGGGACACAGATTTTGACTTTGGCAAAGAGCATTAGATTCCATGGAAATGAACAGAATTTATTGATGTTATTCTCAATATCTGTTCCTATCTGTGGCTAAAATATGTTGTTAGGAAAATATCATCAGGGTGTGTCTACAATAATATCCATATGAAACATATACATGTTCCATTTCAATAAGTCAAGATGTGGATTGTCTTGATTATGACTGACATAAGCATGAATTAATATGATTTTTCAGTCCAGTAGCAATGAAGCTGGGTTTGCAGAAAGTATAAATCTCCTTGTTAATATCTAGGTGTCATGTTTGTATGTATTGCAGATGAAAACTACCTAAATTTGAGATTCTTCACATATAAATATGCCATAAATTGTTTTTTTAAATTAAAGGATATATCCTTGGTTTGTGATACAAATTACACCATTATTGGATAAAATAATGACTAACTTTATTTTAGTGATGCTTAAAAATTGTTTGTGGCAAATAGTTTCAATATTTTTTGACTTGTTTACAAAGTAATGAAAATGGGAGAACTAAGGTAAAAGCTTGAGATCTTTGTTGTTGTTGATGTAGATTACAATGTTGCCTTTGTCGACACTTAAATTCCAACAACAAATTATCCTTTTCATTCAACTTATACAACAGATGTCTATATTGCCCAAGAACTGCGTATATCCATCTATCAGAAGCAGTGACTCGTGAAAGACCTGAACATGCCATTGGTTTTATTTCTCACACAATAGGCCTAATAACAAGTCATACAATAATTGAGATTCATTTCATATGACTCAAATGTTGTAACAATACGTGTGACCACAAAACATGTATTTAGCGTTTATTTCACATCAGTCCACTGAACACCGGTATGAAAATGCTATTAAGTGTGATTAGTTGTTGTACTAACAGCATAGGGTCAGCGAGGTCATATCCTCCTGTTCAGTAACTACCTAGGTTAAAGGGTATAATCTGTTTATCAACATATGTCAGTGTTGACTCCCATGCTGCAATTTAATATCGGTGGTATGTGTTCCAGCGGACATACAAAAACGGTCAAGTGTCCAGGAGAATGAGGCACAACATGGTAGCAGTCACTTTAGAATGGTCATCTGCAATAAAAACATTGAACATGGACTCCGTGACCCCCAGTGCTTTCATAAGTCATGCATGGAAACATGTGGTCAATATTATTAACTTTATGTACATATTGTATTAATAATTCAAGCTCGCCAGGTTTATCTTTGTCTTGAAGTTGTTAACCTGCTGTGGTAGGTCGGAATGGTCTATTCTGTTTTTGTCATTGAGAATCAATTTTTCTTGCCATGGTCGTATCTAACAACAAAAACATCTTATATGTCTGGATGTAAATCAATTTTCTTTTCATCACTCTTTGTCAGTATTTTCTCATCATGTCCAGTATTTTTAGGGTTGATCGGTGTGGTCATATAGACTAAGGCACCACAATTAGCTGTGCAGAGTTGCCTCCCTTTGTTGTGGCAGAATTCTGAGATCTTTAATTATGTTCAAGTTTTCAGAGTCGCTGACTTGGATGACACATGTCATCATATCCCAACTGCATAGATCGATGCGCATGATGTTTAGGATTGACTGGTCCAGACGTGATTATTTACAGACCGCTGCCATATATCTGGAATATTGCTGAGTGCTGCGTTAAAACATAACATCTCTGCAATTGAAATATTGTTCAGGTCATCGTTAAACCCAGAACTAAGTCACTTTTCCCCAAGGTTGTCGTGGGGTTATATATTTATAATTTAGTCATAAAATTGAAATGATATTTGTCTCTTTTTTTTGACAATCCTTGACTGACAAAACATGCAGATTGGGGAGTGTCATTAGGAGAGTAGTATCTTAGCAGATGTATTGCCTTGCATCGATGAGACAGTACAGAAAAGATGTATTGTGTATCATTGCATGAAGTCTTACAATGCATCAATGTATCGCTGTACCCTTCGTTACAGGACAGCTGAACAGTTTGAGAAAGTTACAAACACTATTCTAGTTTCATTATGGATGTAAAGTGGTTAAGTCAATTGTGTATAGAGTGACATATTACTAATTTCAGCTGAACCAGAGCTCTTTCCTTCAACACTACATGATTTACATCCTATCTTTTCATAGAAATAACATGAATACAAAAATGAGTTACAACCAAAAAAACTTCCATGTCAGCTTGCACTTTTGTATATTCGCAGCAAGCAAGCCATGTTATATAATGTGCCACCACTGAGACAGGAGACATCCTCCACCAGGGTTGACGGGGATGATAATGTGATGCCATGCTCTGATAAATCAAATTAAATTCTCATCGGAAAAAAATGCAGTGTAGAGCCCAGGCATGCAAGACTGACAACACTGAACTATTTTCTCATGACCACCATGAGAATTTAAATAGGGTCATCCAGACATGGCGAAATACTCTTCCTTCTCGTTTAAAAAGCGCTGATTCTTAACCTGTGTCAAAAGGAAAAATGTGCACTCACTGTGGTCCTTAGTGATGTGGGGAGGTGGGGTAACCTAGTGGTTAAAGGGCTCGCTTGTCATGACGAAGACCTGGGTTCAATTCTCATTACTACAATTTGTGAAACCCATATCTGGTTTCGACCACTTATATTGCTGAATTATACCAATGAAATGGCGTAAAATAATACACACTCAAACATTAGTTGTCTGAAGCAGGACACTAGCGTCTAGGACTGGGACGGGTAACCCGGATACCCGGGACCAGGGTACCCGTCTCACTACCCGGACCCGTTATGTTCATGTGACTAATTCATTAAACAATGTAAAGTGTTATTCTTTCATGATTAAAAGGTTGTATGGCCTTTGAAGATTTTGACATAATTTACAGTCAATTCTTTTGAATATAATACATGCTTAAGATATTGAAAAGCTCAAATTTTAGCCTCGAGCTGAAGAATAGATTGCCATTTCTTACAAAATTGATATCAGGAATTAACATAACGGGTATCTGGGTAGGATAGGGTAATGGGGGTGGGGTACCGGGGTAGAAAATTTTGACCCGTCCCAGCCCAACTAGCATTTTATCAGGAGTCTTTTCCCAGACCCAAAAGAATAAATGAAAACATTAAATCAACTCAAGTTCAATGAATTGGCAATCTGGATTGCCTCATTGAAATTAAGAATTGTTCTGGCCTCCATCTTTAGTATAGCCCATTGGTTCCTCTGCTCCAGACTTGAACATCATCGTTACAGCTAAAATGCTGTGGAGTAAAGCACCATTCACTCACTCACCCTCTGGAGTGTGGTAAAACATTGGCAAGCATGGTGGCCAGTGGGTTAAACAGAAAGCTCATGGAACACATTCTGATGTTACGTGCAGTGTGTGAGGTGCTATATTTCAGTCTGGGGGATTGGTGACATATTTCTTCCTGCATGATATAAATATGTTTGGCACAAGGACAAATCACAGCCGCAGATATGTCTTTTAAGCAGGCAGGTCATAATGTGCAAATACCTTGGCAGAGTATCAAAGTACAGGGACATGTTATGAGAGACATTTCTTTGCCAGTGTCTTGGCAGGTTTTCTGTACTAATTAACCTACTTGTTCAGCTGCAGGAGCCAGTACCCTTGCTGTAACCATGATGGTCTTCTGTTCATCTGGAACAAGTCCTCCATGTTTCTTTAAAAGATTTTGTCATTCTCTTGTTAAACCTTTATATCACCTGAATCTGGTCTATAGTGTACATCTCTATCTGGCAAGGACAGGCAAATAAAAAACACCACTTCTTTTACCAAATGCGAAGGTTTCAGTTATATAGATGTCCATGTACAGTGGAACCTAGACTTGTACAAGTCTCTAAGGTAATGGTGAATAGTTTGAATGATAATTTCTAAAATGTTTAAATGATAATTTCTAAAATATAGATACTTTCCTATAACAGACTGGTGTCCTTACTGTCCACTCATCTAGACTTGCCACTTTAAAGGATAGCATTACATCCATGGGCTTATCAGCGTACAGCCTTGGAACAAGGCTAAGTGGTACCCTGTTAGTCCTTAAAGCCAACTTTCTAGACAGTCACTGTTAGTATAACATGCCAATGCTTGAGAAAAGTCAGTTGTGTTTTTCTGCCCAAACAGATTCCATTGGGCATAACAGGTGGTGGTGGTTGAAACATGTGAAAATGATGGGAATGAATCACTGAAATCAGCATGACAGTAAGGATGTCTTCATCAAAGGGACATTACTCAGTGACAACAGTTTACTTTCTGAGAAATGTGTTTATGTGGAGGATTTCTTTTGGAATGTTACCATCTGCGTAAACAGGGTACCACAGAGTTTATTGCAAAAAAATGGCGATACAGTTCTAATGTGGCACAATCATTTGTGATTGATATCCACAGGACAAAAGAACTTCTTCATATCACTGACTGTTGTTGGACAAATGTTTTCGGTCTTCAGAAACAGTGGCAATCTCTGGAACACTGTATTCTGCTGTGTTTATGAAGCTCATTTGTACATGTTGTATAACGTCAGTTGAGACTACAGTGAAAAATGTATGGGATAACAGTCCCCTCTGTGAGCCAACTGTCAACATACAGCAGCGTCAGTGATGACGTCCATCAGTGACATCGTGGTACAAACCGAAACGGCAAATGTGACAGTAGCTCACCATGTTGGTTTTGGCAGCTGCAATGTCAGCATAAAATGCAAATGGCCGCCGTTGATCTAACACAGGTCTGACCACGCTGGCTAACTTCAGACACTGGGTCAGAAAGTGTGAGTTTATCTTCATGGCAAACAAATACTTGATGAACACTCAGATTGCTAGGTATTTTGTAACCACTGCTGGATTCTTGTGAAGTTTCTGAGAAAACTTGAAAAGTTTTTTAACGTCTTGGAAACCTTAGCTAACTGCAGTGGGGAATTTTGGTTATTAGTCAGGGCTGACAGAGGGAATATTGGCAGCTTCAGTCTCTTCATTGACAATCCTTTGGTTTGGTTCGAGACCTGATTAAACTCATTGATCCATTTTGCCGAATCTGTTTTCCAACTACCCTATATTTCAAATCTAGCCATCTTGACTTTCTGATGTCATTGAGAGGCATTTTAGAATATTGCAATGAGTGCGATGTTTCGGTGTAGGTACTAACACCTTTATCATCACTTGCGTGATAACGGTGTTAGTACCTACACCGAAACATCGCACTCATTGCAATAAAGAAGTTGACTATCCATAGGACTTAGTTTTCCTTTCTGATGTCAAGTCGAACAACTGCGTCTGGCAGATGGATATTTGGACAGGAATGGAGCTTCATTATTTGGATACTATTGTCAATATTGTTATAATTGTTGTTTTGTGTGAATGTTTTCTTTATCACTTGCGTAAATAGTATTCTGATAATCCTCTTGATGGTTATATGTCAGAGTTGGCAACATTGCTTGAATATCCTCCACTTTATAAAATCCATCCAGCTGTTTCCAACTTATGCAAATGGTTTCCACATATTGCCCAAGGGTCAGAGTCCACTTAATGTCAGTGAACTTCCTGTAAAGGTTTATTAGGATTATGATGCTCATTAAAATATGTTTTGATTATGTCGAAGTGTCATCGTCGTTGTGCTTGTATCCACCATGACTGCACCCTGTTGGGAACATGGCTACATCCTCTGGGCATGGTCAGTCATGTGTTACCAAGTACTGGTCAATAGGGGCTTGGTACATGATCAGCCTGAGCTCTTTTAACAGTTTGGTCTTTGACATGTGTTGTTAAGATTATTCACTACTTGTCATGGTGTAAGGATGTTCTGGATGGCGGCTGGTGGTCAGGTCTACTTGACAGGAAGATGACCACTGATAAAGAGATACCATCATTACGAAGATGATTATGGCCAGTTGCCTTGACCATCCAGGCCTCAGGGTACCACTCTGCTTGTAATGGCTCTTCATTGTTAACAAGCTTTGTTCCACAAATATGTATGATTAGTGGAACTTTGTTTCGTTAATTTGATCGATACAGTAGTCGTAACAATAAGATCCATTCGTGGGACACCCCCTGACCTTCATTCTTTCAGGTCTCAAGGTCAGCTGTCGGGTAGTGCAAGGACCACCTACAGCTTATTGACAAAAGGCCCCAGGATCTCTGACACCCACAAATTTCATTCAGTGATATACATCTATTACAGCTGAAGGGTTACACAAATCAAATGCAGTGACAAGTTACAGTCGAAGATTGCATTCTAGAACTGAAATGTTGAAATAACAATATTTCATCAGATACCTGTTCATATCTTTTTAGAGGACAGTTTTACAAGGGGAAACATTTCCAATGTGCACTTGACACAGGAGCTTGAGGCTTAGACTAATGCTTAGTCTCTGAATATATATAATTTTGATAGTAACAAACAAGCCCATTTAAATTGAAAAGGAGCCCCAGGGAGACCAGAGATTCAGAACCTGAAGAAAATTCTAGACTTGCTATATTTAGGGCTTTAGCACTACAGATGGGGCTTGGCAGTAGGGAAAATAATGTGGTTAAGGGACTGTGAGACAGACTACTTGAGGCTCACTGCTTCAGTGATTGAATCCATTTCTTGAGTGGTGTTGTGAATTCAACTGTTGAATCCTTGCTTTTTGAGTGATGTTGTTAATTCAAGGCTATAAATTCTTGATGTGGTCTGTTAGTGAGTCTGTTAAATGACCAGCAGTCAGCAGCCATGTTGAATCCATGATTTTAGAGTGATGTTGTTAATTCAAGGCTATAAATTCTTGATGTGGTCTGTTAGTGAGTCTGTTAGTGAGTCTGTTAAATGACCAGCAGTCAGCAGCCCATGGCCAGGCAGACAGAACGCTCATATTACACTACTCAGAACTTATCCCAGAGATCTATCAGAGCATAAGGACTAATCCAGGAGTATTTTCCCATATCTGATTGACATTAATAGCTTGATAAACCCACTAACTCCCTCTTGAATGTCTGGTCACCTCGCCACTGTATTTTTGTCACAAATACCCTCCATGTTTGGAAAATACCCTTCATTCATACTGTTTGTCACTGATCTGTATCATTGTCAGTCTTCAATGAGGGATGCTGTCACTGTTTACTGAAGAACCCTTGTAGCATTCTCTAACGTTCTGGAGCAGGGACTGTTAACTTGGTGGTTATAGAATTTGTTGACGATCAGAACTGTGGGGTAGCACAGTGGTTAAAGCTGTCACTTGTCACGTCAAAGACCTAGGTTTGATTCCCTTCAGTACAATGTATGAAGTCCATTTCTGGTGTCCCTTGCCATGATTTTAATGGAATATTGCAAAAAGAGGTCGGTCAGGTGGTCAGGCTCGCTGACTTGGTTGACACATGTCATTGGTTCCCAAATGCGCAGATCAATGCTCATGCTGTTGATCACTGGATTGTCTGGTCCAGACTCCATTATGTACAGACCGCTGCCATATAGCTGGAATATTGCATAAAACTAAACTCACTCACTCACTCTGCATAGAATAAGGCTTGTTTCCAAACATGGGCACTGTGTAAAGTGTCACGTGAATATTGTTAAAATGAGTGTTCAATCATCTTTATTCATTCCACAAAGAAGATAATGCATTCTTTCTTTATATCTGTTGTCAGATTATATGTTTTCCATCAGCAGTGTTATAAGGAGGCAGTTTGCATCACACAGACACTGTAAATACTTGGATAACAGGTGTTTATGATAATGTATTCTTTAATAAGTTAGTGACATGGTTTACAATGGTTTGTGTGACGATCGAGAAAACAATGTTCTTAAGAGTCAGAAAACCCATAACACCAGTGTCCACTGACTATTTCTATGGACTAGAATGCCAGTTTGGACCTTAATAATATATTCCATTGTAATCAAGGTTTCAAATTATGTATCTCATCATCTATAACAGAATGCATAGGCAGTAGAAATAATTTAGGTTTTCATCATCACAGCCTTTTGTCTGTGTCATTCAAAGAAAAAAATAATATTTTTCGTGCAAGAAGCTTGGAACATTTAAATAATGACAGAAATGTATTCGTTTGAAGTAGGTTTGTTGACTTGCTGCAGTGCTGAGTATAATTGCGTTTGTGTAAAACAGTCAATCCTAATGTCCAGCTGGCTAAATTGACTTTTCGCTTGGTTCACACTTCCCACAAACAAATTAATTCCAGTGTTTAAAATGTTCTCATGATCAGAAGTGACCGATCTCAGATTCTATATCACATCTTTAAACAGTTACAACAAGGTCAAAAGTGGACACACGTTCCGCCAACAAATCCGATCCAGGTTTTACAGCCACCATGAAACATTCTGTGGTTGGTGGATTTTCTCGGTTCATTCAAAGTTGTCACTGTTTCGCTTAAGTCTGTTTCATGATTTGTGGTGACATGTTCCGCAAATATGGCCACTTGCGGTCAAGCCTTGGGAAACTGACCGTTATTTGTTAGGTGTGTGTGCTAGCCACAACACCATTAGTTCTGTCTAAATACCTCCCAGGTAGAAATTAATTCGGGAACTACCTGCTTGAATGGTTGACTATGGCAATGAAATTAATGCCATGGTCGTACATTCTATCACAGTTTATCGTTTGACCATTGTCCGTCGATGTCCAGTTTTAACACTTACAGGATATCCACAGGTCACTGAGCCTTAGCAGTTGAAAAGCAGGCTTTTATGCGGACATATGTAATTACAAAGTTGTGATAAACAGGCTTAATATCATTCTAAATGGTTTTATGTTAATAATATACAGTCAGTGTGGCCTGTCTAGAATTAATGAATAAATCAGCAGTTGTTAGAGGAAGTAATGCAATATTTTTTTGAGTTCAACAGGGGCGATATTTTCTGATGACATTTGTTATTCAAAGCTTTCAATGTATTCCTTCTTTCTGTGAAAACATGGTATTGAGAAAACATACACTACTCACACTTTGCTAAGGATCACAAAATTCCCAACTTTACTTAAACGTAGATTCATAATTTGAAATTGTATCCATTTAAAACTGGATAAATAATGGTAACCCCTCTTTAGGCAAACAGTCACTTTAATCTAACCTTATGCACTTGATAAATGAGTAACCATCAAAATGGTTTTCGTGGCACCAATCAACCATTTTGCAAATCATGGAACAAGTCATGACAGTGCACAACACCTGTGAATAGCAGGTATGGGATCCACAAGATGAAATGACATACTAAAACCTAGGATCCATGCTTACATATATAAGCTTAGATATTTAAACCAAATTTGACCCCACATCATAGTTTTCTGTTGAATCCATGATTTGATCCTTAGCAAAGTGTGAATACTACTAAGTATACTATTGTTGTTTTGACAATAATTGGTTACTGGTTGTTTTATCAGCATCAGGTGATATGTTTTCTGTATAATTTCCTTGTTTAGGCTTAAAGGTCATGATTAATTTGCATTCCTCAGGTTTTAAACTGTGTTTATATCCTTCATGCCTAAAGGTGAACTTTCAAGCTGATGAGGGTCATGGTTTAAGAATCTTAATATAGATATAAAATGGGTATTTTGTTGTGTCTCTCAGATCATCTGAATTGCATTTATTTGAATATAAAACATAAACTTTATCTGTTTCAAGCACTTTTGAGGAAGTTTGAGTTGAGTTAATGCTGGAAAGCTACCATTGACAGGGGTAATGTTATGAAACCACCTGCAGCCACCACTGATAGGGTTAATGTTAGAAATGCACTGTTAGCTGTCATTGCTAGGGTTAATATTATATGCACCATGATTTTGATTTTGAGTTCCTGGGGCACAAATTATGATTTATTACGAAGGTCTCTGACATCTGATACAGTATTTTATAATTTCCTGGAGGTTCTATCCATTCAAAATATTAAAAGAAAATGGACTTGATTAATATTTCAATGACATGAAATTTTTCAAACATATTTTATTTGGCTTCTATCTTCGATCAACTTGAAAACTGATTTTTAGAACATGTCAGAGTATAAAATTTCGGAATGGCATTTAGAAATGAAACACATGAAGGTGAAAAATTTGCAGATGTCAAATTATGTATGATGAAGAATATGTGATTTCAGAGTACCTTCAGGTGTGTTCTTACTGCTGCAGGTGGTTGTAAGAGTGAGAATGCACCGAAATTGCTCCCTTTTAATTAGTGTATGTTTGATGCAGTTGGGAATATATAGACAATATAAATGATGTCGAGTGAAAGGATGATAAAAATTTTGAAAATATTTTCTGATAAATTATTCTTTTGTCAAGCTTGAAAGTGAGACCAAGGTGATTATTGGAGTAATAATACCATCGTAATGTTAAGCTAAGACAGTTGGAATTATGCCATAATAGTTTGTAATGTCACGTTTTATCTCATGATTACCTGGGATAATCCAGATTAACATTGATAATCTGGAGTGGATGAGTATTAACTGAGCACAAAAAAGTGTACGTCAACAGACATGCTAAACGTGATGTAACCTTGCATGATGGAAATGTGCCAGCAACGAAAAACACATGTTTCATGTTTCAAATTGTTCACGATGGAGGGTCAGGTTTCTGAATAATGTCATTTTGAAACAGAATAATTTGTCCCAATATTTGTGTGTTGCAAGTATGATTGCTGTAAATTGTATACCAACTTTGACCTTAAGCCATAAATATAAACATGACAATTAGTTGTACAGCATATATTACATTGAGCCTAACCTATGAATGAATCAGATGGTCATTTATGCTTATTCATCATATTGTGATATGCTTGCATGTAAATCTGTCTCTTTCTCATGGTTTCTGTAAAAATATGAAAACGTAGCATGTTTATGAATATGTATTTTTGAATTTTCATAATCGTAAGCAGACTTGTTGTTGTGTTGGTCCAACCCAGTATACATAAAATTAACAACAAGGGTCCAAGGACTGTTGAGAAAATATTGTTTTTGATAGTCAAATTTGTCATTTCAATTTTTGTGTGAGATTTTTGTTATTGATAACAGCTATTTCCTAACCTTGTATATAAATATAAGTTGTGTCAGTACCTTTGATCTCCCTTATGTCTGTGATCATCCAGCCATGTGCGAAATTATCATATAAATATATGTAATCTCCAGATCCATTTTGACCTAATTTGAGGGGATTATTAAGAACAAGGTATCATATGATACTGATTTACTGGGGACAAATGCTATTGTCCACACAACAGGTTATTGTGACAGGTTGGTTTGAGGATGTTTGGGACAGATGTTGTCCTATTAGATTTTCCAGCAGACTAGTGACATGTGATATGCATTCCTTGCCATCAAGTAATGAAGGTGGATATGATCCCCACCCAAGTTAATTTGACCTAGATAAATGTCATCTGTGGAGGTCTAATATGATATAGATAGTGGAGAAGCAGGATTATATTGCATACTTCAATACAGATTTCAGTACGTGGTCTTTCCAGTGCTACATGTCCATCATAATGTCTTTGTGTTGGCGACAAAATATATTGCAGAGAAAAAAATAATACTCATTGCAGGCTGCACAATGTGGGAACACCCCCCCCCCCCTACAAGGTTTTATTGTTATTATGTAAAGTATGCGCTGTACTGAAGAAATTATGGTACCTGTAATGATGAATATTTATGAGTAATTTTTCTGTGAGATCAATGTGTGCACCCTGCCATGATTTCTGTTGCTAAGGTGGCATAGAACCACACTTCCTCTTATCATGTTATATTTTGTGTTGAGGAATAGCCAATAGTTAGCATGTTTGCTTGTCACATCGTACCTTACCTTGTTACAATGTGTAAAGCCCATTTCTGGTGTCACCCACCTTGATATTGGTGACATATTGTGGAAAGAAGCGTAAAAACACACTCACTCACTCACTCAAATTGCTACATAAGTACAACAATCTGGACTGTAATGTTGAAGTACCCCTCTTCAGACTGATTGTACTTCAACCTCTCTTACTTTTCTCTACTTCCTTTCTTCCCATGTTTCCCACGCTTCTCACTCACTCACTCTGCCTAGTATATGATGTATGGTTTAATGGAGAGACACATTTTTTCGGTCCCAACTTGTTATCTTTGAGAATTTTTGGCATGAGAACTGTAATAATGAATAAAAAATGTAGTCCTTTGAAAAATAAACATCCTTTAAAACACAGGGTGTATATTTTTCAAGAAATAAAATGGAGATATAATACTTTGACAGTTGAGGATTAGACTAAGGCTTAGTCTCAGAATATATATATAATTTTGATAGTAACAAACAAGCCCATTTAAATTGAAAAGGAGACCCAGGGAGACCAAAGATTCCTAAACCTGAGGAAATCTAGACTTGCTTCATTTAGGGCTTTAGCACTGCAGAGAGGGCTAGGTAGTAGGGAAAATAATGTGGTTCAGGGACTGTGAGACAGACTACATGGCAGGGAGGGCTAGGTAGTAGGGAAAGTAATGTGGTTCAGGGACTGTGAGACAGACTAGTTGAGGATGAATGCAGTTATGTCTGGTTTGTACTGTCTTTGCCATTTGCTATCAATTTTACCAGACCTTCAGAAACTTTAGAAACATGCACACCATGTGAGGAATCATTACTTTGATGAAGTGCTTCTGCTGTGTTGACTGCAGTGATGTATTTAAAGGTCCGAGAATGACGAGCAAGATCACATCGCCATCAAACCGGAACCACTGACCTTCAGAGTTGCTGACCTTCACAGCACCAGCACCCGAAGGCGTTTCTCAATTCAGCCATCCTAATTTGGTTAATTCTGACAAGTGTTGATTTTACCATGGATAGATTTGCTCTTGGCTCCTTTTCTCGACTGTTGATATCCACTCCATCAATCCTTATTCTTTGTCCCAACTCTTTGGTTCTCAAATGAATTACAAACCATTGCCCAATATATTTATCCACACTTTGTGTGAGTATTAGTGCTTGAGATGAGGGTCCTGCAGGGTGACGACCCCAGACCTTTGTTATTGTATAGCAAGTTCCTGTGGCCTGTCTTTTCAGTATTGTTGAGGGACTTCAAAGATGTTGTTAACAGCTTTGTACTGAGTGGGCATTGTCCATCTTGCTCTTGTGGTCAATCGGGGACAGGTTTATGTCTGATATTATCTAAATGCTGTTGTTGGGATTATTGTAGCCAACGGCCATTTGTACATACGGACAGGAGGATAGTGTCAATCTTTTGTTGGGATTAAGTTTGACAAGACGGTTGATGTCTTGATGGCTGTTGTGGTTTATTAGAGGACTGGACTGTCAACACTTCTTGTTGATGTATGTGGAGATTTGGTTTTTGTGAAGGAAGCTTACTTGCTCATCATTTTGTTCCGTGTCCAGGCCTGTTTTCATCCCTTGTTAAAATGTCCTTTGATATCATGGGGCAGATGTACGGACACTTCTGCCCCTCCCTAGCCTTACCCCTCCCGCCTACCACAGGACTACATCAGACCCTGTCATTGACCCCGTAACACTTTGTCATCCATTACTGCACTCCCCACCCCATTCTGACACCTCATTAGACCCCATCTCACTCAGTCTGTTATCCAAATCATAATATCCCACCCTCTCACCCCACAGTCAACCTTCTTCACCCCACAGAACTATCATCACTCCCACCCTCTGTTCCCTTTCTGTCACCCCTGTCATCACAACCCATCCAACTATCACCCACTTCACTCCACCTCGTCCTACCCATAATCCTTCCACCACCCACCCTCTGTACCTTTTTGTGAGCCTCGGCCCACTCTTGTCCCCCCTGTTCAACTCTTGTCCCCCCTGTTCAACTCTTGTCCCCCCTGTTCAACTCTTGTCACAGTCATCACAACCACCTAACTTTTAAATTGTTAATAACTCGAACAATATTCCTAAAATCAAGAAATAATAATAGTAAATTTACAAAACAGCAGTTACCTTAACATGAATTAAGGCACATCTCACAAAGATTTAGTGGACTAACGCTTAGTCTCTGAATATAGATTGTTTTAACAGAACAGATGATTCCTTTTAAACTGAAAAGGAGCCCCAGTGACAAGGAGATTCAGAACTGAATATATGGACTTGCTTTATTTAGGACTTTAGCATTGCAGGGAGGGCTACGCGGAAGGGGAAATAATGGTGTTCAGGATCTGTGAGACAGACTAAGAGGTTCAGCAACATTACATTTAAAAGTATCTTTAACCCCCTCAGAAAAACAATGTTGAAAATACGCTTTCCTGCTCTAATTCTTAAGTTTCCCACCCAACCCTTTTTTTGTGTTTTTTGGGCTACTTCCCTCCCTTTGGTATTGGAACTAAAGTTTTCAGGAAATGACACGTCTTTTCTTCAAAGGACCACAATTAACAAAATCCTCAAATGTCTGTTATTCCTGCCTAGCCTGATCTTCTATTTCTAGGACTGTCATGTCCCGTCTCTTCCTTTTGGCCACGATACCTGCACCTCCCAGCTAAATACTTAAAAAAGTTCACAAGTTTTAAATTTCAAACCAATAGTGAAGAAACAGGTAACCCTCCCTTCAATTCGACCCCCTGCGAACTTTGCCCATTGCCCGCCCGAAATTCTCCGCAATTCCGTCACATGTGGTCGTTGTGCTTTGTAGTGGTGAGTCAACACTTCTCCACTAATGCTGTGATAAAACATTCTTCGTCGTTGTGTAAGGTCCTTTGTTAACGGTTGTGCAAACATGTGGTTTGTTTGACACTCAAGTCGGTATAACAGCATCATCAAAGGTCCCATCAGGGGTCAAGAACTGTTTCGCAAATTTTATTTAATTTTATTTGACAGTAATATTGAAAATGTGTTTAAAATTGACTACTTTGTTTTGTAATTTTTCTCTAAGTGAACAATGCCTCAGCTGAAGTTCTGATGTTTTTCCAGTACAAAACAATAAAGTAAATCACTGAAATTTTGTCTGTTCACATATGTATTCTTACTTTGCAGTTTTCATTGTGGATATGTCAGTGTGACAAATGTTTCACTTTTTATGATTTAAAACAAGTACTTTTTCATGTCATATAATTCACATTTAACCCAGATAATATGATATTTTTAATAACATTGCTGTAAATGTACAGTTATCATTGCCAATTCATATAACATCAGTTAGATCTCTGGTCTCTGATGTGAAAATTAATTAATATTTAGGATCTAAAGAAAGTATGTTTCATGTACATCACAATTAATCCAAGAATGTTAACACTTTATAAGATGAAAGAAAATATTTTTTTTTTTTTTTTTTTTAATTTAAGTCTTTTATTTCCCATTTCACATATATCAAAGGTAGATATACAGTAATGTGTATAAATCTACATAACGTCATTTTGGGGGCATGGTAGCATAACATATTTTTAGTGAGGTTTTAAATTATGATGTACACATAAGCACTAAATTACATCCTGTATGATAATGTAAAGCAGATGGCACATAGAAGTGTTATACAAATCATAGAAAGTTATACCTATTATCTTGACTTGCAATGATGTAGAGAGTATATCGATAGTTGTATAGAGTATTTGACAGTTTCAACAAGTGAAAAGATAGCATTAGATACGTACAACATGAATGATAATGTACTACAAGTACAGAGTATATCAATAGTTGTATAGAGTATTTGACAGTTTCAACAAGTGAAAAGATAGCATTAGATACATACAACATGAATGATAATGTACTACATGTACAGAGTATATCGATAGTTGTATAGAGTATTTGACAGTTTCAACAAGTGAAAAGATAGCATTAGATACATACAACATGAATGATAATGTACTACATGTACAGAATATATCGATAGTTGTATAGAGTATTTGACAGTTTCAACAAGTGAAAAGATAGCATTAGATACATACAACATGAATGATAATGTACTACATGTACAGAGTATATCGATAGTTGTATAGAGTATTTGACCGTTTCAACAAGTCAAAAGATAGCATTAGATACATACAACATGAATGATAATGTACTACAGATAGCACAGATGAAAGAAAATATGCAAAGTAATGACCAGCTTGTGACAGTATGACATGAACCCTTCCATGCAATCTGTAGATTTGGACAATCCGTTGGAAATTGAAAGTCTGTCAAATCAGATCTATAATTGTATTTGTTATAGATTAGTAATTTCACCAATCTTTATTGCAAGCTAACAATTTTGGTTAGAATTGGCCCTGAACAACCGATATTTGTTGTAAGAGGTGACTGACATGGTCGGGTGGTCAGGCTTGCTGACTTGGTTGATACATGTCATTGTGTAAGAATTGTGTAGATGGATGCTCATTCTATCAATCATTGGATTGTCTGGCCCCCACTCAATCGTTTACAGACTCACTGTCATATTGTTTTAATACCGCTGAATTTAACAGCATTTAACAGCAAACAAACATTTAAGAAACCAATCATTGATGTCACAGGGCAAGTATCAAGTTCTAAATTTCCAACACATTCTCAACAGAATTTACATTCACAACTGGTTATGGGTGCTTTTAAACTTTTTCTGACCTTGTTTTGTTCACTGAGATACAGTTTGTGGATGACCTTGACCTTTCATTTGATTGTGCAGAGATTTGTGGGAGTTTTAAAGTTAAGCTTCTGTGGTGACCTTGTCAGTTTCCCCAGTGACCACATTTGTTGACCTTATTGGCCGTTGGACTTTCTTCCAATAACCTAAGCCAGACAAGGTCAAGAAGGTATCAAAAGGTGTATTCTGAATGTACTTTTAACATTCTGGTGTGTTTATGGTTAAGTGAGTGAATGGTTTGAGTCAACATGCTGATTTGTTTCAGCTTCAAGTTGAACCTTTATCAGATTTGTAAGATGGTGGCATGAGGGAATGTTGGTTTTTACAAACATGGAGACATGTTTGAAGGAATGCTTAGTTGATGACCATTTGAGGTTAAGGCTTCACAGGTTCCAAAATGTCTCAGAAGGAAAACTCTAATGAAATTAATCATTACCAACAAAAGAACACTTGACATTGGACAAAAATGATTGTTTTGTATCCAATTAATTTATTTCAGACAGAAATCAGAGAAACCTTAAAACTGTGATTCTTCTGTTTCATACTGTTTGTTGTAAAACTGTTCAATATTAAATGAACTCAACCACTGGCCTGCACTATTCAGCTGTAAATCTCCATGTCAGCTTCTTTGAAAAGTAATATCAATTGATATATCATTTATCAAATTTGAAGTATAATAATGATTGGTCAATCAGTAGATAGCCTTTGAAACAATGGCTAATGCATAAGTTCTTTTCTTTCTGGCTTAAACATTAGAAGTTTAGATATGCTCAACTTTGATTATGGGTCAAGATTCACTTGGTGAAAGCCACCAAATATGTTTTCTGCAACAAAGACCATAACAGGAACACCTGCCAATTGAAAAACACCCATTCCAGACAAAAAATAAACTAATTGGACCTTCCAATGAGAGATTTGTTGTTTTGCCGACCTTGAAAAATCCCAGCATATATTGCATGTTGTGGTAACATTCTACCAATTCAAGTCTTTTGCAAAGAAAACTAAATTTTCCTCAAACAGGTCTTGTTTAAATATAATTTTGAAAAGTCCTCATGTGGGGAATGATAGTGATTACTGATGCTTCAACACTGATCCTTGTCAACGTCTGGACAAAGAATGTCTGTTGTCATTTTAATCTTGGGATTACTAGGTAGATCCTGTGTAGATATGGTTTAAGTGTTCTTCAGAAAGTCAGCATCTGTGTCCAGCAATCTGACCTTGACCTTATTGGCCATCAGATACCAGCAGCCATCTTGGTCAACAGAGTGTCCAGAGTTATGCTGACCATCTTGGTAGTAACACCTCCATGCGAGTTTGGATAATCCCAGTAACACCGATTTAAGCCATATTGAATATTTGACCTGAGACAATATTTAAGTGTTTGTAGTTTTGAACTGTTTTCTATTCTTAAGCATTGCCTTCATATATGACATTTTGTCCACATTAGTAGTTTCTGTTGTATGTACTAGGTCGAAGAGGGCAAAAAGGATCATTCTTATGATATTCATGTTTTTCTTATTTTCTGTCACTAAACCATGGTATGAAAAACTGATGACGATGCCCTAAATCATTCAAGGTTTCAATTTTGTTGTTCTTCGTGAAGCATACTCTTTGATAAATGAAATGCTGACAATTATTGTTGACACAGCCTTTATGTGGAAATACTGTGGATCTCTTGAGGTCAAAAGGAACTTTAAGATCTCCATTTGTACAGTTGCATGAAAAATGTATTTGGAACAACATATTGTTTTATATTTATGTATTCAGCAATACTGGATTTGGAAGATTCAGTCATGCCTGGACATACTTGATTTATGATTTCAGTGACTGACTGACTGAGTTTGGTTTTACGCCACTTTTAGCACTATTCCAGCAACATCACGGCGGGGGACACCAGAAATGTGCTTCACACACTGTACCCATGTGGGGATTCGAACCCGGGTCTTTGGCGTGACAAGCCAACGCTTTAACCACTAGGCAACCCCACTGCCCCTTGAGTGAATGAGTTATGATTAAGGCTTTATTCTGATTATTGTGATATTCCAACCGAAGCATGATGGCTATACCAAAAAATGGAATCACATATTTTCCTGTATGGTTGATCAAAATCAAACCTTTGTATCATTAGGGTTAACAGCTCATGCAATCAGTCACTTGTTAACCCAGCCTTAGTCATTTTCACAATTTTATATTATAGGATATTTATGTAGCGCACATATCCATGCAACTAGTACATGCTCAAGGCGTTGGTATTTTTCCCCTCGATCACTGGATATCAATCTCAACGGCACATCATATTATGAATCTCAACTCCCAGGGGAACATATAACTCTTAAAACCACTAGGTGCACCGAGTTATTACGGCTTTCTCATCCTTACAAGGTACCCATTCCCAGCTGGGTGGACTGGGACACATAGTCACAGTACTTTGTCCAAGTTTATTGCACGTTGCTGTACCCACAACTAGGTGTTTGCACGTATTCATGTGGCCATCATCTGGTCATATACCAACAGAGTCGTGGGTTCTTTTAAGTGCACAGGGTTGTGTACTGTACACTAGGGGTTGTGACAACACTGAAAGAGTATTCACACAAAGATGACTCCAAGGTTTTTACACCCGGTCACAGGTGGGCTGTGGTTGAAACTACACACACCCTTGCATCGTCGTGCACCTGTTGATGTGTGATTCTCCGTTGTCTTGTGCATTTTGTTCTGTCAGTGAGTACAGAAGGAAGTGCAAAACAGGTGTGTTTGTCAAGGTCATCGAGGTCATGATGTTCTTTGATGACAGCAGGGATCCATTGACTTTAAACACTAAGATGCGACCCCTATGGAGACTTTATTGCAGCATCGGACACTTTATGCACCAGGTCAACAGTTACTACGGTCATCAAAATAACATTGGATCTGGGGTGAGCGGATACAGAAACAGAAATTGAAAACAAATGGAACATGTCGCATTAATAATTGTAGTTGAACCAAGACAAACCAGACAGATCTTGTAAAGCAAATATATGACTCTCAATGATCCCATCTAACCATACAAACTGAAACTTTACACAAACCACAAGAATATGGAGAATATCAACCAATTGTCTTTAAAGTAAAACTTGAATAACATCGACAGTTTCTTTTGATTTTTACCTTGCATTCATATAGAAATTGATATGAGAAGTATTGACGGTTTGAGTGCACAAGGTAGTATCCTGTAATGAATGTCAGGAAGGGGTGTTTTGCAGATGGGGGATTCAGAGGGAGATGTATTGGCAAATCAAAGAAATATTCTGCGGACATAAATTCCCAAATTCCCAGCTTCACATTTTATCACCTTTTATTCAGCAAGCATGTTATGTGAAGACCTATCACAGATTTGTGAAAGGTATTTCAGCTGACTGTAATGTGATGTGGGGACCTTATAGCTCCCTATTACACGCATTAAAGGCCTTACACATTGATTCATGCACATGAGGGCCTTTTAGCTATCACATGATATGAATTCCCTGTAGCTGATTGTCTGTGATGTGAAGGCCTTTTAGAGGTTGTAGGGTCAAAATGGCTACTGAGTATGAATAGTCCTTGACTGGAAGACGTCTGACTCACAGCAGAGACATGTTCGATCAAGTCGGTCTTATTCTTGGCCAAGGAAAGTGTTAAAATCATTGGCCTGGTTGGATTCCTAATATTTGCAAAAACCTCTTCTTAGTGTCCTTGCTGTGATATGACTAGACTATTGCCAGACGTGCTTACTCAAATAATATTCAGCATCTATATTCAAATCATTGACCATTAGCTTGTCTGTATCAGTTAGGTTCACTCCCAAAAGACAGACCTCCCAAAAGACAGACCACCCATAAGACAGACCTCCCAAAAGACAGACTACCCGTAAGACAGACCTCCCAAAAGACAGACTACCCGTAAGACAGACCTCCCAAAAGACAGACCTCCCATAAGACAGACTCAATGAGTACACTAATTAGCTGAGCCATGCTGTCCACCGCTATTTAATTAATGAGCTGATCCAGAGTCACTACAAAGTATAGTAACAACACACTCCTATCTCCTGTGCCCTATATATTACTGATCCTTTTACTGAACAGAACAGAATAGAACCAAAATTTTGTTCTCAAAAATCACATATAGTGACACAGATCATACAGAATATTGATACATATTTTTAAGTCCAGTTTTAATAAATTTGGCAACTTTAGAGTTCAGTAGTGAATAATCACATTTCATTAGATACCATCAGTTATGATACAGATTCTGTGACATATAAATACTATGTGTTTCCATGACGATCAGGTTTGTGGAGCTGCAGATCAAGGTCATATTCGCAAGTTTGTTGTAATCTTTCCTAGAAATAAATTTGTCAGTCAAAACAATTGTTTCTAATGGTACCAGCAGGTCAGTAATCACAGCTCCATTGACCTCCATCACCTTACGGATCGATCGTACACAGTAGGATCACCGATTCTGGGAGCTTAAACAAGCACATGCTAAGATGGACCACTCGGAAGTAACACACATTCCATGATCAATATTCACAAGCTAAAAATACCTTCTCCCGTCAGTGGCAATTTGGGTGGAATAAGGACACGTAGGAAGCAATTCATTGATCAATCGTGGAACTCCGGCATCAGGGTGCTATATCTCCAACGGCAAGGGTCGGAGCTAGTGGTTGAAGTGTGACTGCCTCACTTTCAATCATCATGTTTCTAAAACGGTTTAAATATACTGTTAAAGTTTTGCTTGAGAAGTGTTAATTTGGTTAATGAGTTGGTGACATGTCCACAATGCAAGTCTTTAACTGATAATGTTATAATGATGCGGTTTGTTGTGGTGGCGTTTGAGGTGTGACCAACAGAAGGGATAATTCTGTTAGTCTCACTGTTACGTGCTATATCTTCGACTGACACATGAATGAATGCATGGAAATAATGGGTGTCAGGAGATTTAAGAAAAATGCATCTCAAGGTTATTTTGAAGGATGGCTATGAGAACATGAAGAATTTACAGTTTTCATTCCTTGTCAAGAATGAAACTAAACACAGTGTGTGGCTTCCATGAATGTACCCGTGAAGGTCCGGGTTAGAATGAGCCTTCAGTAACCCATGCTTGTTGTAAGAGGCGACCAACGGGATCAGGTGGTCAGGCTCGCTGACTTGGTTGACACATGTCATCGGTTCCCAATTGCGCAGATCGATGCTCATGCTTGTGTTGATCACTGGATTGTCTGGTCCTGACTCGATTATTTACAGACCGCTGTCATATAGCTGGAATATTGCTGAGTGCGGCGTAAAACTAAACTTACTCACTCACTCACTCCATGAATGATATTTCAAACAGGACCTCATTAGGGGCACTTGTCACTTCCCTCAGATTTGCAGACGACATATTTGTAATATACACTTTTCAAATCTGTTCAAATTTTTCTCTTGTCCGAAGTGCTTCTCCAGAAAATCTTAGGATCAATAGTTCACTGATTTTGAATGTGATCAGCGAGATGAACTATATAGGACTATGTTTAAATGGCTCAAATGATGACTTCATCAAACTATCCCTCAAACCAGGACAAGTATGTATCCTTTATGGACGATAATTGGTTGGTTTGTTGATTAACACCGCACTCAGCAATATTCCAGCTATATGGCGGCGGTCTGTAAAGAATCAAGACTGGACTAGAAAAACCAGTGATCAACAGCATGAGCATCGATCTACACAAACATGGGATGATGAATACCTATTCTAACCCCAACCTTCACGCGTGTATGGACTATCATGACAACAGATCAGTCCAAGTTCTCACAAACCTGGAGCCAGAAGATACTATAATTCTATGTTTTGCTGACTTGATGCAAAAAACATTGGTGTAATCATAAGAACACAGAATATTTTAAAAATGAAAGAAAGGTTCTGACAAACAGGGACCAAACTCTAAGATGGTCCTAAGTAGTGTTGAATTGGTTTAAATCTCATAATTGATGATTGGTTCATTACATCCGATCAATCAACGAAAATAATTGGTTAGCGTCATTTATCAGATTTTCCGCGTTGTGTTTGGATATGCACAAAAAATAAAAACAAAATCTTTCTGTTTTTTTTTGCAAATTGCACAAAATGCATTTTGCAAATCTGACATCTTTAAAGGATGACTAGTATGTTAGGAACATAAATTCCCTGGAGTCTTTAAGATAAATTCAGTCATGACTTGGAACGAGCTTGTTCCAAAAATGTTTGTGTTCGATTATGAAAAAACCTGATCGATTGCATGGTCATTTAGTCATTGCGACCAATCTTCAATTATTTCAATCTTAAGACTATGTTAATGTATGCTTGTTACGACAGTCATAGTGCTATGATTGCTTTGTGAAAGCAGCCCTGATGGTCAGCAGCTGGTCAGTGCGAACCTTTCACAATCACGGCAAGGAATGACACAAGCATTATCAATTAGCACAATCAAAGCAAAAATGTGACCTTTGTTATTTCTGTTAAAGGTCGGGATTGTCAGAGAGGAGGTGGCTGTTTGCTTGGTCAACGGGCTTGTACACTTCTGCATTGTTGTGCATGTTAGTCGTAATTGGATTAGGTCAGGAAAATATCAGCCATTGTGTGGATTTGCCACATGGATGTGTCAAAATGCCATACCGAAAGCTACGTGGGTAGATTGAACGACTTTCTGTTTGGCATCAGTCCTTTGGTGTACTCTTTCAATTAGGAGAGAATAGATAGCAGAAGTAACAGTAATTATGTCATTTGCCAGCTTGGTTTAAGAACTTTGATTGATGCTGTAATCTTAAGAACACAGATTATTTTCAAACATGAAAGGAAATTAAAGTAAAGGAAGGTCATAAGGATATCTTTTCAACCTTTCGATCTTTGCTGATCAGAAGAGACCGTCCTTGACCTTGGTGAACTATGATCTCAGATGTGATTGTGCAGTTATGGGATGAATTCCCTGTAGACTTACACAGCTCTGTGAGGAATGGTTTATTATTATTTCATTGTTATTCTGTCCCAGATGTATGGTGCATGTTCTTGATGAACAAGCCGGTGAATGAGTATCCGATGGTACCAGATGGTGCTGGCAGAATTGGCATCTTGTGCTCAGCATTCATGGAGAACCTAGTGTTGTGTGGGGACTGCTAGGAATAGTAGAGACCGACAACAGGATTTGACAGATACTTTCTGTGATTGGATGTGTCAAACATTACTCGAGTATTGGATAAGAGCTAAAAAAAAATGTTGTGGTTCTGATTACCCGACCGACCCTTGAATTCTGGTGACCCTAGTTTTTTTAAGAGGTTTGAATAAGATAAGTTTTCAGATACCATTTTTTTCCCCCGGCACCAACGGACATTGGTCATTTTGATAGAGAATGTCGACATGATGGCTGCAAGCATGACTGAATAAACAACTACACATCGATAAAATGTGTCATTAGTTTATACTTCACTTCTGAAAAAAAGATGTAAAAAAAAAATTCCTACCTACCTACCTACCCTAAATTTTAAGGAGGTGTAATTGGAACCACAACATTTTTTTATTTGGCCTAATGAGGAGGCAGTTCAGAAGATGAATATTGGATACAAATCTTGATTATTGAACTTGGGAGGGTCAGCAGATCTGATGTGTTTCAACTAACAAAATAAACATTTCGTATGACTCTAATTTCAAAACATTGAATATCAATTTTGTATCCTTGACGGTGCAGTGATTCAATCCAATTACTCAATATTGTCTCCAAGACTCTCAGTGGTGCAGCTAAGCACATTGCACAAATCTCTCAATCGGTCAGACAGACATCTGAAGCTTACAGGACCCAATGTCCTGTTACTTTGAAACACCATTCGTGAACACTGGTTGTCCTGTGGTTAAACTGTCGGAACTTTTTTGTCTTCCTTTCAGTCTTTTCTATTATCATCCACTCAAGTGAGAACATTAAACAAAAAGCATTGATCAGTTTCCAACCATGGTGTATTCTCAAAGTAGAAGTAGTTGTCAGTAGTTAGTATGTCATCTATGTAACGTTTTCAGGAACAACTTGTGGATTTGATAGTGTCAGCTGAAACTTTTTGCAATAAGTGATGTGACTTTGAGAACATTGAATTGTGTTTTTGATTTTACTTGCTGTAACTTTAGCGAGTATGTTTGAATCTAATGCAACAGCTTCAGAGTATAACAGGAAGTATCATTTTTAGAAGAAGGATTTACATTATTCAGATAAAACATTGATCAAAATGTCTCCGGTTTGTGAGATCAACCATAAAAGCAGATGTCGACAGTTGATGGCACATGGTAGGAGTCCATAATTTATTACAAAATGTCATGTAACAGACAATGTCAGCAAACAGAAACATTTTAAATCCATATCAGGCATATTAAAAATTACTCTCTCTCTCTTTGCCGAAATATTGGTCATGATAAATCCAATTCTATATCATAGTATTTGAATACGAAATTTTAAATACTTATAGTATTATGATCTTCTGGAGTTTGTTCATTCAGTGGCTGCTGTGGTAATCTGTTCCAATATGTGTTCAGTCCACTAGAGTGAGTATTGTTTTATGTCACTTTTAGCAATATTCCAGGAAAATCACAGCAGGGGAACACCAGAAATGGGCTTCACACATTGTACCCATGTCAGGAAGCGAACCTGGATCTTCGGCGTGACGAGCAAACGCTTTAACCACTAGACTACACCACCGCCCCTCAGTCTACTAGAACACACTTGGCCTTCCTCGTTGTTTCAGGATATATACTCCTTCCTCATGGACTGTTTTTGCTCTGAGCTTTGAACTGGAGGTTACTGTTGCTACTACCTTCATCATTACAACAGATCCTTTCATTGCTTGATAATTATGGCAAAAATGTCCTCACACAAATAGTCTCACAAAAGTCTAAATGATAAATCTTGTTATATCTTTGCTTAACAATAGCAGTCAAGTTTAAATGTGTGTCTCCTTTCAAAATAAAATCATAAAAAAACTTTTACAATCATTTTATTTCTACACTTAACAATAGCAGTCAAGTTTGTTTCGTGGAAAGAATGGCATCATTAGGTCATTAATTATTTGAAGGTTTTACAATGTTTACAAGGTCAGGGAAAGGTTATCGCTTGTTCCCTACACCAAAATAATTGTTGCAGTTCCTCATTATGTCCAGGTTACAAACCGCGTCTGCTCAGTTTGTGTTTTACAGTATGCCTGGAATGTCCATGTCCATTGTAAGATCTACGTGAACTGGAGTCATGCACCAACAGTCCATAAATCACTTTCCAGGATGTGACTGTTTTCATTGATACGGACGACTACATTACACGTTATTTCGACAAATCGTCCTGAAGTCGTCCCAAATCTGCTGTCATGGCCTTGTGTTTGTTTGCCCATCCAGAAGCCTAAACGGCAAGGCTGGGAGTTTGGGTTCTTTTATGATGGCGTAGATTGGGGTGGTTTTAGAAGGCAGTAACGAAAATGGGCTAAATTACACCTATTTTCTCATTAGCCTCTGAGCTCAAGGAACCCTCTTTGTAATCCTGGGCTTATAATATTAGGGTTGGAATGTTTATGGCGGTCTAGTGACGAGAAGGAGAGAAGTGGAGTTAATAAAATACGATACTGAGGACATTGGTATCGGTGATTAAGTTGATAAGTAGTTTAATGTCACACATTAGGATCCACCCCGGGTTGTTCTTTGAGGAGTAAGCATCTTAACAACTCTCACTTCGTTCTTTTAATCTGGTGTGCCAATAAATGGGTTAGTATATTACTACTCACACTTTGCTGAGGATCACAAAAATTCGCAACTTTACTTAAATGTAGATTTATAATTTGCTATTGTATCCATTTAAAACTGGATAAATAATGATATGGTAACACATCTTTAGGAAAACAGCCACTTTAAGCTAACCGTATGCTCTTGATACATGAGTAGCCATAAAAATGGTTTTCATGGCACCAATCAACCATTTTGCAAATCATGGCATGGGTCATTGACAAGTACACAACACCTGTCAATAGCATGTAGGGGATCCACAAGATGCAGTGACATACTAAAAACTTGGATCCATGCTTTCAATAGGCTTAGATAATAGACCCCACTTCATAGTTTTCTGTTGAATAATATGATTTGATCCTTAGCAAAGTGTGAATAGTATATTTTTAACTGCTTGTTGCAGTATGATGATGATGAGTATGGTGAAGAGGGTATTGAGTGTGTGGAGACAGCGTTCGAAATAATCGCCAGCCCAAAGGCCCGGCACCAGTTGTTATTGTATCGGGCCGGCAGTTTCAAATATTTGCAGGCCCTTGTGGCCTTCAGTAAATTATCTGTCAATTTTTTTTTCAACAGGAATTTGATGTCATTCCATATTTCCAGTGTTGTACTGGTTATAATGACAGAACTAAACAGTGTGAAACTGTACAGTGTAGTCTATTTTGTTTTTATTGGTTTGACTTTAACAAAATGGGCCTGCAGGTTTTATTCAGGGCCTGTAGATTTCAACGCCAGCAGGCCCTGATGGCCAACTGGCAAATGAAAGTATTGCAAACACTGTGTGGAGATGGTGGTTATGGCGTTGTAGGGGACCTTGGTCATTTACCCCTTTAAAATACCAAGTGACCTTCTTTTTCTTTAGAATTTTGGTCCATTGGTGTTTCATATATGGAACTTGGTGCTGTTCTACAAAGTAATTGTAGTGAGACGATTGTTATTCTCATCCTCTACTACAGACTTGGATCATTGCAGCATTGTGATTGCTTTATGGACTCAATCCCTGGTCTGTTGTTTTAAAGGTATTGGGTTACTTGGCTGATATATGTTCAGATAAATATCAAAATCTATGTAGTTCATTGTGATTATGATAACAAAAATTATAATGGCAGTGATGATGATGATGATGATGATGATGATTTCTACTTGTCCTTTTGATAAATGCGCTCTTGGGAAATTTGGCATGAATGAAGTACTTATACCAATTTCTGTTACTGTGATGATAATGATGATGATGATGATGATAACGATGATGATGATGATGATGATGCAGAAGAAACTTCATATTGATAAAACCTTAAAAAAGGCAAATTTCTACTTGTCCTTTTGATGAACTAACTCTTGGGCAATTTGGCATGAACAAAACTACTTGTGCCAATTTTTATTACTGTGAAGATGATGAGGAGGAGGAGGAGACCGAAAGTATGATTGGTTGTTGGTTTGTTGTTTAACGCTGCACTAAGCAATATTCCAGCTATATGGCAGCGGTCTGTAAATAATCGAGTCTGGACCAGACAATCCAGTGAGCAACAACATGAGCATCGACCTATGCAGTTGGGATACGATGACATGTGTCAACCAAGCCAGCGAGCCTGACCACCCGATCCCGTTAGTCCCCTCTTACAACAAGTATGGGTTGCTGAAGATCAATATTCTAACCTGGATCTTCACAGGTCCCTGAAAGCATGAAGAATGATCATGTTGACATATAAACTCATGAGTGAGTTCAGTTTTACACTCATATTCCAGCTATATGACTCTGTAAATAACACACAATCCAGTGATCAACAGCATGAACATCGATCTACCAATTGGGAACCGATGACATGAGTCAACAAGCCAGCACCACCCGATCCCGTTAGTCGCCTCTTACAACATTACCCAGCTACAGAATGTCTACAAAAGCTATGAGTCAACACCATCATGAAAACAACAAACACTATTAATTCCTCTCACACTTTTTGCATGTGTCTGTGACAGCTTGCTCAGTCTCAAAATACGATATTGACCTTGTACTGGACCTAATTTGGGACTTTGCTTGTGGACATGTTACAGTGTGTAAGTGTAGTAAGTCTCGAACAAACATGACACTTGAGTTCGAGTCAACATCGGAGGACACCCGAGATGTGTCGTTACATAGAGGTGATGAAACCACAACCTATAGTCATTCAGGGTACAGGAAGATGTGAATGTTTGGCAGGGAAGACGTGTTAAGTTGGTCCATACACTGTAATGAATAAACACTGTCGTAAGTGAAAAATGCTGAAACATGCTGACATCATTTCTTTCTCACGGCATATCTGTTCATTAACACTTAAAGGATGGTTGGGTTGTCTAGTTGTCATAGCGGTTTCTCGTCACCAGGGTTCGATTCCCCACATGGGTACAGTGTGTGAAGCCCATTTCTGGTGTCTCCTGCCATGATGTTGCTAGAATATTGCTAAAAGAGGTGTAAAACTAAACTCACTCATTTGCACATAAAAGAATATGTAGACAAGATTCATGAAGTCAATGAATCTTCCACGGAAGAGGCGGTAGAGTTGCCTTGTGGTTAAAGTGTTTGCTTATCACGCCTTAGACCCAGGCTTGATTACCTACATGAGAACAATTTCTGGTGTCCCCTGCCGCGATATTGCAGGAATATTGCAAAAAGCGGCGTAAAACCATACTCACTCAGCCAATAATGCAACGCATCCCATCCCATTTAACAGTCAAGAAAAGGTAGTCTTATTGTTAGTCAATCAGTCATACAGACCCTGACACAAATATACCCAATACAGCCCATGCAAGTCTAGAACATTTGGTAAGTCTAGATTACCATGGTTTCAGGCTGAAAATATAGAAAGTCTGTGGGCTCCTTTTTATTGTTTTATCAATATAATTCAGGAACCGTTTTTTTTCTTCTATAAAATGTATTCATTTCATTTCAGAAACTAGATGTTAGTCTATCTTTTGGTGAATGGTGTAATTTTTGTTTCGTTTCATCAGCCAAGCAAATGCCACAAACGAAATCACTTAAAAATCTGTTGATATGGATTTGTTCAAGTAAAACATTAAGATTGGGTTGATGTTTTTATTCATCGTGGTGTTTTTGTTCCAGGCTGTCCAGGCTCTTGGGCTTGCCATTTACCATGCAATGGATTATGGGATGGGAGAGACGGAAGAGAGACAACTTTCGCCCGATCTGGAAGACCTCATCGGTCACATGAATCGAGGAAGATGCTGAAGACGATGACTCCATCGTGTGCTGATGATGATAGCACAGGTAGAATCGAACAGTAAAGATGCTGAGGACGAAGAAGACAGACATCGGTGCTAGGGAAAGCATGGCTACTGCTTCTTTGATATTGCACCCTTGGTAGGTGTTACGAACAGTATTTGTCATGCCACATGACACAGTGTCACCAACTGATAACATCACAGTTTATACACAGCTTCCGACAGGCCCCAAAGAAACCTGAGTGCTTATAAGAAGCAAACAACCAACCATACTATTATCAATATACAATATATATATCTCCATATACATCCCAAACAAAAGTTGAGTGGTATGTCATGTTTTTGACAGACAAAAGGCAGTAGGTCATTTTCTTTATCGTACCAACTTTTCAAAGGACTTTCTTCTATACCATAACCAAATTTGAAAAGGAACAATCAGACATTTTGCTTGACAGTCCAAGAAAATGAACCAACTAATCTGACGCTCTGTTTTATTATGTGGCTCAACATGAGTCAATAACTTCTTGGGCTAGCCCTAGTGGTTAAAGCGGCCAAGACCCGGTTCAATCCCCACATGGGTACAGTGTGTGAAGCTCATTTCTGGTGTCCCCGCCATGATATTGCTGGAATATTGCTAAAAGCGAGAACCATTCACTAATAACTTCTTTGAGTGGCATATAGAAGTTTGTGTGATGAACAATGGGGAGAATTCTATATATATATATACAACTTCTTCATTATTAATATGAGCGACGTTTTGGTGTAGCTACTAACACTGTTATCAAGCAAGTAGCTACACCGAAACGTCACTCATATTAATAATGAAGAAGTTGAATATCCATAGAACTCTCCTTGTTGTTCATGAGGCAATAAACCTGTAAACCTCCAAAGCTTCCACATGTATTGATGAATTAGGTATATTTCATATCAAAAGAGACCGCCTCCGTGGTGTAGTGGTTAGAGCATCAGCCGAGAGCGGAAGGTCACAAGTTCGATCCCCGACCGCGTCATACCAAAAGACGTTAAAATATGGTACTTGTTGGTCCCTGCCTGGCTCTCGGCATTAATGGGTACAACAAGGACTGGTTGGCTAGGAGTCAGTATAATGAGTCTGAGTGGGGTATTCATGCTTCACTGCGGCATGGTATCTCAGTGGGCTAGCACTATAAAACCAGCTTAAGTCTGGGCTAGTACAAGCAGCCGCACATACACATACACACGCATGCACGTCGTCATATGAGCGAAATATTCTCAAGCAGGACGTTAAACCCAATTTCACCTCAGCTCATATCAAAAGACACCACTGTGTGATTTTGTTTTTCATCCAGTACCATTCTGTAATGCTCACAGTTTCTAAAATTCCACATGAAAGTTGTCAACCAAAATGTTTCTGTGCTTACCAATACACTGTAAAATGAAAGTGAACATGTATTTTAGGTAAAAATTTCATCAACAAAAAATGTGTACAAATACAAAAAATGAACTACAGAAAATTCTCACATGTAAAGTTTAGCTTCATTTGTCGGTTTAAATGCCCTAGTAACTTCAGGAGATGACCTATTAAGCAACACGTTTGTTCAGTGATTGCACATTTACTTGAGAGACGTAATCAAATAGTGAACCAAGGCTGCTTAACCAATTAGTGTTTGTCATCCGACATAATCATATAAATTCAGAGTCTGGGTGTATCTTTCACAAACATGCCATCTGTAATTGCTCAGCAAACGATTACAAGCTTCCTGTAACCTCTCATTTGTTGAGTATGGATTAATGAACGTTTGAACAAATATTCTAATTATGTTTATGCAGGGTTTGTGGGTCATCCACCATAGCTGACATTAGAAGATACAGATTAATATGAAGTGTGTGTACAAAATAGGTGTATGAAGTTTGCATCTGCTCAACCAACAGAATTAATTCCCAAATTTTAGTTTTTAAAATCTTTAACACTTTATAGTGAAGATGCAGTGTTTATTCCTGAGTAGCTTATAACTCAGAGTGGAGTTTTGTTTGGTAGGTTGGTTTTTAACACCTCACTCAGCAATATTCCAGCTATATGGCAGCAGTCTGTAAATAATTGAGTCTGGACCAGGCAATCCAGTGATCAACAGCATGAGCATTGATCTGTGTAATTGGGATATGATGACACATGTCAACCAAGTCCACGAGCCTGACCACCCAATCCTGTTAGTCGCCTCTTACTACAAGCATGAAGATCAATTCTAACCTGGATCTTCACGGGGAGGAGACAAGCATGGGTTACTGAAGATCAATTCTAACCCGGATCTTCATGGGTTTTGCATATGATGAATGTCACCTTGACTCGTGTCCCATAAATCAAGAAGTAACAGTTCACTATGAGGACTCATCTTTATATGTCCTGGAACATAGGATTAAATGTATTTGCTAGATCATGGTTTCTGTCTAGCACTGTAACATGCCGGAACATGCCGTATTTGAATAACGTGAATAATTTCACATGTGAGCAAGTACCACCACCTCCTCAACGCTGGTCATATTTGATATTCAAGACAGACACCTATTCATGGGGGTATTATTTGTCGTAAGGTCTTGTTAATTTGTGCAGTGTGCTGTGGCCATACTGTTCAAGGTCACGGTGACCTTGATGAAAATTCATGTACAAGAAATTCATAGCTGATGCGTCTGTTACCTGTTGTTCTGTGTGTTGCTGTGGTTGAAATTTTCCTCAATATTGAACTTAAACTCAATCAGCTTCTTGAAACTTTGTGATAAAAAGAAATACTGAGATTTTGAAATCAATTTAGTATCGATATGTGGATGACAATCAAGAGTTCATCAATGAGTAGGTCTCAATATTCTAGCCTGTTAAGCCCAGGTCAAATAATACTGAAGTTCGCTGTACACTATTTTCCTTATCTTGTAGCCGATTAAAATCCTTGAACTGTAATGAAGGCTTGGGGTGACATTGCAGTGACAGTCAGACATTCTTCACTGGATATGCCTTTTTATCAACACAATTGTACGTCTATGTATTCCCACGTGTATGGATCAAGTCATGGGACCCAATATTCCGCAGTCCTCCACCTCCCTGTCGTAGCAGTTTCATGTTTCTGAAGCCATATATGTATTGGATGAAAAACAAGGCCACTAGAGTTAATAAGCTTTCAAATCCATCTCAGTGGATATTTACGCCCTGTAAAAAATCATTTTGACACGTCTGATGGTTTCTGGGTCAGATTGTGAGGGAATTACTGCAATGATCATTCAAGGGTAAAGACGTGTGTATTTTCTTTACATCTGATGACAGAATGTGAAGGGATCATACACTTCAAGGGAAAAGGTCTCGACATCCATTGGCCCATGACTTCAAAACCATTGTGTAGATTAATTCAACAGAAACAGTCATTGACATCATTTAACCTGAAATTTCATCAATTCTCTGTAAAACAGCCACATTAAGACACCTTATATGTGAACTGTTCGCAGTTCAATGCTCCATAAAACGCCTACATATACTATAGAACAGATGTGGTTTTATACATCCATCTAATTGTATTGTCAAAACCTCTGTGGTCATAGCAACTATTGGTCTGATAGGTATCTGATGGTTGTCTCCGATAACCTGTCTGATATTCTGTTACATTTCATTAGTTCGATGATATTAGATTTGGTCAAATTTCGGCTGTCATGTAAGGGTTGCGAACATTTCAACAGTTTGAAGTAAGTGTGTTGACAGTTACTGGTGAAACTCCTGCAAATCCTGCAAAAGCAAATTCGTATTCTCTGTGTAAGGTTTAACTGCAAAATGACTACAATTAGAAAGACCATCAGGCTTTATGTTCAAGTTTGTGGTGCCCTCTTTATAAGATTCAGTTACTCTACAGCTTGTTCCACAAACCAATCACATCATTTGTACTGAAAACAGTTATAATTTCTATAGACCCATGAAGATCCAGGTTAGAATTGGTCTTCAGCTACCCATGCTTGTAGTAAGAGGCGATTAATGTGATCGTGACTTGGGAGACACATGTCATCATATCCCAGTTGCGTAGACCGATGCTCATATGGTCAATCACTGGATTGTCTGGTCCAGACTCATTTATTCACAGACCGCCGCCATATAGCTGGAATATTGCTGAGTGTGGCGTTAAACAACAAACAAAAATATAATTTTTATACGTAAACATTTCCTTTCAACAACAGGTGTAGTTTTAAGATGAGAGTCCTGATGAGATGTACTGTTAAAGGTACAACTATAAAGACCATTGTCTTACCTCACACATAAATGTCGCTTTCTGAGGGGCTGAGCGCTCTTCTATTATTTTCAGTGTAACATTTCAATGTACCCCGCTGCCAATGGCAACTCATTTGGTACTTCGTGGTAGTAATTCTTTATCTCGAACAACATTGAATCACATATCATGTATGAAAATTACCGATGTTTTGCGAATGCAAATCGATGGTCTGGAGATAACTCTAAATCTGTTTTTCTTGTCAGCAAAATCTAGCAATGGCTACAAAAAGATTTGTACCCGTGCTTCAAACAATTCAAAATTAACATTAAGGTGTTCGGTAAGATAAATACATTGTACACTGGTCCCTCGGGGCCCATGGGTTGATGTACCCTCCATTTTTGTTTATGTCCCCCTTGCCCTTCGGGCTCAGGGAACATAAACAAACATCGAGGGTACATCAACCCATGTCCCCCTCGTAACCAGTGAACAACTTATATTGTAAATTATGGCAGTTTGTCACAGCCACCTCCTGCCACAGTTGTCTTGATCACTTTGTGGCCATTTTGAAAATTGACAAACCATCTCCTTGTGTGATATTTATATGTGAAGGTTACCTTTAAAAGGTGGCAATGAATTCATGAGTAGTGAAATAAATATGTTTCAAAGTAAAGACTAATTGGCCAGCCAGATGGCAGTGATGGATTTCAGACCCTCTTCCATCGATTACTACCTAGATTCCCTGCCACTTAATCAAGTGAAAGAATCACACACTTTCGAAAGATAACATTCGTTCAGTTTTTCATCACCTGTTTTTCCTGAAAGGTTTTCCGAATTGGCCAATTAGCATAATAAATGAATCGCAAATCAATTCCCTTGAATCCTAAAGTGTGACAAGAGAAGCGACCCTTCTTATATCCTTGGGGAATTTGTTGCTGTTTCTGCAAATGTAAATTTGTTAATTGCCAGTGCTTTGTGTAACCCGTCTAAAATATCTCAAATCGATATTTGTCAGGCCTGAAAGTTTGAAAAGAGCAAAATCTCTTCTTAATTTTGGAGGAATTTGTTGGTCTTTTAGCAGATGTCATAAACTGATAATTGTCAATGCTTAATGTAGCCCTGAAAAATTTGTTTGTCAGCTGTTTGTAAGGGGTTGGTTTAGAGATTAGAACATGGAGGTCAGCCTGATTAATATTGATGTTGACTTTTTTTCTCATAAACATGAGGGGTGGTAGGGTAGCCTAGTGGTTAAAGCATTCACTCATCACGCTAAAGGCCTCGCGTTTGATTCCTCACATGGATGCAATGTGTGAAGCCCATTTCTGGTGCTGGAATACTGCTAAAAGTGGCATAAAACCATACTCACTCACTCATAAGCATGAGGATCGGTGGGGTAGCCTAGTGGTTAAAGTGTTGGATTCCCCACATGGGTACAATGAGTGAAGCCCATTTCTGATGTACCCTGCCGTGATATTGCTGGAATATTGCTAAAAGCGGTGTAAAACCTCTCTCTTACTCATTCCTCAACATGATGGTTTACTGTGATGTGTCTAATTCTGCAATTTGATTTTGGGAAGCAATGTCATAGATCTCCATTTGTTCACTCAATCCAAAGACATTGGTTGACTATGTTTTAAAATACTTGCATAATTAATATTGAGTTGGTGATAATAAACACATAGCTGTTTATCAATATTTAGTTTAACAGCTTTATGTAACAAAAACAATACTGATACGTAGCGTTGAATCAATATAATAAAAATATGTTGCATACTGACTATAATAGTATACGTTGGCCTAGCTTATTGCAACCAGTGAGGCATGAAAAGTGCCAACTAAGCATTGTTTTATTCAGTGGATATGCAAGGGAGGCTTGACTCGTATATCTTGGGGGTCTCACTTCAGGGTAGCTTAGTGCAGAGATGTCATTCATTAACATTTTTGTGTCATAGTTATGATTTTGAGTGAGTGAGTGAGTTTAGTTTTACGCCGCACTCAGCAATATTCCAGCTATATGGCGGCGGTCTGTAAATAATCGAGTCTGGACCAGACAATCCAGTGATCAACAGCATGAGCATCGATGTGCGCAATTGGGAACCGATGACATGTGTCAACCAAGTCAGTGAGCCTGACCACCCGATCCCGTTAGTCGCCTCTTACGACAAGCATAGTCGCCTTTTGTGACAAGCATGGGTTGCTGAAGACCTATTCTACCCGGATGTTTACGGGTCTATGATTTTGAACCATATAGTTAAGCCTTGTAAAAAATTCAAAGAGAAAATCCTCATCATGGTACGGTTAACATTACTTTGTTTCACATTAAATTGTGCTTTTGACCCCAGTCATTTCTCGAAAGGTTCAATCAGGATTGACGTCTTTGGTATAGTTTCATTAAAATGTGAAGAAATAATATGGAATATCATCTCACATGTGTGTGCATGTATGATATAGTTCAGCCTCATATATTTCATTTAACAAGTTTATTCTATTTTGAAATATGTAATTGGATTGTCTATTACATAGGTATAGGGGTGTAGGTAAACCACACTGTTGGTCAACTTGGGTAGAAACTAATGGCACTACGGCGGAATTGAACCCTGTCCTATTATATAATGGTGCATACCAAGGAATTGATATCTCTTCTTCTTTTTTTTCCTACCCTCCCTTACCCTCCCCCTCCCCCTTTCCCTCACCCATACCCTCCTTTTTTCCCCTCCCACTCTCCCTCTCCTTCACCCTCTCTTACCTTCATCTCTCTCTTCCTCACCCTTCCTCTCTCCCTCTTAATCAGTTCCCCTCTCTCCCTCTCCCTTTCCAGGCGGTGGGCTACCCTAGTGGTTAAAGCGTTTGCTCGTCACACCGAAGACCCAGGTTGATTCCCCATATGTGTACAATGTGTGAGGCCCATTTCTGGTGTCTCCTGCCATAATATTGCTGGAATATTGCTAAAAGCGACATAAAACCACATTTGCTCACTTCACTTACTCTCTCCCTTCCCATCTCCCCCTCCCTTCCCATCTCCCCCTCCCTGCTTGAATTAGGTACATTTTAATTACAAGACATTTCATTTTGTATAAAATTAATCAAGCAAGTGTTTGAATTTCTGCTAATTGCAGATGTCACATTTGGATGTCTACATCGGCCATTGTACAGATTAATAGACTGGAACATCAATATCTTGACCGAGAGAAACAGATTCACATAATGTATTGACAAAACCTGTTTATGTCAAGAACCTAACACATCTGAACATTTCAAGCATGAAATGATCAATATTATGCTTCCATTTACTTACATTCACCTTTTTTCCAATGTGTGTTAGAAGCAGGTTAATCAACCATTACAGAAACCGTGTTAACATGGTTTCTATAAGAGCTTTAATGGTTCATTACTGTTGATGGTCATTGTAACACATTGGCAAGATTGGACATTTTTCCCCTTCATGCCCAATAAACAGTTTGTGAGATAAGTGACCGTATGTGACCTTAGATAAACCAAGGCCCTAACTTGACCCTTAAAATCAGTATCAAATGCTACAATGTATTTCTCTTGGTATAAAAAAAGCTTCAGATATTATTTTTGTCGATCAGAGCATCAGAAATTATTTATGTTATATTATTTGGTATGTTTTAACTAAATCACCGATAGATCCCAGGGAAATGTGTGTATTTCCTACTTTGTTTACAAGACAAATGCACACGGTAATCTTAATCCCTGCATATAGTGCAGTGCTTAGCAAAAACAAATTCAAACTGAAAAGGTAAATAATTTTGTCTATAGTCTGTTTGCAGTGAAAACGTACTGATGAATTTCACTTTAAACAAAAAAGTAAATCAAATAAAGTGAAATTAAAATTGCAAATCCTCATAATTTTACCTTGCCAACTGAACAATTAAATCTCAAAATTTTATTCAAATTAGGATAAAAGTTGTTCAACAAACGATCATAGATTCAAATCGCTATTACTGGTTTGTATCACAATGGGGTAAGCGCAGTAGTTGGAACAGTGAAACAAACGCAAGTGCGGTATGTGAAGAGCGTTAACTTATAACAACCCTTGTCGTTTTCGGTGTTTCATTTGATGTGCATACGCCCTTGTAATACAAACCAATAATAGCCATGTGATCGTTTGTTAGACAACTTTTATCCTAAGTCGAATAAAATCCTGAGGTTTAAATGTTCAATTGGCAAGGTAAAATCATGAGGATTCGCAGTCTTAATTTCACTTTATTTGTTTTACTTTTTGGTTTAAAGTGACATTCATTGGTACGTTTTCACTGCAAACAGACTATAGTGATGTTGAATTTCAAATTTGACGTCTTCACTGACAAAGTCGTTTTGTCTTGTTTGTATACACAAGCGATACGATGTCGCTTTCTTACCTCCAGAAAAAACGTTTGATGAAAGTGTAACCTTCAGCTAAGCTGACCCCTTTTCCCAGATTGCTTTTTTGGGGTCCTCAAAATTCAACTTATCTGCGGTCATATGCAGTATATTGTTGTCACTGAGGCAGATTCCCACTTAGCCTGGTTGTGTCAGTTCCTGTCCAGACGTGAATTCATTCATACTTGCATATTGCTGGGACTGACATGCATGTATGCAATTTTGGACAAAGCATTAACCCTTATTTCCTCTCATTTTACCTGATACATCCAGTGTCCATGGCTAGCAAAAATCCAGTCGGGCCAGTAAATATCCACAGTCACTGTCCCGACTGGCAAGTGAATTTTCATGGGGTCATTTTGTAAATACATGTATATCACTCTCTCTGACGTGATAAGTTATAATACACTTTTAAATCATGCAAGATTATGGCCTGATAAAAATGTTCATCATATTAGCAGCTTATTGATGTAATCCGTGTCTACATTCGAATTTCGGGCCAGTGAATAATTTGGTGGGCTAGTAAGTTTCAGGCATAGCTAGCCCGTCTGGCTTGCAAAATTTGGAAACTATTTTGCACACTGGATGCATCTGAAATATTGTGCGATGTGATCCGTCACAAATGACTCACTCACTGTCTTAAAGTCCAAACTTTAAATCTAATCAAGACAGGATTTCCTGATTCAACCCATGTGATCGATGTGTTTGATTTCCTTCATCTTTTGTAGAACACAAGGAAACGAAAGATGACTAAATAAATGACCGTGACGTGCGACATCTCCCGATTGAAATATTTTTATTATCAACTGACCTTTCAATCTTGATGTTTTGAATTTGGTTCGTTTTCTGCAGCAAAAAATGTTCTTAAGTGATAAGACATGAGGTAAGAAGGCAAGAAAAATACGTTTTGTGAGAAAAATAAATTTGCTGACCTATTTTCATTTCTGTGCAAATGTTTGCTATTGGGGTAATCATTTACATCCGTGTTTCGTGAAAGACGGAAAGCAAATTTAGATTTCCTTCCATGTTAGCACAGTCGCCAGTCTGCGGTGCCTGGCATCATTGGTGATGAAGTATGATGACGTATATGAGGATTAACTAGGACAGTATGTCGACGTATTTCCGTAGCTGTAATCAATTTTGTTAATTTACGTTTAGAATTAATTCAACAGTTTTCTTTTCAAAGAGTAATCAGGTGTCAAATGTTGACACTTTGTTTTATCGACAGGTAAACAGTCCATGTATGTTATTTATGACGAAGCTTTTAGATTTTGCTGTTGAAATGTTGAATTTAATTTATCTTGGTCATATTGTTTGAAAAATATAATTTGACAGTAAATTCAAAGACTTGCCATTTGTAAGTAGCTACAGAATAAGAAAAAATGTTTGTTTCAGAAAAGTAAAACTTTTTGAGAATGATAATATTTGAATTTATTTCATTATTTTGAAAGTTAATGATATTTTTGTTTATTTTTATCCTTTTAGTCCATGTATGGCAATATTATTGAACTTTTCTGATATATCTATGTAAAATGATTAAATCAGTAAAAGATAACACTGTAGAAAGTTTGTTTTCTTTTTAAGCAAGAGAGAACCTTGAATCAGTCAGGTATGAAAATATATTTATACCCAATAAACATTCTTTGGCCTGTTGTGTGCTGTATAGCCAATGAAAATATTCATTACATTGCGATCATATTCTATCGACATATTGTCCACTGGTACACTGTTTCACCTTTGAAGGGGTGATATTTGCCAAAGTGTGACCTGGTCGAAGAGCAGTTTGATAAATCCTTTGAACATTTTTTGTCATGTAAAGCTCATCCGAACATAGGATATAGACTCGTCACACACTGATATTCCTGGAGACTTCGCTCTACAAAGGAACCGTGTAATAGTATTTTGTCAATGATCGGCATGTCAGAATGTCAATTTGTTCGACAAAGACGATATGGCATTCTCCCAATGCGGTTTGTGGGTCTCATGAAATGATTTCTTTATGATCTTACTCCAGGGGATGGCCGTCTGCCTTTGTTGAGTTATAGACTTCTTGATGAAGTACCAATTGAATCTTGTGGAGATGAGATTGAAATATGATTATGTGTCATTTTGACCAAACAGTAGATCCAGCTATCTAATCATGGAGGAAGGTAGTTTTTGTGTGCCTGGCTTGGGGGTTGCCGAAATTAAACACATTATTTGTAGTTTGTTGTGGTGAATGAGGAGGATATTGACCATGGTCAGTCATAATAAAACCATGTCTGATCTAGTGACTTAGAATCATGGTATACTGCTCTCTGATTTTAGGAATGACAAGATATTTCATACCATGTGTACTGCTGGGATAGGAAATGTTAACACAAATCTTTGATGGTGACTATAAATGAATAAAATGTTTTTAAGTAAAATTTAATATGAAGTGGTTAACTGTTTAAAGTGTTGGACAAGGTTGCCACAGTGGTATGTTTGAAGCTTTAGTTTGGGAAGCTTTAGTGACTGTTTTCAATCAAATCCAATTTTCATGTGTATATGTTCTTTTGCCTCGGAGTGTACATAATTTTTATGCATTTTATGTCCAATACTTCAGGCTGCCAAGGGGCAAGATTATTTACCATTGAAACAACAAACTACTCCAAGTTTTAGGGAAAAGGGGCCCTATTCTCTAAAGATTTTATACCTGGCCCTTTATTTACCTTGTATTGGGTAGCTTGACCATAAAGCATTTAATTAATTATGAGCATATTGAATCCCTTTTAACTTACAAAACTTTATAGTATTTCTGATATATTTACTGTTTCAGGTGGCTATTTAGATCAAAACATTCTTGAACATATTGTATGCTGATAATACATGTTTGTTCAGAGTAAAATATAATAAAACAGTAAGACAATTTAATTAATTTTTTTGTCAACTGAAGTCCATTTTTGCCGTCTGGATGTGGGCACTTCCGGATTAATGGTCTGATGAGGGCATTTCTGTAATTACATAACATTACATTTGAAAGTGAATAATAGTTCAGTGGTATATCTAATTTTGAAAATATTCAAATATATACTCAAACTTGAAGAATAATCGTTGAGGTGTTTGCCTGAAACTTCTTTGTGAGACATGTATTTGACAAGGAATTTGGTATCTTTGAAGTTTACGTAATAAGTTCCCACAGGGATATTAGCTGGGAGCAGTATAAAGTCATAAGGTATATGTCTACCCAGCACCAGGAACACTTCAGCATGCACTGACGGGATTACAGGACTGGGAATTTCTCTTTTCTCGAGATGAGTTGTCGTTACCGATTGTGAGGAACACGCTTGAGGGTGAATGGCCTGTTGTGTGTTCCTGTTTATATGGGTGTAAGGGACTCAACTTCACTCTCCTCAATCTTTATTTCGACTTCAATGACTGACAACTTACTTGAGCTTGTGTGTTTTGCCTTCTTTACAAATCCTGACATCAAGTCACGTTCATGAGTGCTTGTCCTCCAAGTATAATCCAATTCATGTCATAACAATCATGAATTATTTGCCATCTTGCCTGGAAAATTGTAAGCTGTTGCATGGTGGTTAGGATTTTGTGTCGCTTTGATTGACGATTCTATACTCATGTCTTCGACTTTCGAATGTAAGCCATAGTGGTGTGTGGTTGGGATTAGTAATAGGTTATAGAATTAAATACTGATTTGGTTGAATAGGAAACCTTTTCGAGAATTGTCAATGAACAACAGTGTTACAGCCATGGAAATTGAATTGAAAATCTTTGTACGTTTTCTTTTACTTCTTGTGTGATGTTGCCTTGGGAACAACAGATTGGTGGTCGATGAAATCCTTGAAATGCCCCACCCATTTGGTGTTCCTGGAACGTATTGTTACAAATATTTTGCTTTTGCTGATAGACAGTGTTTGATTGTCATAAGCCATTGCTTTCAGGAGAATGGACGAGTGGGTGGGCGAGCCATGTCTGAATTAATGTAGTGTGTATGCTGGAGTGATTCTGTATGCTGGAGTGAGTCTGTATGGTGGAGTGAGCTGGAGTGAGTCTGTATGCAGTTGTCGACAGTGTTTGGGTTGTATTAGTGCCCCTAAACTCTTTGAGTATATCACACAACCACGTGAAGCAGCCATCTTGACCATTTGGTCACCATTTTAGTCATCTCTTGTGACAAGCAAGCACCTGTTCTGTCCAAGTACTGACCTGACCTAATTTTTAAGATATTATTATATATTTTTGTTTCTTTATGTTTGACATTTCTGGTTTCTATACATTACTACTTAATTATGGATATTTCCAACTGGACAATCAATTGTTTAGTTAGAAATGACAAGGACACCAGAATTGATAGAAGTTACCAGGCCTTGTTAAAATTGCAGATCATTTTGTGATGATCCAGTAGTAGAACGCCATATGTGTATTTCCTTTGAATGGGGGGTGCAGGGATAACCTTGTGGTTAAAGTGTTCGATTGTCAGGATGAAGGCCTGGGTTTGATTCCCCACATGGGTACAGTATGTAAAGCTGAAATCCACGTAAGACCCTTCCACTTACTCACATTTTCCTTTGAATATGATGAAACTTGTAAGAAATGTCAGTAAAAAATGTCCATATCAACTGTTTATTTCTAAATTTGTAGAAACGAGACACAGTCAGGTGATATTTACATCCAAACTGTCTGTCAGAAGCAGTCAGCAGACTGCAGCATATTTGTTGTTGGCAGACGGCCAGGTATTGATTGTGAGGTGCAGTGTGTTCATTGATCAGGTTTGTTACATCCCCTTGTCTTGAGCCAAAAGTTGGGACAGAACACTCTCCAGCAATCGCAACACAGCCACCATTTCAGTTAGATAACCGAGCCGATGACCCAAATGCTACTGTGATTTACTGAATACAAAGCCTTAACATATTAGATACGACAACAGGACAGGCATAACTCCAACCCAGGCACAGTTTGAATGTTAATATTTACTTAGATGTGATATCTCGGCCATATTAGACCCAAGACTGCACATAGTGATGAAGGCATGCAGGGATTATTTCTGACAATAGATATAGGTGGAGATTGGCAAAGTATGTTGTATTGATAAAAGTTAAGAAAGGTTTAAATTGGATAGGGACGGATTTGTGATGAATATTGATACGATCCTTTGAGTAAACAAAGGTTGGTGACAAGTATGTGGACCCTTTTTGCCCTAAAGGTAGCTCTGGTATATGTCGTCACAAACCAATAATTTGGTTACGTCACTTCTGTTGTCTTGATGTTGGGTTTGAAATGTCATTTCTTTTAGAACGGACGCTAGAGTTCCTTTGAATATGTTTACGGATTTACTCATCTGTTTAAGGATCTGTTTATAACTAAGCTGTTCCCACTTGATTCAGAGCAAAGGGGAGGCACTTAGTGAAAGTATTTGCTCATGTTTGATTCGTCACATGAGTGGATTGTGTGAAGTCTGTTCTCTGTGTCACAGGGGCACTTTGGTAGCTTGTGGTTAAAGCGTTTGCTCATCAATCTGAAGACCCAGGTTCGATTCCCCACATGGGTACAATGTGTGAAGCCCATTTCTGGTGTCCCCTCCGTGATATTGCTGGACTATTGCTAAAAGCGGCGTAAACTAAACTCACTCACTCACTCTGTGTCAATTGTTCTCATGTGCCTGACAGGCGTTGAAAAAGGAGTTGAAACCATACTCCATCTCTCACCAACCAACCTTCCTTAATCCAACGGGCGGTGGGGTAGCCTAATGGTTAAAGCGTTGTCTCGGCACGCCGAAGACCCGGGTTCGAACCCCTACATGGGCATAATGTGTGAAGCCCATTTCTGGTATCCCCTGCCGTGATGTTGCTGGAATATTGCTAAAAGCGGCGTAAAACCAAACTCAGTCAGTCCTTAATCCAACCCTCCCTAATACGATCCACCCACTTATTACAAAAATGCAATACTTGTGAGATTATGTTTGAATATGAAATTGCATAACATGCTTTAAAATTAGCTTCTAAACAAAATTTAGTCCATTGTAATTGAAATGTTTACAATTTCAAAACAGAATTAATTTCACACTCATTACAAGACTTATCTTAAAACCGTATAGTTTTATTTATTTCCACTTTGAGTTTATCCTTGAACTGACATTAGCACATGTATTGTTAACCAGGTTCATGAAAGATAGATTGGTCTTGCTGAGAAGGTTGGGCTATTGCAATCACATCGTGAATAATAGCGTACTTTCACTGCAGGAGAGCTAGTAGACTTGCTGTGATTGACTTGCTTTTTTGTTATTGATTAAGGTTGCTTTATCTGCGGTTCTGGTAAACTGCCACGTAAGCACAATCTTGACAGCAATTGAGGACATATTATTTCTGTCATTGTAGAAAGAATGGCAAGGTTTAGTTTCCTGAAGAAACGTCAGTGATTGCGATAGTTAGTAAATCACTTGCTCGTTAGTGTTGATTAATTGATTGATAACGTATTGATAAATGATCAGTATCTTGCCAAATAGCCCATTGGTCATGGTTTGGGGACTATGTGCTGATTTGAAAGTGGCCTTGTCTGACGGGGTTAAACTAACACTTTCTCTGAAAGTACAGAATTTTATGTTGAAATTACTTTAAATTCAATACAACTCATTTAAATTTAAAAGGAGCCCAAGTGGGATGGGGAGAACCAGCTCCTGTAGAAAATCTAGACTTGCTTCAATTGGAGACATAGCATTTCAGTAAAGGCTTGGTGGAAAGGGAAATAATATGGTTCATGGACTGCGATTAGACTTGACAGAAGGATGTTTGTATTAGAACTGATGGTCCGTGGGGTTGGAAAATTGGGATGACATAATGTCAGCGCCATGGTTTCATTGTTGATATTATCTATGATGGTTTTAATGTCAATGTTTTGTCATCTTCTCAACCCAAGTCTTAAAAGAGTGACTCTGTGCCTCAGTCTGGCGCCTAATACAAATTAAGTCTAAGTGATGTAATTAGTTCCAAAGGCTATTGGTGGTCTTGTGGTTTAAGTGTTTGCTTGTCACAGCAAAGGTCCAAGTTTGATTTTGTACATGGTAAGCCACATCTAATGTCTCTCTCCCCAATTCCCTTTGTAATTATGCTTGAATATTTGTAAAAGTGGCATACATACTCTCTTTAGCTCTGTATGAGATTAACACATTGTCTCCTGTGTAACTACAAAAAGCATGAACCTGGGCCCCGTGCCACAAAGCGGTCATAGTGCTATAATGTTCATAACTCCCATACTTTAACATAGACTTACGACAGTCGTAGCTCTATGATCGCTTTGAGGAACGGGGCCCAGTAGATTGATTCAGCTGCTTCAACATTTGTTCTGACCGGTTGCAACTTGCTCTATTTAATAGGGAAATGTAATTTGATATTTAGGAACAGATATTAGAAGATTATTGCTTTGCTTTCTCACGGCAATGTAGATCCAGTTTCCTAGACTAACACATTGTCTTTGAAGTATATTATTCTCCATTTAAGTTGAAAATAAGCCCCAGTAAGATGTAGACTTGCTTCATTTAGGGCTTCCTTATTACAGAAAGGGCTGGGAGATCAGGAAAATAATATGATTCACTGACTATAAGATGTGCTACTAGTTTTCCTGTGTTAACTGCAGTTTCTTGATGGAATATTGTTTATTTTCTCCTATGTTCCTTTGTTGCTAATTCTGATGCACATGCCAAGATAAACATAAAAAATATAAATGATCAAAATTTATTAAAAATAAAGAAAATATTGACGTGTAAGTAATTATTTAGAATTATAACACATTGGAGTTTGAAATAGACAGTGTGTCATTATAAACAGTGAGATAGAATCTGTCATGTAATAAAATGAGATTATTTCAAATAACATGATATACAGAATACAAAATATAATGGTCATATGCAGAGTAATATAGCACTGTCACATACAGAATATGAGTAGATACTGTCTGTTATTAGCCCTTGGAGGTATATTCAGGAAGCGGTGTTGGTGTCTAACTGTACCAGTGTCTCGTTAAATATTATTTATAGTGACGGTACTGTCGCTAGGTGACATTTACACTGATTTTTGACAGGGCACATCATCTGTCAATCATCTTGGTCTGAAATCAGCAAGTTAAAGTTAGCTAGGTTATCAGAAGCCCCAGAGCACTATCATTTTTCTGATGCATTTTCCGCAGCAGATTCCTACTTTTTATTGATTTGTCATTATCTGTGATCAAATATACATTGTATCTATAAGGAAGTACATATATAAGGCCTAGAGGTGAAATGGTTTGATAATTATTATATTGTCAGAAATAAGTATTTCCATGGCAAAAATATTTTCATCCACAGATAAAATTATGTAAAATGAGAGTAAAGATTTAGTTATCAACAGGTGTGTGTGTTCTAGGTGTATGATGTAGCATATGTTTTAGCTGTGCTCTACAGGGACTCTGTGTTATACAGTACCTTGGTACAAACAGTTCTTGACAATTCTGGCACTGAAACAATTATCTCACAGATACTATGATAGTATATACTGGCAATTAGCAGGTGGGAGTGAGTGAGGGAGCATGGTTTTACGGCCGCTCAAACTCTTTTAGCAATGTTCCAGCAATATCATGGGGGAAACCAGAATTGGCTTCACACATTGTACCCATGTGGGAAATTGAACCTCGGTCTTCTGTGACAAGCAAATGCTTTAACCACTAAGCTACCCTACTGTTATAGCAGCTAGGAGGGAGTGGTATCGTAGCCCAGTGGAAAAAGTGTTTGCTTGTCATGCTGGAGGCCTATGTTTAAGTCACCTCATGGTAAACAGAGTAAGCCCATTTCTAGCAGGGGCGGTGGGGTAGGTAAGTGGTTAAAGTGTTTGCTCATCTCGCCCGAAAACCCGGGTTCAGTTCCCCACATGGGTACAATATGTGAAGCCCATTTCTGGTATCCCAGCTGTGATATTGCTGGAATAGTGTTAAGCCATATAAATCCAAAGTTTCTCACTCAGGTAGAGATAAGCGTACCTGTTAAACCATTCGCAACATCTGTCAAGTTGAAATAGTATTAAAAAGATTATATTTCTAAGACCCTTTGCTTTCTATTGAATCCTTTTCAGCCTTACAAACCACGAGGTGATATGCCTCACATTATTCTGAATACAGTCAGGTACAAAATTAGGGCATGTTGAAAGGGAATCTGATAAAGTTTTTTACACCTGGTAAATATATTTGCATTTCTCACAACCTTTCCTGGGAAGTTCAGAAAGGTGAGATGAATTATAAACCGGTATCAGGTAACTGCTGTTAGTTGTAAATGTACATGCATGTCAAGTTCTAGGAAGCTGTTAAAGATTGGTTGTGAACAAGGTGGGGTTGAAATCGACATGTTGCAATGTGACATCGACTTGTCAGTGTGGCCATAGGATCAGCTGTTTCACCTGGCACAGGTGTGAGACTCGTCATGCTCCACCACACAGATTGATTTTATTGCTTTTTTCCCATGTACTTTTCCTCATGTTATTGATGATATGACAATTAGAATGACATGTATGTAGAAGGTAATATATTTACTATATAATGAGTTTGGAATTGTCATCAATAAATGAAATTTATTGTGAGGCAAAGCATAATAACATTTTATTGTTGATTTTTCTGGCGAATTTAAAAAATACATGTAAAGATAAAATAAAGCAGAGAAATATCAAAGGAAGCCCTTTTTTCAATTAAAAACATTGTTGTAAATTATTTCTCCATGAAAACACATTTTGGTCTGACTTAATATCAAACATTTTTTACTCTCAGATACAACAAATGATGTGGATGGCATGGAAATGATAGTAATTTATAATGATATTTAACCCATAACGTCATCTACAAAATTGAAGTGCAAATTTTTTAAAATGAAAAACCAAAACGAAAACCAAATTGTGTTGGGGAAAATGTGTGCGACAATTGCACAGATAACAATCTTGAATGAGACACATCAACAATTGCGTCACAATCCAACTTTTTCATAGTTGTTACGTGCAGTTTGTCAGTGTGGAATGGTGGAGAACAGCCATGCATCATTCTCTAATTGGTCAGTGGCTTGCTTGGCAAGTTCAATGCTGTGATCAGGCGTGGGTCAACTGTAGGTACAGAGGGTCACAAGCATTACATTCACTCTGGGGCTGGGGGCCCCCCCGTGGGGCAGCCTGGTGGGTAAAGCGTTTGCTTGTCATGCCCAAGACCTGGGTTCGATTCCTCCACATGGGTACAGTGTGAAGAGCATTTCTGGTATCCCCACCATGATATTGCTGGAATATTCCAACAAATCTTAACTCACTCACTCTGTGGCTGTCCTTCCAGATTTATTTTGACCTCTGTGGTTTAGTGGTTGGAGTGTCTGACCACAGTGTGGAGGGTCTATGGTTTGATTTCCCATAAATCCTAAAGACATCAAAACATGGTATTTGTTGTTGCCCAGCCTGGCAATGGGCTTTGAGGGGAATAAAACTCGGACTGGTTGGCTCAGTCAGTATACTGTGTTTCAGGTGGGGTGTTATGTTATCTCACATCTCATTTGGGCTGGCACCGTAAAACTGGCTTTAGCCTGGGCAAGAAAACAGTGACTGACACTCATTCTCTCACATTGCTACATAAGTGCAACAATCCTGAATGCAATGTTAAAGTACCTCACTCACTCACTCACTCACTCACTCACTCACTCACTCACTCACTCACTCACTCACTCACTCACTCACTCACTCACTCACTCACATTGCTACATAAGTACAAGAATCTGGACTATGATGTTAAAGTACTGTACACCACTTCAGATTGATTGTACTTCGAACCTCTCATACTTTTCTCTACTTCCTCCTTTCCCATGTTTCCCACGCTACATGTCACTGAATCTCCAAGGTTGTGACCTGAATTTAAATTAGATTACAATGATAATCTTTTGAAAAGATGTGAGAAATGGAAAAAAATCATTTGTTAAATTGCTGTGTGCCCGTCGAAGACGTGCTATCAACCAGATCACAGGCCCTCATTATGTTGCTTGGTATCAGGACACACAAATTATATCAACTGCAGCAACAGAAATGTATAAATGACCAAATTCTTATTCACTAACAGCATTAAAGAGGGGATGGTTTCATGCACCCAATATTTTAGTGGTTTGCTTCATAGCCCAGTGGTTTAAGTGTACCTTTTGGGAATCAAACACATGACAAACACTTAAACCACTCAGCTTCTCTGCCCTTTAACAAATACGCAGAGTAGGGTAGCCTGGTGGTTAGAGCGTTCTCTTGTCACACCGGGTTCGATTCCCCACATGGGTACAATGTGTCAAGTCCATTTCTGGTGTCACCCGCCGTGATATTGAATGAATATTGCTAAGGCCAGACCAATTTTATTTCTTGTTTTACAGATTTTTGACCTCAGGAAACCTAAAGGCAGGAGGGGGTTAAAAAAAAAATCACTAGTCAAAATAAATTTCCTTTTAAGTACTAATAGTCTTACATTTTTGGCAATTTATGAAGTTTATATGGGGCAAAAAAACAATAATTTTTTGTTGTAAGTTTACATTTTTGCCAATAAAAACATGAGGATTTTATTTTTTGAGCGTAGAAAATTAATTTGTATTTTTTGTCTTATTCTTGAAAAATTATGACCGGCGGATCTGTAGAACAAGAAATGAAATTGGTCTGGCCTAAAGCGGCGTAAAACTAAACTCACTGACTCACTTTATCTAATACAATTGTACTCTTGTGGAGTACAAACACCATGTGACATTTTGTATCTGACTCACCATCATAATTATGATGCAATCTGATGCAGGCAAGTGCTCACTGTAATTATATACACTAATTAGTGCTTTGAGATATGTAAATGATAAGCAGTGTGTACTGCAGTGGTTCTCGTTCTGCTGGAAAGTTCTCTGGGATAGATGATGTCCTCAGTGATCTTTTAAGGTTCTAAACGATGACCAACATTGATGGGTAGGCAGCTGGTATCTTTGTTCAATTGTCTGCTGAAGGAGCGTTGCTCGTTACATCAACCACTAGTTTCTATGATGCAATCATTCAGCTGAAAAGTAAAAGCAATACAAACAAAAATTAAGCTGGCTCATTTACAAAGCTTAATGTTACATGATAATTTAGTGGTTCATAGGGTGCCAAGCTGGGTGTCTTGGTTCATCGCCTGTCCCTGTACAGAGATGTGTGACTGTTTATTCATAAGCGGGCGGTGGGGTAACCCAGTGGTTAAAGCTTTCGCTTATCACGCTGAAGATCCTGGTTTGATTCCCAAAATGGGTACAATGTGTGAAGCCCATTTCGGGTGTTCCCCACCTTGATATTGCTGGAATATTGCTAAAAGCGGCATAAAACCAAATTCACTCACTAGTGTATGAGTGATCAAGTATTAGGTTAAATGGCAGGTGGGGTAGCCCAGTGGTTGAAGTGCTCATCACGTCCAGACCTAGTGGTTGGGTTCTGAAAATGACTCTCTGCTGTAGATAATCAACAAATAATCCATGCAGATGTTATGGAGCTGACAACAAGCTTTTGATTAAGAAGCACAAAATTCAACTTATAATGGAGTCATGACAATGATTGACATCACAAGCATATATCAAAACATATGCAATCAACAAAGTCACCTGACCACCCAATCCACAGTTGCCCCTTATGACGTGCATAGGATGCTGAAGACTTGTAGTTCCCGCAGGCCTAAGGGGCAGTGGGGTAGCCAAGTGGTTAAAGTGTTCGCTCATCTCATGCCGAAGACCTGGGTTAGATTCCCGAAATGGGTACAATGTGTGAAGCCCAGTTTTGGTGTCTCTCTCCCCCCCCCGCGATATTGCTAAAAACGGCGTAAAACTAAAACTCACTCACTCACGCCACCTGATCCCATTTGACAAAGTGATCGTAGTGCTATGATAACTGCAACTCTGTGTTAAAGTATGGGAGTTACGCTAATCGTAGCACTACCTGGCCCCATTTCACAAAGTGATAGTAGTGCTATGATTACCGCAACTCTGTGTTAAAGTATGGGAGTTACGATAATCGTAGCACTAAGACTGCTTTGTGGTACAGGTCCCTGAGCTTCATGTAACTGGTGAACTACGCAGTACATTGAAACAAATCATGTGTCACATGGCATCATCCTGCCACTGTTAACTTTATGCCAGGTATGTTATGTAATTGGCTCACCTGACTTGTTGGGTATGCATGAGTTACCGTGACAACGGTACTCCCAATCTCCATCAGGACTTGGATATATTTATGCTAGTTATGTTCAGGTGTGTTTATTTCCATCCAGACAATATTTATTTTGCTGGCATCAAATAGGTCAGCAATATGTTGCCAGGTTTGTGCATAAAATACCTTTTTGAAATAACGGAATGCATAAGTAGGTGTATAGGATGATATAGGCCATACTGCCATCAAGTTTCTGTACTTGTTGGTCTGTTGATGTCTTGAGCCAATGGATAATGTATTTATCATCTAAAATGTGTGTTGAAATGAATTGTTTGGAAATATTGAAATTTTAGTGACATGTCATTCAGATTATCTTGTTTATGCTGTGGATGATATGCCAGTTTGTTTCATACCTTGCTATCTGTATAGAGCTGCTGGTTAATCAGTTTCCTGGATTCTGTATTAGACTGACTGACTGAGTTTGGTTTTATGCTGCTTTTAGCAATATTCCAGCAACATCATGGTGGGGGACACCAGAAATGGGCTTCACACATTGTACCCATGTGGGGATTCGAACCTGGGTCTTTGGCATGATGAGCCAATGCTTTAAAGATTAGGCTACCCCACCGCCCCTTCTGTATTAGAACTGGTACTGAGGAATCTAGCAAGGTAGAAAGAAAGAACTAAATGGATCAGGTGGTTGGGCTCAGTGATGGCATAATTCCTTGACGGTGCGGTTTGTTGCTGATGATATCAATCACTGGATTGTCTTGTCTTGATTTTTTAGAGGCAGTCATCATATTGCAGGAATAGTGCTGAATGCAGCATTGAAAACAAACAAACAAGCAAACAGATCATGTTTGTCGTCAAACAGTCATCGAAAACAGGCATTAGAGGGTACAAAAATAAATGGCCAAGTTTGAACGAAACTTGGGTTGGCTGAGGTGAAATCTTGGAGAAGACTTCCTTCCATATTGAGGTGGCAAGAATGGAAATAAATGAAATGCTGTTCAAGGTAGAAAATCATACCCCACAAACACCATACTCACTCAACCATCACAGTGTTGACAGGTGTATGACCTTCCAACGAAAACGCATTGATTAAACAAAGTCGTATTGCATCAACAGCTGTCAGTCTTGTATGGACAGGCACTGTCAATTGGAGCTTTTGAAAAAATGATTTATTGTAATTTTTAAGCCAGATTTGTCTAAATTTTATCTGGATCTCCCATATGGGGATAAGTCTATATAATATTGGCAGCAGCTATTTCAATCTGACAATAAATCTTTTGAAACTTTGTCAACTTAATGCATCAAAAGAATAATGTTTGTGAGAAATATTTCTAACTTTTGACAGGCATCCATTAGACTTATGAGAAAAAATACCAATTTGAAAGAATTTGAAAGTAACAGTGACAGTCTTAAAATCACCTTTTAGGATAATTACATGTTCAATAGAACTTGTTCTTTTAAGAATGGCAGAATTTAATGTTACCTTTATCTAGGTAACATGATTAATATTGTTTTCCACTGCATGGTAGTTGAGGGTGAGGTTGTTGACGTGTCAACTGTTTTGCAAGTAACTCTTCCGTCTCGTCTCTGTGGGTACAGATGTGGGCCTATGTTTGTCAACCGTAACCACTCAGCCGTTATGACCCATGTTTGCTCACAATGTTTGACAGTAAAGATTGCATTTACTCGCCATTGTGGGATATTTGTAGCAGGGAAAATTATTTCAATGGCATGTCAAGATTGTGAACATCTTCAAATTGAAGCGGTCATCATTGATGGTGTCTTTAATTGACCTGGTCATGTGAAGATTGTTTATTTAAACCAAGGGAAATTGACCAGAATGATGAACTGTGTAAAGTTTGAAAATATGTTTTTTTGACTGATGAATCTTTGTTATGAAAAATGAGATGTGTACCCTAACTGATTATTCAGCATGCAAAAATGAAGGTCCTTATTCACTGCCAGTTTTGGAACCAGTGTAGATCGGGTTTGAATTGGTCTTCAGCCATCCATGCCTCATAAGAGGCATATAAGGAGATCGGGTGGTCTTGCTCTCTGACTTGGTTGACACATGTCATCATATCCCAGTTGCAATGATCGATGCTCATACTGTTGATCACTGGATTGTCTGGTCCAGATTCGATTATTACAGACCAACCTTATAACTTGAATATTGCTGAGTACAGCGTTAAAAAAAAAACAAACAAACCCTGCCAGGTTTCAGTTTATTCTTAGATGTATTTCAGGATATGTCAGAGAGATTCATTCCTTTTATAAGCAAGACACCTCACAATTTTTCACAAGTAGATATGAACATACATTCAAACCAATTACAGGGGAAACAAGGCTAATGTCACTTTGCAGACATATTTGTGACTAAACATAACAATCTTGAAAGACTTTTCTCTAAAAGAGAATAATATTATAAGCACAAAATTAATACTTTAATGCTAAATACTGTGATTGAATGGACCAGGGGAGATAACTCTAGTGAAACAACTTATAGTTAGTTTCAGAATACCTATTTGTTTTGGAACATACAATGTAAGCTTGAATCCTTGTCTGTTATCTATAATAGGTAAGAGAGAATATCGATACTTTAGAAAGTCTCTAAATGTGTATTTTGTTTGTTTCAGTGTTGCATTCGTCACTTATCTTCCTGGCAAGACCCACACCATCATTACAAGGCTGTCTGTCGTGCAGTGGTGACAGAGGCCCAAGAGCTCATCACATTCCTAGATAAAATATCATCAGATCAGAAGGTATTGTCATTTTAATACGGTATTATTTCCATATTTCATATGCTACGAGAAAGTGACAAAGAATTATTAAGAAATCAATTTTCACATTTTGTTGCCCCTTTGAATTGTTTTCAAGTGTGTAGGTTTGTTGTTCATGCTTGAATATATACCTATAAACAGATATTCTGTGTTAATTTCACGAAAATGTATTTGTGTCATTTTAAATTTTAAATTCCATTATGGGAGATATTTGATGGAATGTGAAGGATTATATGAATGCTTCATGTAGATTTGATACACATTGACTGTGTTGATCAATGTATGTTTTACTCAAGCCAAAATGTTTTCAAACAATAAGAAAGTTATTGGTGACATACAGTCCCAGCACAAACATGTTTCAAGCTTAAGAGTTCAAGTTGAATGTAGATCCAGGGATATACAAGGCTAACTGTCAGGACAGATGTTGTGACGAAGAAAGCAGACAATGTTATTCCTGTTTACTCTTAAACTCACAGAATGCCAGGATTTTTCTGGACCTGCTCAGAAGTTGATATTTGGACCTAAGCCTGCAGCAAATATAGTTCATGTATTTTGATATATTAAACATTTCTCAATTTCTGACAATTTGTGAAACTGAAAAAAGAAATCCAATTTTGGACAGCATCCTGATGTTTTTTCCAGCTTGCCAACCAAAGGCACTTATTATCGAATCATAGATAAATCCCTGCAGTCAAACTGCTGAAGATGTTTCAAATGTATTTCATTGATTAAAACAACCAACCTTGAAATTCCTCAAAGTGCATGTTCCTTGTTTTAGGAAATCATGAATTTCTTTTAACAATCCATTTTCTTTAAACATGTACAAATACTGTGTTGCAATAAGAAATCAAATATGCCGACAAGCTCTCATATGAAACAGAAACTAACTGGTGCTGTATTGGTCAGAAATGGAATCTTCCTGGTGACAAGACCCGTGAAGACTTGGGTTAGAATTGGTCTTCAGTAACCCATGCTTGTCGTAAGAGGTGACTATGGGGATTGGGTGGTCAGGCTCGCCGACTTGGTTGACACATGTCATCGGTTCCCAATTACGTAGAACAATGCTGATGATGTTGATCACTGGATTGTCTGGTCCAGACTGGATTATTTACAGACCACCACCATATAGCTGGAATATAGTTGAGTGTGGCGTTAAACAACAAACTAACCAACCAACCAACCAACCCTTGTGACAAGTCTGGTTCGGATCAGCAAGATTTGTCTTGTGGACTACCGGTAGTTAGCTTTACTTGTGGAACGTTTCTTCAAAGAAACATCTCAATAAGCAAATGTCTCACTGGCTTCATTGTAAACGTATCCACTCTCGTGTCAAAACTAAGCTAAACACAACTTCTAGGGAGTTCAAAATGTGATTATTTGTTTCTAGGGATTATTTCAGGCCAGAAAGTATTTTAGATGTTCTCAGTTCACCATGCTGCCCAGAATATTCAAAGAAAACAATGTTCTGTCTACTTTGTCTGTGATTTGTAGCTTCTGTGGGAGACGTACATGTCAAACAACACAATTCTTATAGAAAATGTGTTGTTTTGAAGCTAGCTTTCAATAAAATTGATGAAATTTAGGGACTAGGCTGAAATGTCACATTTTTTTTAGAAATATTTATATGAGACATAATATATTTCCTGGGACTGCTCAGTAAAATGTTACTTGTACTTCTTGTATTTTCTGTAAAACATTACCTTATCTTGTAATTATTTGACCTGTTTATCTGTGTTATTTATAGAAACGTACATTATTTATATTATTTAGTTTTTATTGGAGTTTTCAGGCAGATTAATTTGTTTCTCTTCAAAAAGGAAATCATATTTTAATAGACTTTGATGTCTTTAGGAAATATGTGGATGGGAATCAAACCACAGACCTACCACACTGTGGGCAGACACTCCACCCACTAAACCACAAAGGTCAAAATAAATTTCAAAGGCCCCAGAGTGTGTGAGTTGGGTCTTACGCCACTTTTAGCAATATTCCAGCAATATCACGGTGGGGGACACCAGAAATGGGCTTCACACAATGTACCCATGTGCGGAAACAAACCCTGGCCTTTGGCATAAGGAGCGAATGCTTAAACCACAAAGCTACCCCACCGCCCCAGTTTAACTGAGACCACTTATAAAATTTATAATTAGATGAAAACAATTGTATGTTTTGGCTTTAAATGTTAAGGAGAAAAGCTATGTACTGTTGTGTTTCAGTAGTATAAATATTTATTACCCACGTGGTCACCGTATGGGTAGTTGCATACTAATCTCGTACGTCACACGAGTGTCGTATCGCGTTGACCTGTGTCTTAATGACTTGACCTGAGATTCTAACGATTTGATTGGATAACCGATGACCTCTCAATTAGGTCACATTCTGACATAACTATTTTTTCATTCATAACAAACATGTGAATTCATTCATTCTTCCTCTTCCGCAACCTCTTTATGAAACCGGTTTCGGTTTGAAACCAAAATATTAACAAAAATACGCTATTTTGTCAATTTAATGCATGTAAGACGTGGGTAATAAATAAAATACCACACTCGGTCTCATTACATACGAATTATACGAAACTCGTGACCTTCCTATGTTATCTGACTGAGCGAAAGCGTACCATAGGAAGGACACTCGTTTCGTATAATTCGTTTGGCTCGGTCAGATACCATAGGAAGGACACTCATTTCGTATAATTCGTATGTAATGAGACCGAGTGTAGTATTCTCTATTTATCTGACGGCTCAAAGCATTGTATCCTGTATGGACTTAAATCAAATACTGTAAAAACTTACCGGTAGGTCTCTGAAGCTTGAATAAAATCTTCTATATGGACCAGAAGCCATTGTTTGCGTACTTGTAGTAGCACTATTCTTTAAGTCTGAGTGTATGCACAGTATACTGTCTCATAATCTTTTATGAGGATCCAGATTTTACAAAATTAAACCCTCTTGCTAAATGTTATTTTTTAAATAGATAGAAATAAATATAAAAAATAATTTTCTGTGCATTTTATTTCAAGTTTATGTATACTTAATTTATTTATTACATAATCTACATGACTGAAATTAGTTGAAAAGAATTCATGGAAAAATTACAACATAACAAATTTCCTGAGCACTATCAAATTTCCTTGTGCCAGGAGAGACATTGATGCTAGGACTCCTGTAGTCATCTGAAACAGTTAAAATTCTTCCTCAAATCATTTACCTCTCATCCAACACATGCTGTGTTAGTGTACGTGAAAAAACGTCCTCTGAGACACTTTGAAACATTTAGGCCATTACCGCAATGTTGGCACTCTTCTCAACTTGGAGGAGACATTCTCTTGGCTGCTGATGGAGCTTACACAAACCTTAACTCGCGTAGTGATGTGACAATTGATGAAACATTGCTTGAACGGGCTGCATTGTTTCTGAAGTCTGTTAATCCCTGCTTATAAACTTGAAGCAAGGCGGAGATATATGTGTTTCCACTTGGGGAATTATTCGTCGAAGTTTGTCGTAACGCAAGGGTTCAGGCAGTGTGATTGTTTGGCCGCTGAGTACGATTATGTTTACAGACATTAACTTGTTGTTGAATATTTGTTATTAATTTGGCTCCGAAGAGATGACTGAAATTGTCTCTTCATTTGTTTAGGAAATCAACCTCGTGTGTTCGAGTTGAATTTCCTTGTTATTCAAACAGAACTTGTCAATGATATGTCTTGCGGATATTATTTGTGTCAAGACTTTTTTATGTGAGTGAAACAGAAGTGATGAGTGCAGAATTTAAACAGATCTCTGCGAAAAGACAAAGACTGCTGGTTTCACACGTTTCATGTCACATCAGAGTTCACATTCCTTATGTTCTGCAGTTGTTTACAATTGGAAGCGGTATCAGTCTGAAGACCAAGTCTAGTAACATTGTGTTCAGTCTAGTAAGCTCAGCTTTTAAAAATGTATATGATAGCACCAAAAAGTGCAAATAAATGATGCAGAGCCAAGTTCAAGCTAGTAGACTCAAAAGTTTTTAGCACAGAAAGCAGATTTTGTGTTATTTGTGAAAAAACCAACTGTACCAATATTGACCTTAAACACCTCTCCCCCTAATTTTGTAAGCTCACTATCCCTCTCTACCTTATCTAAGCCCACTCATTGCAATAACCCCACTTCTTCCCTCACTTCTGTCGAGGCTAATCTGCACTGTTCTGTCCTACTGCGCTCTGACGTGCCCTGCCTCCACTCTACTGCACCCTAACCCACCCCACCCGACAAAACCTAATTGACCCTACCCTACAAAACAGTTTTCTAGAACACTCATCCCAACCCCACCCTACACAACCCAAAACTTCCCACCCCATGATTACATACTCACTTCTGGCATGTGATTGAAATATTAATTTTATGAAGACATTTGAAACACTTTGAAAGACATTTGAAACATTTTGTTGTGTTACATGTAGTAATGAATATCCTGTTTACAGAACCTTGCGAAGAAGAAGGGGGCCCCTGATGTTGACACTGTTGACGAACTGCAGAGATCTGATTGGGTGAGTGCTGTTGTCTGTTGTCATGGTCACCATTATGATCCAATGCCTCATCAGCCCCTCAGGGAGGCTATTGCTGACTGGTTCATTACTTCCTTGCAGAATCAATACATTATTTCAATGTGAGGTTAATAGTTTCACTCCTGTAATCCAACATGTCAGTGAGGAGATTCCAACTTTGACACCGTGTCTTCAGCAATGGGAAACCCTGCTTCAATACCTTTCTTGACCTTATCGACACCATGCTACATCTAGCTAGACACCTGGACATGTAACAATAGTTAGACACCCCAAAACCATACCACCTGTTATTGACACTAAGATTGGAATGGCTTAAATTCCTAAAAACACGATATTGTCAATAGCTATATACGCAGGACACCATGTTACCAAACTGTAAGAGGCGGTGGGGTAGCCTAGTGGTTAAAGCATCCTCTCGTCACGCCGAAGACCTGGGTTGTATTCCCCACATGCGTACAGTGTGTGAAGCCCATTTCTAGTGCCCCCCGCCGTGATATTGCTGGAATATTGCTAAAAGCGGCGTAAAACCAAACTCATTCATTCACCAAACAGTAAGACACCTAACACCAAGACACAATGCCACCAAGTAGATAAGTGTGTATGAAACGTGACACCAGTCATTAGACACCTATGTGTCAGTGCTACATGTAGCTATACACAGGACAGCATATCATCGATAACTCAATACACAAGACACAATAATATCATTGGGCAGACACCTATTAACAACTCTTAAAAATCTGAGACAGCAATGAAAACGAAAGTGAAACACTTTTGACGCCATGCCATCAATACACCTGGGTTTCAAGGAAATAACTACCTTCAGTACCATACCTAGACTTGCACAAGTATCTAAGGTAAAAATTAATAGTTTAAATGTTAATTTCTAAAACTAATAAATAACAGACTGGGGTACTGTCCGCTTATCTAGACTTGCCTCTTCGAAGGATAGAATTACTATACATCCATGGTCTCAGCATTCAGTACAGCCTTGGAGCAAGGCTACACCATACCATTCATAGCTTATTACCTATGACACCATGCCACCGATAGCTAGGCACATATGACACTATGCAACCAATAGCTGGGCACACATGACACCATGCCACCAATAGCTAGACACAATGCCACCAATAGCTAGGCACATGACACAATGCCACCAATAGCTAGGCACACATGACACCATGCCACCAATAGCTAGACACATATGACACCATGCCACCAATAGCTAGGCACATATGACACCATGCCACCAATAGCTAGACACATATGCCACCATGCCACCAATAGCTAGACACATATGACACCAGCCACCAATATCTAGGCACATATGCCACCAATAGCTAGACACATATGCCACCATGCCACCAATAGCTAGACACATATGCGATCAATAGCTAGGCACATATGACACCATGCCACCAATAGCTAGACACATCTGACACAATGCCACCAATAGCTAGGCACATATGCCACCAATAGCTAGGCACATATGACACCAGGCCACCAATAGCTAGACACATATGACACAATGCCACCAATAGCTAGGCACATATGCCACCAATAGCTAGGCACATATGCCACCAATAGCTAGACACATATGCCACCATGCCACCAATAGCTAGACACATATGACACCAGCCACCAATATCTAGGCACATATGCCACCATGCCACCAATAGCTAGACACACATGACACCATGCCACCAATAGCTAGACACACATGACACAATGCCACCAATAGCTAGACACATATGACACCATGCCACAAATAGCTAGGCACACATGACACCATGCCACCAATAGCTAGACACATGACACCATGACACCAATAGCTAGACACATATGACACCATGCCACCAATAGCTAGATACATATAACACCATGCCACCAATAGCTAGACACACGTGACACCATGCCACCAATAGCTAGACACATGACACCATGCCACCAATAGCTAGATACATATGACACCAATAGCTAGGCACACATATGACACCATGACACCAATAGCTAGACACGTATGACACCATGACACCAATAGCTAGACACATATGCCACAAATAGCTAGATACATATGACACCATGACACCATAGCTAGATACCCAGGAATCCATGACACAGGGAGCGGTACTTCTAGGACACTATTCACCATTGATACAAGGGGCTTTCAATTCAACTTGAAGCATATGGTTACTATTCCTCTTTGCACAATTGTATGACATTGCTACACATTCTGTTGATTGGTTCACTCTTGACATATCCCCTTCATTGTGTTCCAGGCTCGTCTGTGGGTGCAGATCATGCGACAGCTCCGTAATGGAGTTCGGTTAAAGAAAGTGGAACATGTTGTGTTACCACAGGATGAGTTCGAGCTCACGCCTTTTGAGATTCTTTTGGAAGACATCCGATCTCGGCGATACAATCTCAACAAAATATCGGTGAGTAGAGGCTTGAATAAACACAATGTTATGGAAATCAAAACAATGAGCATTGTTCATTCAATTATATTTAAGAAAAATTCTTTTAAATTGCAAATTAACAGAATCATTCTAAAATATAAATAATTTGTGGTTTTTACATTCAGTTTCATGTGTAATTTCCCATCCTGTTGTCTGTTCCTCTTTATTTTTATTTTGCAAGATTGATTTAATCATGTGTTAAGTTTTTAAGTTCCATAGTTCTCACTGAGTGACGTGTCTTCCTGTTTACTGCATGAGAAAGGTTCTTGCAAGTTCTCATCAACTAATTCATTAATTCAACTTTAAGAAACTTTTCTTTGTTTTGCATCAATCTACCTCTTTCTTATTTTACTTTTGAACTTAAATTATTTGCACCTTTTCAGATGGTTGTTACACCCATTAATTGTTTGCATGGAAATCAATGATCACGATCTTTGTGAATGCAGTTCAGTTTTGAGACCATTACGACCAAAAATAACCCCTCATCATTCTCCTGGATAAATCCATTTTGACAGGACTCAACTCCAGACAATAGTGCATACTCTGTTCTTGGCTAGATCGATTCTGAAGGCTTCTTTTAAACCTAGAAAGTCTAGCTAAGTTGGTGGCATTTTGATGTAAAACCAGCCATCATGATTATCCTGCTTGATCAAAGCTAATGCAAGGCATCCAATTCTGCCGTTGTTCTTATTGAAGAGCTCAGACCCCAGAGTACCATTTGAAATAATTATTTTATGTCTAAAGGGATATATTTGGCAATGAAAGTAAGAAAAAGCCATGGTGGTCTTATTTTGAAAGAGAGAGTGAAGCCTTTCTGGGCCATAATGGCTGAATTATAAATCATCAATTTAACGTTTTATAAGAGTACCATTTGAAATAATTATTTTATGTCTAAAGGGTTATATTTGGCAATAAAGCCACAGAGGTCTTTTTTGGACAGCTAAGGAAGCCTTTCTGGGCTAATGGCTGAATTATAATCATCAATTTAACGTTTTATCAATGAATTGTGATAGCCCTATCAAAAATTGAGAAGTGCAGTTTTGTAATGAACATATTGTTTCTATTTCTTTTTTTTATATCTGGTTTTTGTTTCCGTCTTTAAAACATTTTACAGTTGTTAAGTTGTGAGTTGATCTGTCATGTGATTTACCCATGTCTGTCATGCCTTGACCCTGTTGCCATGCTGCCATGCTCTCTGACATGTCTGTCTGTCTGTCCACCCACCTCAGGTCAATGGTAACATTCCCCCTAAAGTGAAGAATGATGCTCATGCGGTAATACTGGATTTTATAAGGTCACGGCCGCCCCTCAGAAGCGTGAGTATTGGAACCTTTTACTTCTTGTCACAGGGTGATGGGTACTGGGCAGCCAAGTGGTCAAAGCACTTTCACATACTGAAAAACTGAGTTCAGTTTCTTTTCAGAGACTTTTTGTTGAGGTTGAAATTATGTAAATGAAAATGTTCCAATTTGAAACATTTTGTTTAATTTGTGCCAGATGTTGTTAGGGAGAAAATAGGTAGGGGTTCGATGAACAGGAAGTTTTCATTACTTGTTTTGTTTCATAGTTTTTAAGATACAATTACAACAGGTATTAAATATGGTATTTTAAGTTTGTTTTTTTATGTTCTACTTTTTAATGGTGAAGCACATATGTTTTGATGGTCAGGAAAATATAAAAACACACTGCCATTCTTATTCTGTGTTTTTCACATTTCAGTTCTTTTTAGTTTGAGTGGACCCATATGTTTCAATGTGTAAAACATGGCAGAAGTTTCAAGTTTTATTTAAGTTACATTTACTCTTTCTGTAAAAATGCTGGCATATTGCCAAAGCTGCATGATGCCTCACTCATGCTGGACACAAGGCCAGTGGATTGTGTACTGTATTTCTGTATACGAAAGTCAAATCTTGACAAATTATAAATGCATGGTGTTTTCACATCACTGTTATTAGCCTTGGACATATCTGGGACTTTCAACATACCTTGCTGTGAATAGCTGCAAGAATGCTGATGCAGCAATAATCACCACTACCTCACTGAATACTGCATGGTGTGTGAAATGTCTTTTGAAAGGGAGATAACTCTTGGATACCATTATTATTAACACTAACAATGTTTTGTTGATATGGGTTTTTCATCAAATATCAAATATATGTTTTACAAATTTCCAAATATTGACAATGTTTTACCAAATATATAATCTTCTCAAATTCATCACACATCAAACTCATGCTTTGGTTCAGAGAGTTATCTCCCTTGGGAAGACATATGGATTTTCTGATATTGTAAGCTTGTATTCGCCTTGCATTGCATGCTGATTAATCCTGCATCTATCTGAGCCCATGTCAGGCTGTGAGGCTTAACCTCCAGGATGGCTTTTATAGCATGATATAAAAGCTTTGCCCTTTGCTCCTTGTGTCCGGAGCAGTTTATAGGAGATTAGTTGTAAGATGCAAATTTATTGGATATTGAGCAGGTGCTCTTGTCTTAAAGCAACACAGCTGTGTGGGGATGGTTGGTTAGAAATGGTCCCCAGCAACCTAAGAGGAACATAATGGATAGGGTGTCATGCTGGGTGTCTTGATTCATTGGGTGTCATGCTGGGTGTCTTGGTTCATAGGGTTAGATTGGGTGTCTTGTTTCATAATGTGTCATGCTGGATGTATTGGTTCATAGGTTGTCTGACTGGGTGTCTTAGTTCATAGGGTGTCATGCTGGGTGTCTTGGTTCATAGTTCGACTGGATGTCTTGTTTCATAGGGTGTCATGCTGGGTGTCTTGTTTCATAGGGTGTTGTGCTGGGTGTCTTTGTTCATAGGGTGTCATGCTGAGTGTCTGTTCATGGGGTGACATGCTGGGTGTCTTGGTTCAGAGGGTGTCATGTTGGGTGTTTTGGTTCATAGGATGTCATTTCTGGTGTCTTGTCAATAGGGTGTCATTTTGGGTGTCTTGGTTCATAGGGTGTCATTTTGGGTGTCTTGGTTCAAAGGGTGTCAAGATGGGTGTTTTGGTACATATGGTGCCATTTGGGGTGTCATTTTGGGTGTCTTGGTTTATAGAGTGACATGCTGGGTGTCTTGGTTCATAAGGTGTCATGCAAGGTGTCTTGGTTCATCGCCTGTCCCAGTACAGAGATGCATGAATGTTATTCATGCGGGCCGGTGGGGTAGCCTAGTGGTTAAAGTGTTCGCTTGTCACGCCAAAGATCCTGGTTCGATACCCCACATGCATACAATGTGTGAAGCCCATTTCTGGTGTCCTCCACCGTGATATTGCTGGAATATTGATAAAGCAATGTAAAACTAAACTCACTCAATCACTTTTATTCATAATACTAGTCACATTTTTTTCTGGTCCAGACTTAATTATTTTCAAGCTGCTGCCATATTGAGCTGAGTGCAGCACTGAACAACAAACAAAACAAACAAACAAACAAGATTATGTTTGACTAAATATTTAAATTTTGTTCAGGAGGTACAGGGAGAAAAAATATAAACATGATAAAATTGAATTTATTAGATTTGAAATTGTTTTGCATGATCTTGCTGTTCTTCGTAAGAGAACATTTACACTTTATAAAATGTAAATGAAACAATCTTTGTCCTGAATTAGTTTTGCGTGCAGCAATCCTATTTGTCTGAAGACTACCCAACAGCTTCAAACTTCATTCATACCAATTTCTAGATCCATTTTCTAAATATAACACAGACATTCGCAGATATTAAGGTTCTATTTCTGTCCCTAACACCGTCAAACTAAAACTGCTGACAAGACAATCAATAAACTCTGGGATGAGCTTCCACATAATGCAGCCTATTAAACTCGATCTACAGAACATCAGCCCTTCGAGGCTGCAGCTCCTTCAAGTGAATTCTGCAGCCCTCTAATTAAATCCAGGTATTTATTTCAACGAAGGGTCTGTATCCCGTCTTGTGTACAGACAAGTTGCACAGAAAGTTTGACGGAGTGTTTGTGCATAGGAAGGTGTATATTTACTCTGCCGATCATATAACTGCTTGCTTTTGATTCATGGTGACAGAGGATGGGGCATACTTTTATGGAATTTTTCTCTATTGTTTATACACAGGAGACAATGTTTCCGGACTTTTTTTTGTGGTATTAGTAACTCTTTTGCGTCTTGGGTTTAGCAGATGTGTAAAGGATATGTGTGATTTCGGTAACTAGTGGAGTAGTATCTTGGCCTTTCCATGTCATAAAAGTGGCAAAGGGAAACTTAACTGAATTAAGTGAAGGACAGATGAAATATCATCTGGTTGTTTCAGTTTGTTTCGTGGTTTAATTGCCATTAGTAGTTTTCAAGCCAATAGTAGCCTTCTGCTTCTTTCATCAGAGTTTTGTACCCTTGAAGATCCAGGTAAGAATTGGTCTCCAGTAACCCATGCTTGTCGTAAGAGGCGACTAACGGGATCGGGTGGTCAGGCTCGCTGAATTGGTTGACACATGTCATCATATCCTGATTGTATAGATCAATGCCCATGCTGTTGATCACTGGATTGTCTGGTCCAGATTCGATTATTTGCAGACATAAATATATAGCTGGAATATTGCTGTGGATGGTGTTAAACAGCAAACAAACAAACTAAACACATTTTCTCCACTTAAGTTGAGAGACATATGTGAAATGCGAAGCTGGAAACAAAGATTTGTAACTAATTATGAAAGGGATATGCTTTCTATACAATTTTGTCCCTGTTAATCTGTGTCGTATGGGTTGGCACAAGCTTTTAGTGCTTGATTGGATTATCATGGTCACAACATTAATAATGGTGAAGAATCGGGGAGCCTTACCAACAACCAAAGGATCCTGTCACTCCCAAGGCTCTCAACCTAGACTAAGGCTTAGTCTCTGAATATATATAATTTTGATAGTAACAAACAAGCCCATTTATATTGAAAAGGAGCCCTAGGGAGACCAGAGATTCAGAACCTGAGGAAATCTAGACTTGCTTTATTTAGGGCTTTATCACTGCAGAGAGGGCTTGGCAGTAGGGAAAATAATGTGGTTCAGGGACTGTGAGACAGACTACTTTCAACCCTGCGTGACATTATAGATGACTAAGCCCGTCCTCGCCTGGATGAATAGAAAAACTTATAAATAGACCTAAGAAAGCTTTCATAGATTTTGAGATGGTCCCTGTCAATCCCTGCTAGCAGGCCCACATTTCAATCTCAGCTGTTCCCTAATGTGTGTGTCCGGTTCATGTCATGTAATGAATGGTCCCTGCCTACATGTCACGATCTCACACATTGTTCCTCTCACGTCCATTTCAACCATCAGGTGCTCCCTTGCAACCACCTTGAACCAATGTATGTATCACAAACTTTCATTCCTGTAAGTGCTGTTTGTTGTAAAACTGCTCTTGTATGGTGCTTTGTATGGTCAGCTGAAGGTGGAATAATTTTGTTTGTTTTTTGTTGTTTAACGCCACACTTAGCAATATTACAGTATATGACGGCAGTCTGTATATGATTGAGTCTGAACCAGACAACCTGAAATAAGATTCTTTGGTTTGGTATATTTTACTGTATGACATGCCAATGTTATTAGATAACATTAGATTTGTTATTGTAACAAATTGGTGAAGTCATGACCAGACTTCATTTCTACCACTTTGTCTTAGAACATTCTCTGTAACATTAAATTCATTAATTCATCTATACATTGAAAATATTCCTGAAAGTAATTGTCAGGTAAAAAAATTTCAATTAGATCAGCAATATATCTGCATTACAAAAACTTACTATTTGTGGGATAACAACTTGTCCCTTTATGTCATTTTATCTGATGTAATTATGAGGAATATTTGTTTTCATATATGTATCAGCTATATATCTACAATTCAAAAAAGATATGTGTAATACAATACATATGTATTTACACACAAGTTCATTTGGGAAATAGGACTACTACAGTCACACATGGACATATAGAGGATATTATATGAGTGCCCATGTCATACCATGTTTGCGACATGAGTGCCTAAATGTTGGTATTTCCTGAGCGAGAGTGAGGGATATACCGATATCTAGGCATGAGTGTCATAAACATAGTATGATATGGGCACAAATATAATATTCTGTTTATTACCGAAGTCTTCAAATTGAGGAAAATTATAACCCAAACCTACTTTCAAACATAGGCTGGCTAACCCCCGTCACTGCATGTAGAACGCAATGTCTCAGAAGAAACGTGACGTCATAACATTGTTCATGACGTCACATCACCATGACAAAGTGATATTTTGCCCTAGGGCATCGTATGAAAAATATGAACCCTGATATTTTCGCGATCATAGGTAATAAATAACATTACTTTGCAGGTGTAAAGGTAATTTCTGTATTTCTTCTTAGAGCTTTTAGGATGTTTACAGCAGTAGGTCAGGCTTTACTTACATACATGAGGAGGCCATGTCCAGTATGTGACCCACCCACAGAATCTACAGAGAAAGTGTTCCACACAACTGATTTGTAAACACACAATATGAACAGACGGGCTTTAGCTCCAATTCACCACCCAGTCTCCCAACACCACCTGAAGGGTATTTACATATTTCGGGATGAAAGAATTGTGTGTCTATAGAGTTTTTATTCAAATATTAGCGGAGTATTTTTATGTAATGCAGATGTACAAAGGGTTTAGCTGTAAGTATCAGATTTAGTTGTGCCTGTTAAATTCGTAAGTAAAGTTTGAAGGGGCTCTAGTTTCTGTGAAGGTATTAAATGCAAAGGAATGTTTGACCGAGGACGTGGGACAGGTATTTCCATCAAGTTGAAATAAGATATGATTTTGTTAGTATGATGTTCTTAAAGTTTGAATGCTTGTAAAGACGTGTTGTTGATAAGGAGAATTGTGAGAACATGCTGTGTAGCATTGAATGATTTTCCTTGGAAACAGTGTAGTTTTCAGGTAATTTTGTGCATTGAAATCTGAAATTCAGGTAATATTAGATACATAGTGGATCTGATGTTTTACAACTGGGGAATGATTGTTTTGGTTTGTTTTAGAAAGTTTTAAATATTTCATAGTTTTCACTGTACCATTCATGCAGTGGAGTGTTTGGCCATTCTTTCATTGCTTATTGTGACAATATTGCTGGTGCGATTCTTTTGGTGACATTTCAGAACAGTTAGAGGTAGCTTTATTTTACCTTCTTATCAGAATGTTAAGATCTGATTAATGCACATTATTTGATACAATACTTTCAGGCCTGGAAGGGAAATATATTTCTTATCAGGAGATTATATCCCTCATACCCTGCCAAATATTTATATTGCTATCCTCACCATACAGGACGTGTCCCCTTCAGAGAAATAAACACATGTCATAAATTAGCCAACAATGATTATTAATAATTTCCAAATTACTTCATGTTCCAGAAGAATATTTATAACGGGGATGACAGTGTGTCTACGTGGTTTTGTCGCTAGAGATGTGTGGTTAGTTGGTCTTTATTTATTATAAGTGGGAAGACAAACAGTATTTTTTCCTGTCCCCTTTGACATGATCCTAAACCTCACATATTACAAACATGGAAAGCTTGTTTTGTCTGTCTGGGCTTGACTTGCTGAGTATTTTGAGCCGATCCGGTTGACACTAGGGGGCAGTGTTGTAATATGGTCGCACTTGCTGGTCGGTGGTAAGTAGGCGGAAATCTTTATTAGTTTCTTAAACATGTGGTTTTTTCCTTGTGAAAAAGTAGGAAAGGTTTATTTAATTACTGGTATGTGGAATTTGCAGATAATATTTGCTTTCCGTGTGGAAAAGTTGAAAAGGTTAATGTAATTAAGTTGAGTTTGCAGATAAAATTTGCTTTTATTGCGTTGGATGGTGATGACAACTGTAGTTAGGGAGATAATGATGCTGCTGATGATGATAATGACTGTTATTACTAGATGTCTCTTCTCTTGTTATCATAATGGTGATAACAGGATTGACGATGTGATTGATGATTGACAACGATGATGATGGTGATGTTAGAGATGGTGATAGCGATGATGATAGTATTATTGACATGATGATGATGATGATGATGATGATAGTGACGATGTTAGGTATGATGATGGTTAGTATTACTGACTCAATAATTCAATAACTCAAACAGAGGTGGAAATAACCCATTGCCCGACATCCAAGTCCAGTGTTTTTTTCTGTCGGGCAAGCAAATTTGTATATCACGCTGTACCGGTGTCCAGTTGACTTTCCAATGATAATAATGTTGTTTATTTAAAAAATCAACAAGAAAACGGCCAGTATAATGGAAAAATGATCAGGGCAAGTGATTTTACATGTGCCACTGTGATGGAGTACACTAGCTATTTCCACCCCTGTCAAAGATTAATAGATAATATTCAGTTATTTCAGTTGTCTTTTCAACCTGTTGTTGTCATATGAATGAAGTAAAAATGTGGTATGATTTTCCATTGTTTGTTTCATGTATATGACAGGCTTCATTAAATGCACATCCCAAGATTTCCAATTTTCACCATACTGACATGAGTTCAAAAGATAACTGATGGGCATATTTTCATCAGTCAGTCATTGTCCCTGTGATTGACACTTCTCCAAGATATTTTACATGAACCTGGCTGTGATTGTGTGATATTTCACACAATGATGGGGGTTAATGGACTCTATTTCCCCTGATCTTTGACTTTAAGGTCAGTGAAAATATCCCCCATTATGTCTTCGCCCATCCAATCTGTTGATGTTAATGAATTTGGAAGTTTATAGCAACTAATCTTAAAGCCGTACATGGTTAGATTACACAGAATTCTAGCAGCTTTAACCCTTAATGGGCTGTAGGGAAGTAGGGTCACTAGGATTGTGATATATCGCATGCTGGATTGTGTGAGTGGAGTAGGGGTGGTGGTGGTGGTAGGTTTTTGTTGTGGGTAGTAGTTATTGAGGGGTCAGTTGAGGATGAAGGGATCAGTTGAGGAGGATTGTGATGAAGGGATCAGTTGAGGATGATGGTGATGAAGGGGTCAGTTGAGGATGAAGGTGATGAAGGGGATCAGTTGAGGATGATGGTGATGAAGGGGTCAGTTGAGGATGATGGTGATGAAGGGGTCAGTTGAGGATGATGGTGATGAAGGGGTCAGTTGAGGATGATGGCGATGAAGGGGTCAGTTGAGGATGATGGCGATGAAGGGTTGAGGATGATGAGAAGGGGTCAGTTGAGGAGGATGGCTGAGGGGTCAGTTGAGGATGATGGTGATGAAGGGGTCAGTTGAGGATGATGGCGATGAAGGGGTCAGTTGAGGAAGATGGCGATGAAGGGGTCAGTTGAGGATGATGGTGATGAAGGGGTCAGGTAGGGTTTTTCGCTAGGGCAGTGAGTGAGTGAGTATGGATTTACGCTGCTTTTAGCAATATTCCAGCAATATGGTGGGGAACACCAGAAATGGGCTTCACATATTGTGCCCATATTTTAAATCAAACCCGGACGAGCGAATGCTTTATGCACTAGGCTACCCCGCTTGTGGTGTGTTCGAGTGTTTTAGGGATGATGTTGAGGTTGTATAGGGTGGGTAAATATTCAGGTGTGAGGTAGGGAGTGGTCTTGTGTGTTGTCGACCATTTTAAGGTGATGGGTAGGGTTTGGGTGGTTTAGCATTGAGGGTAGGGTTAGGGTGAGCATCAGTTTCAGTGAGGTAAATGTTTAGTCTTGCACAAAAGATTATTTAACAATAATACACGACACAGAAACAAACTCGGCTGCAGTAATTATCTCTGCATATCAAATAACAAAAAGATACTTCAATTACCTATCAGTAATGAACGAAGACTTCAAGATCAGTTAGAAAAGGGAAGTAGCCTTTTGGCCACCAACAGTAAAAATATATTTAATATTACCGTGTATATTTCACCTATTCACAAAACATTAGTGATATCATTTTAAAAATATGTTTTTGTCAAGTATACTTTTTCTTGCTTTTAATAATTACCTTAAGGCCAGACCAATTTTATTTCTTGTTTTACAGATTTTTGTCCTCAGAAAACGTATTTTACTTTTGGCAATTTATGAAGTGTATATAGGGCAAAAAACAATCTAAAAACATTTTCTTGCACATTTACATTTTTGGCCAATAAAAATATTAAAATTTTATTTTTTGAGCAGGGAAAATTAATTTTTATGTTTATTCTTATTCTTATTCTTGAAAAATACCACTGGCAGATCCGTAAAACAAGAAATAAATTTGGTCTGGCCTAACCAAATAATTTAGGAAGGGTTTTATTATGTTGATGACCAATATATGATTAATCACAATCTCAAAATATACTTAGCATTGCTGTGGAAAGTAGAACCTGAGTTAATGTTCTCCTGTTAGAAAACATTCCTGTTTTTGTAACTTTCAGCGATCCCTCAAAATGCATGCATAAGACATCTTTGAAGGCGGGATAGTTTCTTTGAAACAATATTCTATTCCTAGAAATAGATCCCTAGCTTGTGACAAGAATGGCATCATGCATATCATTGCAAAAAATGCCAAACTGTTCTTAAACGTCACTTTCCTGATGACAAATGACAACTCTGTAAATCCTCTAAAGGTTAAACCATCACAAAAAAACAAATAGATCGGATGTTTATGCAATGGTTCTCTGGAATCATGTGTCTTTGTCCGAATTTTCACCTTAGTAACCAGACTCTAAGTACACGATGCCCCATAATGATGAGAAAATTCGAATTAATGCCTCATTTCTTCAAATTAAACGACAAACTTTGCCAATGCTTCCCTGACAACAATTGATCAATGCCACTTTTTTATGTCGATGTCTCTGTGTCATGAAGACCTTGTTTCCGAACATCAAGCCCCGCGGCGCTCAGCTACTCTGATATTGCATGTTAAGTCCGCATAGGCTCAATCATATTATGTCTTGTAGAATGGCTCTCTTACTGTTAGGTTGGTCATAGCTTCGGAAAAAAAGTATTCTGTCGATATTTCCTGTAATGATTGAGTGAGGTTATTTCTCCTCATTGTGGTCAGACAGGAGACGAATATTGTTGGATGTGTTTTTGTCATTTTCTCTTTCCGATTTTTCATGTTTAAATGTCAGTGGCTGAGCTGTCCCATTGAAGGACTAATCCTCGTGTTACCAACGGATGTTTTTTGAGATTGGTCCGTCTGACAGCGCCTCTTACATGGTTAAATGTCATTGTCTGGAAGCAGGGAATATATTGCATCATTCGTGGTGATAATTTTGGAATAATTTATCTCAGGTTGAAGAAATCCAATACAACTCTAAACCAGTGTGAAGAATCGTTAATGGAAGCTTAGTGTCTGATTCAGAACACAGCTTGAGCTCATGGCTAGAATATGTGATCATCTGCCCAGCATGTTTTGAGGCTTTTCCTGACCTTCACCTTGGTAAGAACCATCTTAGCACCCCAGTAAAAGTAAACAGATTTCCTGAATGGAGGCAGTCTGCATATTAGACAGCGCAAATGCTCAAATGATCCCAGGGAAACAGGTAGGAGAGTTGAGCTTGTGGAAAATCTTGTGTGTAGTACACATTTGTTGCCATGTTGTTTGATTGTTTACCAGTTCTTTCTAAGTTTTCTGTTTGTTTTAGGAACGTACACACACAAGGGGCTGTGTGTCAGCTTGTCTGTTTTTAGTCATTTGTGTAAAAACAATTTTTTTAGTCAATCCTCTATAAGTCGTCTTCTCTGATAGTTTCCAGGATTATTTTGCAAAATGATTAAATATTCATGTATGTTTTTGTAGGTAATATATTTTGATTTCAATTTTGAAAATTTCATAAACATTTATTTTGTGTGCTTTTGTTTTTGGTTTTTTGTATTTCATACTATTCCCAGTACATATAAATGGTATAATGTTTGATAACTACAGTAGGAGAATTGTATATGGACAGGGTTGAGTTGAGTTGAGTTTCCTTGGCCGGGAATGGTTAAAGAAATTGTCAATGAAATTCGTTGAAATATAATGTGTGTATACCTGTAATGTTTCCTAATGGTTTATCAGTGATAGCTAAAACTCAACCTCTTTTGCCATTTTCCATGTAAATCTGAGTTAACACCTCCATAAATATGGTACATTGTATTTGGTTTTGATTATTGTTGAAAAACGTTTCATGGAAAGATGGTATAATACCCTAAACAAGTTGTCAGGCTGATAGTATATCAACCTAAAGTGTAATTTACATAGAGGTATTTCTTACCAAAGGCTGTGTACAAGTATTTATTTCTAGCTATTCTCACATGTCATTCGGCAGGTATATATAACATAGAGAAAATAGGTCGACTGCATTGGGATAGAATAGAGAAGGTAAAGTCTACTGTTCCTGAATACTGCTTTCACGATACTATCTTAATAACCCCATTTCTATTGGAGTTATTTATAGGTGCAACACAACTGTCCATGAATCTTTCTAGCTAGGCAGGTTTACCTTGACCGAAACAGAATGGAATATGTGTTTTGCTGAGCATTTTGGTTTGGCTTAGTTTCTTTCAAAGCATATTGTGTAGGTAAGTTGGATTAATTGCATTTAGCAGTACTTGTTTTTAGATGCAAGAATTAGTTTGATTTTTAAGTTTGACAGAACTCCAACAGGTGTCAGACAGATGTGTCACAGGTGTCAGTGTTGTGTTGTGTTTCTCTTCAGGAATAACCAATAGTTTTGATTGCAAGACAGGTTTAAAGATGAGATAAGCGTAATTGACCACATGTCAATATAATTGTGTAACTAAAACAAAAATATGATCAGAAATGTCATTTATTCTATTTTCGCCCACCTCCAACAGAGCAGTGATAAGTCTTGCGTCTCAACTCGACAAGAAAATGTCTAAGACATTTAACGATATACTGGACACTCTTAAGTAAATGTAGGGTAGGTCTTCATACCTATATTTATAAATGACGTTTTACCGGCAACACGTGAGGGTGACAATAGGCTTGTGAGGGGGTGTTTTACTGGGTCAACACGTTTACAGCATGCCCGCTCCGTCATTGTGTGGAGGGTGGGAAAAGTGGGGACACAAAGCTCGGTTAAATCATGTGTTGGGTGTCGTGACAGTCCCGGACAGTGTTGTTGGTAGCGGTAGAAGTGTCCGTAACCTGATCTTATCAACCTTTGTGTAAGTGTGTGAATTGATATTTGTTAACATAGATTTAATAGAGTGTATATTTCTCAGGGGTTAAAGGCTTTATCCATTTGTTTTTGTCTATTTTGTTGTTGTTTATGGGGGTTAACTCATTTCCTTCAAGTATGCATTCACCTATGCTGTGAAAATAGATTTAAGAGTGTATTTTTCTTGGTGGTTTAAGGCTTATCATTTGATGTTTTTGTTGCTTGTGGTTTTTAAAAAAACCAACTCATTTCCTGTTATTATGCATTTACCTATGCTGTGAACATAGATTTGAAAGTGTATTTATCTTGATGGATTAAGGCTTATTCTTATATAAAGAATAAAAAGAAGTTGTTAGCCATGAAATGTGTCATATATTCAGAAGACTGATACATTTGATGTTTTTGGTGGTGGTGGCTTGTATTTTACAAATTTCCTGTATTTATTCATTTTGCTTTGAACATAAGTGAAAAAATGTTTGTGTCACTTTGAAGGAATAATATGTTTCTATATTTAACGTTAATATTTTATATGTATTTTTTTTTATTAGAAAATCTAAAATTCTATTTTTGATCCCTAAAGTTTCATTGTCATGTCATTAATTCTAAGAATTGAGAAGCTTTACTTTAATTCACCGATTCCAAACAGCAGAAAACTGTTAATACTTGCTGTTGGACAGTAATGGTGGAATGCCAGATTATTCCTCTCACGCTCTCTTTACGAAAAAAGAAATCTTTTATTTTTTTCTCTCCAGTGGAATATATTTGTGAATATTCAACTGACTGTCCGATATTTTAAGTGGAATTTATTGATTTTGTGTGGGGATGGACATGTTTTGAATGCTTCCGCAATCATCTTGAGCTAACACCGTGAATAATGGCTGCAGATAATAAATAGTATTTTGATGGGTTGCTGAGACTAAAACGACCCTCTTTTGAAACCAGACTGATTGAAGGATTCGAATCGCCGTTCCCCCTGATTCTGTCTCCAGGTTTGTCAGCATCGTGGTTATAGGTTGCATCAAAGTAGTACCAGTAACTCTCGGAGACCTGCATCACTGGTGACTTGCCCTCCTACATCAAGCTGAAACCCATTGATGGAACAGATTTGGTTGGTTGGTTTGCTGTTTATCGCTGCACTCAGCAATATTCCAGCTATATGGTAGTTGTCTGGAAATAATCGAATCTGGACCAGACAATCCAGTGATCAACATCATGAGCATAAATCTACACAATTGGGATACGATGACATGTGTCAACCAATTTAACGAGCTTGACCACCCAATCCTGTTAGTCACCTCTTACGACCATCATGGGTTGCTGAAGATCAATTTTAACCGGATCTTCACGGGTCCATGTAACAGAAATGCTTAGTCTGTTTCACAGTGCGTGAACAGCATTATTTTCCCTTCTGCCCAGCCCGTACTAAGCTTAAGTCTACAGAAATACTGTACATAGTTACTTTACGCTGCTTTTAGCAATATTCCAGCAATATCATGGTGGGGGACACCAGAAATGGGCTTTAAATACTGTACCCATGTGGGGAATTGAACCTGGGTATTCGGCGTGACAAGCGAACCCTTTAACCACTAGGCTGCAAACCACTAAAATGCACACGTGAAATATTGGGATTTTACCCTGTTGAATAAAATACACTCTTTTCCAACATGACACAAAGCAAATATAGCAAAGGAGTATTGTAACTCAAAGTTTATAATAGACCACTGCCTTGTGGAAGTCTGAACCAGTGTTGATGATCAGAAATGGCTCATTCTTGCAAGATTTTGAAACCTTGGTCCTGAACTATATATTTAGAGGTGCTCTATAATCTTTTTTAGAGTTTTTTTTGTACATGCTTTTTGATTAACTGCATCACAGGTAATCCTTCTGCACTAAATATAGAGCTTTTATATCAACTCTCCAACGTGGTGTCTTAACACCTTAATTAAGATAAATAAGAAACTAGGAAGAAGTCTACTGTAATTTACTTGAGGAAAGATGAGAGGTAAATCTGCAAATGGTATATCTATATATATATCGTGAAATATGCTAAAATAGCTTCTGTAGACTGTTTTGCGAGATGTAATTGGCTTTAGATTGATTGTTATTGGAGTTGAGGTCAGTTAAGCATTTTAGATCATGCTAGTTCTGAACAATGTCTTAAGGCAGACGTTCTGATTTGAAAAAAAATCTGTGTAGGTGTCTTGTTCTGGTTTAATATCGATCCGAGCTCTGCAGAAACACATCAGTGGTTTTGGAAGCAAATTGGAGATGCGTAATTTCTTCTAAACTTTTCCCGTTTGGTAAAATTGTGAATGGACGTCTTCTCAAGGGCATTATTATCAGTTGTCTTTCATTTGGTGCTTTCTGTAGCTTCACACAGGGAAGGCTAGACGCGTTCAGGATTGTGAGGTAGGGAAGTAGTATATTGTGTTACTTGCAACATTTGGAATGTTCTTGTAATGGATCGGGTTATTTATTCGACTTTTATGTATGTTTACTTATTGATGAATATGTTCTTGGTTTCTGGTTTGTGGAGGATTCAGTGATGACAGGGTATGGGGAAAATTTGATTAATTGGTCTTGAAAACTTGGCAAAAAATCGAGTTTCTGCTGGAGCACCTGCGACCAGTCAACATTCATTTATATCTTTGAGCCCTTTAATGCCTTTTCTATTGAGTTACCATAATGCAACAGCATTATTCTTTAGTTTGGTTCTACTCTTTGGACAGGCGTTCTTTATTCTTTGGTTCATGAAGTTTTTGTTAAAGGTTCTGATTGGAAAATTGATAAAGAACAAGACATTTCAGATTGTCTTTTTCATTCTTTGAACTTTCTTCTTAATATGTTTCAGCCTGTGCTGTTATTGTTCAGCTTAGCTCAATTTTTCTGATTTCTTCTGTTTTTTATCATGAACAATAAGTTTGCATTAATGAAACAAAAACGCTTTTGTGATTTTCTTTCCAAGTTCCATTGCTTTGCTGTCAGCAGGATTTGAAAACAGATTACTTAATGAAGCCTCACTTAAAGAGATTTTCTACAAGAGTAGCAGGTTATATCTCTGTAAAGCAAAATTGTAGTTGTCATGGCTATTGACAAAAGAGTGCATGTTTCATAGGGCACAAGGAGGTAGAAGTGGAAGATTGAAAAGTTGATTCGTTGTTCTTCAGTTGCACTCTTGCACAAATACACATCGTATTTTCACAACAGAAACCCTGGAGTGTTTTGTTTGACTGAACACTGTTCAGAGATTGATATACAATATTCATGGAGTTATCTTGTGGTCGGTGTTTATTTAGCATTTGTGTGGTGTGATGGATTGAGAGCGTGATGTAACTTGGAATATCCACCTTCTTCAGCAGCCAGGAGGCTGGCATTGATACAGTTCACGGTGAGAAGGATGACATAGGATTGGCTTATATTGTGGTGGTGTCTAGAGGTTAGCTGATCGTGGAATATGGTTCTTAACATGGGAAAATGTAGTCTCATGACTTTCTGTTAAGAAGGGTATCACATTGCAAGATTGTGTCATATCAGCAAGGTATTTGATGATGATGATGATGACGGTATCACATTGCAAGAATGTGTCATATCAGCAAGATATTTGATGATGATGACGGTATCACATTGCAAGAATGTGTCAAAGCGATGTATTTGGTGATGATGATGATGATTGCAATGTATATTGCTAGTACTTAGTGGTAATATGGTTGATGATGATGATGTATAAATGTATATTGCTAGTACTTACTGGTTTTATGGATGATGATGATGATGATGATGGTATACTGCTAGTACTTACTGGTATTATGGGTGGTGGTGGTGATGATAATTTACAATCTATATTGCTAGCTCTTAATATTATGGATGATGATGACAGCGTATGTGGCTATCAATTGGGTTATATAGCTTATGATAAACTAATAACATATGAAAATGATTTTCATTTCAGGTGAAGGACAGAAAGTTGAAATCACCGCCACCAAAAGTCCACGACCCCCATGAACTTCTGCTTACAGACATTCGGTCTATGCCCAAATTGAGGCCCATCAGAGATGGTCGCCTCGTTGGTGAGTCTGACAAGACATCCCCAGGTACTGTCACCTTCCCTGCTTCTGTAGAACAGCTTGGCGCCATCTCTTGTGAACTAATATACACTGACTATGTAATAAATGTCAGACTTGAAATGTTTAACAATTGTGTTAATCCAGACCAATTTGTTTTCTGTGTTTATGGATAATTCTTTAACTGTTCAATCTTGGTATATGGGCAAAAATGTTCAGCCATTTAAAAGTTTGTTTATTAAAAACTAATGTGCTTATAATAAAATATAAAATATATATTTTGGCCTTACTTTGAATTGGTTACAAAATATGGCGCCATGCTGTAGCCTTAGAAATTTTGCAAGTCATGTACTTCTTTCGTCTACATTGATCAATATGAAATTAAAAAATAATATATTGAAAATATTTTACAGTCAGAATATGATTTATAACTACCATTTAATGTTTGTTTGTATGAATAATATTTTTTTTTATGAAAAGAGATCTAATCAGATGGACATTTTGTTCTTACAAAACCAGGATGGTGAACTTTGTGAAATAATCACAACTTGTACATGGCTTGCAGTTTGAGAAACTGTGCTGAAGATTATAACAGTAAAACAGTAAAAATCACTTTCAAAACATCAAATCTTTAAAAAAAGGTATGAGTCAAATTATTAAAGCACAGTTTTGACAAGGCTAGTTCTGTGACAAATGTATTTTTTTTAACTGGCATTGAGGTAAGATGGATGTCAGTTTTCTACCATCCTCTATAATCAGGGCTATTATTGTTTCTGCTGTCTCATAACACCCTTGATCCACATGACAAAGTTCTCCTCGAAACTGTATGAGCTTGTATGTTTTTAAATATTGGATAATCCGAATAATTTTCATGTTGCTAGGCAAACAATAATATTTGTCATTGGATCCTGGAATGGCGATATCTTGTTACTGATAGCCCTGATTCTTGAAGATGTAGTGTCTCTGAGTTTCGTAGTACATCAACTTGTGTTGCAACATCTCCCTCCATTTCCAAGTTTATGCACTGTGTGAGATCATACCAACTGTCACTTCATCTGCTGTGATGCACTTTGTAATTCTGTTGTGTGCCACAGATCTAGAGTTTTGAAACAAGATCTCACATTCGCAGATAATTTTTGTTCAGTGCTTAGTGTAGTTTAAGTTTTATTTGAAAAACTTGTTTTAGAGGTCTCTTTTTGTAGTATTCCCAATAGGCAAATCAGTTTCTTTCCTTAGAGCAAGTGGGGATAAATTGAGTTTTTGTATTTGTTGAACTCTCCACGAACAGTTGCTTTTATAACTTAAGGACTAGGCTTTAGTGGTGTGAGATTCACTTGCAACTGTTTTATACAAGGATACATTTGTGTTGGGGTGTTCTCTACTTTCCAAATTCATCAGGTGTATTCATTCATATGAATATTTCTGTCATCTATGTAATAATACAGCATTGTTTCTAGATAGATAAGTAAGTAATAATGTTAATCAAGGAGACCTGGTATGTCAATAGCAGCATTTATGATTGCGTGATTTAATGTTTCTATTGATGTTGGTGTTAAACTGAAGAAATTCCAAGTAAGCATGTATAATGACTTGAATAAAAATAAAATTGATTCCAGAAATTTGAAATTTTAGAAGATTTTGAAACATCTAATAAACAAGTAAGCCCTGCTCTTTGCAATTAAATAAGGTTTATGGTTTATGGGCCCCAAATTTTGGACATGGAATGTAGAATCATTATTTCCACATGCTAACACTCCACCCTCCCAAGCTTCTCATCCAATCTATATAGCTAGGTTTTTGTTATTTTCCCATAAGAATTTGTACATACTTATGAAAAAAACATGTTTTCGATGACCCAGAGAAACCTATGAATCACTTAACAAAATAAGAAAATTCACTCATGTTCACTGGAATGTACATTTGTTTTGAACTGTTTTGATGCAAAAAACTATAAAAATCAATATCTGTCTGTCTCGTAATGTTTCTGTGACTAAGCAAAAATTCATGTGTGTTTTGTGCTGAAAGAGTTTTGAGTTTTCCGATGTGTGCAAACACTGCGTGCATTCGGCCAAATGCAGGTTTTCCTGCGGTTAATTAACTCCCCAAACAGTGACCTTGAAATTGATAAAGGTACCTTTGTGAACAGTAGCTTATGATGATGATGATATCGCAAGACTTTCGTATCATGTCATGAGGCTGATGATATTTCAATAAATATACAATTATTATTACGAAGTGAAATCGTAAAGGCTGAAAGGTTGAAGCATCCAGAATTGACGACTTTCAAGAATAGATGTAAATCCTTGTTATTTAATAGCTACATTGTTCTGAAGTAAATCATAATTCAACAACTGTCGGTGTCCCACCATTCCCCTTTTAAAGACTGCAAAGGTCCATAAATAAGCTTGAGGAAAGTATTTAGGAAAGCAGTATTCCTGACCATGGGTTGAAAGAGGTTTTTTGATAAAGATTATATAGCGTTTCAGTCACAAGTTCCAAACATGCCATTAATTTCTCTGAAAAAATATGACTAATAATCTTAATTTCATTCCAACACATTTTAATTTTAGGATTTCCAGCGAAAAGGTTGTTCTTTTCAGTTTTGGAGAAATCTATTACCCCCACCTCACCCCCTAAACATTTAATGGATGGTCTGTAATGCCCTGTAAACTATGTGCAAGCTATTAATGCCATGTTTAAGTGTTTAAGCACAACATTTTGCCCTTTGTTAACAAATATATGACACTTTTCTTGCAAACGTTGCATGCATGGAGGCTATCAGTTATTGATGCTATTTTCCTGCCAACACAAATTACATCATAACTAAGTCCTCTCCAAGCATCATCACCGTATTGACCTCTGACCTTCTGTTTCTGTTAAACTGCAATTATGGCATGTTATTTCAAGCTAAGCTGTATGCACTAAAGTGTACGTTCGTCACCCTCGACATACCAGATGTATGTTCCTTTCAATGTCGTCTACTAGAAAATGTGAGTTGTATTGCTTATTGTATTGGTGAGCTATACAATACACTGAAAGTGCATCCATCGTCTGTCATTTTGTATCAAACAAAACTATACCCTTCACTCTATAAATATTCAGTCATTAGATATCTCTTTATTCTCTTGACATTGTTTGTTGTATGAGAACTGTTGCAAGTGTAGCTGAACTTTGTGCAATTTTGAATTTTTAACTTTTCTTTGATTTTCTTTTCTATTTTTTATATATCTTTTTGATATCATCAAATATAAAGATTTTAGATTGATATTGATTGTGTCTGCATTTTGGTGGTGTCACTACAAATATATGACTGCTGTTATCATTAAATTTACATTATTTTTTTAACTTTCTTATGAATCAGTGAATCAGATCAGATTGATTGTATTTGTTAAAGATATGTACATATTTCTGTTTCAAGTTGACATTGACCCAGGATTGATTGTATTTGTTAAAGATATGTACATATTCAAGATGCAAGTTCGTTCATGTTTCAAAGATGATTTGACATTACCAGATCAGGAAATGCTCACTGCCTTTGAGTGAGTGAGTGAGTTTATATTTCATAGCCTGTTTAATGCCTTTCAAGATCAAAAGTAACTTGTACAAAGTGTGAAAATATTTATAGAATATACTTTTAACAAAATGTGGTAAATGATGTGTGGTGTCTGTTTCAGAAATATTTAATTTGGATTTCAAATGAATGAATGAATAAATGAATGAATGAATGAATGAATGAACAGCATATCAAGAAAGATCTTTAAACGGTGAAATATATAAATAAATAAATGAATAAGTAAATGAAAAATGAATGAAATTTTAAAATATATAAATAAATAAATAAATAAATAAATTTAAAGATATTTAAACTGTGTGTATATGTCACCATGAATCATCAGCGTTGAATCCAAGCTGAACATTTCCCCATCTTCTCAATGGACAGTGAAAACATATCACATTAAACCACCACGGAGCCATGACCCTGTATGCAAACAACCTGGTATGTAAAGTAGACAATTTGAGAAACACGATTAAGAAACGTTCCCACGTGTTACAGCTTTCCTTTTACAGAGATGCATTGTGGACCTTATAAAGGCGATGTTGTTAAATGGGTATAGCTGATCATGCTACTGTGACTGTCGGGATGATGTAGGTCGTAGGTCACAGTCGCAAGCTGCAAATACCTTGATGTTTGCTCAACCATTGAACTTGTCTTGTCATCTAAAACATGTTATGTAAATTAAGGGATAAACTTTGATGACGTAGGTGATTATCTGTGTAAATCAATTTTATCTACCAAGCAATTACAAACCATGGGTTATTTAGTTATTATAAACATTGATATTTATGTTTGTTTGTGTGGAAAATACATGAGTTTTATGTCATAAAGCCTCAGATGTTAAAGAAGTGTTCTAGTTGTGAGGGGATTAGTGTTCACTTTTTCTAGTTGTGGGGGATTAGTCTTGGCATCTGGGTTTTAATACTTTTTGCATGAAGAGTCAATGATTGAGAGGTTAGGAATTTTGAAAGTGTTTCTCATAATTCAAGTTTATGGAGTCTTTGAAAATTGTTGTCATTTTGGGGACTTAGGATCTTAGTAATTGTTTTAACAGTCGGAATGCAGTATTAAATCTTGTTTCATATTAACTGTAGCATTCAATTTCAAGAAAAATGTGAAAAAGGATTATGTGTCACTGTTAAAAATCTGTTTGTAAACAATTATCACCTGATTGTATTTACATGTTTGTTATAGTTTAAGAAAATTCTCCACAAGTATGTAATATAGGTGTTATGTAAATTTACCTGAATTTACTCTAAGTGTAAAGAGGGGGGTGGCTTAGCCTAGTGGTTAAAGCGTACGCTCTTCATGCTGAAGACCTGGGTTCGATTCACCTCATGGTTACAATGTGTGAAGCCCATTTCTGGTGTCCCCTGCTGTGATATTGCTGGAATATTGCTAAAAGCGGCGTAAAACTAAACTCATTCACTCACTCTTATTATAAGGGCATCTGAGCGTTGGCTCGTCAAGCCGAAGACCCAGGTTCGAATCCCCACATGGGTACAATGTGTGAAGCCCATTTCTGGTGTCCCCACCGTGATGTTGCTGGAATATTGCTAAAAGCGGCGTAAAAACAAACTCAGTCAGTCAGTGTAAGGGCATCTGTGTCATGTTCACTGAACCATGACAGATGACAGTCCAGAGTACATGGTAACATTTGTTTAAGTTAATGACTTGATGATGACATGGTTTGGTAGTTTGTGTATACAGAACAGAACCAATTAGTCTTGAGAAGGAACTTTGAAAGATGTTATGTAACACTGCCTGTTGGCATTCTGGGTTAAAGTAGCTCCTGAACAAGCTATGCCAGCTGTCAGTGGCTAGAATGTGTATTGAGTGATTAGGCTAAAAGACTTGGGTGATTGTGTGTCATTTAAGCCCAGCAGCGTTGGAATTTGCTCGTAATTAAATCACAGGTTTGTCTGGTCCAAATTCCATTGTTTATCTACAGTTTGGGTATAGCTGGAATACTGGTGACTGGTTCTGACTGTTTCAGACCAAATTCTAGGCCTTGAAGTGCTGAGTGGCCACACCAAATTTTAGTTCTTGAAGTGCCAACTGGCCAACGAAAATTTAGGTCTTGAAGTGCTGACTGGCTGCAAAATTTAGGTTCTTGAAGTGCTGAAGTGCTGACTGGCCAGACCAAAATTAAGGTTCTGAAGTGCTGAATGGCCAGAAAAAAATTAGTCTTAAAGTGCTGATAATGAAATTTTGTAAAAATTATTACTTCATAATAATTCAGTGAAAAAACATAGGCTTTGAAGTGGTGACTGTCTTAGACAAAAATGTAGGTCTTGAAGCCCAGACTGAATCAGCTAAACTATGCTAAACTATTTGGTCTGAAACAGTGATATAGCCCACGCATAGGTCATTACTCTAGGTACCAGAATATGCCTGAGGCTTGTGTTTAAGTGTATAATATTAAGTAAGTAATTCACATTTGTGATCACAGACTATACTCAGCATTGCTTCTAGGTGGGACAGAAATATGCTTTCCCCCTCAGGGCTCATTCAGCTCGTAGGACTGGAAGGGGAACTGACATTATCTCAGCTATTTTGGGAGTTGATAGGTTATCTGGCCACTGTCAGACTGGGCCAATATTTAGACGCCTGCGTTGGTCAGTTAATTTGACATGTCAGAGGGACATATCGGACAGATGTCGTCAAAGCTAAATCCAATTTGATTGGCTTGGGACGTGACATCATGGCTGGTGGTTCTTTAGCTATGGTGCTAATATCTCAATAGGATTTATACAGACTGGGTCGACTTGAGGTAGGTGTTAATAGAATCATGTTTATTGTGATTTGTTTACCTTATTAAGACAAATATGTCCTGTATACATGGACCTGAAGCAGTAAACCTACTTTGGTGAAACTGGCCAATCTTACGAAAGACTACAATGCTTCTATCTTAATTATACCATCACTTCTGTTTAAACCAGATTTGGAAATCATTGATCAAATGCCACTCATTCATGAAGACTTTATAAATTTAATGAATTTATAAGATTTTAGAAATAAAGACTCTTTTTAAGGAATCAGTGGATCAAACCTCATGTTCTTTAAGGGAGGGTGGGGTGTGCTTAGTAGTTAAAGCGTTTGCTCGTTCGCGCTGAAGATCCGGGTTTGATTCCCCACATGGGTGCAATGTGTGAAGCCCATTTCTGGTGCCCCCTGCCGTGATATTGCTGGAATACTGATAAAAGTGGCGTAAAACTAAACTCACTCACACACTGTACTTTAAGTCCCAAAGAAGTAAGGTACAGGACCACAGTACATTTTTCACCATTTTACTGTAAATCACAATCAGTCCAAGCTGTATAAACCGAAGTATCGTGATTCATTGTTAAATGATGTCGGCTCTTGAAAGGTTAATGAAGTATAAATATGATAAGGAGCGTATGAATATGTCAATTATAATCAAGTCTGTTGTTAGCTGGATACACTTGTTACAAGTTCTGGCACATACATGCCATATTTAACTCTTGACATTAATAATGATTAGTTGAATAACTACCCGCTGCTGTAATAAGCGCCATCTTTGTAATCGCATGATGGTTATCGCTGCTGCTGTCAGATTTGTTACCATAGTTACCAAGATTAACTGGACTGAATGAATGTTGTTTTATGCCTAAACCAGCGTTGTTCTAACAGTAATATCAAGGCAACAAACCTGTGGTCGATAGTATGAGCAATGCCTCATGCCATAGGATTATGTTGACACGCCATCAGCCAGGTCACGTGACTCTAATGTTGAAGTTGTTCTGCTCTTGTATCATGTATGGGGGTGTTAGGTATTGCAGTAGAAATTGAGAACTGAAGGACATTTGGTGGGTATGGTATGAAATAAGAAATCATGGCATCCATTACCATGGGGAAAGTGGGGTAGCCAAGTAGTTAAAGCGTTAGCTTGTCATGCCGAAGACCCAGGTTTGATTCCCCACATGGGTACAATGTGTGAAGCCCATTTCTGGTGATATTGCTGATAATATTGCTAAAAGCGGTGTAAAACTATACTCACTCACTCACAATACCATGTGATATGTAATAATATAATTTGAATGAGATACAATTTATATAACTGGTAACTAAGAAATGTAAAAGTTAAAAAACAAAAACAGCATTGATAAACAAAACTGCAAAAACAATTCAAAACTTTCAAGTATAACTTCATAATGTATCTTTAAATTATCATTGGTAATAAACAGTTTAATTTAGGGTATGATTATATATTTTCATTAGTATTTTGCTAAACGACAAAATCATCCCCCGTGAAACAAGATTTATGTATACTGGAGTATAAAGTCGGTAAAAGCATGCAAATGTTGCTATTTCATACAACCACTGTGAAGTTGTGAACGACTAACGCAGAAGGAATTCATCCAATGTTGAGCGTGCACACTTCACAGTAATGTGACGAATACTTCAGGGACAGAAACATGGTTAAACAGGAAATAATACAGGCATTAAATGTTTTTTAAAAGAACTATCCACAAGGATATGGCTTAAAAAGACCCAGTCGTTATGCAACCGATGTCCACACACACACAGGCTTAGATAATGACACAGAATGTGTTATACGTCTGTCATGAATGTCGAAGTCTCCCTACGGGGGTTTACGATGGCCGGTTGTCACGGCGAGGCTGACAGGACAAGTATGTGTCGTGTGACTGATTGCTAGAGCTACTCTCATGACTTGCTGTTTGACCAGCGATGATCAGCGTGGTCAGTCAGGTTTGACTAAATTACTTAGTTAGTTGTAGGGTTAGGACAGTGTTTACATTCAAGGCTTTGTCCAGGGAGTAAGGACACTGTGACGGTGTTAATGCAAGTGTTTTGTGAGTCAGTTTTAAACTTTATGGACAATGTGTTAGTGATGTTTTTGTCATAGGGTGTGACTGTTATGCTGTTGGATAAAATATTTAGAATGATTGCACACAAGTGTACTTTGTGTTGGAATTTCTCAGAGTGTGATGTATATTTTCCAAGCTTCCTTTTTCATTCCTATAGATTCAAAAGTTCAACTTAAGATTGCTAACTGTAAATGTCTATGTGCCTTTATGTAAGTTAGTAGTTGTTTGTAACTGATAAGATCTATGTTAAATATGTCATTTGTTGAGTATGGTATTTAATCTTGTTGTTGTCTTTTGTTAATTTTGATATTTCCCTTTTAGTGGAGACATCGCGTGACGAAACTAAATCGAGGAGATTCGGATGAAAGTCCTCTTCCTGTGAGGAAAGTAATCAAACCAGATTTCACTCTTCTCCTGAACAACAGTTTTGAGGTAAGTTGTATAATTATCAGAACACTTGGTTTTCTGATCTGTCCTGTGTCTATTCAGGCCTGTTAAACTGTTGTGTCATCTGGTTGATTTTGTGTCATTGAACCCAGTGTGATTCGATGATCATGGACCGCCTCCGTTGTGTAGTGGTTAGAGCGTCCGCCCGGAGAGCGGAAGGTTGCGGGTTCGATCCCCAACTGCGTCATACCAAAACACGTTAGAATATGGTATTTATTGGTCCCTGCCTGGCGCTCGGAATTAATGGGTACAACAAGGACTGGTTGGCTCGGAGTCAGTATAATGTGTCTGAGTGGGGTATTCATGCTTCACTGCGGCATGGTATCTCCGTGAGCTAGCACTATAAAACCAGCTTAAGTCTGGGCTAGTACAAGCAGCCGCACATACACATACACACACATGCACGTCGTCATATGAGCAAAATATTCTCAAGCACGACGTTAAACCCAATTTCACCTCACCTCACCTCGATGTTGTTCGATGTTCATGCTATCGATCACTGATTTACTTGTTCAGACATGATCCTTTACAAGTATTTAATAACCTTTTCAGTAGCTTGTTGCGGTACTTAGGGCAGTGCGTAATGTATGTTCATCATGCCGAAGCCTCAGATTCGATAATCCATATGGATCTTATGTGTAAATTATATTCTGATGTCATTCGCATGAAGTTTGCTGGTATGTTGCTAAAAGTGACGTACCATCCAATTCAATTTTTTAAACAGTCTTTAAACAGACGTCTGCACAAGAAAAACTGATTATATTAGTTTATTTGTTATGATTTTTGGCATGAGATGTTCATCAACCTCATTCTTTGAATCAAGTGTTCTTGACCATTTTGTTTGAAGATCTCTTATTATCACGTGACTTGTCGCAGGAGGAAGTGTCTGACGACGAGGTTCAGCTTGCTGAGGAGGTTAGAACTCACGTGGGGGCCAGCCAGATCTCTCCACTGTCTCCCGTGTCTCCTGTACACGACCACATTACCCCTGTCATGGAACGGCCCGGTTAGTATAGATACCATTCATGTGTCATTGTGAATGTAACGGATCATCTGATTTGGATTATTTTTATTTATGAATGGTTTTGATGTTAAGGTACGTTAAGACTCGTCACCCAGTTAAGAAACAACCTTCATGCTCATGATGTTAATCACTGGATTGTCTGGTCCAGATTCAAATATTTACAGACCGCCTTGGCACCATATAGCTGGAATATTGCTTAGGGCAGCGTAAAACTAAACTCACTCACTTATGTTTATCATATTTTGAGCAGTATAGCAGTGTTACCCGATATGACGAGCATAAGATTTTGTATCAGTGAGGCAGGAATTATGTAGAAAGATGTTCATATCATGGAGGAATTATGATGAAAATTGTTCACATTGCAGAAAGAAGTTCATATCTTTCTGCTTACCTTTTTTTAAAAGACCAACTGTTTTGATAAGATAAAATTTGGTTGAAAGGACGAAGATATGTGAGGTTTTGTAAATTGAGGTTAATGGTTTGTTTTGAGATTCAACTGGAGAATCACAATTTGACGAGTTTGCATATCAGGTAAGACGAGCGTCCGTTTTGACCCTGCAGTGTCCTTTTTGTTGGGCAGTCATGCCTGCGGAATTTCCCACAATTCCTTACACCCAGCACATGACCCATTCACCAGAAAAAATCACCATGGTTGCACTGTATTGAGATGTTGCACAGAACTGAAGCCATTTGTTGAAGTTGTGGCGTAACAAAAGGTTTAATTGTTGCTTGTTAACAAAACTGCACATTTGTGAAATTTGGTGTATTTTGAACAATTTGTCAGTTTGGCACGATTGTTTACTAATGATCGGAAGGATGCAACATCACGGAAACTGAAGACGAAAAAATAGCGTACATGAGGGTAGAAGTTATTTTCAACATTTTTTTTGTGAATCAATATTTTTTGACAATTGTAACTTTTTTCTATAACAGTCCTACGAGATCATTCCACTGCGGAGCGAGTGTGCAAACTTCAGAGGAGACACACAATCATGGTGTGCGAATCGCCAACTGAGGGAAAGGTAATCCAGAAAGAGTTACCTCCCTTAACAGAAGACCCCGAAAGAGAGCTGGAAGAGGAAGTTGAATTTCAGAATTCTTCCTCACACTACACTAGTCCACCATCGTATTGCGCTGGTAACATTCGGCGACAAATGATAGCTCACCAGACTAGTCAAAATAATTCACGTCAAATGGCGTCTGAACGAACTGAACACAGGAAGTCGTCTGCTGGGAGTTTAAGTGCGATTCCGGAAGTCGATGATAGTTGCACGGATCATGATGTATCCGATAGTGTTTGTGATGTGGATCTGTCTGAATTGAATGCATCCGAACTTTTGCATGTGAACTGGAAAACTGCATGTACACGCGATGGAGAGTCTAACGGTCACTCGCACTGTCAAGACTGTCGACCTAAACCTGTAAGTAATCTAACAGTCTTTAATCTAACTCACCCATTACCCACAATTCTTGCCTTTTCCTGTTTGTCTGATTCCATCGGAGAGCTTCATCATGTTGCGTTGAACATATCCATAATGACATCAACAAAAACAATGGCCAGATGGCATTTGATGTCTTCATATTTGGAATTCTTTTTTTTTGCATTCTTTTGTAAGGAAGGATGATGGGACAGCCTAATCGTTATAGAATTTGTTATCATGCCAAAAACCTGGGGTTGAATCCCGTTTGTTATGTCCCGTCCAATTATAATGCTGGAATATTGCTAAAACAGCAAAAACTCTCTCAATCAGTGTCTTCATATTTGATAATTTTGATTCATAAGTGTATGGTTGTGTGAGTTGTAACCATGTTGGATGATGATCATGATGATGATGTTGATGATGATGATGATGATGATGATGAGAATTTTGATTCATATGTGTTTGGTAGTGTGAGTTGTAACAGATGATGAAATGAAGATGATGATGAAAACAGAAAAATATTTTTTTTGTAGCACTTGTCAAGTGTATTTTAACATATAGGCACACTGTTTAAGAGAGAAACTTTCTACTGGCTGAAAGATTGCCTTGGGCTAGTGTCAATTTCTGTCATAGTGATATCACTATATATCCATTCAACCTAATCAGTAAGGATCAAGATTGTGTCTCATTGGGTTTCTTTATTCAAATCTTATCAAGATTGCTGCGAGTAATGACATTGCTGTGTCATTTTTCAAGATTTAATCACAGTTACATGATGAACGCTCTCCCAGCCAGACTAGTTACTTGATACCATGGACTCACCATGAGCTCACCAGGAACTCACCTTGCACTGTGATACATGACTCTTTGTTTCAGGATTGGAATTAATGTGTTTCGTATTGATCAAGAGCTGAGAATTCCAAAATTTATAACAGAAATGAAATGAATTTATATCATTATATGAGAAAGTAATTAGTTTGAAATTGATATGTTGTTTTGCTAATACCTGTGCTCAGTTTTACCAGACATGCTTGAATGTATTTTCTTTGAAAAATGAGTTTGAATGAGTTTACTAGAATAGCTATGCTTGAATGTATTTTAGCAATTTTGAGACGTGTACTTGTTTCGTAGTTCATGCATGCTAGAATGAATGTATTTGATTTAAGCATTTTCTTGATATTTACCAATTTGCCGTTTTAGTTTTCATTCTACCAGGAACTATTCCAACGTCCCTATCGACATCCCTTTGTTATAGAGGTATCGATTTACTGCTGAGTCAGCGAGCTTCTGTGTTTGTGATTGTTTGCGCACCCCGTTGATTTGACGTTTTGTTGATGAATGCAGTTGTTGACACTTTGTGTTTTCAAATGAAACTTTTACACACATTTTGCTAAAAATTTCTACAAAAAAACTTTCCTTGGAGAAACATTTGCACAAAGCATTTTCCCTATTGTCACCCTAAAAATGCCAGAAATTAAGAATTTTAATTTTAAACATTCTTTTAATGGTTGGAATTTAATGATTATATCTGTGTGACATTTTAAGGAGATCTGTTTGAATTGTATGTTTTGTATGCGATATTGGTTAAATCTAATAACTGTTAATATATTTGTCTTTGCTCATTTTGATCATATTTGAATTAATTAAATAAGGATTACTAAGTATTGGTAGTAAATATTAAGTGTCACTAATATAAAGTTTTTATATACACCAGGGATGAAATGGAGCAGTTTCTTAACTTTCCTTTGCATGAACTCTTCCTTGCCAGTTTCAATTTCCTCTTCTGTTTTCTTTGCCGGAAAGACGACATACTAGAATAGATAAATTATTTATTTTCTATTAATCCTTTCTAAAAAATTCAGACACTTCACTCTAGTTTACATTAAACGTTACCTGACCTTTGAATTGTGAGTTTCTTATGTGGAACACTGTCAGGGTGATAGCCCAGTGGTCTATCTGACCTGTAGAGTTGCCTCCCTTAGCTAAGCCAGGATCCATTGTCATGAGGTTCAATCATAGTTTTGTGCGAATACGATCCATGGTCTTCATCTGAGTTGTAAGCTGTTTTATCTGTGTTAATTTGGGCTTCCCGCTCACATTATTCTGGCAAGCCAGTGACTGAAAATAATGTCAAACGGCATTGAAGAAACACACAAATATGATTGAAGATGCTTAGCATGGGCTGGTCACATTTCTTTGAGACTAGGTCTGTTGTCAGGTCTATGGGGCTTTTAAAATACAGCTATATATACCATGGGCAGGACTTGTATAGCATTATGATGGCCAGATAGTGTCACGCCTTGTGGAAGTTGCAGCCTCACTCTGTCCTTGCAAGGGGAAAAACTCCTCTGCAGGATTTCATTATCAAAATTCAGTTGAAGTTGCAACATTCATGAGGTCCCATCATCAAGGTTGAGGGTTCATATTCCACACAGATTAAGTTTTAAGATGCATCACATTTATATCCTCATGTTATATAATTCACTTGGTTCTGTTTTGTTTGATTTTTCAGAAGTTGTTATTGATAGAATTTAAATTTGATAAATTCTGAAAAATAACAAAATATGGAGAATAGTAAAGTTTTCACATTTTGTTCTTCTTTTATTTTAATTATAATGAAGATATGTTATTTTAGATATAATTAAGACATGATGGTCTTGGTTTTTAGATAAATAAGTTGAGAAATATCACTTTCACTTGCTATTAACATCTGCTAAAATGTTTGAAATGGAAACATCACGTGTGTACTCTCATCAAATGTTAACACTGTCAAGTGGTGCTGTGTCAGTTTGTTTCAAACTTGTGTAAATTGGAATTTTGGGTTGGTTTTGAACAAAAAATACTGGTATATATATTTGTTGGGAAGAGTAACTTTTAATGACATTTTGTCTTGCTTTGAATACTGTCAAAGGCTCTTAGCCGTGGGTTAATAGACTTGAAATGCCCTAGTACCTATGTTAAACTTAATCAGTTACAGTCTGATATTATGAGCCTTGAATTGTGCTCATGTATTTCACAACAGTTTTAGTTGTACTAGAATTTAATTTTCCTTCATTTTAAGCTGAGATGCATTATTACCCATATGGTGAAGCATAACCAGTGTCATATATATCATATGTGCACATGTGCACATATCACTTTTACCTAGCAACCATTGTTTCTGTATTTCGCCCTCTGTGACATCAATGAAGAGGGCTGTCACACTTGCTTACCGTGTTATACTGCACAAATGTACATGAATAAAATGGATAATAAAGAAATTATTCTCTCAAGCAAGTGTGTCATACGACTTATACGAAACTCCTGCAAAGTTATGTATTGTGAGATCGAGGGCAATATAAAATTTCACACTTGTTTCTTATAAGTTGTATGACACACTTGCTGGTGTAACAATCTCTAGATATGACTTAATGCTGTTCAAATCGGTGTTAAACCTGAGTCACTCACTAACTCTGAATAAGTTAACCTACATGACAGTAAGGTGAACAAAGACAATTAGAATTAGAACTGTGTGGATTTGCTCTGGTGTGACAAAACCATCTCTCTGCTGTGATGTGACAGAACCACGTCTATGGTCTGGTGTGATAGTTCTATAACATTGTTTGTTTCTTTCAGAAGAAGTGGCAGAACCCCATTGAGTGTCTGAACCTCACCCTGGAGGAGGTGACCCATATCCGTACTGTGCTCACCAAGGCGGAGTTGGAGTCCCTTATCACCCAGCCAGAGCTCTATTCACAGGTCGCCAAGAGCAAGGTCAGTCCGAGGCGTCATCAAAGATGAGAAACAATAATGTTTCATGCATTTCTTAATTATTGGAAATATCTGTTTGTTGTTTAATGCCACCTGCGACAATATTCAAGATTTTTCACAGTTGGATGTAGTAAAATCTAGACCAGACGATCCGTTGACTGAAATTCGGAGCAACGATGATGTAAAAGTCATGAGTCATTAGAGACTGCTGGGGACCTGTTTGACGTGAAAAGAGTCGATCTATGGTCATAATTTGGTGAAAATATGTCTCTGGATGTGATCAATATGTTTTTGATAAGGAAAGTAATAGTCTATTTATGTTACTTTTGTAGAACCCGTGAAGATCCGGGTTAGAACTGATTTTCAGTAGCCCATGCTTGTCGTAAGAGGCGACTAACAGGATCGGGTGGTCAGGCTCGCTGACTTGGTTGACACATGTCATCGGTTCCCAATTGCGCAGATTGATGCTCATGCTGTTGATCACTGGATTGGTGGTCCAGACTTGATTATTTACAGACCGCCACCATATAGCTGGAATATTGCTGAGTGCATCGTAAAACTAAACTCACTCACTCACTCACTCACTACTTTTGTAGAATCTGTGAAGGTGATGGTTAAAATGGGTCTTCAGCAACCAATGCTTGTCCTAGAAGGTGACTAATGGGATTGTCTGGTCCAGACAATTATTTACTGACCGCCATCATATACCTGGAATATTGCTGCGTTTGGCGTTAAACAACAAACAAACAAACATACAGATGGAATATTGCCACAAACAAACCTGCTTTTCTGACATTAAGGTTTGTGTTTCAGCTCTGCTTCTCTTGCAAGATCACCAAGTTTGCCCTGTTCGGAGAGTGGGGGACGAAGTGTCGGTTCTGTAAGCGGACGGTGTGCAGCAAGTGCCTTAGGAAGGTGAGGGTCTCAAAGAGTTGGTAGACTTTGAGTCATGGAGGCTCTGAATGCGGTATTCCTCAAACATATGTATCTTTAAGTGAAGGCTTTCAGTGAAGGACCAGATCTGAAAGAGGAACATGACCAGCCGTTAAGTATCAGCTGTTGTGGTGTGTTAATTTGGAAAGAAATGTTGGGAACAAACACAAACTTAAAGAATGGCATTTAGAAGTGATGCGCATGAAGGGGATATTTTTCTATTTCAGCTTCTGTAATTTGCATAACATGACATTTTGGAGTCTATTCTTACTTCTTCATCAAACTTATTGATACAGAGTTATGTTTCCTTTTTTTTCATACCCTGTATACATTTTCACTTATGGGCAGTGGGGTAGCCTGGTGGTTAAAGCACCAATGACCCCGGGTTCGATACCCCTCATGGGTAAAATGTGTGAAGCCCATTTCTGGTGTCCCCGCTATGATATTGCTGGAATATTGCTAAAAGCGGCGTAAAACTAAACTCACTCACTTTTGCACTTGTTGCAAGTGAGCTACAGTGCTTTGTCTGAATCGAGGTGAATCTGAAATCCTAGCAATGAAGAAAGTTAAACCTGATCTGGATACAAATAATCAATTATGTTCTCCGATAATGGTGTTCAGGGAGGAAGTGCTTTGGTCACAGGAACAATGGCTGCCAGACAATCTGGATGATTAGGAAATCAATAAAACAGAAAAACTACTTTCATCAATACACATTATTTCCCCCTGGTTGAAAACCGGGGGATAAAGCGATCAGCATATCTGTAGCCTGTCTGCTGGCCATTTTCACTTTCCGAAGCAGAGCTCTTAAACCAATGAATATTATTTATTGAAATTTGCTATGCAGTTACCTTTTTATGATTTCAGATTTTTGTCTTTTATTTTTTTTATTTTTGTGACAAGTTGGACTTAAACTGAAAATAACCACAACTCCAAAATTGTTGAATGATTTTGGATTAAACTGGCAATATAGTGTAGTAGTGAACTGGTGCCTTTTGATTTTGGGGGATCTTGAAATATCATGAACAGCATTATTTCTTTATTAATGAAATAAAGAGTGAACCAAAAACGTGGTATGAGTAGCCAAACTCTGGATCTGGCAGATATGTCCTCTCTGGATGACTTTTGTTTTCGTCTTGATTTTGACGCTTCATCGTTCAAGTCTATATTCTGAATGATACAAGATTATTACAATTATTACTTAGGCCAGACCAATTTTATTTCTTGTTTTACGGATCTGCCGGTCATATTTTTTCAAGAATAAGAAGAAGAAAAAAAATTTAATTATCCCCGCTCAAAAAAATAAAATCCTCATGAATTTATTGTCCAAAAATGTAAACTTACCCCCCAAAACATTTTTGATTATTTTTTGCCCCATATACACTTCATAAATTGCCAAAACTAAAATACTTTTAGTATTTTAAAGGAATATACTTCGACTGGTGATTTTTATTTTTAATTTTTTCCCTCCTGCCTTTAGGTTTTCTGAGGACAAAAATCCGTAAAACGAGAAATAAAATTGGTCTGGCCTTATTTCATGTGAGCTCATATCCATTGATGATGCGGTTTAACCATGTTGTGGTTGACTTCAGATGCATGTGCCGACCGAACACTTCAAGAACATCCCTGTGTACACATTGAGTCCGACTCCGCTCAGCCCCGAAATGAAGGAAGCCATTGAAACATACAAAAGGTAAAGTTGTGAAGTTCTGTTCATCCATGTGTGTTGTACAGTTCGAGGCATACAAAATTTGAAGCCTTGTTCTTTGTGGGTGTGTTTCTCACTGTCTGGAGCACAGGAGGCCCAGTAATATCAGGTGTCTCTGAGAGGTGGAAGTAGTTGTGTCCTTTAGGTGAGGTGAGGTGAGGTGAAATTGGGTTTAACGTCGTGCTTGAGAATATTTCGCTCATATGACGACGTGCATGTGTGTGTATGTGTATGTGCGGCTGTTTGTACTAGCCCAGACTTAAGCTGGTTTTATAGTGCTAGCCCACTGAGATACCATGCCGCAGTGAAGCATGAATACCCCACTCAGACACATTATACTGACTCTGAGCCGACCAGTCCTTGTTGTACCCATTAATGCCGAGCGCCAGGCAGGGACCAACAAGTACCATACAAGTCTTTTGGTATGACACGGCCGGGGATCGAACACGCGACCTTCCGCTCTCCGTGTCCTTTAGGAATCATGGAGTCTAGATTTGTGAGTTCAAATGCAGGTTTACCTTAATAATGTAGTTGGTTGGGTGGTTGCTTAACACTGCACTCAGCAATATTCCAGCTATATGGCAGAGGTCAGTAAATAATCGAGTCTGGACCAGACAATCCAGTGATCAACCGCATGAACATCGATCTACACAACTGGGATACAATGTCGTGTCAACCAAGTCAGCCAGCCTGACCACCCGATCCCGTTAGGTACCTCTTACGACAAGCAGGGGTTGCTGAAGATCAGTTCTAACAAAGATCTTCATGGGTACCCTGATTATGTATATTTAAGGGGGTATTAAGGGGGTATGGCTGGGCGAGTATTCTTTATTTACCCCTGTAAATTGCTAAAAGTGACGTAAAACCATACTCACTCACATATAGCTGTGGTAATGTTGGCATTGTTGGTTTGTCTGGTCCAGACATGATTATCTGCATGCCACTGGAATAGGTGGAATATTGCAGAGTGTGGCATTATACAACAGAACAAAACAGTGATTCTGAGCGCTATAGATGAAGACAAAACTAATGACGCCAATGTTCTATTTCAGTTTAAGTCCCACGGGGTCATCTCCACCCACACCTGCTGTTCCGAGGAGACCCAATCTCGACAACCGCCCTGGCCGCAAGAAACCCCTGCAAAGGTCCCAGTCCATGCTAATCAAACCCGTCACCGCTAAAGTGACGAAAGGGCCCCTAATGAGCATATGCTGTGATTGTAAGGATATGGTCACCGAGATCGTGAGAGCAGGTCGCACATCCATTTCTTTGATCAACCAGGGTAAAGATCCTACCACGGAAGTGAGGCTCAACCTCGTCAAATGAGGCTAGGTGGGATCTTGTGCTACTGTGCTAATACAAATTGTGAGAGATGACTCGGGTTCTACTGAGATGAACATTTGTGAAACATGCCTGGGAAAGATTTGGGTACATTTTCACTGATGGATAAGCGGAGTCTGTGTTAGAACAGTCAAGAAAATTGGACTAGTGATTTTCAGTGTGTGAAAATGGCTGAAATTTGGACATGGGATCTGAATATTCCGTGGTGCGAATGACAACTGGATACATGGATTAAATGGATATGATGAAAAACATGAAGCAAAGGTGATCCCTATTGTTTGGAAGTGATATCTGACATTTTCTTCAACCAGAAGTTTGTTGCCAGGCGATCCTCCAAACAAGGAAGGCTATATTGTGTGAAAATTAAGACACAGTTTAATTTTTCTTTGAATGAAAAAAACCCACACCAAGTGAAATCCAAGATGGATGCTTATCACATTTTGACTTCTCAAATCCAGAAATTGTTTGTTTGGATGTTTGCCATATTCTCTGAATTATATTGTTTTTTTAAGTTATTTAATGTTTCCATGTAGTTTCATTTAAGATTAGTGTTGCAGTTAAGACAAGTAGTTTAAGTGATTACAAGAAAACGAAACCAGTTCTGAAGAATTATTTAAAGCCAAAGAACATGAAATTTGCAATTTCAGTTTAGTCCCATTTTAGAATTATGTGAATAGTTTTGCTTCAAGGAAAAATAGTATGTTATCGAGCACAATTAGCGAAAATGCCTGTCTCAGATAGAAGGAAGAATATTTAGTGCTTTGTATTATTGCAAATCCAAGATTTGTTTCAGAGGAAAGGGCACCAAATATTATAACATTTACCACTATGCTGAAATCTGTAAAACAGAAGTTGCTGTGGTTGTTTTCAACAAATCTTGAATCTCAAGCTGATGTATCTAATCACGACATGGTAAAAAATTTGTTGATATATTTATATAGCACATTCGTCTTGGTATAGTCAACCATTCAGTTTTTCTCAGTACAATCAGGTTTGGTTTCCCAATAGAAAAAAAATCATGCTAACATAATCAATGTACATTTTTGTGAATATATGGAAAGCTTTTGTTTTAAGAGATGTTTTTGTAACTATAGCAACGTGTGAATAACCAAGTTACCATAGCAACCACATTCTTCACCTTGACATGGTGACCTTCAGGATTAAGAAAAGGCAAAAAAACATTACAAATGGGGGATAAAAAATATGACACTGATTTAAGATTGTGTTTCTATGGAAACCTTGACATTGTCAACCCCTGTAATTCTAGACAATTATGAAATGTATATCTGATATTACTTTGACCCATTATTGAGTTATACTTACAGATAATGTTAATGGAATACAACCATCTGGATTATGTCACCTTCAACGCAGTGCTATTGTTTTGGGGTTTTTAGGAAAAAATACCAAATTTATTCCATTCATTTATTTTCTACCCTAATTATTTAGGGGTGGTGGGGTAGCCAAGTGGTTAAAGCATTCACTCGTCATGCCGAAGACCCGGGTTCGTTTCCCCACATGGGTACAATGTGTGAAGCCCATTTCTGGTGTCCCCCGCTGGAATATTGCTAAAAGCGGTGTAATACTAAACTCACTCACTCTAATTATTTAATAATCTCTTCATCATACAATTTGTATGATAGGTAAAAATATCAATAAATCAAGTAAACTACATGACATCTGACATGATGCCAATGACATTCATGTGTGCTTTGCCAATTAACTGGAAGGTCACCATTTAACCCGATAGTTGTACTGTACATAGATTTTATTCAGGACCCGTAGTCTTCCAAGTATTTCACAACGCACGTACAAGTTTTAGAACTGTTGATCTAGCTAGGGCTTTCATATGATTCTCACAGAGATGTTGGTTTGAGTGATGGACGTTTCCTCATACAGTTTCCATACCGATTTGGAAATATATCGTATGATCTTTGAAGAATCCTTTTTGTGTTTGTTGTAGGTCAGTCATCCAATGGATGGCAATGAATTCTGGGAATGGTTCCCTTCCTTTTTTTATTTGTAAGGCTTTTACCATGTGAGTTCCAATTTTGAAAAGATTCACATGTACATCAAGAATTTGTTAATTGTTGGTTCACATAGTGGAAAAGCTGAAAAAAATTATTATATGGAGTTGTGTCCCTTACCATGACAGGATCTGATTTTTCAAAACCCATATTCAGCCTGTTATGAGCCAGAGTGGTACATGTCATCAATTTTGTGGTTTCTACCATCCTTAAACTGACAGGATTTAACTGAAATAATCTTCATAGTAGCGTGAAACCTAAATCACTCACTCACTATTTGCAGTTGCTGCGCTAAAGGTCATCATTGTCGTAGGAGGCTACAAAGTGGTTTGGGTGGTCAGGGTTGTTGACTCAGTTGATGCGTGTCTTCGGTTTAGAATTGTGTAGATTGATGCTCATGATGTCAGTCACTGGATTATCCGACCCAGCCTTGAATATTTACTCACTGCCGTAACTGGAATATTGTTGATTTAGTGTTAAACAACACACAAGATGTTGTAAATACAGCCATTATTCATGGTTGTTTCACTCTGATAATGAAAATGCAGCGGAGATGTCATCAAAACAACTGAATACGTGCTTGCCAAGCAATATTAAGTCAAATCCATCAGTTAAATCAAACAAAATATACCCAAAAGTGTTTCTCAAAGTCACAGATAATGACGAAGGAATCAAAATATTTTAGGATCTTATCTGCCAAATTTGCTGTCAAAAAGATACTTTAATTATTTGTTTGTAGGAATGCAACGTCAAGTGTTTTCTTTCATCAATATTTGGTTTTTACAACAGTCACTCTTTGGTGTCCGAAGATACGAAAACTAATGTTAGAAAGGGTACTCAGATGTCATTAGTTAGCTGAAGATCCGGGTTCGATTCCCCACATGGGTACAATGTGTGAAGCCCATTTCTGGTGTTCCCTACTGTGATATTGCTTGAATATTGCTAAAATCGGCATAAAACCATACTCACTCACTCAACAGCCCAGTCATCTGAGGAACAGGATTCGCTGTCCAGAGTTGTCCCTTAGATATTTCAGAAGCCTGTTAATGTTTGAATCCCCATTTATTCTGATTGAGTTTCTGGGTTTGTCAGTACCAAACTTGTGGGTTTCACCACAGTGGTAAATGTCTGAGACCTGCATCACTTTGGACTTTCCTCATCACCAAGCAGACATACCGTGATATAACTGAAACACAGCTAACAACAACAGGGGCAATGGGGTAGCCTAGTGGTTAAAGCATTTGCCCGTCACGCCGATGACCCGAGTTCAATTCCCCACAAGGGTACAATGTGTGAAGCCCATTTCTGGTGCCCCTGCCATGAATTTGCTGGAATATTGCCAAAACTGGCATAAAAACATACTCACTCACTCACTCACTCACTCACTCTGCAAGAGCTAATCAAACTCGCTCACTCTCTCTGAACCCTGACAGAGATCTTTAGCCTCTGCCTTTGAGAAACACTGATGACATATATGAATTGGAGCAATAATTGTTATGACTAGGAGCCCTTTGTATAGGCTGAAATATATGTTGCTTGTTGGGTACTAGTCACATGACTGTCTATATTAATATTGCTGTTTTACATGTTTATTTATTGTACATTGTTTTAGATTCTAAAATGTTATCCTATAGATTTTAATCACCAGTGACCCTCACAGACATATCTGCATGTTCCTCATCATCACCACTCCTAATATTTTAGTTCCACTTTCCATCACTATGCTAGTTACGTTTGTAAGTAGAGCTTGATGTTGGCAAATTATGTATATCTCAGGAAAACGTTTCAGTTAGATGTGCTTACATTCTATTTCCTAGCCATGTTTTGCCAGTTTATTTTGCCCAATTTACCGAGTTGTGAATTGCTTCAGTTTGTTGCATTTGATTTGTTTGTATTGACTTGACAATGGATTTTTTATCCCACACTTTTAATACAGAAAGAGGTTGTGCAGCGAATAGCACAGAACTGATTGAAGGGAGGTAACTCTCAGAAATGCTGTGTGATTTTCAGACTACTGCCTTGTTTGAAATAGGGAGGATTATTTTTATCTCTGTTTTTCATGTGATGGAATTGTTAAATTACTAACTGGATGGACACAAATATAGACTTTCACAAGTAAGTATAAGGGCACTAATTAATGCCAACAGTGACTACAATACCTAAATCTGGAATGCCTTTTTAATTGCTGCTTATGCAACATCACAGTGGACGAGAAAATAACTAACCAAATTTTCTGGGGTAAAAGACTGTGAAAGGTGGAACTAGGGGCAACCAAGGGGGCAACTATTGTTGGTGTCCCTCCAGAAACAAAATGGATTTGTATGTTATTTTCTTTGTCATTCTAGTGACTCTGTTAGCTTAGAGATATCAGAAAACCTTGTCCTAGTACAAATACAATTCTGAAAGTATGCATTCAGCCAAGATAAAATCATGTTTTTGTTGCTTTTAGGTTTCAGGGAAATACTGTTTGCAGTTATTTTTAAGCTCTGTGAATTGCATGATTCATAATCATAAAATTGACTCACAAACTAATACAAGTGTACTTCATTATTCAATTTTTTATTTTTTTATTTAAACTAGAAATATATCCTATATTTTCACAAAATAAGCTTAAATGTATCAGTGTCACTATGGGTGAAGGTTAAGGAATGTAAATCATGAAGTTAATATATCACTTTAATACAGGTTTCACCCCTGGCTTAAATGTGTCATGAAATTCCTGCGAGTACTTTATCAACTAATCAGCCGACGTATGTCATTGTTTTTACCTGTCCACAGTAAACATATGACAATAAACTTGAATATGTTGAGGTAAATGCTTGCATTAATTTCATGATTTACAGTACGTCATAGTATAAGCTCATAGATGGATTTGTATATGATATACTTTTCACATCATTGTGCTATAATTTGTGAGGTTTTATTGCTCTCTTTTCGTTTCATGATAACTACATTAGTGATAAAAGTCAACTAGGGCGTTTCATTCATCTGTGCCAGTATCATCCTGGCTGAGTAACATGAGTTAGTTATTCAGTTGTCAGGAAAGTAATATTCAGAAAAGCAAACACTGTGTCGCATTCCAGATAAATGTACATACTGTATGTTCTGTAATTTGCACCACAGTGCTGAGAAATTAGGTAGGTTGTCGGAATATTGGCAGTTCATTTTCTTGATGATAAAGCATTGCAGCTTATGAAATATAACCAAATTGTTTGTTTTAAACTAAGCTTCTGTAGTAGATCTGGATGTCTGATTGTTCTCTGTATTCTGATTCATATCTTGAATGAATCGTTACATTTCTACTTCATCCTTTCAGGAAAGTTTGTCTTTTCAAAACTGGCATATGTTTTGGACTTTCCTATATTTGTTGCATTTTCTGCTATTAACTTTTTACAGTTCATCCTGAATTTAATTATTTTTTAAATTGTAAAAGATCTGACAGTTGTGAAATGTGATTAAGATTGTGAATCTGCTATTTTTACAATCTGTGAGATTGTAAGATAGCACTGCCTCAGTTACATATTGTGATATAAAAATCAGGGTTAGACATTAGGAATGGTGAATAGTTAATTGTTCTAGTTCTGGATTTGCACAGGTAGATCAAAAGGTAATTCTAACCCTGTACCAGTGTGATCAAAATAGTTAGCTGTAGTTGTGATACAAGGGTACACTCTTGGTACAGTTTATAGATCAAAATATGTTGTCATCAAAATAGTATTTGTGTTTAAGAATCAAACGTAGCCCCTGCTACATTCCTTACAACTTCTTTATGTGATATTGAATTGGTTGTGATTAAATTATTGGATATGATTGATGCAAGATGGTAAGGTCAAGTGAAACCCTAATCGTTATTGTGTCTGTATGTTCTGTGAATTTATCAAAAAAGTGATGATCCCAATGACAATAATTGTTGGATTATTACATTTCATATGTTTTATCAATGAAATTTTATTTATTTTATATTCTAAATCGGTTGTCTAAAATACAAAGGGAAATGTACAAAATACTCAAGGCAGTGTCATGCTTTCAAAGTCAATGAGGAGTGATGCTTGTTTCCTTTACATACTTGACACATGTATGCTTGAAATTGATTTCTGCTCAATACAAGCCACTATGTTCGACAATGACGATGTATTATGTTTGACATTCAACGATCTCGTGTCAGTAAGAGAAAATACACATTTCCACATCACTACTTACAGTGTTTGCATTGTTAACGTTTTCTCTTGCCCTTTTTCATTCCATGTTGCTAGACTTGACATTTAGTGGAAGCAGTTGTGTGGATACTATTACATGTTTCTATGGTGACCACTATGTCAGGAGCTGACATTTCATACCATAATGTAAATACTCATCCTGATATTATCAACAAATAAATCAAATACATAATTGCCGAGTTAGTTTTATTTGTTCATTGACCTTGGGAAGAATGACCTTCCTGGAATTGACCTGGAGCCATCTGTTATCTTGTGCATCTGAAACATCAGAACACCGTTATTGATCACATACTACAGAAAAGGAAACAACTTAGCTAGTTGAGAAGCAGATGAGAGTGGAATCTCTACCTGTTATTATGAGTGAGTGAGTGTTTAAGGTTGCTGTGTACAGTATTTCAATTATATCATGGTGTGTCAGCTCATGGGAGCAAAGGGCGATGGGGTATCCTAGTGGTTAAAGCTTTCGCTCCTCTCGCCAATGCCCAGGTTCGATTCCCCACCTGGGTAATGTGTGAAGCCCATTTCTGGTGTCCCCGCCGTGATATTGTTGGAATATAAAAGCGGCGGAAAACCCACGCAGTCACTCACTCAGGGGGCAAAGCAACGTTGCACAGTAAGTTGTGGCGCCTACAGAAAAAAACCAGCCTAACTGTAGATGACGACTGAAACATGCTAAAAGGCTGTTATCAAAATGTCTACAAAAATATATCTGAGCTAGCTAGCATTCATGAACTGCAGCCGATAGTTAAATATTTATAAGTTTGTTGTTTGAAGCCTAATTTAGCATTGTGACATTTCCTAAACAACATGCAGTCTGTGTAGGATGATGTACAGTCACGGAGTTGCTGATCTTGACAACTCAAACATTCAGTCGCAACAGCAAGCATATGCTGCTGGGGACATTTTCTGACCTGTAGTCCCAACTGCTCACCTGTTATATAGATAAGATAAGACTGTGTCGCTGTTCATTCTGTGTGAAACTGTTTCAAATTGCTTTCAAAATTGTTTGTTGTTTATTGCCGCAGACAGCAATGTTCAAGCTATATGGCGGCGATCTGTAAATAATCCGAGTGTGGACCAGACAATCTAGTGATCAACACCATGAACATACATCTGCAATAGGGATACAATGACATGTGTCAACCAAGTCAGCGAGCCTGAGCACCTGATCCCGTTAGTCGCCCCTTACATGCATCTGTTGCTGAAGACCAGAGGCTTCAACCTGCATTTCAAAAGGGTAGTCAGTACAATGACAAGCAATGGCTCCCTACCCTGGTTTACAGTAGACACCATTGACGTTCCCTTGGCAGAAGCAGACACGCTTGCATCTGTTAATCTTGTCATAGCTCTCAAACTTCTCCCCAAACTGCCAAAATCGGCCTTCAAACTCGCAGGGATCAAACTCTGCAACATAACATTTTGTCCAAAGATCAACCATTTGTAGATAAAAAAAAGGTCTGCTGGTGTAAAACTAAGAAACATCCTGAGATTCACAACGTGGGCGAGGGTATCTCAACTCTGCAGTCACCAATGTTCCAGCAATCAAGGTAGCAGTAAAAAGCCATGTCACGACCAGACATGCCAGTGACTGCAAGCTTGAGCACAGTTCCCTCCCTTCTGAGAACGATGACATATGTTTTGCCAGGTCAGCAAGTCTGCCCGTCAGTTCCTTACAAGTAATTTCTTAAAGCATAAAATTCTCTGGACCTAGGCAGATTTACTTGAGTGGAGGGCTATTCTTTTCACAAATGAAGACTACTCAATTTACTTACGTTGTCCAGGTTGCAGGGCCTGTTGACCCTTCTGACTCCCTGAAACAGTATATAACATACAGCTAGAACCTTACCTTCATCCATGACAGAAATCTAAATCACATATTTTAACCACCAAAAGAGATCTCATCTATATACTGGAATGTTCTTTTGAAGTTTGAAATACGTCTTCAATACATCATAAGCTTTAATGCACTATGCTCTTTCATCACCTGTGCTGTGGATAAATCAATTTGCTTTGCAGTGTCGTCACTGTTTTAAGCTAAAGAATCAAACCATGGAGGAGGGAAACATTTGACACAGACTAATCAGAAGTCAGTTTACATCACACGCAAACATAAAAGGGTCGGATACAGCTTTATGAAAGTGTGTGTGTGTGTGCGTGCACACTTCATTTTCATGAGAGAGCTTCAGTGGTCATTCAATAAACTTTCAGGACAAAAGGGGTGTTGGTGTGTGTGTGTGTGCGTGATGTGTGTGTGGTGTGCGTATGTGTATGTGTGCATGTGTGTGGTGCACACTTCATTTTCACGAGAGTTTCAGTGGTCATTTCATAAACTTTCAGGACAAAAGGGGTGTGGGGCCCGGGTGTGTGCACCCCTGCATGCACACGCACGCGCACGCACGCACGCACGCACACACACACACACACGCACTGGATCCGCCTATGACATGATGATGCCATGCCTTGTGGTATCTACTCTACACACTGCCTCCACGTCAACAATGCTTGGGTTTGAATGTAGATGTGGGTAGGGTGGTTTGGATCTGTGTAGATTTGTGAGTTGGGTGGGTGGTCTAAGGTCATCGTAACTCCCATACTTTAACATAGACTTACGACAGTCGTAGCGCTACGATCGCTTTGTGAAACGGACCTCAGCTCCGGGGATCCTGCTAGTGATGAGATTGGTATGCAACCTATGGACCAGCAATTATGAGATTGGGGGTCTTTACAGAGTTGATGTTACCCCTAGTGAACAGTACATTCATCCTGTAAACCCAAAGGAACCTATTCATCTGACCACGACCCAGTAGATTACCAGATGGTGGAAAAATGATTTGCGTATATACACCAAAAAGTGTCAAAACCTGACGTGTAGCACTGAACAATAGACTTCGGTTCAAATGTGCCTCTGTTCAAACAACAGGAGGATATATGAGGTGGATGTAAAACCTTCTAGCACTGTAGGCAGTATGGGTTGCATACTTCCCAGGGAGATGAGAATGATAACTGGAATCCACACCGATCCACTGATTTGGGGACAATTGTAACAGCGCATGTGCAGATACGTGCAGCATATAAATGTCTTTATCTTGCCTCACACATAAATGTCGTTTTCTGATTGGCTGAGCCAATCAATGAACCTCGCTTGCAAGCGAGTAACATTTTCTATGTTACCCGCTGGAAATGCCGAACTGTGGGAATTCGTTTGGAACTTCGTGTTAGCAGTGTTTGGGTTGTTGCCTAACTCCGGTACTCCTTATCATGACCCAATACCCGTGCTTCAAACAGTTCAAAATCAACATTGAGGTGTTAGGTAAGATAAATACGTTGTTCACTGGTCCCTCAGGACCCATGAGTTGATGTATCCTCGATGTTTGTTTATGTTCCCCTTCGGGCTCAGGGAACATAAACAAATATCGAGGGTACATCAACCCATGTCCCCCTCGTAACCAGTGAACAACTTATAATGTGCATCTATATGATAATATAATTTGACATGTGAGTTCATCATGTCCTCATTTCAATGGCGGACAAAATTAGGCACATGTCACCAAGACACCGGATGTGGGCCCAATGCATTCACAAGTGATGGAGGAATGTAGTAAATACACCCACAACGAAATGACGAAGCTGATACTTGAAAGAAAAACAATAACAGGGACAGGACATGCTGTAATCCAATGGCCTGCTACATGCCTGTAGTGATGGGTTTGGTTTATGGTCCCGTGAATTGAGCATTTTCAAGATTCAGTAACACAACTCTTCACAAAAAGATGATCTCTGTTGTAGGGGAGACCGGGGTAACGCGGGGCAATTGTAACAAGGGCGATTACTCTAAAAGTTTTCGCTCAAGCATAATGTAGGTGAGTAGAGTTATTTCCCTTCGCTTTCCTGCGGTACACATCCGGGCGTTTTTCAGCTGCTCGCTCATGGCGAGATACAGTAGACGAAAAATCCTTTTTTACATAAGAAAGTAAATTTTTCACAAAACGTAATAAAACGTTCTTAATGCAGTAAATGTTGCTTGGTATGAAATTAACTTTTCAAGTGTAAAATTGAGGTATAACGACTTATTTTGAAGTAGAAATATTTGAGAAGCCCAACGTTGGCTACTAGCATCCAATTGTAACAATTTTCCCCCATGCAATTTTCCATATGTTATGATAATGAAGCAAATTATGTCCGATAAACTTTGTGAGCGGTCGACTAATATCGAATTACAAGAACTTAAGTAAAAAGTGTAACACTATTTACCCCGGTCTCCCCTACTGTACATCTCTAGGACAATCAAGAAGGTTTTCATGAACTGTCAGAACGGTGGGGTAGCCTAGTGGTTAAAGAATTAGCTCGTCACGTCTAAGACCCAGGTTCGATTCCCGCATAGGTACAATGTATGAAACCCATTTCTGGTGTATATAGCTGGAATATTGCTAAAAGCGGCATAAAGCTAAACTCACTCTCTCATGAACTGGCTATGAAAAGTGCCACCACCAGCTACTGAACAAACACTTCAGCTACATTGTGAGTAGAGATGATGGGTCACTGGAGGGAGCTATGCACGCTTGATAACCCTAGCAACCATGTTGCTAAAACAGGGCATTGTCTCAGTGGCATATCTTGCAACACTGTTACACAGTATGGATACTGCGACATGTTTGAAAAGCTTGTGGAACTGCGTCGTATACAGAGATCCTGCAGCCATGACCGTCATATGTCTATGTTAAAGTATGGGAGTTAGAGCACCTTGGCTATGTTTCAATATTTCACAGCATATTGGTCAAATCAGTGTCGGAGTTAATCACAAGCCAGCAGCATATTGGCTCACAAACCCACAATCAGCAGATGCTGGCATGGTCAAGGGAACAATTCTGTACAGGCAACAATGCATTTGAGACCGATTTCACAGTGACATGCAACAACTAGGTATAAAGAACAATAATTAAATGGGTACTGGCCCAGTGATAATTATTCCTTTAACACTACATAATCATTGATGCTGGTGTTTTTCCTCCTAAAGTGTTAAAACACAGTAACTTTGAACAAACTGAACAGGTGTTATGTGTTCAAGGAATAGTTTTTTTAGGTTTTATGACTTGATCACAGCAACGTTCTAACCTGGAGCTGGAATAGCCAGGGCAGTAGTCAACAAAACGGTGACCATGATTGAACACATCCTGATGCTGACAGAGGTCATGACTGAACAAAAATGAAACAGTATTTTAACAAATATATATTTTAAATTAAACCTTTATTTGAAAAAAATGCAAAAAAACATTTCCAGATAAAGAATGTGATATGATCAGACAAGATACATCTATACAGGAATAGGAATAGGAACACAAAATCTTATAAAACTACTATGGAAATATAACTGAATCAAGAATTGTTTTCGTAGAATGTGATCCAAATACCTCAAAATCCAAATTACCATAAACCAATAAGATACGAATAGAAATGATTTATCTGATTTTGCAAACGTCAAAATAAAACAGTAAATTGAATCCTATCCATATCGTCTGAATATATCCACAATATCTACCTGGTGTCCTGAGTTGTCACAGCTCCGATGGACCTGGATCTCCAACTGACAATCCAGGTATGGTGGGCAGACTGACACCCATGTACATACATCCTCCCTTCTCCTGAGTGAAATGTTTGGTAAATTTCCTCATCCAAAATACATTGTTCAGGCTGACACGGCATAAGGGGACTAAACCCAGACAAACTTGCAGCCTGAGCCCTAGAACCTGTACTGACATATCAAGTTAAAACAAAGAAGAAGAAGCTGAAACCCCCTGTTTGTTGATGCTGTAAAATTCTAAAATTCCACTTAAAGGTATCAGAAAAATTGATTTAACCTGTTTTAAAACACATTGTCTGCTCTCCCTAATTTCACTTTGTATTCAGATATTTTTGTTAGTTGTATAACTCCACTCATCAGAATATCAGCCCTATGACAACAGTCGTGTATGATTGAGTCTGGAACAGACAATCCAGTGATTGATGTTATGAGTGCAACCCATACTGTTGGGGTACGATGACATGCTATCATCCAAGTCATCGAGTCTGACCACCTGTCCCAGTTGGTCGCCCCCAGAGGTACAGATAAGCTGCGTATCTGCGTAAATTAAGCAAATATTTATGTGAAAACTCAATTCCTATTAAGTCTATTGCGTACAAGTACGCTTGAATTTTGGTAAATACTCAATAAATGTGATCTTACATGCGTACACACGCAAATGTCAAATCTTAGCTTGCGTACCGGTGGAGAGATACAATAATTGAGGTATACTGAGAGGTTCTATTTCAGGACATGAACTTGACAACTTGCAGTCTTTCTTATCGTTTCTCATATCACAGATCAAATATAAATAACAAACACCAACATTTGAACTTTATTATATTTTTTAAAATTAATGGAAAACGGCAAAATACCCAATTGAGTTTGAGTGAGGTGAGTACAATTTATTTGGTTACTCAAAGGAAAATTAGGATACCCAATTGAGATGAACACAAGCGAGTACATAACTCAATTGCCCAAAAAGTTATCTGTAGCTCTGCGCCCCTTATGGGTGCGGCGGGGTAGCCTAGTGGTTAAGGTGTTCGTTCGTCACGCCGAAGACCCGGGTTCGATTCCCCACATGGGTACAATGTGTGAAGCCCATTTCTGGTGTCCCCTGCCGTGATATTGCTGGAGTATTTCCAAAAGCGGCGTAAAACCAAACTCACTCACTAAATTTCTCACACTGTTAGCATTTTGTAAATCGAAACTAATAAATAAACTTAAGTTATTTGAATAAATCATGTGGGGCTTATATTTCTTGGGCTTTGATAAAATCTATACAACTATAGATATATACAAAGTATCTACATCATCTGTACAAATGTGAGGTTCTAAAATATCCATTTACATTGACGGCGAGCCAGGATGCCACACAGTGAAAGGGAGATAACTCTGTAGTGTACACTTGTGACCTAATATTAATATCCTAACATTTCAGCAGATCAGTCTTGACTTTTTCAATATGTGCGAGTATGGGAATTCTGGTGCTGTTCAGCAAAGCAACCATGTCAAACTAGTCCATACTTTAATACAGATTTATGACAATTATGTCATAAAAGGAATGTGTAATTAATTTTTCTAAATTTTCAATTTGTTCAATCAAGTCATGTTCTTTATTGCAGTCCTTATTTTTGACATATGATGAGTAGGATATGGATTTTCCTCTTACTTCCATTAAGAGAGTTTCTGAAAACAGTTGATCACTTATTAAAAATTGAAACATTTCTTGTACACATGCAAGCTGAATTCTGCTTTACCAAATATTGCTCGGTTCATAAGTGAGATGAGATTGAGATAAAGTATTGAAAAATGTATATACTTTAATAAAAACTGTAATGCCGAATTTTATTCTAAATAGCTCATGTATATCATGGTTTATTCAAAGACGACTGAATTATTATTTTCTTAATCAATTTGTTTGATAATTAAAAAATAACCATGTGCATGTGTGAATGCTGAGTGAATCGTTTGTCTTGTTTCATAAAAATATACACCTGTATCCCATTGGACTTATTTCACATATTCTGACTTTGTAGATCCCTGGCTGCTGAGTCATGTCTGAAACAGGGTTTCAGGAATATAATTTAAATTACAAAATGTGTAAAATGGGGAACAATGCACGCAAGAACTTCTGTTTGTTGTTTAACGCAACACTCAATAAATAATCGAGTCTGCACAAGACAATCCAGTGATTAACAGCATGAGCATCAATCTACGCAATTAAGATTCGATGACATGTGTCAGCCAAGTCAGCGAGCCTGACCACGCGATCCCGTTAGTCGCCTCGTATGACAAGCATGTTCTTATAGCAGTTACTATTACACGCCCAAATTTGACATTTAATTTCCTAATATGAGACTGTCTGGTAATAAGCAAAGCTAAGGGAGAACTCCAGGATGTATACCTCCATGATAATGTTCTTTATAAGCAGCAGCATTTGATCATGTTAGCTGTATATACGCTTAGAAAAAATACATCTCTACCCCGATTCACAACGGACGTAATTAATTGGAAACAAAACTGCAATATTTTATCTTCTTAACAGAACACCCCTGCCAATCCATTCTTCGCATATGATACCATTTATATTTACCTTAATACATGTGCTAAAGACAAAATTGACTAAGTGAGTGTTCCTAGTCTCCATTATTCTATCTTGGTCTATTTATATATTTTAGGGAATAGGCAGTAGGGAAAATAATGTGGTTCAGGGACTGGGAGGGACTACCAAGTTCGTTCTAAGTCAAGGCAGTAATTATGCAGTGGCCTGCGAGTGTCATGTTTAGTGAATAAGTACACATCTTATCTACATATGTATATCTGACTTATTGTCTTATAATATGCATTTTAATGAATTCTAAACACGCTTATGGGTTATGGTGATGTAGCATTTAGGCTGTGAGCTCATTTCATGTTTAGACCCAAAACGTGTTTAGATGCAGCACACGAAATGTGTTCAACATTTCTGATTTAACACATTCCTAAACATGTTTAGATCTAAGCATGTCTTCATATTCTAAAGACTGAGTGTAGGCACACTGAATGTATTTAATCTGGGTGTATTTAATCTGTGTAGGCGGGCTGAGCGTAGGCTATCAAGGAGTAGGCACTGAAGGTGTAGGTTATCTGTGTGTAGGCACACTGAATGTATGCAATCTAGGTGTAGGCGATGTGGGTTGGGTTATCTGTGTGTAGGCAATCTAGGTGGAGGCAAGCTGAATGTAGGTAATCTGGGTGTAGGTGCTCTGTGTGTAGGTTATCCAGATGTAGGCGCACTGATTGTAGGTAATCCGGGTGTAGGCACACTGAATGTAGGTAATCTGTGTGTAGGCACCTTTGAGTCCACTGAATGTAGGTTAAATATTATTATTAATGTAGGTTATTGAATCATAACCCAGCTAGTAGCAAACTCTTCGTTTGAATGTAGGTAATCTGTGTGTAGGCTACACTGTATGTAGGCACACTAAATGTAGGTAGGTAATCTGTGTGTAGGCACACTGATTGTAGGTAATGTGTAGGTGAATGTGGTAACCTGTGTAGGCACACTGAATAGGTAGGTAATGTGTGTAGGCACACTGAATGTAGGTAATCTGTGTAATGTGTGTAGGCACACTGAATGAGGTAATGGAGGCACAGTATGTAGGTAATGTGTGTAGGCACACTGTGTAGGTGCACTGAATGGAAGTAATCTGTGTGTAGAGGCACTAAATGTGATTGTACACACAAGATTGCAGATTAATCTAAAATATTTGTACATATGTGGTAGTAATGTGTGTAGGCACTGAATATCTTGCTTTGTAGTGAATGTAGGTAATGTGTGAAGATTTGATCACACTGATGTAGGTAATGTGTGTAAGGCACAAGAAGGTAATGTGATTCACACTGCATGGTAGGTACTTTGTGTTGAATGGATTGTTGTAGGTGCACTTAGATTGCAGATTCTATTTTGTACATATGTGGGGGCTCACTGAATGTGTAGCTTTCTGTGTAGTATGGAGATGATCATGCACATGAAGTCATTCATCTACTTTTTTGTTTGTTGTTTGCACTTAACAATATTCCAATTGAGTCTGGACCAGACAATCCAGTGTTCAACAGCATGAGCATCATTCCACGCAATATTGGTATACGATTACATGTGACATCCAAGCCAGCGAGTCTGACCTCCCGTCACTAGCTGAAGACCAATTCTAACCTGGATCTTCACGTGTCTTTCATCTACTGTGTGTGACCAAATGATGCTAGCTTTTCAGTAAGAGACAGGAATTAATGAATCGTGTTGCCTGGATTGATGGATCATGGATCAAACTGACCAATGGCGTGTCTTTCTCAACAGGCCACTGTGACATACCAGGAATTCTGCTGAACAACAAATAACAAACACATATATACATGTAGATATTTTATATCAATATAACAGTCCTGAATTAAACAGAAACAAGATATTTACAGATCCATGATCAACAGTGTAATTATATAACATGACTCAAGTAACCCGGAAGCCCATCACATCAGCCATACATCAGTCGCCATCATAAATACATCCCTGTGAAGTCTCACAGTCTCTTAGCCAGCATACATCTTTTACCCAATAGCATCCACTCAGCATATTCCATTATCTTTGTTATACACCATGCCACAATGAGGCAGTGATATGGCATATCACTGTAATCTGCATGCTGACCAATTCCACCATACATACTTTGTACAACTTAATTACATATATGTGTAAATTTACATTGGTGTGGAAGCATGTAATTTTCAGGACGGACATCTGTACATATTTTACAAGTCATTGACAAAAGTAATTCTTCAATATAACTTAATATTTTAATCAATGAAATATTCATGATCATAAACAAAGAAATATTCATTATCATAAACAATAATAAACATGTAGAATCTGTGCTATGGACAAGAGGTTTCGAACATCCATTGCATAAAAAGTACTGGAGCCCAATCCACAATGTGTTTATATGAGGTGGCCATAGCTTCCATGATCAAACAAATGTTTGACTGTTGTAGCTCTTGAAACACTTAGTGGGTTCAGCTCTATGGCCCTGTTTGTAATTATATAACATGACTCAAGTAACCCGAAGCCCATCACATCAGCCATACATCAGTCGCCATCATTAATACATCCCTGTGAAGTCTCACAGTCTCTTAGCCAGCATACATCTTTTACCCAATAGCATCGACTCAGCATATTCCATTATCTTTGTTATACACCATGCCACAATGAGGTAGTGATATGGCATATCACTGTAATCTGCATGCTGACTGATTCCACCATACATACTTTGTACAACTTAATTATATGTGTAAATTTACATTGGTGTGGAAGCATGTAATTTTCAGAACGGACATCTGTACATATTTTACAAGTCATTGACAAAAGTAATTCTTCAATATAACTTAATATTTTAATCAATGAAATATCCATGATCATAAACAAAGACATATTCATTATCATAAACAATAATAAACATGTAGAATCTGTGCTATGGACAAAAGGTTTCGAACATCCATTGCATAAAAAGTACTGGAGCCCAATCCACAATGTGTTTATATGAGGTGGCCATAGCTTCCATGATCAAACAAATGTTTGACTGTTGTAGCTCTTGAAACACTTAGTGGGTTCAGCTCTATGGCCCTGTTTACAAAGCGATCATGGCACTATGACACATCTCCTATGGTTAATACTGACTGACTGACTGAGTTTGGTTTTACGCCGCTTTTAGCACTATTCCAGCTACATCAAGGCGGGGAAACACCAGAAATGGGCTTCACACATTGTACCCATGTGGGGATTTGAACCCGGGTCTTCGGCGTGATGAGCCACCGCTTTAACCACTTGGCTACCCCACTGCCCCTATGGTTAATAAAACTTGCCACAGTTGTAGGGCTACAACCTCTTTGTGAAACAGGACCAAGGATGGCATATATATACAAATTTGAGTATATTATCAGTGTTCGAAATACCTGCCTGCCCGACCGCCCGGGACAGGTTATTTTCAACTGCCACATTCTCAAATTCACCTGCCCGACGGTCGGGTTAAAACTAGGCATGTATATGAAGGTATTTTGAGGGCAGGTAAGTTTTGGTCAGGGCTGGCAAGTTTTACATCTAACCAGCCCTGTGGTCTGGCTGAAAGTTTTGGGAGTTTCATACCCTGATATTATGCAGCAGATTCAAAGATTTTGTGCCAAATCTACAACATTTCCGGATCAAGTGTCTCAATCAAAAGACTTTCCTTTCATCCATCAATTTTTAACACAATAAGAACATCATTTGTTTATAGACAGTCATTAATGTGCTGAGCAAAATGACTCTAATTAACATGAACATCAATGCTTAAATCTGTACACAGTGAGAGTTTATACAGCTGATGAGGGCATTTGTCACACTGGAATGCATAACTTCACAAAAAACACAATCCTGCATACACAAACTCAGTCATCAAAGTCCTTTCTTACACCAACAAAATATAAACTTAATAATAAAGACATTTTTATGCATCTCCTTAAAACTCACCTTTTCCACTCAGCAATGCATTAGGCTTTTGGGAAAGCGTGTAGACATGTAAAATTCCTTGATTTTAACTTTGTCATGAAGGTGCTTAAGAAATCTATTCCTATTATTATTTAACCTGTAAACACACTTCCATTGTCAATCTAAAATGGACAACATGTTGTTAACATCTTGCTTAGATTGTCTGAGTGTCTCCATATCATGCACACTATTTGTATTTGATTCGCTTGTAAACAGATAAATAAAGGTTCATTATTAAGGATTCAATAGAAGGCATTTTCAGTCTTATTACAGAAAACATAAAAATATAAATTGGGCATCTTAAGTGAAGGTTATACAAACATGTGTATCAACGTTACCCTGTCTATACTGACATACCTTGAAAGCTCAATGTAGAGTTTGGGGAAGTTTTCTGTGAACACACATGAAACAAAGAAATTGTTATATGGCAGTGGGACTTAAAGGCATGGAACACTGAAATAATGCTGATTTTTTTGTAACATGTTATACTTGGGATTACACTTTCACAGTAAAGTACAGATTCTAGTACTATTGAAATTAAGTCCCATCAGGCACCTAATTGCCAGCACACAAAGTCAGAGATCTAACCCCTAATATAAGCCAATGTGGCTTTACTGAGAAGGCAGGGGCGTAGGAACAAAAAAACAAAAGGGGCGGCTAAGCCCAATTTTTTTCAAGACGAACCCATATCTACCTTACCATAACTACAATTTCATTTTGATTTTCAATACTTTTCATAAATTAGCCCCCCCCTGCACTGAAAACCGTTCCTACGCCCCTGGAAGGTGAAATACAATATAACATATGTTACATTTCACCACTTTCTAAATGGCATTGTACATTCAGTGAGTACTTTAAGTTTGAATCCTCATTCATACTGTCACTCCTGGGCATACTTTGCTTTCAAGTTTCTGAATACTGAAAACAGCAGGTGAGTGCATTTCCTATTCTGTCTCTATAGAGATATACAATGCTAATTGTGCAGACAAGAATCTGTGGAAAACTGGACTCCAGGTTTCTGCAACAAGATGACATTTATGGTCCCGAATAATAATAATAATATAATTTTCAAAATTATATATTTGTCCTATTTCTATATCTCCTGCTGTTATCTCACAAATATGGACCTTTGTCTAAACTAGTCTCATATACTGGTCTCAACCTCTGTTTAGATAGATTCCCCTGTATATGTAAAAAAAACTACCTATAGAATGGCAGGCTGCTGGATTCTGAAGAATTTTCATGTCTAATGCTCTCTTCTTACAGAATGTTGGTCAACTTCTTTTCCAGTGATCCTTCTCAAATTTACACTGATGTGATCAAATAAATCATATAAACAATGGGGGCAGTTAATAAAGGGAGGTAACCTGGTCCTGGAAAAACCTTGTGCACAAAATGAGTGTTTGATTTTATGACAACTTTAGCAAAGTTCCAGCAATATCATGGCTGGTGGAACCAGAAGTGGGCTTCACACATTGTACCCATGTTGGAAATCAAACACATGCCTTTTGTGTGTGATGTGTGACAAGTGACACTCAGCCATAACACCTTTGAACAAATAAACACTTGGTAATTGGTGAGTATTTAGTGGACCCTCTCACATGTTGGAATCAGGTTGTTTCAGTCAAATTTCCACCAAATTCTTACATACCGACCATAGTATACAGAGTGATCTCCTCTCAAAAATGAAATTCAACCAAGATGATTAACATCATACATCTGAATTAATTAATCAAATTAAGAAACAAAAAGTATGATAAATTAAAACAAGAAACATGATTCCTTAAAGAAAACAATGTCAACCTAGTGATTGATATCATGAGCAACCATGCACATCATCAGGACAAATACATGATCAAATCACATGCCCCGTCACATGATACATGGGATAAATTCTTGAAAGACACAAAACCTGATATTAATTATGCGGGTTTCCTCAAAATACACTGGATTACTTAATCAAAAGAGTTAGCAAACCCATACCCTACCTCATAAGTAAACATAAGGATTGTTGGGGTGTTTGATTAGAAAGAGGCATCCAACCCTTAGGATTGCATTTTGAAGGGAAAGGGATTATTAAACCCTATGACTATAACGGAGGACTTGATCAGAAATATGCCAGCAATAGCGCAGCAGGGGACAGCAAGAATTGGCTTCACACACTGTACCATGTGGGGAATCTTACCTGTGCTTCTGACAGACAAACACTTTAACCATTGGGCTACTTGCCATTGAGAAGGTAAAAACACAGACGTCCTAGCAATACTGACATATTTATGGATAACAACTTCTGTTCTTTAGGAAGCGCGACATTTCATCACAGATTCTTGTACCATTGTCCTGCAAGTTGTTATTTATAAATCTGTCAGTATTGTACTTCCCAACTTCTAAAATTCCAATCAAAGAAGTTGCTGACTTCCTACACACAGACAAATAATCAGGCTGTGCGTTGGCCATGATCTCCAACTCAGTGTTCCATGCTGCCAGCCTTGTGCCTCTGTCACAGGCCATCGACATGTGATGATTCGTCACATCTTACAAAGATCATTCAAGATATCGTATAGGACTGGTTTAATTTTTGACAACCATACACCTTTAGATAAGTACATGTTTTCATATAAAACAGTTACAGTTATTAAAAATAAAAGCACTGCATTATATGATAATACCATCAAACTGACGCAACAGTCTATATGTGTATTGCATATTGATTTAGTGTATTGCAATAAATATTGTATCTGAAAGTCCCCTCATCAAACTTTGTCCTTCATAAATTTGCATTTGCTTATTTGTTTACCGTATAATGCCACACTCAGCAATATTACAACCATATGATGACAACCCAATAATAATTACCTGGACCAGACAACCCAATGATCAATATTGTGAGCAACGATCAACCCCATGGGCTACATTGACATGTGAGTAATCGAATCTCTGAGTCTGACTACCCAGTCCACTAAGTAAGCTCCTATGACCAGCAGATGCTGCTATGATGGATCCTAACCCGTAATCACCATTGGGTTTGTCCTTCAACATACTGATGATGATGAGGTGATGGTCATATTCTTCAACAAAACCTGAGATATCTGCCCTCCCTGATGAAACAATGTTGAACATAGGATGATAGGACTTATCACACGACACGATGGTCTTCATCCAGTCCTCAGAAACAATTGCACAATGTATGTTGGATTTAATTCATGAAGCACCATATGAAAGTTGATACAATGAAACACACTTGACTGTTTACAACTGGACAATAAACAGCTCTATCTGTCTCCCTCACACTCTGTCATCATTTTTCCATCCATGTCGAATTGTGTTTTCAAAATGTGGTCTTTATCCCCCTGCTGAGAATGGAACTTCTTATTTTGTGACAATACTTCAAACAGGAAACCTTTATCTTCTGCGAAAAGGCAAGAGTTTTGTCACCATGAAAAAGATTAAAGACCACCTCCCTTGGTAAACTTTTTTTGTAAAACATCTCACATTTGATCATGTCTAGTTTTTCCTGTCACTTGACAATAACCCTATCTTTTACCATCATTTAAAGACTTTTGTAATTCTCTTCACTGGCTAAACTTTGTAGAGTTAAACATCTCAAATCTTATCCTGTCCAGTTCTTCCTGAAGCTGAGCAATTGTTCTGTCTCTCTCCTCCCTCTCCATCAACACATCCTTCAGCAGACGGTCTCTCTCTCCAAGGTCATGGCGGAGCGTGTCAAGGTCGCCCTCCTGCTCTGACACCTTCCTCTGAAGGTTGTGGATGATCTGTAATGATGAGGATGAAGCTATACATACCGGAAATGAGCAAATGCTTGAGTGAGTGAGTGAATGAGTGAGTGAGGTTGGGAATGTAGTGTGATTATACAACAGTAGGTACTATGGGCAGGAGGATTGAAAAATTGATTAATGAATACTCATCACAATTCAGTTGAATTGATGAGAGAGAAATGAAAACTGAGGTGTATGACTTTTCCCGTGCAGTCAGACCACATGCAGTTGACTACATGGGAAGATAGATTGTTAAATAGAATTTAATAGTTTATTGAAGCTTCATAGCTAGCTGCAAAAGTACTAGATAGTAGAAAATAGAATTTAAACTGCAATAGAGCTAGAAAGATTAGTGCAAATAATCGACTTTAAGGTCACATTAAGTTAGTTAGCCCATTTGCATTCACGTTTAGTTCCCCATTTTTTATTGTTTGAATTATCTCATCAGTTCACCAAGAGAGTCACGTTTAGTTCTCCAAATAGCAGATTTCAAAACTTCATATTTTGTTAGTTTAGTTTTTCAGTTTAAATATTATGTCCTGGGTAACTCAAACTCAAAGATTTTCAAGAATTTTGTATGAACCCAAGGCATGTTTTATAGGGATGTACCTGTTCTTTTGTAAGGAAGAGGTCACTTGTAAGGAGGTCTTTGGCTGATGGACGTTCTGGGGGCTCAGTGTGAGTCATCTTGAACACTGCCTTCGCCTGGAATACAAGATTAAATGCACATGTATTTTCTGGAGCTTAATTCCCAATCTTATCCTTCATTCTTCTGTATGGTTTGTTGGTTCCAAAATCATTTCAATATTATCTAAAATAAACAAGATCAGCCGTGCATGAGAAAGACCCTCCCTGGGTGAAAATGTTTTTTAAAACACAGGGTCATGTTGAAGAAAATGTGACTGTCTAATGGGAGGTAAAGTGAAACTTGTACATCTCCATGCTCTCCCTGATTTGAGGTGAGGTGAGGTGAAATTGGGTTTAATGTCGTGCTTGAGAATATTTCGCTCATATGACGACGTGCATGCGTGTGTATGTGTATGTGCGGCTGCTTGTACTAGCCCAGACTTAAGCTGGTTTTATAGTGCTAGCCTACTGAGATACCATGCCGCAGTTAAGCATGACTACCTCACTCAGACACATTATACTGACTCCCGAGCCGACCAGTCCTTGTTGTACCCATTAATGCCGAGCGCCAGGCAGGGACCAACAAGTACCATATTTTAACGTGTTTTGGTATGACGCGGTCGGGGATTGAGCCCGTGACCTTCCGCTCTCCGGGCGGACGCTCTAACCATTACACCACGGAGGCGGTATCCCTGATGTGAACTATCTCTAGCTGATATGACTTGATCATAAAATGGTGATGCAAATGTAAACAAACTATATAAGGTCTAACCAGAAACATGTAATTGAATTAGGTTTTGTTTGTTGTTGTTTAACACCACACTCAGAAATATTACAGCTATAAGATGGCTGTCTGTAAATAATCCAATCTGGACCAGACAATCCAGTGATAAACAACATGACCATAGATCTATGCAATTGGGATAAGATGGCATGTGTCAACCAAGTCTGAGAGTGTGACCACCCGATCCTGTAAGTCGCCTCTTACGACAAGCATGGGTGCTGAAGGCCAATTTGAACCTGAATCTTCATAGATCCAATAGGAACTAAAAGGTTTGGTATATATTTTGCCACAAGAAAGTAGTTCTGTTTTCATAAAAATGTCAATAAATTATCCAAGCTGGTCAACCTGGGTCCAGTATAAAAGGAAAGATATAGTTGAAGCTTTATACAGTGAAACACTATTGTGTCGAACTTTAAAGTGTCAAATTTACTGTTAGGGTGTTGTCATTACTCGTCACGCCGAAGACCCGGGTTCGAATCCCCACATGGGCACAATGTGTGAAGCCCATTTCTGGTGTCCCCCGCCGTGATGTTGCTGGAATATTGCTAAAAGCGGCGTAAAACCAAACTCAGTCAGTCAGTCAGTCTTCAGTCATCATTTTGTGGTTGTATTGAACCACAGATAACTTAAGTATTTAAATTGATTCCTTCAACTTCAACATAATGGTGTTTGACTGTATTGTAGGACGAAGCCATACCTGCCCTGGCCAGTGTTGGGAGAATACATCGGGTATATCTCCCTTCTTGAGACTTGTGATAGCTTCGTGTCTCTCCATCTCTGTCACAAAGCGATTGTACTGCTCAAACAGAATGACTCCCAGGCTGAAGATGTCACACTGGTAATGTGGAAGAAAACATACGATTTAACTACTGTAACATATGTTATATATGGGATGAAACTTTCTCAGTAAGGTACAGATTCCAGTACCTTTTGAGGTTACATCTTATCTGGGATTCAAACCCATACCCTCAGAGTCAAGCACCTAATCGCCAGCACACAAAGTCAGTGACCTAACCCACCCTGGCTTCCACACAAATGGAAGCCTGACCATTGGTAGTCCAGATCATGTACTATGTTTACCCCTCTGACAAGCTGGTACAATGTGTGAAGCCCATTTCTGGTGTCCCCCGCCGTGATATTGCTGGAATATTGCTAAAAGCGGCGTAAAACCCAACTCACTCACTCACTCACTCAGACAAGCTCCCACAGCCGAAAGCTATGAATACACACAATGTCATATAGAAAGTTGTCAAATGTAACACGTTACATTTGGGATTACACTTTCTTACAAAAGTACAGATGTAAGCACCTTTTTGAGCTTTAGTCCCATCCAGGATTAGGTGATTTGGTGCCTGACTCTCTGATTCTCATTCGAAACTCTCTGATTATATTTATTTGAGAGATACTGAAAAATGAAACCTTCATTCTGAGAATATAAAACTCAATGGAGGTGTCTTCAGATCTTCTCACACAAAGGGATCATCATCATCATCATCATCACCATCATCATCATCATCATCATCACTGTATATTATTAGTCTCATTCTGCTTAAAGCTCACCTTGTTGTCATACATGCATCTTTTCAGTTGTTCTGGGGCAGCATATGTCAGAGTCCCCACTTCAGCTGTGTGACGGTCGAACTTGAACACTTCTGTGACACAATCAAAACAGTGACAGGGTTTAACACAGGGGTCAGTCAACACACCAGGATGTCAAACCACATTCACTCACTCACTCAAAATAGGCTGTGAGTGAGTCGATGTTGACGTTATATTCCAGCTATTTGACAAAAAATACAACTTACATGAAACAATCTGGTTTTTCTAAGGCACTGTAGCTCATCTGCACAAATATACATAAAATCTTAGATTAGGCCAGAAATACAGATTAGGCCATAATAAATTTATTACAAGATTTTAATCCTCACCTCCCCCACTACCACACACCCATTCACAAGAATATATAAAACATCTTGTAAAAGGTGAGGTGAGGTGAGGTGAAATTGGGTTTAACGTCGTGCTTGAGAATATTTCGCTCATATGACGACGTGCATGACTGTGTATGTGTATGTGCGGCTGAGTGCTAGCCCACTGAGATACCATGCCACAGTTAAGCATGAATACCCAACTCAGACACATTATACTGACTCCGAGTCGACCAGTCCTTGTTGTACCCATTAATGCCGAGCGCCAGGCAGGGACCAACAAGTACCATATTTTAACAGTATGACGCGGTCGGGGATCATACCTGCAACTTTCCGCTCTCCGTGGCGGACGCTCTAACCACTACACCACGGAGGCGGTCCACCTAAAAGGTGACCATGACCTATCACATAACTACAAATGACATACAATGCAGTGGGATTGTTTTATCAAACATATACATGTAAGGTTCCATTCATGTAGAGCTAACCATGCCCAAACCTGCAAAACCTCAGTGCTGACCTTGACTTTAGACGAATCTCAGCTCAAATCTGTTCAAATCAGGACACCATTTAAAAGAGAAATGCCTAAATGTTCCAAAACTATTTTTGAAGCATTTGTTTTATCTCATGACCTTTATCTTTGACCTTTCGAAAAGAATTTCCCTCGGGAATTTTGGAATAAGTCTAGGAAGAATTATCTTTCATTTCAGTATATCCTTGTGTTGTATATCTTCAATCCACATAAAATCAATCCCCATGTATTGTTAAATTCTAAAATAAACCCCTAAATGAAATCCCATAAAAATGGTTGCTGAAAAAATGAAACACAATATTAACCAGGGGCGGATCCAGGATTTGGGAGAAGGGGGGGATGCACATACATCATTAATTCCAAAGGTTAAGGAAAATGCTCTTTAGGGAAAAACAATTCGGAGGAGAAGGGGATGCGCACCCCCGCTCTGGATCCGTCCCTGTTAACTGTACCAATGAAACTCTTATTATGGGCTCTAAACAGGTTGACATTTTGTTCATGACTTCACTGATGAGATCATTGATGTACTGAAAGACAGAAGTATAAACGAAAAAAAAAGCATTAAAGGTCACATGCAACCAAAAAATCAAACATAATTAAAACACAATTATCACTTATTCATGACATATAATATGCATTGCTGGTTATGAAAAAGCATATAAACAAAATTATAAGCGTACAATCGCAAATCAAAAGTGCAATATTGTGTACTTGGGTTTACTTCCCAAGAAACGAAGCAGCCGGGATACCGAACCCAGTCAGAGCGGGTGGGTGTGCACTCAAGTGTAACAGTTGGTTCATTTGCTGATGCCCTCATGGCTCATTGTGTGTGTGTATACATTGTGTATATAGAGATGTTGGGTTTTGTAAATACATGCTCATTTTTTGTGTATAACATTTTGCAATCAACAGACATCATAACATGTCATGTGTTCAAGTATCACACCTGCCTGTCTGTGTAATTACATAATGTGACAGAGACCGAACTCGGGCCATAAATCAATGCGTTTTGTTTATGGTGTATAGCCTGATTGGTGTTAAGTTCAAATTGCATGTGGTCAGTGATCCCAGTTGTGTATTGAATATTGTCATTAGCAGACAGGCAGGCAGACACATAGGTGTCAATAAAACAGACATTGAGTTTTGTCTGTGACAACGACATATCTATATCACAGTTAGAAATTCTGTCAACGCTAAATAATGACATTGCTTTTAAGTATCGAACAGAGAAAGTGACTCGGTAAGAAGAACGTGTGGTGAAATAGACAAATAAAATTATATAAACAGTTTATTTACTGTCATAACATATAAAAAGCTCACGCCTGTGAGATATCAACAAAATATTAGGAAAATAGCTCACACCAAAGCCTTCACCGAGTATTCACCGGACAGCCCGCTTCCAAGTTGCGCGAACCTATTTCACTGCGCACGTGCTATGAGCGCAGCCCAGCTGTTGAAACCAGTTTTCCCCCGAAAAGTCGGGGGAAAATTAGTGAATCGTTTGAACTCCGATTTCACGCGGTTTTTTCATCGCGTTATTTTTCAACTTTATAAGTTGAATTTGCATTTTTGATGATTTGTTTCGGTAAGTCCATACCGAAAGGTATCAGAATCTGCAAAGTTGTGTTTTACGTTGCATGTGACCTTTAACAAAAGACTGTAGCAAGACACACACACTATTTCATTACTCAACTATTTACCATACTTAGTAATGGCTAAAAATATGTGATCAGTGTTTGGGTTGACCAAGATAAGATTCTTAATGACACTGGACCTAATTCCTGTGAGTAAATTTCAAAATCACCATTTTGAGGATCATCCATCCAAAGTTTCAGCTTCACAGTCTCTGTAGATTCAATGATGTCTAAAAATATAGAGGTTCATGATGTACAGATGAGAAGGTCATGATTTCATACATACTACACCACGTTGATAGCTTAGATTTGGGTCATATATATTTTACACAAGTAATTAATTCTTATTACAGCAGAGACTGGATCCTTAAAATAAATCTAAGCATCATTAGTAGTTTCAGTTAAAAATGAGCTGTTTGCAGATTTTGTAAGAATTGTTTGTTGTTTAATGCCGCACACTGCAATCTCCCAGCAATAGGAGGTCTGTCTGTATTGAATTGTGTCTGGACCATACAATCCAGTGATTGCCATCATGAGCATCGATCTGTACAATTGGGATACGATGACATTCATCAACCAAGTCAGTGAGTCTGACCAATCCAGTTAGTTGCTTCTTTTGATAAGCATGGTTTAGTGAAAATCAGGTTTGGAAAAACAGGTCTTTAGCAAGAGCACATGAAGGTCAAATGTCAGACTGTTACCAGAATCTGGTAACATGGATAAACCTTCAAGTGACACATCTCTAAAGTCCAAAGTTTCTGCTTCAACAGCTGTGGACTATACAGATGACAACTGAAACCTCACGAGGTTCAGTTTGATGAACTAAAAAACGTCCTGTTTTCCCTCATCACAAACTTACTATAGAAATCCAGTAAACTTAGGCTCAGTATTATTCGTTAAACTGCTATACTGAGTCTAACAAACCCCAGTAGAAGGTCTCGTCTAGTAACCTTTGAGCGAACTATGACTGTGCAATCAAACGTGAGACAGTTGAATGGATTAAAACAATCAGACAACTGCTACTATTTAGGGTTCGGCGGGACTTACAAAACGTTTTTTTTTATTTTCTCTTCCCCGGTCCCTGACACTGATCTCTCAACGAACAGAAATTCGCATAAAGCACAGATATTGGACCTGCACTACATACGCTTAGGGGTTGCTGATGTCATGGTTACTATTAGCTTATATTTCCGCAAGATGCCATCCTGGAATATTGACCAAAAAAAATCGCGACTGTTTACTCACAGTTGTGAATAATGGCGTCCTCCATGTGTATCACTCAGAAGCAATCGGGCGGTTAACAGCATTCGGAATCATTCGACTTTTCGGGGTAAATGTTCAAACAGTATGTGCAAATGTCAACTTTCGCGATTTGTTTACTTAGACTGTATAGAAATCACCACTAAAACCTGTAAATATACTTCTAAAAAGAGTTAAGGACCACCCAATTCTTTCATATCACTATAGTAATTGTGTCAATAGGTTACAAAGTGTTATAAGAAAGAATGGGATTGTCTTCAACTCTATTTTGCTATAATATTTGCATGCCTTTGTAGGGTGAATTTGCATTTTTTGTTTAAAACCAGACATACATTGCTTTTAGGGCCTTTTGGTTGTGTTTCCTTGATGATAAAGCGCCTGAAGATTATTATTTTGTTTTAGTTTACTTGAATCAGGCTGTAATTCTTGTGTCTTTGGTACCTTTATACGCAGGGGGAGATAACACAGTATCTCTGTCGTTGCTCATGATGTCCTCTGTAGCTAGACCAAAGTCTCCAATCTTCACATGGAGGGATGATCCTTGGAGGAAAATATTCCTCGGCTGAAATCATATATGGAAAATAACCATTAGAGTTTGCATCTTTTCTTCACAACCTGGCAAGTATGTTGTCTGCAATCTTATGGTCAAAATATATCTGAAATATAGCTGATGCGACTCAAAAGTTTGACTCACTCTGTAATCCTAAAATTGTAAGAATTTCATGTTTACTTGTTTAACACAAGCAACAGTATTAGAGCTGTTGGCAGCCTGTAAATAACCAAGTCTTAACCAAGAACAAATTAATGAAAATGCCTAAAATACTACATCCTTGGGATGCTACTACCATTAAAGAACAGGCTACATTTCACCTAAACAACCTTCTTCAGTCTGTGATTACACGGGATGTTCCCATTTCGCCTACATCCCATTTCGCCAACAGTAATTGAGGATGGCAACTCATCCACCCCTCATTCAGTGAATGGGATGGCCCACATTTCCTGCTCAGTGTCGTCAAAAGAATATGTTTACTGTTTTGTTTTGTTATTTTATTAATTAAGGTGGTTTGTTGCTTAATAATGCAAATTACTGTAATAGGTTTGAGATCAAAGTCACTTTATATCTATGTTGATAAGATTTGTTGTTTTAATAAAGCCTTAATAAAGTGGCTACTCTCAGGCTTCCTGCTAAATGTGCAATTTTGTTATGTTCTCTTCTCCGTGTACTGTTGGTTTAATGTACAGCATATAGTATACAGTATACAGGCGCTATAAAAGTACTCTTATTATTAATTATTATTACATGAGGGATGTGAAATGTTTGTGATGTCAAAATGGCAAACGCATTTCTTCAGAGAGTAGAATTTATTATGACACAGAGAGACGGGCAGCAAGTTCTATATGATGGTTATAGTGTAAACATATTTTATTCAAAATAAATTGAACTAGAATTGGTAAACAAGCCGTAATGGCTTACTTGAATACATCTCGATTTCATTGATACATGAATAAAACAAATATTAAATAATATGCAGCATGATAGGAAAGCAAGCAACCTGCGTATTAAACATTAATGATCATTTATCAAACCTATATGATTATATTATAAAAGTATGGACAGATTGTAGTATGAAAGAATTTACAAGTTCATTTTTGTTTGGATTACCATTTATATATTTGTGCTTATGTGATTTGATATAACTTGATATGTTCAAGTTTATGATTATATTATTTGATATATACTTGAGATATATATACTATTAAAATGGTCAAACCAACTCACAAGTTTGTTTCTCATTATTTGGGTTAGTCCATTAAACTACGTACAGTGAACAGCATACAAATCCTGTGTTCACTCAAGTGTAAATTTGTTTTGATAAGGGTGTAGGCGAAATGGGATGTAGGCGAAATGGGAACAAGCCGATTAGACCAAGTGACTCAGGCTTGTGATTATGCAGTGTTCGAAATACCTGCCTACCCGACCGCCTGGGACGTGTTGTTTTCAACACGGACTGGCACATTCTCAAATTCACCTGCCCAACGGTTGGGTTAAGACTTAGACATGTATATGAAGATATTTTGTGGGCAGGTAAGTATTGGTCAGGGCTGGCAAGTTTTACATCTAACCAGACCTATGGTCTGGCTGAAAATTTTGGGAGTTTCATGCCCTGGAGTATGGGCAAATTTGCATCCTAAGGTCATGAAAACAGTTAAGAAACTCAAATTAAAGCTGGTCTTGTGAATGTGACTTACCTTCAGATCCCTATGCATTAGGCCCTGTGAGTGTATGTAATCAACCCCTCGTAGAAGTTGATGAAATATCCTCATATTATCACTACCAATTTTTTTCAGATCTGAAATATATTTTATTTTATTTTCAGTCATGTGCATTCTTACATTACTGTTCCAATATCAGTATATAATAGAATCCTTCTCTACTGATCTGCAACAAGTGGCAGGCAATAAGGCTCCGTAGCTCACATTCTTTTGATATCAACAGCATTCACATCAAATCCTACTTTCTCAACTACCAAAACTATTCCAAGGGAAAAAAAACAATAAAAGATAAAAAAAAATGTTTCCAAACAGAAATATTCCACTGCATGTAAATTTGCATAATCATCTGCAAATCAGCAACACAGCTAAACGATGGCGATGGAGACAGTCTATAGTTATGACTACAAAAACATCCCTGTTTAAATGTAGGATAACAATTGAGACCATTTCCAAATAAATAAGGCAAATATTCAATTGGTTAAATGACTTAACACATAAAATTCAAATCTAGATACATTTTGAAGGATCATTATACGCCTTACTTCATTTCAGAGAATCTTGACCAGTAAATGAGGACAACACATTAAAGTAATAATATTTTCATAATATTATCCATTTCCAGGAGTTATTCACATTTTGCCACCATTCATCCACAAACAATGTCCTGACCTGAGTCTTTGATTGCTTCATTCCTCTGCACCAGCCAGTCAGCTAGGGTGAGACTACACAACTCCATCTGTATGTACAACGTGACACTGGTCTGCAAGCAGAAAGGGAAGTATGCTAACTCTTCATGAGAACACCTGGGAAACAGATACTGTTCCAGGTCTTAGAATGTGGGAGTGGTCTGCAAGGTATGCCAGTTAGTTAGAGTTACTTCCCTTTGAAAACATTGTTTCCAAGTTAGGTGCTTTAGAATGTCTCCAAGGACACATGTATTATTTATGAGTTATGATGTAACACATCATATTCTTTGGTTATCTGAATTCTCATTTACTCAATGATTACGTCCCTTGGGCCTGACACTGATTTTAACACTATTTCAGTAGCGCAGAGTGTCATGTTGAAAGCCTAGGATCGACGAGCAGAAGAGAAGACATGTCAACCCATGCTCACTCTTAATTTTCATAGTCACATGGTTTTGGACCCTGATTTGGTGTCAATGATGAAGCTCCTTCTCTATCTAGGCAGTGGGGTAGCCTTGTGGTTAAAGTGTTCGCTCACCATGCCGAACACCCGGGTTCGATTCCCCACATGGTTACAATTTGTGAAGCTCATTTCTGGTGTCCCACGCTGTGATATTACTGGAATATTGCTAAAAGCGGGGTAAAACCAAACCGCCTCACTCACACACTCCTTTTCCATCTTGTAAGCTTGACATAGTGCTTCTAACAGCCAAAACACATACTCACATCAAAAGGTGAAATTTGCCCATAAAAATCATCTCGATCCATTGTGTTCCCAAAAGACTTCTCAGTACTAGGATTAGGTTCACAGCTGATGCTCCTGCGATACACCCTCCTTGTGCTTGTTATTGCTTTATTCTCTGTATAATGACTCTCGGTGAACACAACGTCACTACCAGTGTTGGTGTTGTGGTTTGGCTCTGCAACTCCACGTGTCAATACTTTGGTGGCAGTGAAGAAACTGTTCGCACTTTTCTGTCGTTGGAACACACTCAACGACTTGGAATGTGATGCCTGAGGTATACAAAGATATTTGGATGTTAATTCTGTGTTGGGCCCTATTTCAGAATTTGTATAACTTGGATCCAGTTCGAGGATCTTTGGGCCTTGTCTGTCATCCAAGTCATCTCCTGTGTTGGTGCTTCCAAATACTATGCTGACACTTGGACTGTTGCCTTGGTGACCAAAGCTTTCACTGGAACAAGCAGTCATGGATATTTTCTAGTATAGTTATCCTTCTTTGGTGATGTATGCTGTTATATATGCAATAGAGCAAAAGTATACTTTCCATCCACTACAAGGTTTACTTATCAAGTGCATCAAATCCCTCTATTTTGAGCATTAGAGCCCACTATTGCAAAGGTCAGAATAAACAATTACATATTGATACATGTGTTATTAGTTTGTACTTTCCTTCTGAAAAAAATATGTAAAAAAACCAAATCCATATAACTACCCTAAATTTTAAAGAGGTGTAATCGAACAACATTTTTTTATTTGGCCTAAACACATACCGTATATTACCGTCTATAAGCCTAATTTTGAGGACCAAAAAAAAAGCAGTCTGTAGAAGGGGGTCGGCTTATCTATGGGTTACACTTTCGTGAAACTTTTTTCCAGGGGTCAGAAAACAACATCGTATCACTTCACTGTGAACAAACAACAGAAGACGACTTTGTCAGTAAAGACGTCAAGTTTGCAATTAAACATCACTAGACAAGATTATTTACCTTTTAAGTTCTAAGTTGTTTTTGCTGGGCATTGTATTATTTGCAGGGATTAAGATGCTGTGTGTATTTGAGCCGGAAATAGCAATCAGCTGTGCACACGTTTCCCGGAGATCAAGTTCAAACATGCACAATAATATGACGGGATGAATTCTGACGCAGTCGTAAGTAAAACATAATACAGAATACTATTATTTAACCCAAAGAAATATATCCTAGCATTGTGTAATTTCAATTACAGTTTTTGCTCTATAAATGTAAAATATATATAATCACTACTAAGGTTATACGGACCCTCATGAACGGTAAGCGGAAGTTGTACGCACATGGAATGGGATAAAATAAGCAAGCCATTTAAATTCACACATTTTTACCGATGTTACTGTAAACTAGCAGTCCAAGGAAAACGAGGCAGTAATCAGCTCGTGATTGTTGAATGGGGTAATAGTTTGTTGCTACAATAAGTATGATATTTAGCGAAACAAAATATATTATCCATTTTCTGTTAACTACACTTCGTTTCGATGCGTGAGTAGACGCAATAGATATGATTGTGAATTCTTTGAATAATGTGGACCAAAGTTATAATTATTGGTAACTGCCAGTTGTTTGTGGTCTGTGTTTGCCGCGATTAGGACCCCATCGCGGGGGATCGGCTTATGTACGAAACATACCATTTTGACACTGATTTTAAGGGTCAAGTTTGGGGGTCGGCTTATCTATGGTGTCGGCTTATAGACGGTAATATACGGTAACTGGCCCAGAAATGCTGCTTTTACACACTGACCTGTCTGTGGATGATGAACTGTCATCTGATGTGTGGCTGGTGTCACTGGAGGTTTGAGGACCTGAAACTGAGGGAGGGAGGACATGAGAAAGGGAGGGAGAATTTGAGTGAGTGAGTATGGTTTTACACCGCTATTAGCAATATTCCAGCAACATCACGGCAGGGGACACCAGAAATGGGCTTCACACATTGTGCCCATATGGGGGAATCGAACCCGGGTCTTCGTGAGGATGTGAATAAGGAAATCAGAATTTTGAGTGACAAGATGAGGATCTGGGTGAGGACATAAGGAAGTGAGTGAGGTCATGAGGTCATGAGGACATGAGGATATGAGGTCAACAGTGAGGACATGAGTACGTGATTGGGGACATGATGTGAGTGAGGTCATGAGGACATGAGGATTGAGGTCAACATGAGGACATGAGTGAGTGATTGGGGTCATGATGAGAGTCATGAGGACATGAGGATATGAGGTCAACAGTGAGGACATGAGTACGTGATTGGGGACATGATGTGAGTGAGGTCATGAGGTCATGAGGACATGAGGATATGAGGTCAACAGTGAGGACATGAGTACGTGATTGGGGACATGATGTGAGTGAGGTCATGAGGTCATGAGCACATGAGGACAACAGCGAGGACATGAGTATGTGATTAGGGACATTAATATGTGATTAGGGACATGAGGATGTGAGTGAGGACATGAGGATGTGAGTGAGGTCATGAGGTCATGAGGACATCAGTGAGGACATGAGTATGTGATTGGGGACATGATGTGAGTAAGGTCATGAGGTCATGAGCACATGAGGACAACAGTGAGGACATGAGTATGTGATTGGGGACATGATGTGAGAGGACAACAGTGAGGACATGAGTATGTGATAGGGGACATGATGTGAGTGAGGTCATGAGGTCATGGAGACAACAGTGAGGACATGAGTATGTGATTGGGGACATGATGTGAGTAAGGTCATGAGGTCATGAGCACATAGGAGGACAACAGTGAGGACATGAGTATGTGATTGGGGACATGATGTGAGGGAGGTCATGAGGTCATGAGAACATGAGGTCAACAGTGAGGACATGAGTATGTGATTGGGGACATGATGATGTGAGTGAGGACACTATTCTAGTTATAGCACAGAGGTATGCAAAAAATGAACTCTAGGCCAGTGACTGAAATTTGCAATGTTCCATGTCAGGGTACAGTGCCTCTTAAGTCACAGTCACAAAGTTTGGCCACCAAACCTTACAACTGCACAGGTTACTGCAGACCTGGGTCCTGATCCACAAAGCGTTTGTAACGTTAAGGCCTGTCGTAACTCTGTAGTTTTTATAGGCTTATGAATGTCATAGCTACAAACCTTTTTACAAACGCTTGGATCGGTACCGGTACCAACCAAGGTCAAAATACACATGTGATCTAAAACGATGACTGAACCCAGATCATTACTTCATACTCACTGCCATGCTCTAGCCATGCTGCATTGTAGCCAACAATATTGCTGTGTGTGAGACCTGCCAATGCCTTTACTTCCCGTAATAGCTGAAATGTCAACAGAACAATAGCAGAAGTGGAACACTTTTTATGGATAGACAACTTCTTTGTTGCAGTAGTAGTTGCGACGTTCCGGTGTAGATCCTAACACCGTTATTAAGCAAATGATTTGCACAACACAACATTTGCACAAGGAGAAATATATACATGGCGGGTATTTGGTTTACACAATAGAAGAGGTTGATGTACGGTGTGTTGACATGGGACTTGTTGTGATAAGAAATGATTGAAGCCAGTAGACAAAATGGTGGGTTATTCTTGATTAGGCTTGATTAGTTCATTGTAAACCGTGGGGATGTAATAACCTTGATCTCTGTTGATTGCCGGGTTGAGAAAGAAGTTGTCTATCCATAAAAAGTGTTCCACTTCATCATACCAGCTTCTAAATGCCACTTAAGGAAGAAGAACAATAGCATCATAAATGTCTAATCATTAGTGAGTGAGTTGTGTTTAAAGCTGCTTTGAACAGTATTCCAGTCATGACGGCGTATCAGCTTAATGTCGGAGGAATTCCCAAAGTGACGCAGGTGACAGATATTTACCACTTTAGTGTGGTGCTGGGAAATAGAGAAAAATAATCAGGACAAACCAGGATTTGAACCAATTGTCATAGGCTTCTGGCATGTCCAAGGGACACAACTCTGCATGCAAACTGTGGTGCCTTAGACGACTTGGACAGCCATGTCCCCATCCAAAACATGACAGTGCATAATAAAATGGGTGAATATTTACTTTTAAGAGTAGTCCTGCATTTCTATGTTTAAACTTCACTTTTTTCACAGCATACTCTCGTCCATCTAGTCGATTTTTGGCCTGAAACATATAAAAGAATGGATAATCTCAGCATCACATTGTTTGTTATTGTGGCAGTTATTCTTTCAAATTCCGTTTTTCATGAGTGAATGAATATGGTTTTACGCTGCTTTTAGCAATATTCCAGCAATATCATGGCGGGGGACACCAGAAATTGTCTTCATACATTGTACCCATGTATGGAATCGAACCCGGATCTTCAGTGTGATAAGTGGACGCTTTAACCATTAGGCTACCTCATCTCCCCTTATTTCATGCTATGACTCTTCACAATGAGAACCTCAATTTACCCTATCTGAGGGGTGGTTGGGTGGATCAATGGTTAAAGCGTCCGCCCGTCACTCTGAAGACATGGGTTCAATTATGGTGCGATTTCGCTATCAACAACCTGCACTGATGCACGTTAAACATGGCTGGTGCAGGATACTTTTAGTAACAGGTTGCACCTGGTGCAGGTAACAAGAAATTCTCCAACATCTTATAGGTGTCATTGTGTCTCGATGGGAAGTAAGTGACTCGAACATTTGTGTAAATCAGTTCTGTAGAAGTAATCATATAATTGAGATTTATAAATAAAGGTAATGCAAAATTGAAACAGAATCATTCATCATTTATCATCATGGGGTCAGGTTTTGAGGAATGTATCTGAGACTGAGTACTTGACATGAAAATAGCTAAACAAGTATGTGTGCTACTTTTTATAACCAGTGACATTATTTTATGGTGCAACTCAAATTTTAATGGTGCAGCCAAAGCCATAAGCTAGGTTGCACTCGGTGTAGGTACTGAAAAAACACCCCGAAAATCACACGCTGAATGATCCATGCCTTTTAGTGTGGAAAAATATAAAAATATTACCTTGAATACTGAACCGAATCCTCCTTTCCCAAGACGACAGATTTCAACAAATTCATGTCTGTACCTGGAGTCCTGCATGGCTAGACTCTGAATGCTGTGGGTTAGCAGTGGTATATCAGGCATCCTGCAAAAGTCAGTAGACTCTTAAAATGGAAAATTGTGCCAATATTCCTCCATTTCCTAGTTTAAGGGTTTTGGCTGTTAATACAATCCTGTGTCAACTCTATTCCCGTTTGGTTTTTAATATGGTAACAATTGATCCTTTTTTGAGTCATGTTCTGAGTGCATGAGACATAAGATCAGAAAAATTTACCTTAACATTAAATTTAGAGGGTTTGTATAATTATGATAACTGAGACAACATCCTCCAGCAGTCCTAGATCGTAAGGTCACCATCTTGGCTACTGGTTCAGATTAAGAGCAAAAGGAAGTCAATAATGCTTCATACTTGTCATAAAAGCTGATTAAAGTGGGGATTGGTTGGTCCGTCCCTGTAGGTCGATGGTTGGGTATCATGACATGGGCTGTTCATCACGTCACTAACTTCTTCTAAGCACTATTTCAATCAAATATGAAGACTACATACTGCAGACATTATTTGTTTTATAGTTTTACTGAACTACATGCTTACCTTGGTGTGTTGGCCCAGTGGACCTGCATGAGTATTGGGGATAGACTTGTGGCTTGCTGAAAATAAGGAAAATAGACAGAGTTGAATTCATAAAGTGAAAAATCACCAAGTTTTAACTGACATGGTAGACTAATGTTTAGTTTTTTAAGATAAGATTACTGATGAAGGAGCCTGATGTCCCTGTCAGATAATATTTTGGAAGATTACTTCAAAGGACTAGTGCAAACCTTACTTCTCTTGTCCTCACAATTTCAAGCTAGCCATGCATGAACAAGACAAAAATGTTCTCTATGTTTTCATTTTCAGTCCTTTCTAAGGGGCCGTTCATAATTTATGGCTAGGGGGAGTGATGATGAATTTTATGGAGAAGCATGTACAATGTGAATGCCCCCCCCCCATAAAATTAATGCACAAAGTAAGTAACCCCCCTGCATGTCATGTACAAAATTAATGACTCCTCCCCCACCCTTCCAATAATTTTTAAGCATGATTTTTTAAATATACATATGTACAAAATTGCTGAACCACCCCACTCCCAGTATATGTGTACAAAATAGATGATCCCCTACCTCCCCAGAACAAAATGGGTGACCCCCACCTCTTAAAATTATAACACTGAATGGTACTAGCTTTTGTTTGTTTGTTGTTTAACTCCGCACTCAGAAATATTATAGCTACATGGCGGTGGTCTGTGAGTAATTGAGTCTGGACCAGACAATCCAGTGATCAACAGCATGAATATCGATCTATGTGATGACATGTGTCAACCAGGTCAGCAAGTCTAACTAACCGATCCTGTTAGTTACCCCTATGAGACCAATTCTAACCTGGATCTCCACCGGTTAATGGTACTAGCTAATGAGGATGACATCACTTGACCTGCACTTGTTTGTAGAAAATGTTCCTAACCTCAGGCTAACAGAGCAGCATGAATTTTCAAGACTTGTCTTACCTTGAACATGTCTCGCTTTGCCTTGTGTATCATGTTATTGAGGGTGAGTCGGTATCGGGCTCTAGAACTACTCATTTCATCCATGAAGGTCAGAGGGGAGATAACCCTCAACTTTGCCAACTGTTGACATATCACTATAACAAACAATAATTTATCATTTAAGTAAAGCATTTATCCATGACATCAGCTTATGACTTAAAATGATATATGTCATACCCAATGGCATATGTATGCACATTAGAAACTGGGTAACCTGAAAGTAGGACTTTTTCTCCTCCCACAAGACATTTCAAGTGAAAGCCTGCTTTGATTTGAAAGCTAAAAATCAGAGATATAAAATCATATGACACAGAACCGGTCTGGTTGCCATTATGAAAGTTTCAGTTATTCTGCAAAGCTCAGATCAAGAATGGATTTACATAATCTGAAGAATTTTTTCTCAGCAAATGAAACTGTACAATAGAAAACATGTATCACTACGCATGGTATATACATAACATTTTGACAAGTTTCTGATGTTAATTTTGATGGATGCATTTCTTAAAATGGAAACAGTAATGTGAAAATAAAAATAGAATTCATCACGAGTGCTGTTTAATACAGGGATAGAAATACTTTTTTTTCTAAGTGTGCCTTAGGGCACCAGACAAATATTTTAGGTGTGCCTTTCTGAAATCGGGTATGCCCACATGTTTTTAGAATAAATGACAATGATGTTGATCATTTGAAATTTATTGTTAAACAAAGAAATGGGTTTATGAGCATTCAAATATGTATGGTATTATTCAATTTGGAAAAAAATAATTGTTTTGGGGATTAAATGACTAAATGTGAGTTATGTCTCTTAAAAAATTAGGCGTGTCAAAAGGGCACCGAGAACATTTTTTAGACGTGCCATTTCTGTATTTACCGTGCCATGGCACACTAATATATGGGGTATTTCGAACCCTGTAATATGTCAAAATATGCATGGTGTAACCAGTGCATGGGTTACCGGAACCAAGCCAAGACAACAAGAATGTCTCTCTACAATGCTTATAAAGACTTAAACCTTACTGTTAAAAAGTTGATTCGCCATGTGTTGATCCTTAACAGCCATGACGCACATTTGTTCTAGGAGAGAAGTGATCAACAGGTGGGTCTGAACCTGCCCTGGTGAGACAATCTCTCGTGGCTCCCCATGTACATTTGGTACATGTGGTATGCGCTGATGATTGCCACTGATGCCTCCCAAATCAGACTCTGAAAACATTTAAATGAGAATGACTGACACGGATGTAATAACCTTTAACATCAAGGTTCAATGCTAAACGTTAAATGCATATATACAAACACTGTTTTGTTGATGTTGGAAGGACATATGTAAATACTTTTAGATAGCCGAGATCTGACACAACCAACAAAATGCTGACTAAAAACAAATGCACAGGGACCAAGGTAGACTAAGGCTTAGTCTCTGAATATATATAATTTTGATAGTAACAAACAAGCCCATTTAAATGGGACCAGGGAGATTCAGACCTGAACCTGGGGAAATCTAGACTTAGTTTAGGGCTTTAGCACTACAGGGAAGGCTAGACTGTAGGGAAAATAATGTGGTTCAGGGACTGTGAGACAGACTAGGACCAAGGTTTTACTTCAATACAACCGTATGTTCAGGACTTGCAGGTTTGACACAATGGTGTTAGGCTGTGAAATGTTTTTAATAACAATTTGAGCTAACAGTAAGATGAACAACGGTGAAAGATCTATGGATATACAACTTCTTTATTATTATGTATGCGACATTTCAGTGTCGATGCCAAAACCATTATCAAGCAATACATTAATTATAAAAGAAGAATATACATAGAATTTCCTCCATTGTCAATCACATCAACTTCTAAATGCCACTCAAAGACGTCAACAGTAATATGTGAACAAATACACCTAACACTTCCACCAGAGCAATTTGCTTGGGTACTTGGATCCTATATAGGACAATCCTGATCAGTGGTATTCAAGTGACAGAATGTTTAATGACAATTCCAATAAAAGTCCATGGTTACCCTACATCGTACTAATATTCATATTTAATTTCTGACTATGCAAACACAACTTCTGACCTTGAGTTGGGAATACGCTTCAGTGTATGCAAGATCAGACGGTCTTATACATGTACCTAATTGTTTTTACCTGGGCTCTGGTCAAACAACTCACAATGGGAGATTTTGAACACAGTTCATGAGATCTATAGTGGGTACCAGACTAGGGTTGGGTAATAGGGTTTGGAGTAAACGGGTAGTAAATTTGGACCTGCCTTATCCCTAACCAACATGCACTACACTAATACACTAAAATTCTTTCTACAATCCAATATTAAAACTCCACTTCTAGTTCCAATCTGATGAAATAGTTTACATTCCGAGAAAATAATCACCATCAAGGTTCCTGAAGGGCTGCAGAGCCCTGTTTCTTGAGAATGCAGTCTTAGTTCCCAAACTTCTCGTTAAGCTCTTGTTGCCAGGCATTCTTCGTCTGCTACAAATATATTCTGCATCTTAATCATGCAAATATCATCGATATCAGATTCACATAAATGGATATCAAGAAAGGGTAATAATTGTTTCTCATCGCATATGTATCGACTTCATGACTGCTGAAACAACATAAAACAATATTCACTCACACATGAGCATTGACAAATTTGAACACTTGAATTGTATTTTTTTTAAAAAGTAAATGCAGGTTGTAGACAGTAATGTCCATCTTGTGGTGTAATATTATGCATAATTACGTTCCTTGTTATGGAAATTATCATTTTTCACAGAAAAGGTGAATTAGGCTTTGGCTCACACAACACGAACGCTTACCGGTAACTTGTTAGACGTCTGTCAGAAATCAATTTCCAGAAATTTCCTGCACCCGTCTGAATTTATTGCTGTCTTTAATGCCGTTGCACGCTTTTCATTTAAGCATGACGTAAACTTTTATCATCATCGCCTTGTTTAGAACACTCGGGGATTCCCCAAGTATGCAGCAGACGAAAACTGTCATCGCATGTGCACCTGGAAACTTCGAGAATGATGCAATATAAACCTAACAATAATATACTGATGAGAGATTATTTTTTTAAACACAACAACAACCTCGCATCGCGGCTTTAATTCGATGCACGTGACATGGTTAGTGGGCCATGAATATATCTAAAGAATTTCACACCGTGATACATATTCCAGAAGTTTGAAGGACGCCGCCATGACAATGCATTACATCCGGGAAGGGACATAACTCTAAATTCCGTACGTTTGACATTACGCATGAAATGTTACAGAAGCTCAAAAGGTTCGATCCTTATTTGTGGGATATACAAGTATATTGTCTAAATGCGCTTCTTTTGTGCCAGGTCTAAGTTATATGTCTGTAGTTGTAAGAAATATTTCCATAAATCACCTCAGACTTCCATGCAGTATCCAGTTAAAAATATTTTACTTTACATGAAACTTCAGCACATAACTAAGACAGCGACTAAAGGGTGTTTGAAATCTAGGCATCTGTTGAAGTCACATCGCTAATAGTGTCGAAGCTTTGATAAGCCGCTTGCTAGGTATTTTCAATTTGGATTTATGCCATTCTGACTCAAAATCGGAGCTAATCCTGTGCACGAATACAAACAATGACTTATTGCTGTTTATCTCGCATCGAAGAACTTCCCATAGATATCGTAAAGAAATAAGAATCATTTGCCACAGCAAGTGAATAAATAAAACGTAAATATCGTAATAACAGGCGACAAAAGTTAGATGTGGAAACATGCACGGTTACCTTGATCCAGGTGAGGTGAGGTGAAATTGGGTTTTACGTCGTGCTTATGACGACGTGCATGCGTGTGTATGTGTATGTGCGGCTGCTTGTACTAGCCCAGACTGAAGCTGGTTTTATAGTGCTAGCCCACTGACATACCATGCCGCAGTGAAGCATGAATACCCCACTCAGACATATTATACTGACTCCGAGCCGACCAGTCCTTGTTGTACCCATCAATGCCGAGCGCCAGGCAGGGACCAACAAGTACCATATTTTAACGTGTTTTGGTATGACGCGGTCGGGGATCGAACCCGCGACCTTCAGCTCTCCGGGCGGACGCTCTAACCACTACACCACGGAGGCGGCCTCCTTTATCCAGGAATATATCGTTCAGTATCCACGTAAAGGAACTATATCTAATCCCATAAACCTATGGCTGTTCAAAGACACTTGTTCCATTGCGATTATCTTTGTAACAATGTAATATTTGAAAATATAATTTGGATATTATAAGTCGTGTCTTTTCTCAACGTAAATTTGTTTCGTTTCATATGAATGGTCAGCCAAGATAATATGCGTAGCAACTATATCCCTGATGTCTTCTGTTCTTTAAAGACCAGTTACAATCCGGGTTAGAATTGATCTTCAGCAACCTATTGTCGTAAGAGGCTACTAACGGGATCGGGTGCTCAGGCTCTCTGACTTGGTTGAGACATGTCATCGTATCACAATTACGTAGATCCATGCTCATGCTGTTGATCACTCGATTGTCTGGTCCAGATTCGATTGTTTACAAACTGCCACCATAAAACTGGGCTATTGCTGAGCGCGGCGTAAAACTAAACTCACTCACTCCATCTTGCAGCTAACACATAGTCCTTTCCCTGTGTTTGATGCTGAGTTGTCTTACCATCTGCAAATATCAAATCATGGTGGATGCAATTTGCTCAGGCCCTTTTATTGTGAAAATCGGCATGTACTGAACGACACCCATGCCAAACTGCACATTGCACATGGAGTGGCACAGTAATGGTTTCGACGATGATTGTCAGTTTAGTGTACCTTGTTTTCAGGTTCTAATCAAGGAGTCGGGACATAATACTTAACTAGAACTGTAGTGACATGTCACAGGCCCTCGTGTCTTTGCGAAGATTAAAGTGAGTGAGTGAGTTAATATTTAGCGTCACATCGGCAATATTTCTGCCATATCGTGACGAGAACATTTTACATTGAAAACGGGGGATGAAGAGCTCTTAGCTTTACCCAGCACCCACCACGAGGAGGTGGCTCTTCACGGGTGTCCGCGAAGATTACAGATTAAAATAAAAACAATTTGAGATGACCCCTAACTCCAAATTCTTCAGCGTACAATACACCATGATGTATTGTACTATGAAGTATTTCGAGTCGGGGGGTCATCTCAATTTTTTTTTTAATCTTTAATCTTTGCAAAGGCACGAGGGCCTGTGTGACATGTCCCGTAAAGATAGCATGTCCACAGTCCCCAAAACAACCCCAAAAGGAGATTTCCTAATTCGATTAAGACCTTTTAAAGCTATACTGAACAACAAAAGAAACGCAAGTCTGACTTTTTGTCACTTTACCATGAACGTTCCATCAACATGAACGCTTACTTTTATGAGATTTCATGTTTTCGAAACTTGCGTTTCATTCTTCAGTATATTATGTACAATTTTCATTTGACCTTGAACTTCGTTTGAGTAGTATGTATGTCACAGTCACAGTCTACAATCAGGCAATGTGTACAATGACTGAAATAACCACTCATCGTGTACATTGCCTGATTCACTCAGTCATTGTGTACATTGTCTAAAATTTCCAGGCATTGTGTACATTGCCTGAATAATTAACCCAATTATTGTACAGATTGACTGATTGTTGAACAGGGATTATTGAGAAGACAAGATTATAATTAGCATGGCTTTCGTTCTGTGATAACTGAGGCTTCTTTTAATGAAGAAATGTTTATAGTTTAGATTAATCCATTTTTCTTAAAGCAATGGCTTCCCTAGAAATGATTCTTCCTTAGAACAGAGTCTTCCTTAGAAATGCTATAAAATGCAAGTATTTTCTTACTAGACTTGACATCTCCTGAGTAGACGACAGTCGATTCAAAGTCAATCTTGTTGACTAAAGAAGAGTATTTTAATTTGATTGAAGAAGTCAAGGTTTCACCAGGAGCTGAGAATAAGACATTCCGGCAGTATTACGTTCTTGGGAGGTATGAGATCGTGCAATGTGGTGACGTTGAGAGCTTAATCAGAAAGAGAAGGCCAGAATCAGAATCTGCAGTTAACTATTTCACTCATATTGATGAGATGTTTGATATCATGAAACGTGCGCACATTTCTTATCGCGCTGAAGGCCAGGGTACGAGAGCCAAGATGGTTACAATGTGTGAAGCCAATTTCTGGCGTATTTCTAAAATCAGCACGCTCAAAATATCCAGTTCACTCCTCTTACCAATTACACACCATGTAAGAAAACACAATGAAAAGTTATATACTTACCAAAAGCATGCTTGATAGGGTTATGGTGGTATTGATAGTTGCGTGCGCTGTCAACGGGGGAAATAGTTTCTCTGTTACTGCATATGTTTGAAGATAGCAGAGCATGTCACTGTAGATTATACTGACAAGACCGAGAAACGGAATAAACATCAAGATAATATAATCTGAGCTAGACTTTTGTATGACATAGTTTGCCGATATGGACAGCCCACGTTCTGACCTCAGTCATCTTCTGGTGCCTTATCTTTTGCGTTGGCGTCAGTTTGTATATAAAGACAACTTACTTTTTGTTTCAGGCTGAACACGACACACGTCCAAACATGTTGCCCAAATTAGGTACGTACGACACTGTGAGAATGTATTTGAGGGGAGAGGGATTGCCTTCAGTAACCCATGCTTGTCGTAAGAGGCGACTAACGGGATTGGGTGGTCAGGCTCGCTGACTTGGTTGACACATGTCATCGGTTCCCAGTTGTGCAGATCGATGCTCATACTGTTGATCAATGGATTGTCTGATCCAGACTTGATTATTTACAGACCGCCGCCATATAGCTGGAATATTGCTGAATGCGGCGTAAAACTAAACTCACTCACTCACTCATGCAGACCCTGACACCTGTCTATTCAAAACTGTTCATGCAATTCTATAACATTTGGTAAGTCTGGATTACTGCTGTTCGGGAAATGAAGGCAGTTTCTTGACTCCTTTCTAATGCTCCCAAAGATAAGAATTCTGGTTTTACTTATATTGACAGTTAATTTCCATGTTTCACAATATATTTTAAAGGAATCTAATGCTTTCTGTAATCCCTTGGGTAATTTATCGAATAGGACGGCATCATCTGCATACAGTAAAATTAATGGTTGTATGAAGAGTTGAATATCTTTATCTTCAACATAGTCTAGTCTAACACCATTACAGTCAGAAGCAAGGAGGTGTGATTCAATATCATCAACAAAGATTGAAAATAGTAAAGGAGATAGGTTTCCCCCCTGTCTCACGCCATTATTGTACGAGAAGTAGGCCGATACATTGTTACTACATTGCACGAAAGATTTGATACCATTGTACATTGATTTTGCAAGTTTCAGAAACCTCCCTTCAATACCAATAGTTTTCATTTTCTTCAAAACCTACTCTCCAAACTGTCAAACGCCTTGGTGAAATCTATGAAAGCACAATATAATTTTTGTTTTTTACTTTCCAAGATCTGCATAAGGCTATAGATAACAAACAAGTTGTCAGCAGTCGAGAATGATTTTCTAAATCCAGCTTGTGCTGGTGTCAATATAGTGTTTTCATCTAGAAGGTTTGATAAGCGGTTGTTCAATATTTTAGTAAATAGTTTCCCAAAACAATTTAGAATAGTGATAGGTCTATACGAATTTGGATCCGAAATATCTCCTTTCCTTTTTGTAAATTGGTTTAATTATTCCAGTAAGCCATGAATCGGGAAGAGTGCTTTTTTCAAATACAAAATTAAAAGTTCAACTAACAAGGGGGTTAATAAATCGCAACTATCAATTAAGTAGTCGTTTTCGATAAAGTCTATTCCAGATGCCTTGCATTGTTTCAATTGATTTATGGCCACCATTATTTCTTCCTTTGTAATATTGCCATTTAATATTTCACAATTTATTTGACTATTACAATCGCTTGCGTCAAGTTCTGTTTCCTCCGATTCCGATTCATTAAATGATTTGAAAAAAGTTGTAAAATACATCAATAGCTATGTTATCATTGCTATCAGTCTTATCACCATTTAATGTTTTTTCAGAATTGTTTAGGAGAGTGCTTATGGGACTCCCCTAAACATTTTACCGATCTCATCTTTATACCGCTTTATATGTCTATCCATACACTTTGTATAATGTTTAGACTCAAACGTAAATACCCGCTTATTATAGATGGAGTAGTGTTTTCGTAGACGTCGTTTTGCTTTATGAAATTTCTTACGAGCTTTATAACATTCTGCTCCGAACCAGGGTTTACATGTTTGGTCCTTCTTCGTAAATCCTCTTTGAGTTCGGGCTCCGAAAGTTTTCCGTGCAGCGTCTGTAAGCACGTGCGCGACCTCGTTAGTGATGTCATTGACTGTTATACCGGGTATGGACTGAAACACTTGACAATTGATCCTGCATAAATGACTATGTTAACATTGAATTTTAACAATTGAGATATTATTGTTAATCCTTATTAAAATCCTGATGATGACAAATGATGATTTCAACCTTCATTAAAATCATTCTCTCAATCTTTTAGTTGTGTGTTGCTATGTCTCTTAAGTGGATTAGTCCATTGTATGGAATAGGTAACAGGCAGGGGATTAACAGTGCAACATACCGTAAACTATGTTGTTATAAGCTGTAGGGGTAGTGGTATGTAGGGGTAATGGGGGGTTACCGGATGAACATATAACATAGTCTACCACACTAGCATCTTTGCAGGTTCTTTTACCAATACCTCTGTCATGTCCAATTCTACCATTACATATAAATAGACTCAAGTTTCTACATATTTCTAAATTTGCTTCCTGAATTATTCATTCTTTTTGTATCCTCATTTGCCCTTTCCTTAGGCAGATTAAGGTTTTCTAAAATATTAGTAGGTTCATAGTCATCATTAATATCACTTGCATTCATGTCTAGATCTTTTAACAGTTGTTTATTAAATATAATGTAGTCACTTAGTAATTTTGTTCTTGCATTGAAGTCTCCCATTAAGATCATATGCTCACTGACAAATGTATAATATAGTAATGATTGTTCAGTGTTAGTAAATGTCTCACTGGTAAAATATTTAGAAATTTCAGGCGGTATATACACAATCTCGAGGAAAATGTCTTCATTAACAGAAAATAGTGTTTTGTCTATTTTAATCCATAATATGTACTCACATAATTCTTCAGTCATGATTGTGATATGCTTTTCTAGATTGTATTTAAAGGCTATACCAATGCCTCCAGATTTTCTTAAACTTTTTCTATTTTGCAAGAATAATTTATATCCAGGTATTTCAATATTATCTAAGAAGTCAGTTTTAGTTTCTTGGAATCCAATGATGTCCTAATTACTTATTATATCAACTAGTTCCTTATATTGTAAACGCCTTCTAAGGCCACATACATTTAAAGAGAGTTGCTTAATGGAACTCCCTGCATCATTCATGTTAGGGCAGACATTACCATCATCATCATCATCATCATCATCATCATCATCATCATCATCATCAACTTCATCATCATTATCACCATTATATTCATCATCGTTATCATCATTATCACAACACTGTTATGTATATATTCAACGATATCATCATTGATATCTACTGTATTTCCTATAGCATTCACATGCCCATCAACATCAGCCTCAACAGCTTTACACTAACTGTTTCATGTCCTGCTATACTAATTTCATCCACATTCTTACCAGCGATGTCATCACCAATCACTTTATCTTTGTCATTTCTAAAATGACCATCTTCATCTCTAGCCCTATCACCATTTACACCAATAACATTAACAATATAAGCAATTCGGTCATCTGGTTTTATAGATGTAATATAATATTGAGATCTTTGTGTTGAGGAGGATATAGTTGTCCAAGATATTTTTATGGATTAAACTTCTTTTTAATTTTTTAATTAAAATTGAAATTAAAATTAAAAAGAAGTTTAATCCATAAAAATATCTTGGACATCAATGTACAATTTCTAAATGCCTCTGAAAGACATCACAGGATATAGTTTTTCCTGAAGTGGAGATTTACAGTTTGATAGAGTGTTTGGTTCACATGTACAAAAATCATCATCATACACAAATCATCATCAGTGTGCGGAATAGTTTCCAAGCTTTGCCTCCCAGTCGGGCTAGCTATGTCTGAAAGATACTTGGGAACAAAACAATTGACTAGCCCAAATTTGAATGTAGAAACTAAGCAAAAGATTTGAAAAAGGTAAAATGCCATCATTTATCAGGCCATAATTTTGCATGATTTAACAGTGTATTATGACTTAACAAGTCGGAGAGAGTGATATATTTCTAAAATTACCGCATTAAGATAAACTAGTCAGTCGGGCTAGTGACTGCGGAGATTTACTAGCCCGATTGGATTTTTACTAGCCATGGGCTAGAGGGCCAGGTTTTTACCAATGAGGTAATTGTCAGAGACCTGAAGTACATCGGGTTTTCCTCCCATATCACGTTGACACGCCGTAACTGAAATACTGTTTAAAGCTGTCTAAAACCCAACACACTCACTCACCCCTTGATACGCTGATATATGACGTCAAGTGCTGTTATTAGTTGCATAGTCTCTCCAGTGCGAAGATGTGTTATTTTCGTAGCATACACTGTAGCCTTGTTAAATTCACTTGTCAATATCCGAGCTCCAGAGACAAATATATGTCATTTGATTCTTTCTAGCGGCGCTTTACGTGGCAGTCCAGCTGTTTGACTCAGGTATGTATTGTTCGTTGCTGAGTGCGGCGTTAAACAACAAACAAATAAACAACACCACTGACGCCCCTGTTTTCCCTGTTTAATGAAAACCTGCTGCGACCTCTTGAGCTACATCTTCAACCACATCATACGTTTTAAGAATTCGTGAGGATCCGGGTTAGAATTGGTCTTCAGCTAACGGGATCAGGTGGTCAGGGCCGCTGACTTGGTTGACACATGTCATCGTATCCAAATTGCGTAGATCGATGCTCATGCTGTTGATCACTGGATTGTCTGGTCCAGACTTGATTATTTACAGATTGCCTCCATATACCTTGAATATTGCTGAGTACGGCGTTAAACAACAAACTTTTAAGGCCGCTTCAAAAAGCCGGCTGAGTTTACAAAGCGTCGTAAAATCATTCTAGGACACTCTACATCATACATTAGTCGCTCCTAAAGTTATCAGGAGCTGGCAAGTGGAGCGAGTGAGTGAGGTAGTTTAGCTTTACGCCACACTCAGCAATACTCCAGCTATATGGCAGATGTTTGTAAATAATCGAGTCTGGACCAGCGAATCGAGTGATCAACAGCATGAGCATCGATCTACGCAAGTGGGATACGATGACATGTGTCAACCAAGATAACGAGCCTGACCACCCGATCTCGTTAGTCGCCTCTTACGACAAGCAGGGGTTACTGAAGACCAATTCTAACCCGATCTTCGCGGCTCGCAAGTGAAACGAATATGGTGTCATGCAATCCTTGTAGATTTCAAAATCGAAACGGTTTAAGAAGAATTTCAGAGAGGAAATTCGGGCACCAGATGCTCCAGATGGTGTTGCTTTCATTTCGGATATCGATTCCAGGGACATGTCGTTATGGAAACCATCAGTCGAGTTGACCTCTCTCGATCTGCAGTGAATATAGTTTTACGCCGCTTTTAGCAACATTTCAGCAACATTTCAGCAATACCAAGGCGGAGGACATTAGAAATGGCCTCAACACATTATGCCCTGTGGAGAATCGAACCTGGGTCTTCAGCGGTACGAGGGAACGCTTGTTTAAACGCTTTTGTTCCCGACTTTCATTACCATTTGTGAGTAGTAGCATTTATGACCCCAGAAGCATAAGGATATGTATGATGGCGTCCGCTTGTCACCTGGGTTCGATTCCCCATATGGGTACAATGTGTGAAGCCCATTTCTGGTGTACCTTGCCGTGAAAATTGCTGTAGGCCTAATATTGCTAAAATCGGCGTAAAACCATACTCACTCACTAACCACATTAGTAGGATCAGTGATAAGTAATTTGGCAATGACCGGGTTACCGACCTAACTGCCTGGTTCTAACCAGTCCATCTGTGTACAGTCTGCCCTCAGCTGCTGCCTATACCGACACGGATCCGGACACCGTACCCGGCATCGCACTCGACCCCAACACCAGTCACGGTGGAGCTGCCGGAGTACCGATGCCGCAACGTCTTGCCCTATGACTTGTGTCGATTCTACTCCTCGGGGTGTAGAGCTAAAGGGGCTCAGATGAAGTGGGCCGTCAAATACTGCCCAGACTTCTGTCAGTTGTGTGGTAGGTAGTTTATTTCCTTTTGGGATTAAATTCAGCTTGGGTTATTTAGGAGATAATCCTATTGTGTTTACATTATGGAAGTGATTATAGTTGGTTGAACGCTGCTAAATGAAACATTTACCAGCGTTCAACCAACTATAATCACTTCCAAAATGTAAACACAATGGGATTATCTCCATTCTACCATGCCCGTGGTCCTGTGCTCAAAGCTCAGGTCACAAATCGGTGAAGTTAAGCACCGTCGAGCTCGGAGAGTCCTTGGATGGGTGACCGTGCTTGGCAGCTTGGCTCCTGAGAGTTTCTAGGACTTCAGTCCTGCCCCACAACGAAGCACATGTGACACATGTGGTCTCACCTTAGGCAAGTGAGTTTGTTCAACATTGTCTCTGTTCACCCGGCAGGAAAATGGGTACCCGGTGGGATAAGTCATGTGACTATAACCTTCTAGCGCCTAACAGGCAGCTTGGGTTATCCGGGGTAATAATATGTGTGCTGTAGCGCCTTGAGCGAGCATTGAATGCACGGATATAGGCGCGGTTAAAAATACCCACTATTATTATTATTATTACATATGCACCATGAATAAAACGCGTTTTAAATATGCACTCATTACCCTTGCGTAGTGTTGTTTACTTTTGTAAGGGTTAATGAGTGCAAACTATTCCTACGCGCAGTGAATCGGCTCTCAGAAGTGGTTATTGAAAATTTTTCATTTCTATTTTTTTAGTAAAAGCCAATCAAAAACGAACATACTTAAATGTCATGGTAGAGTTCTGGTTAACGCCACAGAGTTCCACCAACCGTATTTCCTTTAATAAGCCCCCGGGTGACAGGAAGTCGTGACTAAAGGGACCATTCCTTAATAAATCTATTTTCGGATCAAGAAAGAATACATTTATAAAAAAACGTACCAGGCGCTTATTAGAGGCCCGGCGCTTATTGGAAACCCGGCGCTTATTAGAGGCCCAGCGCTTATTAGAGGAAATACTGTATATCAAAGACCGTGTCTTTAGTTGTAGACCTCTCTACTGCAAATATTTTGATAAAGTTCTTGTTATTTCTTATTACCTGGCCTCCTACCCCGTCCCTGGCAAATAGTTCCTTCTTTGAGTGGCATTTTACAAGTTGGGACGTTCAACATTGAACGAACTTTCTGGATAACAACTTCTTTATTTCGTGAGTGCGACGTTTCGATACAAATTCTTGCTTGATAACCAGAATCTGTATCGATTCGTCGCACTCACGAAATAAAAGAAGTTGTTATCTAGAAAGCCTGTTCAATAAACATTTTTTTTCTAAAAAAACATTGAGCAACAAACCTGCCAGGAAAACAATCCAAACAAACAGAAACACAAAAAAAGTGCGTTTCACTAATTGTGTTTCTTATTTTTTTGAATTTGTAATATCGAGTGGATTTGCTTTGGAATCAATTTTTGAAGAAAATTTAGATGAAGATTGATGAAGCTGTTCTGAGAGTTTTTTTATGAGCGTGCGGTAGCATAGGGGTTAACGCATTCGCTCGTCACGCCGCAGACCCTGGTTCGATTCCCCACATTGGTACAATGTGTGAAGCCCATTTCTGTTGTCCCCCGCCGTGATATTGCTGGAATATTGCTAAAAGCGGCGTAAAACTAAACTCACTCACTTACTCACTCACATTACTGCGGCGGGTAAGAAAACTTTTTATCATTTTACGTGGGAATAAAAATTCAGGAGATGGGTAAACACTTTAAAACCATATCGACCGACATTTCTAATACACGCTTGAAAGGAGATGCAGCTTGGTCCATTTCCTGTATCCTTGTTTACAGATTTCGCGTACAGCTGATAGATTCTTTCCGAAATGCCGCCATTTGATAGCTTACCGGAATCGCATTCACCGTTTATTCAGATTTTTCCACTTAACAAAACAACACACACAAGAGGTTTCAATCAAACATTCCACTGAAAATATATGTATTTTTTCTGTTTCAAGTTACTACAATTTTCCAATTTTCACAGACATTTGCATTTGGGATCAAAGCTTTTAGTACACATAAAACATAAATTGATAAGATTTCTTACGTTCTAAATTTGCTCGAATATTTGTTAGCTATTGTTAAGGTAGGCCTCCATGGAACATAAACAAACATGGCTACATTCCTTTCTCCGATAAAACTTAACGATTAACACTAAACAAACAAAACGTCTCCGTATCATAGAGGCATCCCCTGATTCAGAATAGGACTACACTACTGTGAACGCTTCTTCTTAACACGGGTCGTTTTCATATACGTGTATCAACATCATGTCTCTCATAGTGTACCTAAATCTTATATTTCCTTAAGATTGCATGATATAACAACCCAAACATGGCGTGGAGAGATTGCGAATTGTACGGGGGTAGCGGGGTAGTCCAGTGGTCAAAGCATTCGCTTGTCACGCCGAACGCCTGGGTTCAATTCCCCACATGGGTACAATGTGTGACGGCCATTTCTCATGTCCCCCGCCGTAATATCGCTAGAAAGTTATTATGTGCGCCTTAAAACCAATTATCACTCACTCACTCTATTCTTCTTTAGGCATCAATCAGTAAAAGCTGCCGTTGAAAATGATTTAAACTTATTAAAAGACCCCACCTCCACTCCCCGAAAAAAAATGTACATGTATATAGATAAAAAATGTAGAAAAAACCCCAAAAATAAACAAACGAAGAAAAATAAAATGCAAACAACAAACAAACTCAGTACATTCAATTTGCAAACTGTCGTTTCTATTGTAAACCATTTGTACCTCAGTTTGTTCGGGAACTGTGTACTGCACAAACACTGATCATATCAAGATCATGGTTGCGGAATCCTATACTTGACTCTGAGATGTTTGATAACATTTGGTAACATAAACCTGTTCGTTGATAAACCTTCACTTCTCCTAGAACCATTATATGCCATTAGTTGGAGTTGACAATACAGAAATCACTAGATTCTTGGCATTTCCACTCTGTAATGACGTCAGCTGGTGAACGGTTTGAAGTAAACTTCGTTTGTCTGACAAGATGTACAAGATATCCTGTCCTGATATCTATTTGAATTACGTACGTGCTGAACGGCATTCAGAAGTGATACACAAAAAGAGGCAAGGATTTTATGGAAGTCACCAGTGACCTGATCAAGGAGTAGGGATGTAGTCCGAAACGTCGTGTTTCTCAAAATAAAGAAGTTGACATCCATGAAATTTTTACCTTTATATTAATTTTGATACTAAGTGAAAACGAAATGGTTCTTAGTGTTTCATTTCGGAATATATACATGGAAAAGGTATCTCAACACCTGTGGCTTTTTACTGATTTCGTTGACTATAAGCAAATATGGGGCCTCCTCATCTGACAACTGCTCAAAAATGGCAAGTTATTTTTATGCGGAATCCTCAGATATCATTGAGGGGTATTGCAAAAACAGCCACTTAACCAGAAAAAAAACCAAGACGAAAAAAACAAACAAACTAAAACAACAAAAAACATCAGCTGACTAATGGCGTTAAGGACCGCCAACGTAGTGGTCGACCACGAGCGACGACTCCTAGGGAGGTTAAAGCTCTTTTCGGAATCACAAGACTTCATCCGTTCATGTCAAGTGGCATGTTGAAAACAGAGTAGCTTGAACATAGTCCTCAGTTCAGCAAACGACCGGAAATCGCCTGAATTCGGCCGGTTAAGAGCCTGCATCCCTTGTATAAATAGCACAAAGCAGCACGACAAGCTTGATGTCACACTCGACGTCACTGGCATTTGAGGTCAAAGGGAAGGATCCACTGGTAGGACGAAAGCCGATTTATTTTGTTCATGACTAATGGCCGATGTGTTTGGCGCCGAAGAAACACTGCACATTCACAACCAAATATGGTAGAGCAAGTAACGTTGGCTGGGTTCATTGATGGTGTGGGGACGAATCTCACTTGGCTGTACACTAGACGATCAGACAAAATCTGAATGGACAACGGTACCTCAACGATATCCTAGACAGGGTGGTTGTACCACAATCCGATGACCATCGTCTTTAACCACTATGATACTGTGGTACTTATACTATGAAAACTATAGGGTGTTGTGATACATTTATTCCATGTGTACATTTTGTGTAATATATATTCAATGAGACTATTTGACTGTCTTGGATTCATAATGTAGCTGCATTGAGCTTTGGGGAAATCCCTGTTATATAAAGGGTATTAACGGTGAACTACTCATGAATTTACCCGAAACAGATAATCCGTCCGTATTGCACATAAATTGGTGTTTGACGCACGCGTTTCAGTATGAAGCGCTGTACTGAATACGCAACTGGTTCACCGCTACGGAGGTCTTTACTATATCTGACACGTGTAGGCCACGTGTTCGTGATCAACGTTGATATATGCTTCACAGTGTGTCGTCAATATATGTCGCCAGCTTTTGAAACCGATGCACTTCGCGTTATTAGGGTTAGGCCAGAATGTTTTGTGGTTTACGGAGTTTGGGGCCCAAACATTCTGCTCAACAGGTTAAAAAATAAATAAAAATTCAAATATATCTTTATCTTTTCTTGTCACGATCCGCCTTAATTAGTTGTATTTTGAAGTTCTCAAGATAAATCTTCAGTGTTAATTATTGTATTTCAAATAATTCATTTATAATTGTCGGGACAATATAATACATTTTTCTTAATTTTTTATTATTTCGTTGCTTTTCCTTATATTGTTTTTGCACAGAGCAGATATGTCATAAACCTAGGATTTGATAGGTGATTAAGCTGTGTTTGAACGACTTTCATCAAATTTGTCGGGACTGCTAGACCCGAACAAGCTTAGTTTCCCTTTGAATGACGTGATTCCTATGTTTTGTACACAGTGAGAGACGACTATTGTAAAGACCAGAGTAGTGCTTGTACTGACGGTTCCAGATTTGTCGGGTGCAGTACATCGGAGTGGGGATACAATAACTGCCACTACTCCTGTGGACGCTGTGGTAAGTGAACGAGTCAGATGGATGTACCCGCTTTCTATCTACCCGTGAAGATCCGGGCTAGAATTGATCTTCAGCAACCCATGCTTGTCGTAAGAGGCGTGTATCGGGATTGACTGGTGAGGCTCGCTGGTTTGGTTCATGCCTGTCATCGTATACTAGGCACCATGGGGACTTACAGTACATTTTGCTTCCTGCATGGACCCTAGGTGGATTTACACATATTCTACGACTAAAAATGGTTCAGATTAAATTTACTTTGAATGTTTTGGGACTTACGTATCCTCTCAGGGCGCCAAAAACGTTTGGTTTGTAAAGGCGTGAAACCAAGGGTGATAATCGGGGTATCTAAAATAAAATTTTATAACGTTGACAAGTTGTTTTGGTTCAGAATCCTTTGTTCTCTGGGTTCACTGGAATGTGCAATTTGTGTCCTGTGGGTGATCAGACTTGATAAGAAGGTTTAAGTCTTGTCACCCATTCACTGCTGGGTGAACAGAGGCAAGTTTGAACAAACTCACTTGCCTAGGGTGAGGCCACATGTGTCATATGTGAAGCATTGTGGGGCAGGACTGAAGCCCCAGAAACTCTCAGGAGTCAAGCTGCTAGACTCGGTGACCCATCAAAGGTTGCCTAACTCCAACTGATTTGTGCCATGGGTGCCGTTGTACAAAGCAGCATTAGCGCTAAAACTACCTTAAGTCTGTGTACAACAATTCGCTTTGTACAACGGCAACATTGGCTCTATGCAGAGGACCACACACCTTCACAGAACAAAATTAGGACTTCTCACTTCTTTAATCTGTCTTGGACATCGGTTTTGATGTAATAAATCACGAAATCGTTTCTGTATAACATGAGACTTGTGCTCTTTTTGTGTAGTGCGTACCGTCATAACGTGTAAAGACAGAATATCAACCTGCAGCGGCGTCAGCAAAGAAGTCTGTTCATCAAGCTTCTCATCGTGGGCTTGGAACAACTGTGCAAAGTCATGTGGATTGTGCAGTAAGTTGTCTCCCTTGTTCTTGTAGGAGCCTGATGAATTTATGATATTTTTGTATCTTATACCGTGTATGAAATGCCAAGTTGTCTCCCCTGACTTTTAAATATCGGATTAGTCGTTTCCCCTTTCTTAAAATGTATTACCCCTTGGGATATATTGTAAGCTGTCTCCTCTGTCTGTGGAGAATATGTGGTACAGTTAACTCCCTTTTTGTGTTTATGTTGTTTAACCACCTTTTTGACTGCTAAGTTGTCTCCCCTGGTGTGTGGATGTTGTGGTAAGTTGTCTCCCCTGGTTTATGGAATATTTAAATGGCTACGTGTCCCATAAGCTTATATAGTTGATTGGAAGCGTCTTGAGACAAGTGATCTTGATTTCGGTTTTGCATTGTTCTTATGGTTTTACGTCGCTTCTAGCAATATTCCGTCAATATCTAGGTGACACCAGAAATGGGTTTACACCTTGTATACATATGGGGGAATCGAACCTCTGCCTTCGGCGTTTCGAGCGAACGGTTTAAACACTAGCCTAACCCACCGCCATCATTACATCTGCAAAGAAAGGATAAAAAGTCTACCCCCCCAAAAAAAAAGAAAGTGGATGAAACGCAAATGAAGGATATCATTACAAAAATGACAATTCTTCGTGAAATCGAATCTCAGTAGGTAGAAATAATATCAAAACAGAGCACAGCTAAATATGATTTGATCAAAATGAACGTGGATGAAAAATAGCGAAATGTCATTCAATAAACTCTAGGAGCTATCTCAATTGATCTGTAAATGGAACTAGAGGAATGTAATATCATATAAAAACATATTTTAGATGAAGGAACAATGATTTGTTTTTGAAAACATATGACAGATTATTTGTTAAAAAACTGTTCCAATTTTTGAAAAATGCATTCGATTTCGTCGATTACAGATTCATTATTAATACACTGTGTTTCTTTAGCTTTGGGCAATCAATGAAACAAGCATTATAGATGAAACTTTCTACCTTGGTCCCGATCCACAAAACGTTCGCGCTACGACATTCGTAAGCCTTTGATAAACTATACAATTACGACAGGTCGTAACGTTACGAACGCTTCGTGGATAGGGACCCAGGTGTTCTTATTAATGACTTTGGTGTCTCCTTTAACATATCAAGAGACCGTCCAGAAGATCCCTTGTCAATCTGTGTATTCATCCTGAACGTAGAGATGCTTACAATACTGAAAAACAAAATGGAGAGAAAGCGAACAGAATGAATAACTTTGACACTCTGTTATTAGTGTTAAGAATAAAACAGAAGTTGTTATCCATAAGACTTGTCATGTATTCATATTCATCCAACTTCTAAATGCCATTCAAAAACTTCAATTGACAAGCGAGTAAAAAATATGCTTCAACCTTTAAAGTTGCTCATAACAGTGGTTTTAACAGTATGGCAGCACTGACGATTCGGTTGAAAAAAGACATCTAGGAATCCTTGTTCATTTCGCGTCAGCTTGAGCAGTTTTCCATTTGACATTCTGAAAGCCAGTTGTGTCTCCTCTGTATCCAAAGAACCAGATGAGATGAGATTTCTGAAAAGCATCACTTGTTACATTCATTATGCTTATCGAGATGAAGTGGACGATGACACTGGGTTTTTGAGCACATCTGGTGTGAGGATACATTCACCTGGAGAAAAGCGGTGTGGTAACCCAGTGGTTAAAGCGTTCGCTCTTCACGCCGAAGACCCGAGTTCGACTTTCCACATGGGTACAATGTGTGAAGCCCATTACTAGTGTCTCCCCAGGTCATATTACAAGAACATTGCTAAAAGCTAAAGTCACCCTCATACTACGGAATATCGCTTAAAAAGGAGAAGCTGACAAGTGAGGCGTTCGAAGATACGCGTCGATTTGAAGGGTTGGTTGGTTTGTTGTTTAACGCTGCACTCAGCAATATTCCAGCTATATGGCGGAGGTTTGTAAAATTAATAATCTGGTCTAGACCAGACAATCCAGTGATCAACAGCATGATCATCGATCTATGCAATTGGGATACGATGACATGTGTCAAGCAAGTCAGCGAGCCTGACCACCCCATCCCGTTAGTCGCCTTTTACGACAAGCATGGGTTGCTGAAAACCAATTGTAGTTCTTATCTTGGGTTGAATCCCATCCGACAAAGTAGATTTCCACTTGGGTACATGTGTGAAGCACGCTTTTATGTCCCCCATTGTTATATAAGCAAAAAGCGGCGTAAAATCATACTCACATAATAATCACTAACATCCAAACTGTATTCACTAACCACTAACCAACACTGTCTTTAGATGACACGTCCATCCTCGGATCTACACCTTGGCTACACGCAACAAACACTGGGTGCAAGCAATCCCACGGAAGTACACCATGTTTTACTGGTTACACACCATACCAAATTCCACACCCTGGGCCTAGCAGATACCCGATTGGAAACACACCCAGCCCTGGAGCCACGCCTTACCTTGGACCAACACCTTGGCCAATTGGTTTCATACCATACCCTGGGGCGACTCCATACCCTGGACCTAGCAGATACCCGATTGGATACACACCCAGCCCTGGAGCCACGCCTTACCTTGGACCCACACCTTGGCCAATTGGTTACACACCATCCCCTGGGGCAACTCCATACCCTGGACCCAGTAGATACCCGATTGGATACACACCCAGCCCTGGAGCCACGCCTTACCTTGGGCCAACACCTTGGCCAATTGGTTTCATACCATACCCTGGGGCAACTCCATACCCTGGACCCAGTAGATATCCGATTGGATACACACCCAGCCCTGGAGCCACGCCTTACCTTGGACCCACACCTTGGCCAATTGGTTACACACCATCCCCTAGGGCAACTCCATACCCTGGACCCAGTAGATATCCGATTGGATACACACCCAGCCCTGGAGCCACGCCCTATCTGGGGAAACCCCATATCCCATCGGCTATGTCCCTTGGCCAGGTGCAACGCCTTACCCAGGACCAAGAATAGGATGAATTGACGTCATATACTATGTATCGCTGTAAAGAAATGTGATGATAAAGAATCATGTTGTTCCATGAGTCGTGCATTATTTGTTCCTCATCTGTGGGTGAGTGTTGGCGCGATGAAGATACAATGCGTTCATGTTTCACTGAAATACTACCACACTTCCCTCTAGTTAACCTGGACCCTATCCCTCTAGTTAACCTGGACCCTATTCCTCTTCCCTCTAGTTAACCTGGACCCTATCTCTCTTGTTAACCTGGACCCTATTCCTCTTCCCTCTAGTTAACCTGGACCCTATCCATCTAGTTAACCTGGACTCTATCCCTCTAGTTAACCTGGACCCTATCCCTCTAGTTAACCTGGACTCTATCCCTCATGTTAACCTGGACTCTATCCCTCTAGTTAACCTGGACCCTATTCCTCTTCCCTCTAGTTAACCTGGACCCTATCCCTCTAGTTAACCTGGACTCTATCCCTCTTCCCTCTAGTTAACCTGGACCCTATTCCTCTTCCCTCTAGTTAACCTGGAACCTATCCCTCTAGTTAACCTGGACTCTATTCCTCTAGTTAACCTGGACTCTATCCCTCTAGTTAACCTGGACCCTATCCCTCTAGTTAACCTGGACCCTATCCCTCTAGTTAACCTGGACCCTATCCCTCTAGTTAACCTGGACCTATCCTCTAGTTAACCTATTCCCTCTAGTTAACCTGGACTTCCCTCTTATCCCTAACCTGGACCCTATCCCTCTAGTTAACCTGGACTCTATCCCTCTAGTTAACCTGGACTCTATTCCTCTAGTTAACCTGGACTCTATCCCTCTAGTTAACCTGGACCCTATCCCTCTAGTTAACCTGGACCCTATCCCTCTAGTTAACCTGGACTCTATCCCTCTAGTTAACCTGGACTCTATTCCTCTTCCCTCTAGTTAACCTGGACCCTATCCCTCTAGTTAACCTGGACTCTATCCCTCTAGTTAACCTGGACCCTATCCCTCTAGTTAACCTGGACCCTATCCCTCTAGTTAACCTGGACCCTATCCCTCTAGTTAACCTGGACCCTATCCCTCTTGTTAACCTGGACCCTATCCCTCTAGTTAACCTGGACCCTATCCCTCTAGTTAACCTGGACTCTATCCCTCTTGTTAACCTGGACCCTATCCCTCTAGTTAACCTGGACCCTATCCCTCTAGTTAACCTGGACCCTATCCCTCTAGTTAACCTGGACTCTATTCCTCTTCCCTCTAGTTAACCTGGACCCTATCCCTCTAGTTAACCTGGACTCTATCCCTCTAGTTAACCTGGACTCTATTCCTCTAGTTAACCTGGACTCCCTATCCCTCTAGTTAACCTGGACCCTATCCCTCTAGTTAACCTGGACTCTATTCCTCTTCCCTCTAGTTAACCTGGACCCTATCCCTCTAGTTAACCTGGACTCTATCCCTCTAGTTAACCTGGACTCTATTCCTCTAGTTAACCTGGACCCTATCCATCTAGTTAACCTGGACTCTATCCCTCTAGTTAACCTGGACCCTATCCCTCTAGTTAACCTGGACTCTATCCCTCTTGTTAACCTGGACTCTATCCCTCTAGTTAACCTGGACCCTATCCCTCTAGTTAACCTGGACTCTATCCCTCTTGTTAACCTGGACCCTATCCCTCTAGTTAACCTGGACCCTATCCCTCTAGTTAACCTGGACCCTATCCCTCTAGTTAACCTGGACTCCCCTCTCCCTCTAGTTAACCTGGACTCTATTCCTCTTCCCTGGACCCTCTAGTTAACCTGGACCCTATCCCTCTAGTTAACCTGGACTCTATCCCTCTAGTTAACCTAACCTGGACTCCCTCTATTCCCCCTCTAGTTAACCTGGACTCTATCCCTCTAGTTAACCTGGACCCTATCCCTCTAGTTAACCTGGACCCTATCCCTCTAGTTAACCTGGACTCTATCCCTCTAGTTAACCTGGACTCTATCCCTCTAGTTAACCTGGACTCTATCCCTCTTCCCTCTAGTTAACCTGGACCCTATCCCTCTAGTTAACCTGGACCCTATCCCTCTAGTTAACCTGGACTCTATTCCTCTAGTTAACCTGGACTCTATCCCTCTAGTTAACCTGGACCCTATTACTCTAGTTTACCTGGACCCTATCCCTCTAGTTAACCTGGACTCTATCCCTCGAGTTAACCTGGACCCTATTCCTCTTCCCTCTAGTTAACCTGGGCGGTGGGGTAGACTAGTGGCTAAAGCGTTCGCTCGTCATGCCGAAGAGCCGGGTTCGATTCCCCACATTGGTACAATGTGTGAAGCCGATTTCTGGTGTTCCCCCGCCGTGATATTGCTGGAATATTGCTAAAAACGGCGTAAAACCCAACTCACTCACTCACTCTAGCTAACTTGGACCTTCCCTCTATTTAGATCTTATGCTTATGCTGTATGGATCTGTACTTGCAATGCAGACGCTTGAGTCACATGAATCATTCATTCACTGGAGCACTTACGCACGTGTGTGTCATCAGCAGTTGACATGGAAGTCACAGAAGTGTGACAGAATATTCTCAACAGAGCCATAACTAACTCAGTTTTATGGTCTGAAAATCGTTAAGAGAGTCACACGCCAACGGTTTATGTCAGTACTGTTGTGACATAACCATTTTAGAAGAAGAGAAGAAGAAGAAGGGTTTATTTTTTGTATAAAGGCCATACGACCCATCGTACAAGGTGGTACAATAGTGATTTTGGTTACCATGTTCATACAACAACGCTAACAGGAGCAGAATAAACATGTTCTAAGAACTTGACAAAATTATTTATGATGTTATTGTCGGATGATGTACATAGGCTGCGGAGTGAATAATAATATCCATGGACCGTTTTCGGAATGTAACGCCGACGCATATCATCATAGCGTTTACAAATATAGACAATATGGATTTCATCCTCAATACTTTTACAGTGTTTACATAATACAATATCATCATTGCAGGAGGCAGTACCTTTTCTAATATATTACACCCTGATCTAAATAATGTGAACAGACGCTTGCACTTATTACTTATGTTCAATGATAAATATTTTTCACAGGTCAACAGAGTTATGGGACTTATAGACGATATAGTGAAGTCTGTTTGTTTGTTATAGCGAAGGAACATCTAGGGACAAATGCCACTCTTGCATAGAGCAGTTGTTAATTCTTTGAGTAAACATATATAGAAATTTTTTTGTATCACCGACATCTTGTGAAATCCAAGCAGTACCAAAGCCAAGATAAAATAACAAATCACTGACATGCCGAGCCCATGTGGGACGTTTCCCGAATTCAACAGATAATAAAAATTGATAACATTGATATGGATATCTACTTTGATGCATTCTTAATAATCTTAGCCAGTATTTAATACATTTGACATAATAAACATTGCTTAAGGGTGCCCTCCCACATTCCCCATATGCAACAGCATTAGATGATCTGTAACTAATCTGAAGTAAAAATTTGCAAAATTTTCGATGGACAATTTCAATACTTTCTCTCTTTTTAAAACCCCATATCTCAGCACCATATGTTAGAATTGGTACAATCTTTTTATCAAAAATATAAAATCCTTCTGAGAGTGACATATCATATCGTCTTATAAATGACTTGATCGGCCACAGTGCCTTATTAGCTTGATCATATAATGTTTTACATGCCCTAGTCCAAATCAATTTGGGAGTTATCATAAGTCCTAGATATTTATAAATATTGACAGTTTCCATTCGAATGCCATTATAGAACCATTTTTCGTGTTTGGACAAGGGTCCACCCATTTTAAAAAACAATTATTTTACTTTTATCAGTATTAATATCCATGCCCCATTTATGGGAATACATATGTAGGGCGGCAAGGCGGCGCTGTAATCTAACAACAGTATCAGCTATCAAAACCAAATCATCTGCAAATAACAGAGCAATAATATTCAACATACTTTCGGAGATAAATATACCATCATCAAACTTATTTTCTAAGGTCAATACAAGCTCATTAATATATAAAGAAAATAATACCGGACTAAGGACACAGCCTTGCCAAATCCCCACAGGCGCTATCAAGATATTCAGTTAATTTCTTACCATACTCATAGGTTACAGTGGCCTTGACATTAGTATACATATTTTTAATCAACTTGAAATTTTTTCCATGGATCCCATTTTGCAAAAGAACATACAGTAATTTAAACCTATTCACCATGTCAAAGGCCTTGCGAAAATCTGTGAATGCAATATATATCTTCCCATTTTTACGTGTTAAATACTTCTGAATGATTGTCTGGAGAATAAAGATACTGTCCACAGTCGAATGGTCTGTCTTAAATCCACCCTGATATTCTCCAATTATCTCACGAAGTTGCAAAAAGTACTCCAATCTTTTGTGTAGAACCGAAACAAAAACTTTGCTCATTACATTCAGAAGAGAGACCCCTATAATTATTCGGGTCAGATCTACTACCTTTCTTATGTAGTGAGATAATAATGCCAGTTGACCAGGAATTTGGCCAAAAGCGGGATGAGAGTATTTTGTTGAACAGTAGGGAACTATTATATGTTCAGAAACTTTGAAAAACTCTGCGGGAATACCATCATCGCCTGGGGATTTGTTACATTTTAGATGTCTGATAGCATTTATTACATCCTGATCTGTAAAGTCACATGATAGAATATCATCGTCATTGTTACAATCAACACATGTATTAAAGTCATGTTTATCAACATATGATTTGGCATCTTCTGAAAAGTTGCCATCTTCTGACAACGTTGGGTTTAACAAGTCCTTAAAGTATTCAGCCCATGTTGATGGCGTAACACTTTCTTCCATGGGGCGAGTTGTGGTATATTTTTTCACAAGTCGCCAAAATGCAGAGCAGTCTTAGTAATGGAACGTTTATAGCTATCTTTCTTAGTTTTACAAGTCTGTTTGAACTGAGATCTAATGTCTTTGTATCTATTCAGATTCTCAAATGTTGTTGTTTTTCTAAACACATTAAGCAGTTTATACTTTTCATATTTAAGAGTCTGACACTGTTGATCAAACCATTCTGGTTGTTGTTTAGCGTTGATGGTTTTGGGTTGTCTACATTCCATATCGCGCCCACAGGTTTGCAGAATGCGCTGCAGTGTGTTTAATGCTTTGTCAGTGTTGACATGTAAACTGCTTATAAAGTCCTGAAACAAATCACTTGTATCAGCATTTTGCAGGTTATCAAAATATAATTGTGATTTTTCATTTTTCCATTTAAATTTATTTCTGTTACTACAATGAAAATACTTATCATCGGCTGGCCTGTCCACATCGAACAGGGATGAGATTGTGGTTGTGAGTGGGAGATGGTCAGACTCCGTGCGAGAAACACTCTTGAAGTCCTCCACATAACGGTATAACGATGCTGACACTGCAATGTAGTCCGGTGTGCTACAACCGGTAGAACCAATATGTGTATAGTCCCCCTCATCTGAGAATCTGCCATTTAACAGGTACCATCAAAAAGTTTTGCATAAGTCTAGTAATTCTCTTCCATAGTTATTTACAACAAGATCTTTATTTTTACGATTTGGGTACACAGGTGGGGCATCAAGTTCCTAGTATGTATCCTCGTCCAAACGTGGAAAATCAACACTATCATCAACAATATAGTCTAATTCAGCGCCAGTTCTGCCATTAAAATCGCCACAAATAATGAAGTCAGTATCTGGATATTAGTTTTTTATTGCCACAATGTAACTTTCCAATCGCTCAACCCCATCGTTACTGTTAGGTTTTTCCGGTGTTATATAGACACAACCCAGAATAAGCCTTTTGCCTGACCGTATGCGCCGAATGGAAACAAGAAACACGGCGTCCACCCACTCCTCGTGTAGACGATGGAAAAAAGATGAAATACTGTCACCCATAAGTATAGCAACGCCACCGCTGAACCGGCCGATGTTGTTTATCTTAGGGGAACTGATTGAAATGCTGTATAACAGGCAATTAAGTTACTAAAGTCATCATAACATTTGGCCCAGGTTTCAGTCAAACATATGATATCATATTTAGAGATAAAGTCACAAAAGTCTGGATGGATTACTTTACTATATAGGCCGTTTACATTCCAACACAATAGGCTTATTGGTTGCAGAGAATGTGATGCATCCGGAATACCCGTGGAGCACGAGCTTTCTGATCGGGTGTCAATGTCAATGTCGATATCAGTCACAGGGTAACGGCCAACCTGCTACAAAACACTGTGGTTTGGGTCAGCATGACCTAGCGAGTGTGGTCCGTGTATATCTCCGGCGAATTTGACTAGAGCCCCAGAACTATCCGGCATGAACTTAACATCATCTATAACTAGAAAGTCGCCTTTGATGTATGCTGTTTTGCCTTGGTCCCTGGCCTGTTTGAGGTGGGGTATGAGTTGTTTTCTTCTGAGTCTTGTTTTGGGAGAGAAGTCCTCAGATATTCTGAATGTTGTGTTGCCTTTCAGCTCTGCCTTAGCCTTGTTGAGGACGGTAAGTTTGTTGTCTCTGGAGACGAACTTCATCATGATAGGCGGGTTCCCCCTGTTCACGCTTTGTACCCAATCTGTGGACAGTGTCGAAAAGAATATCATCTCCATTTTGTAGACATAACGTATCCTTCAGAAATGAATAAACTTTCCTTTTAGATTCACTAGACTCTTCATACCGTCCTTCCATTTCCATTCCAAATAAAATCAAATTATTTCTTCTGGAGTAGTTCTCACTTTTATCAAGTTTGGCCTCTAAAGCAGTGATAGTGTTTGCCTGAGACGTCACTATCTTCTTAAGATCTCTATTTTCGGTTTGAATTTGGTCCAACTGATTATTTAATTTGGCATTGTTTTGGTCCACTGTATTGTTCAGGGTCGTAAGCATTTCACTCATGGACGCTATTGTCTTATTCAACGCATCAAATTGGCCAGTCAGTGCTTTTATAGACTCACTCACGCTGTTGTCCGCCTCGGTGTCCGGCTGGGATCCCCTCCCTCTTGTGTTGGGGCCTGGTCCCGGGTTGGACTCGATGTCACCCGACAACAGAAGCTGCCATCTTGCATCAAATGTAAACACTGTAGAGTCAGTGCAACTCATCTCGCACGTGCACATGCTTGAAATTTCTTGACAATAATTAAAGTTGTCTGTGCTGGGTAAATTAGAGAAAATATGTTCGGGATTAACACTGTATATCAGTAGACTGTGACTCATTAGCATAATGACAGTTAACGTGACACCAACTGCGTACAGCCTGTAGGCGAGATCCATACCTGGAGTCCATGTTGTCTCCGACATGTACTTGCTAACATGTTCAATTTGTCTGTGACCCCTGGGCATCTTAAAACACCCAATTCTACATCTCCAACTGTCCACGTCGATCCCCATTCTTCATTAAACGTATTGTGCCCAAGAAAAAGGCACTACAAAGGCTTGACAAAGAAAGAAAACGTATTTTTTTTCTCCCGCGATGTCGTCGCCGTATCTAACTATTCAGGGGCAGGTAACCATTTTGCGATGCTTGTTTAATGCCATCTCAGGATATGCTTCGTTTGATGAATGATAAGAAGCACTCTTGCTTGACAACGGTATAAGAATCTATACCCAAACGTCGTATCATAATATAATCAAGAAGTTGTTATCCAGAAAGTATCATACCTTTCTTATATCAGGATATTCCCCGTGTATGATGGCAGATGAAAATGATAGAATTTGGACCAACCAAACCTGTGATGTATACTGAAGCAACGGTACCCGTGGCCGGAGATGATGATAATCTCAATCACTAAATTAACCAGACAATTCCATCCGGTTGGTCGCCTCTTAAGGCCAGCGGCGGTGAGGTAGCCAAGTGGTTAAAGCGGTCGTTCGTCACGCCGAAGACCTGGGTTCGATTCCCTACATGGGTACAATGTGTGAAGCCCATTTCTGGTGTCCCCCGGCATGATATTGCTGGAATATTGCTAAAAGCAGCATGAAACCATACTCACTCACTGCAGACCAGCATATGTTGCTTGGAACAATCCATGCAGACCAGAGAAACCTGTGATTTATATCTGCAGCAGTGATACAAATAGTCGGAGCATGACGATAATCGTTTTGTAATAACGATAACGTTGGCCACGCCCAATCAGTAGCGTAGTGTGATATGGTATGACCGAATCGCATTATTGTACATTATCGCATGGATTATAACTCACGCTTCTGACCTTTTTGATACTAAATCACCTCAAGTCTTGATTGTCTGTTAACATTTGACTGTTTCCGGACAGGAGTACAAACACGTTATGCACACTGTGTAGCGGGTGCTACCACTGAATTTCAGTGATCCGTTCATATAAGTTTCACTCTGATTTTGGCGACATTTAATAGTTAACAGGCTGCACGCCAAATGTCAGTCTAGTGATGTTATATGAGTAGCTCATACAGGACATGGCCATTTGTATTTCGTCCCAGTTCATGCAATTTTATATCTATTTCGTGAAGATCGGGGTTAGTATTGATCCTTAGAAACCAGTGTTTGTAAAATGCAACAAAAGGTAAGCTAGCTGACCTGGCTAACCCTTGTTTCAAAATGGCGTAGATCGATGCCCATTGTGTTTATTACTGGACTGAGGCGGTGAGGTAGCCTATTGGTGAAAGCGTTACAACGAAGACCCGGGTTCGTTTCCCACATGGGTACAATGCGTGAAGCCCATTTCTGGTGTTCTCCGCCGTGATATTGCATGAATATTGCTAAAAGCGGCGTAAAACTGAACTCACTCTCTATCACTGGACTGTCTGGTCAAGATTTACAGACCGCTGTAATATATCTGGAATATTGCTGATTACGGCGTTAAACAACAAACAAAGGAAACAAATATATATATATCTGTCAAACGAATATATCACATGAATATTAACAGACCGCTGTATAAATCAGAAATATTTACTGATTGTGGCGTTAAATAACAAACAAATCAAACGAAAATGTCAAACGAATATATCACATGAATATTAATAGACAGACCGCTGTACATATCGGAAATATTACTGATTGTGGCGTTAAATAACAAACAAATCAAACGAAAATGTCAAACGAATATATCACATGAATATTAACAGACCGCTGTATATATCGGAAATATTACTGATTGTGGCGTTAAATAACAAACAAATCAAACGAGAATGTCAAACGAATATATCACATGAATATTAACAGACCGCTGTATATATCGGAAATATTACTGATTGTGGCGTTAAATAACAAACAAATCAAACGAGAATGTCAAACGAATATATCACATGAATATTAACAGACCGCTGTATATATCGGAAATATTACTGATTGTGGCGTTAAATAACAAACAAATCAAACGAGAATGTCAAACGAATATATCACATGAATATTAACAGACCGCTGTATATATCGGAAATATTTACTGATTGTGGTGTTAAATAACAAACAAATCAAACGAGAATGTCAAACGAATATATCACATGAATATTAACAGACCGCTGTATATATCGGAAATATTACTGATTGTGGCGTTAAATAACAAACAAATCAAACGAGAATGTCAAACGAATATATCACATGAATATTAACAGACCACTGTATATATCGGAAATATTACTGATTGTGGCGTTAAATAACAAACAAATCAAACGAGAATGTCAAACGAATATATCATGAATATTAACAGATCCGCTGTATATATCGGAAATATTTACTGATTGTGGCGTTAAATAACAAAACAAATCAAACGAGAATGTCAAACGAATATATCACATGAATATTAACAGACCGCTGTATATATCGGAAATATTACTGATTGTGGCGTTAAATAACAAACAAATCAAACGAGAATGTCAAACGAATATATCCACATGAATATTAACAGACCGCTGTATATATCGGAAATATTACTGATTGTGGCGTTAAATAACAAACAAATCAAACGAGAATGTCAAACGAATATATCACATGAATATTAACAGACCGCTGTATATATCGGAAATATTTACTGATTGTGGCGTTAAATAACAAACAAATCAAACGAGAATGTCAAACGAATATATCACATGAATATTAACAGACCGCTGTATATATCGGAAATATTACTGATTGTGGCGTTAAATAACAAACAAATCAAACGAGAATGTCAAACGAATATATCACATGAATATTAACAGACCGCTGTATATATCGGAAATATTTACTGATTGTGGCGTTAAATAACAAACAAATCAAACGAGAATGTCAAACGAATATATTAACAAACAAATCAAACGAAAATGTCAAACGAATATATCACATGAATATTAACAGACCGCTGTATATATCGGAAATATTACTGATTGTGGCGTTAAATAACAAACAATTCAAACGAGAATGTCAAACGAATATATCACATGAATATTAACAGACCGCTGTATATATCGGAAATATTACTGATTGTGGCGTTAAATAACAAACAAATCAAACGAAAATGTCAAACGATTATATCACATGAATATTAACAGACCGCTGTATATATCGGAAATATTACTGATTGTGGCGTTAAATAACAAACAAATCAAACGAAAATGTCAAACGAATATATCACATGAATATTAACAGACCGCTGTATATATCGGAAATATTACTGATTGTGGCGTTAAATAACAAACAAATCAAACGAAAATGTCAAACGAATATATCACATGAATATTAACAGACCGCTGTATAAATCAGAAAAAGTACTGATTGTGGCGTTAAATAACAAACAATTCAAACGAATATATCACATGAATATTAACAGACCGCTGTATATATCGGAATTATTACTGATTGTGGCGTTAGATAACAAACAAATCAAACGAAAATGTCAAACGAATATATCACATTAATATTAACAGACCGCTGTATATATTGGAAATATTACTGATTGTGGCGTTTAATAACAAACAATTCAAACGAGAATGTCAAACGAATATATCAGATGAATATTAACAGACCGCTGTATATATCAGAAATATTACTGATTGTTGCGTTAAATAACAAACAAATCAAACCAGAATGTCAAACGAATATATCACATGAATATTAACAGACCGCTGTATATATCGGAAATATTACTGATTGTGGCGTTAAATAACAAACAAATCAAACGAAAATGTCAAACGAATATATCACATGAATATTAACAGACCGCTGTATATATCGGAAATATTACTGATTGTGGCGTTAAATAACAAACAAATCAAACGAAAATGTCAAACGAATATATCACATGAATATTAACAGACCGCTGTATATATTGGAAATATTACTGATTGTGGCGTTTAATAACAAACAATTCAAACGAGAATGTCAAACGAATATATCAGATGAATATTAACAGACCGCTGTATATATCGGAAATATTACAGATTGTGGCGTTTAATAACAAACAAATCAAACGCAAATGTCAAACGAATATATCACATTAATATTAACAGACCGCTGTATATATTGGAAATATTACTGATTGTGGCGTTTAATAACAAACAAATCAAACGCAAATGTCAAACGAATATATCACATTAATATTAACAGACCGCTGTATATATTGGACTGACTGACTGACTGAGTGTGGTTTTACACCGCTTTTAGCAATATTCCAGCAACATCACGGCGGGGTACACCAGAAATGGGCTTCACACATTGTGCGTATATATTGGAAATATTACTGATTGTTGCGTTAAATAACAAACAATTCAAACGAGAATGTCAAACGAATATATCACATGGATATTAACAGACCGCTGTATATATCGGAAATATTACTGATTGTGGCGTTAAATAACAAACAAATCAAACGAGAATGTCAAACGAATATATCACATGAATATTAACAGACCGCTGTATATTTCGGAAATATTACTGATTGTGGCGTTAAACAACAAACAAGTCAAACGATCGCTGTAAAATATTTGAAATATTGTGAAGTTTAAACAACAAACAAATCAAACGAATGGCTCTTTCCATACATATTGAGTCTCTATGGGAATGCGTATGTAGACCGGGTTTCCAGTTGCTTGTACGAACTTGTGGTATGAGTAATGTAAATGAAACCTGTGTCTTGCGTGTTATTGAACTCTATGGTCCGGTTGGCTGCTCAAGCCAGATGACCACTTCCGGTTGTCTAAGCGCGGCAATTCGCTGTACAGATTTGCGTCCTTGAAGCGGCGTTCTCACGGTGTGAACCTGTAGTAACAACTTGTAGTAAACGACTTGTAGTAACAACTTGTAGTATACGACTTGTAGTAAACAACTTGTAGTATACGACTTGTAGTATACAACTTGTAGTAACAACTTGTAGTATACGACTTGTAGTAACAACTTGTAGTAACAACTTGTAGTAAACGACTTGTAGCATACGACTTCTAGTAACAACTTGTAGTATACGACTTGTAGTAACAACTTGTAGAAAACAACTTGTAGTATACGACTTGTAGTAACAACGTGTAGTAACAACTTGTAGTATACGACTTGTAGTAACAACTTGTAGTAACAACTTGTAGTATATGACTTGTAGTAACAACGTGTAGTATACTACTCGTGGTACTAACTTGTAGAAACAACTTGTAATAACAACTTGTAGTATTCGACTTGTAGTATACGACTTGTAGTAACAACTTGTAGTATACGACTTATAGTAACAACTTGTAGTATATGACTTGTAGTATACGACTTGTAGTATACGACTTGTAGTATACGACTTGTAGTAACAACTTGTAGTATACGACTTGTAGTAACAACTTGTAGTATACGACTTGTAGTAACAACTTGTAGTATACGACTTGTAGTAACAACAAAGATCGTAACGTCTTTGTTATTCCTGTACTTTTTAAGTCGCGTATCTCGCGGGATATCTTCTTTTCTAAAACACTCGATTTCTTCTCTGGTATTTTTATGTCAGTCCTGTCTCCGACATGATGTCACCATAAGCAAAAGGGACGTCACTCAGGTGGACACAGATCTAGGCTATTTGATTGGTCGAGAGCTTGCGACTTGGTGTCCTCACGTTGCGATTGTGTCGCATATGCTACAAGGTTGGTCACTAGAAGTAGCACCATGAGAACGCACCTTTAGACTCTCCAGAAAACTGTGATCGTAGGTTCGAATCCCGGATTAGTGGTTTGTGTGTTGCTGCTGGGCACGAACAGGCTACAAGCCACCAAACAGGCTCTATCCACAGTACCACGGATGCAGTCAAGGGCCCTTATTCTCGGAACGTTCTTAGCACTAAGAATTCTTAATGTTTATTGTAGCCAATGTGTTAAGAATGGGCTTAAGAAGTTCGTAGGGCTACGAACGTTTCGAGAATAGCTAGCGTGGTGCTTTGGGATTATTCCAAAAGAAATACGTAAACTTAAATATTTTTTAATAATACGTAAAGTAAATGTTTTGATAGTGACTTACCAGCCATTATGTCCAAGTTACCAAAACGCCACTGGTATCGCACCCAGTTGGAACGAATAAACCGGTTGTGTACTTTCTTTTCTTGTATAAACTTCTTCAGTCTATATCATCCAGAACATCATCTGCAACATCGATATGTGAGACAAACACTGTATTGATTCATCTTTACAAAGCCGTTTCTACTGTTTGCAGATGTTTTCGTCGAACTTGACTAACCTGACACAGACGATAGGCCGTACTTTGTAAAGATTCACTTCTTCTTAATTTGCACTTATGACATAATTTAACACAGGGTTGAATTTCGTTTTGCAGGTTTGTAGATCAATTGCTTGACAAGAATTGTGTGGAATTCCTAAACTCTAGAAGGTAAATATTTAATTTCAGTATCGCAATACACATCGTATTTATCAATACCTGTCCAAAAGCGCGTACGCGCCCTCGACGTTTTGAAATATTATAGTAAGTCGTCATTAGTGTATTTACAGATGTATTCACAGTATTGTGAGTTAGCTTTTACGTTGCTTGTATTTTCAATGTGTTGAATTAATGTGACATTTCAAATATTCAGGATGTTTTCGTTTGCTTTCAGCACGGTGTTGCTAAATAATTGATACATGTTCTTCAAAGAGCTTTCTGAGATAGACAAAAAGCGACGTGGTGTGGACACAGGATTTCTGAAGAGGCTCGCATCAGGATATTCTCAAGGGAAAAGAAAAAGCCTAATGAAGCGTAACTTCACTATTTCTAGATTTGTAAATATCACGTTTGGTTTGTTTGTTTGTTTGTTGTTTAACGCCGCACCTAGCAATATTGCAGCGATATGGCGGCGGTCTGTATATAATCAAGTCTGGATCAGACAATCCAATGATCAACAGCATGATCATCGATTTACACAAGTGGGCTACTTTTACATGTGTCATCCAAGTCAGCCAGCCTGACCACCCGATCCCGATCGTTGCTTCTTACGACAAGCATGGATGGGTGGATGGATGGATGGATGGATGGATGGAGATCAAGTCTAACCTGGATCTTCACGGGTAGAGTGAGTCATGAAAAAAGTATGAGGACATAGTGAGAGTCATCTAAAACATGACACGTGTAAGGGAGGTGAAATATTTCTGGTATATCACGGTATTGTAAATCTCTTCCTAGTTTCGCCCTCACACCCGGCAAAATATAGTATTTTTGCATTTCCATGAAATCTTCCAGTACCACTGATAAAACTCTATTCTGGATGTATTGTACGTTATTGTACGTTCAACGAACATCCCTATGACCCCAGAATCCACATAGCACATAAAACACATAAATCATATGCCAATTCACAAGCACCACTGAAGCCCAAGCACATACATCACCATACCTCTAGCACGCAGTAAGCACAAACAACCTCAAGCCGAACATCACTGTGCCTCGAGCACATACATCACAGTACACATTTAAGCATATGCACCCTATAAATCAAGCACATGCATCGCTGTACCTCAAGCACATGCATCACTGTATAATTAGCACACACATCACCATACCTCAATCACATGCATCATCACTCCTCAACCACATGCACAACCATACATTAAGCACATACATCGCCGCACATCAAACACGTGGAGCCCTTACTGAGCATATATAGATGTACCTGTCACCAGGCATTCCGTCTTGTCTGAAAATCGATGTAGTCGGCAAAGGCAGCGAGCGATGTCCATTATAAGTACAAGTAGGGTGCTGGATAGCTGAAGCTCGTTTTCATTCCATGTGAGGAGGATGTCGTCTAACCATGGTGAAATTGTTTTCCTAATTTTGGGGATGGTAAAGCTTGCCCATTGTGACAACTGCTTTGACGTGACTACTATAGTGCAGCGTGACAAGTACATGGAACACCAGGTGTTCAGAAAGTTCCGGAGTCCGTCTTTGTACATTTGTGCATCAGAATGTCTCATGTCCTCAGGATGTCTATCCTTTGGATTTGACGAGAAAACGCGCACCTGCCTTCTCAACGATAAGGACAGTGTCAATGGAAATGTTGTTGACAGAACGGGATACCTCTTCAGTGACATCCTCCACTGGCCAAAGGTTGGTGTCCGTTTGATAGATTAATTTAAAAAACCCAACTTGAATGTATTATCTAAGGGAAAATATTCATTTCAAGTTTGATTGTTTCATTATGCTGTGACGTTCATTGATGATATTGCTCCAGTGAAAAAGAGTACATCTTGGCATAAATTCTTTGATTTGTTAAAAATATAAATCGCAAACCTTCTTAAAACTACAATACATTTGTGTCGAGGGATCTGAGTAAATATTTCACGTGCTTGGAGTTTTGTCACATTCGAAAATGATGACTTATTAAGTGAGTGAGTGAGTGAGTGAGTGAGTGGGTGAGTATGGTTTTACACCACTTTTAGCAATATCGCGACGGGGGACACCAGAAATAGGCTTCACACATTGTACCCATGTGGGGAATCGAACCGGGTTTTCAGCGTGACGAGGGGACACTTTAACCACTGGGCTACCTCAACGCCCCAACTTAAGAAGGAGTATGCAAGTACCAAGATTTACTTCGGGACAACCTACCTGCAACACATCGGTGTTTGGCTGTATTCATTCTAAATATATAGGAATAGATGACTTTACAATTGATCCCGACATGTTATTGTTTGTTTGACACCGCACTCAGCAATAATCCACATATAACAGTGACCTGTAATTAATTGAGTCTGGGCTAGACCATCTCGGAAATCAAACCCCAAAATGTTTTGATAGTTTAAAGGTTTGTTAAGAAATAATTTCGATGATGTATTTACCACCCCTAGCGGCATCGGAATGACTCATTGTGTTTGTTTGTTGTGATACACCAGATATTCCAGCTATATGACAGCGGTCTGTAAATAATCGAGTCTGGACCAGACAATTCACCGATTGACATCACGACCACCTATCGAGGCAAATGGGATTCGGTGACATGTGTCAACCAAGTGAGCACGCCTGACCTCCCGATCCCGTTAGTGGCCACCTATTGAGCCGTTATGTTCGGGTGACTCACGCTTTAAGGACACCATGAGATGTGGTTTCTACCCTTGACATGTTATTCAAACTAGGGCACTCGTGAAGAGCAACCTCCTTGTGAGTTCTGGGTGATGCTAATAGCTCTTCCCCTGTATGGATCCGGGCAAGAATAGGTCCACAGCACCCCATTGCTGGTCGACCGAATTGGGCAACCTGTTTGCCATGGGTTGTGTCGGGGATGGGGTTGGGGTGTGGGGTGTGTGTGTGTGTGTGAGTGTGTGAGAGAGCGATAGGATTCTGGTGGTAAAGGCAAAGGAGCCACGAACCGTGTTCCTTTCGCCCACCACACCACTTCGACTCTTACTTCACGTATAGTCCGTTTGGCTCAAAAGCGGACCGATGAATTGCAATCTAACTCGAAAACTTATAAACATAAAATACTCAATGAAACACTGATCATAATGAAAACGTCAGACCAACTCTGAGAGGTGTTTGCAGAATTTATGTCCTAAATATAAAAACGTTGTTTAACAAACTATCATTAAAATATCGACACAGTTCACTATTTGTTACGTGGGAGGAGTGCAGAGAAAGGGACAGCCAGGTGTGCGAGAAAGGATGGAGACGGCACATCACAGGTTAATGAATCAATAACTTTGTCGGCACTTGTGCACGTGCTTCTCTAACACCTGGCAGTCCCTTTCTCTGCACTCCTCCCTAGTAACAAATAGTGAACTGTGTCAATATTTTAATGATAGTTTGTTAAACAATTTTTTTAATTTTAGGACATAAATTCTGCAAACAAATCACAGAGTTGGTCTGATATTTTGATTATGATCAGCGTTTCATTGAGTATTATATGTTTATTAGTTTTTGAGTTAGATTGCAATTCATCGGCCCGCTTTTGAGCCAAACGCACTATAGACGGGTGGTGGAATAGACCCGGTTCTATCTACCGGCTGCACACGACATGCCTTGTGCATGGAAAACGTTCATGTTGAAAAATTTAGCTCCAATGGATGCTGAAAATCAGTAATGTTAATAGAAAATTTGAAATTTGAAAAATAGAATATACACAAATTCTGGTTCCGCTCGAAATAATAAAAAAGGCGTCTGGGGGCTGAAAATGTTTCAACTCCAAAACAGCAGAAAAACCGGAAAGATTTATAGTCAATGAGGATACAAATGGTGTACCCCACAAACTAAATCCATTTTGGACATCCAAGACTATCCAATCTATCTGTGGAGAAGTCAAGAACGTTTCCTGTCTCTGAGGTGGTCAGCTCCTTGTTGAGTGTGCAAGGAGACAGCAGTTAATTAAACTATTACAACAGCATCAGTTTGCAAACATCAGCGTTGCTGTAACAGCACATAAACACTCAACTCTAGTAGAGGCATTGTTCGAGACACATTCCGTTGTTTGCCAGATATGTTAGTGGACGACATATTGACGAATTTAAGGATAAAAATGTCACTTCTGCCAAGAAGCAGGAGTGTAAAGCTATTCCAAGAAACACCTACCCGTATACGTTGACCACAGTGCCCAAATCACTGGATTCTTCAAGGTGTATATCCTCACTCCAAACCAATGTTACACATGTCAAAAGTCTGGTTCCAAATTCTGCCATAACGCTCATCGTTGTCATCCTTGCAGTGAGGATCATCAGGATTCTGATTGCAGTAAAGATCATAAATGTGTAAACTGCGGCGGCTACCATGTTTCTTCCTCGAAATCTTGCCCTGAGTGTCAGATTCAATGAAGAATTCAGAGGTTTAAATGAAAAATAAATATCTTTCTTTGATTTGCTCAAAATCAGAATCAACTCACGTCATCTCCGACAGTTAGTTTTTTCAGCTGCCATTTCCAGAAAAGCAAAATCAGTCTCAGTTTTTGCCAAACTGTTTTGACGTTTGACTTGGAGGTGAGGTGAAATTGGGTTTAACGTCGCGCTGGAGAATATTTCGCTCAAATGACGACGTGCATGCGTATGTATGTGTATGTGCGGCTGCTTGTACTAGCCGCACATACTAGTTAAGCTGATTTTATAGTGCTAGCTCACTGAGGTACCATGCCGCAGTGAAGCATGAATACCCCACTCAGACACATTATACTGACTCCGAGCCGACCAGTCCTTGTTGTACCCATTAATGCCGAGCGCCAGGCGGGGACCTACAAGTACCATATTTTAACGTCTTTTGGTATGACGCGGCCGAGGATCGAACCCGCGACCTTCCGCTCTCCGGGCGGACGCTCTAACCACTACACCACGGAGGCAGTCTTTTTGACTTGGATTGAATCGAAACAACCCCATACTGTACGAACTGCTTCTGACAGCCAGTCGGCCATAACATCTGCTTCTCAGACTGCAAATCAATCGCAAGAAACGATTGCTCAGCCAAATGTTCATGTTGACCAAAATGTTGAAATATCAAAAACGCCTAAACCGGAAACAATCATTAAAGCTCCCTCTCCTGTAGAAAGGCCTGTAACAGTAGAGGTTCATAACTCCTTTGAATCCCTGGAAATGGAAGTGACGTCATCTCCAGAAAACAAAAAAATGAGTTCTTCCTCACGTTTGCGTTAGAGATCCCCCGCAGAACCACCACGAGCCAATATCCTAATTTAATACAGTGGAATTGCAGAGGTCTAAGGAACAATTGTAATGAAGGTGGATTATTCACACATGATTTTAAACCATCAGCAAGTTTGAAATGCGTCAGTACAATTCGTATGACAATTTTTCACCTTCAGGTGATAAAGCTACTGGCGGCTGCTCTATTGGTGAGGTAGGGTGTCCTCCAAAGCCTTGTCCATCTTAACATCTTTGAGATGATGAACATTTGTGAATTTGTGCCTTTGCCTTTGATTCTCTGTTTCATGTTCCACACCTTCGTCGACACGTGAAGGTCCGGGTTAGAATATTGATCTTCAGTAACCCATGCTTGTCGTAAGAGGCGACTAACGGGATCGGGTGGTCAGACTCGCTGACTTGGTTTACACATGTCATCGGCTCCCATTTGCGCAGATCGATGCTCATGCTGTTGATCACTGGAATGTCTGGTCCAGACTAAATTATTTACAGACCGCCGCCATATAGCTTGAATTTTGCTGAGTGCGGCGTAAAACTAAACTCACTCACTCCACACCTTCGTCATAGGTGAATGTGAACTTGATACACATTTCTTCCAAGATTGTTTGATGCACATTTCTTCCAAGATTGACGCTTCCTTTGTTTAATTGTACGACGCGCCTTGGCACTATTTATGTTTACATTATTTAAATTTTGAACTGTTGGATGGCGGCAAAATCTTCCTACACTTCTTAGCGTGTTTACAGTCGTTTCTTGAAACCAATAATGTTCTTACAAAGATTCAATGTGGTTTCGCAAGAATAGAAGTATCATTGACCATTTCGTTCAGTTGGAAGCATTTACTAAACATTTAATTGAAAATAACCAGCATGATGTGCCAATCTTGAAAACCTGGAAACAACTTATAACATAACATGGAAACATGACATTTTGAGATGTATATGGCTTTAGTTTGGAAGACCGTTTGCCTCATTTTATATCACAGTTTTAACAGACAGATAATTTCAAGTTCGTGTTGGCTCAAACCTGTCTCACCATTATAATCAGGAGCAGGGGATTCCACAAGACAGCATTATGTCTGTTACTTTGTTTAGCATAAAAAATAGTCTCAAAAGTATTAAATGACTCAATAGATGGGTCATTGTTTGCGGATATTATAATGTCTCATGTCGTGGTACAAATATGCATACTATCGAAGACAATTACAGATGTGTTTGAATAAAACTCAAAAATGGTCACTTGTTTAAATTTTCTGTCGAAAATGTAAACCTCACAGAGATCCCGTCTGATTTGTTTTTTGGTACTGATTTTCGAACATCATTTGACCGTTTTGCCACATATCAAATACTAGTATCTGAAGACCAAATGTCTGAAGGCCTTAGATCTATTAAAAGTCGTCTCAAAGTCAAAGTAGCGAGGGGATCAAACAGCCCTCCTTTACTTATATATACTACCCATCAAAAGTTTAGACTCGCTTAAATCAATCACTATATGTTATGAATGTACATATGGTTACAACGAAGATGAATTTCTCCACTAACTTGGGGGAAACATCTGCAAACCTTATGCAGATGAATTGCACGAGGATCATGCATCAAATTGCTGAAAAGCATGTGCAAATATTGTGCATGTGAACAGCTGCGTTTTGGTGTAAAGTTTTGATTAAAAAATCGCCATTTTTCACCGAGTTTCATCATTTATTGAACACATGACAATTAACTTTTCAACGTCATGAATTTGTTTTACAATACATCAGCTCATGTATAAACAATACATTCAAACTGTATGGATTAGTTTTTAAAATTTAGTTCAGAACAGTTGACTGAAGTAAGTGGCTACATTTACACTAGTGAGTCTAAACTTTTGATGGGTAGTATAGGTGGTTCGCTCTGAATTGGACTATGGCTTAAATTGTATACTCTGTAATTTAAAGTTAGACACAATTCACCACCTTCCGAATATCTCCCGTTTTTATAGCCTGTACGTAAAGGCAAATGAGCCTTCTTTAAAACAACGCCGCATTAAATTGTTCCTTCAATACATTTCTAAGTTACGTTCCAATCCCTTCAACCCTGCTTACGACTCAAGTTCAAGCTTGTTCCGCCTCTTGGGATTCGGATTAAACAGCACATTGTGGCTGCAAATATTGATTTTGCCATCATCACTCCACACCGGAAGCGTCTGTCAACTCCTCCCTGGCAGTTGGTGGGGCCAGAAGTAGACCTTTCACTAACAGGCATTCAAAACTCTGATACAAATCAATGGATGTATTAACAGGAATACCTACAATTACAATTAAATACAATTAATACCGGTACATATTTACTGATGGATCTAAGGTCGGTGGCAAAGTAGCTAGTGCTGCCGTTATTGGGTCAAAAACGTTTTCATCCAGTATACCAGATAATAGTTCGATATTTTCTGCTGAATCCCATGCTATTCTTACCGCCTTATTGTACATCCAAAACAGCCAATATTTTCTGATTCTTCAGGCATTGTGTACTTTGTCTTCAACTCATCCACTTATTTTAGAAATGTTAGAACTATATAATGATCTTGCAACCGGCCAATACGATATTGTCTTTTGTTGGTTACCCAGTCATGTCGGCATTGTGGGTAACAAAATGGCTGATGCTGCCTCAGAGGCAGCTCTAAACAAATCTGGGACATCACTTCTTATCCCATACAGCGATTACAAAGCTGTTATTAGATCTTATATCCGCGATCTAATGCAAAAGAAGTGAGACACCCAAGTAGGCATAAATAGCTTACATGCAATAAAGCCAATTCTACCATGACTTCAGTAAATACTGGATTGTGACTGGTTAATCAAAGTCATTCAGAGGTATATAATCACGTTATAACATACTGTGTTGGAAAATCAGCGGTATATAACGAAATTATCGTATATACCTCTGATTTTCCAACACAGTATGTATTTTAAAAAAACTTAATAACGCGGTTATGGTAGAATGGAGATAAACGTACTGTGTTGGAAAATCAGAGGTATACACGATAATTTCGTTATATACCGCTGATTTTCCAACACAGTATGTTTATCTCCTAACTATCGGTTACACCTACTTGGGCTCAAATTCCAGATTTGAAGAGGTAATTTTGAGACGATGCCGTGTTGGCCATTCGAGATATACACATGAATTTACATTGAAAGGTGAGGATCCTCCATTTTCTATCCCTTGTGATGAATGAATCCTGCTGTTTAACGTTTTCAATTTATTTTAACGGAATCGAAATATTACACAAATTTTGATTGATACGTTTTGAATTTGATTAACTTAGCAGCCGAGATTGTTGGTGGCTGTATCCTCAAAGGGTTTAAATTATTGTAAAATTATTGTCCTCCTGAGATTCTAGTAAGTCCCCAAACCCTCAAAGTAAATTTCGGTCATCCAAAGTTTTAATCGTGGTATATTTGTTGTATGTAATGGCTTAATCTCAGTACAATCGCCAGTGGCTGAAGGGATGGTGTAAATCCAGCTAGGGTCTATGCACGGAGCAAAGGTACTGTAAGTCTCAATGATCCCTAGTATGTTGATCTACCTTCAGTTGCTGGCGATCTACAGTCCGTATTTTAATGGCATTACATATAATATGCAATCTCTGTGTTAAATAGAATATTTTTTATACTTGAAATGGTTACTTTTTAGGTATAAATTGTGATATTTTGCTTATATTTATCTGTCCTTTATGGCATATATTAAATATATTTAACATAACCCTTCTCGTCAGTATATGGCTGAAATATTGCCGAGGTGACGTTAAATTTCAACCCACTCACTATTAAGACAAGCCAGCCTCATAACATCTGTCTGATATAAAAGACAGGATCCACAGTAATCTTTTAACAATCTGCCAGAGATAACGAACGGGTGGATTTAACAAACCTATATTTTAGTCCATACCACTCGGTGTAAGAGTAGAATAACGAACTACAGTTATAGCAAGCTAAACTCAGTGGTCCCTTTGATTTCGTTATAACCGTTGTTTTCTGTAGTTATATACAACGCCTGTGGAAATTCTTGCATTTCAAATTTTGGCTACAATTGTTTGTGACAATTCAGTTTTGTATATGTGTTTTGCACATTCCCATTATGTTCTAAGTTGTTTTACGAACGTTCTAAACCAACGAAAGTCAGTCCTGGGATTGCATATTTCACGGGGCTCCAACAGTGTAAATGAATTCTGTAATGGAAGATACCGCATTCGAGTCAAGAACAATGATGAAAAAATGTTTATTGGAACGGATTAGGGGTGGGCGATAATACCGGTTTACCGGTATATTGCAATTCGAACTTCACAATACGATATATTGCGGTACACTTTTCGCGAACCGGTTTACCCGATACGATCGGCAATTTCCGTGACCATGATCGGTTATTTCTGTGATGTAGTCAAAAATACCAATAACATTTGTATTTTCTTTATATTATTATGCATTCATAGTTTTGAGAATGTTAATTGGTCATATAACTGTATTTGCATGACTTTTAACCATGTAAAAAAATAGATTGGTACCGAAGGCAGACGCTTTTTCTCGAGTTCCAAGTTTCAGAGCGAAATCTTCTGTTTGGAAACATTTTCAATTGGTCTCTTGTACAATCACATCTGAGTCCTGAAAGTAGCCATTGGAATTGTTTCAAAAGAAAGGAACAGTAATTTCATTACCCTGAACCATGTGTTGCACTTTCACAATATATTGCAATACATGTTGCAATACGCCAACACATATCGCAATATGAAAATTTTGGCAGTACCCAACCCTAGAACGGATGCTGCGTTCGAAGAAGTTATTTTTGTTTTCTTGGCGCAGTGACCACGTGGTTTGAATGAGCTACTACACTTATTAACCGTATTTATCAATCCAGTATGTAAAGATATTAAGTCAAAAACTGTGTAGGTGTAAAACAGGGAATGAACTGTAGCCAGTACTATCAATCGTGATGTTAAGATGCCTGTGTTGATTAAACATTTAGGGGAGGTTGCACATTTACTCACTTTGCCATGTCAATGAAGAAGTCCTGACGCCGTGATGTCACCGTGTTGGTGACTCCCATCATACACTGACGTACAAAAGAAAGTACACACTTGATGCTTTTTGGTTAATTTCCTAAAAAGAACAAACAAACAGCAACGAAAATACCGAAAAAAAAGAATAAACAAAAAAGAAGATAAAGAACAAATTTCACCTGACGAAGGGGCAAGGAATAGGCCAAAATATTTGCGTTTTACATGAATACCAGCTTCTAAATTCCTCTCAAGAACCTCAAGATAAAAAAACCCCTCACTCTCAATAACACAACTTACATTGTTTTAATTGTGACATACGAGTCTGTCTATTCTTGCGTTACTGCAGTATTTAGGATCAAATTAGGAATGGGATCTACAAAGTGATGCTCCTAAGGGCTTTGAAACTGTAGAAAACCAGGAAAAACAGAATAAAACGATATTATTTCCTACAAATAAAACTTCTGGTCAGTTATCGACTAAAATTCTTTTAGTTGTATCACGAATAATGCCTGTGTTGATTAAACATTTAAGGGAGATTGTACACTTACATAGTTTGCCATGTTAATGAAGAAATACCGCCACCGTGTTCGTGCCATAAACAGACCTACATAAGAAAGTACTGGTGCGTTGGGAATATGTTCCACCCAAAAGTAAACACACAACAACAACAACAACTTAACACCACCAACAAAACATACAACAAAATCCCAAAGAAATCCCATACACAATAACCCAACTTATATTGTTTCAAAAAGTGTATTGATTGTGACGTTCGAGTCTGTCTATTCTTGCGTTAATGTAGTATTTGGGATCAACTTGGGAATGGGATCTACAATGTGATGATCCTAAGGGCTTTGAAACTGGTAGAATTTGAATATATTCCATGCGCGTTCAGAGTCTCAGATTCGTACGGTTTGGAACTGGTATAAGACAAAATATTATGGATGTCAAGTTCTTCTTTATTGTATACACAACGTTTCTGGGTTATTCCTTGCCCCTTCGTCAGGTGAATGCTTACTAATAGATAACAGGTTTGGAACGGGTTTCTACGGGTACAATATGCGAACAAATCAGCACAGTCAACACGAGGATCAATTACTCAGAAGGCAAGCTTGAGGAGCCCAAACAGCCTGTTAATAAGTCGCTGTTTGCTTGCGCCATGCCAGCGGAGTTTGATTTTCCGACAAGACTAGAAATGTTCTGTTTGCTCGGCGACCATGTGTTGTACCGTTAACATATCGTGTTTTAAGATGAGTACCAGAACTATACGTGGTCGTGGTCTTGTGAACGTGACGTCACGCAAATGGGGCGGGATCATTGTGGCTGCCAGAACAACACAGTAAATTATACATGGAAGAATAACTTGAGGGTACTACCGAGAAAACCTACTGGCACCAATACTTTTGCCAGTTACATAATAATATAATAATCTTTATTTGCACTGAGAAGGCCACAGGCCTATAGTACATAAAGTTATGTTACATTTGAGAGGAATTTAGATCGGGTAATCATAGCATAGTAAATGAACATTGAAATATTTTGTAGAAGAACTGGATTTTTACTACTTAACAGTGAGGATAATTTTATCACATTTGGATGGACATAGTAATATCATTTAATATATTTTGTTCGCAACCGGTCATAAAATGGACATATTAGGAGAAAATGTAATTCATCTTCTATTTCGTTAAAATTACAAAGTGTACATATTCTATTTTCTCTTTTTACATTCATATATCTGCCTCTTTCAAACAACAAATCATGAGAAGAGCATCTGAATCGTGCAAGTGCTATTCTAAACTTATTAACATTAACACAGAATAGATATGACTCAATAACTATGGCATTTTTAAACAATGAATAATACATGCATTTATTTGATAAGGATATCCTTTCACACCATGTTTGAATATACATATCGTTTAGTCTTGTCGTTAAGGATTGTATGAATAACGTAGGTGATTCGACATATTGTGTATTCCATGTAATTCCAAAATCAATAGAATATAAAAGGTTTTTTACATTGGTTGCCCATTTTTTTGTCCACCTTTATCATATAACAACATCATATTATAACACTTCTTGGGTAAGCGATTTGAAGGCATAATCAACAGTTTTAGCCAGTACTTAATACTTTAATGCTTGTAAGAATGTGCATTGGGCCCCATATGATAAAATTGGACTGACTTTGGCATCAAATATTTTAAAGAATGAAGAGTAGTTAATATTACCAAGTACACTCAACTGTTTCATAATTCCAATTAATGCTTTTTGTCCCTGTAACGCTGCATATTTTACATGCCTCGTCCATGACAGGCCACTGGTGAAATATAGTCCCAAATATTTATAAAAGCCAATACACTCCAGCTTCATACCTTTATATAACCAGTTTTCCTGTTTTGACAATTTGCCTCCATTTTTGAATACAACAATTTTCGTTTTTTCTCTATTTACAGTTAATTTCCATTTATCGCAGTAACTTTCAAGTTCATTAATTTGATTCTGTAAGCCATTAATCGTGCTTGAGAACAAAACAATGTCATCTGCAAATAGCAATAGGGAAATATGAACTATATCAGGGTGGAGTTGAATCCCGTGTACACAATTAGTTTCGATTTGTCGTGCTAACTCATTTATAAAAAAAGGAAAATAGAAATGGGCTTAGTATACAGCCTTGTCTCACACCAAGTTGCAAGTCGAATGTTTCTGAATAATTATGAATACTTTGAATACAAGCCTTAACATTTTCATACATATTGCATAAAAGTTTACTCATTTTACCACTGAGACCGTGGGTATTAAATAGAAGCCAAAGTTTTTTTCGTTGTATTGAATCGAAAGCTTTTGAAAAATCTACAAATAATGCGTAGAATTTCCCCCCTTTAGAGTTTAAATACCTTTGAATAATACTTTGCAGTATAAACATATTATCTACTGCCAGTTACATGCTGGTCCACGTTTTGTCTTTTAAGACGATAATGCTCCAGCAAAACAGGTACATGTCGTGACTGACTTCCTCCAGCAGCCAACCAACGCCAAAATGCAATGTCCCTCAATGTGTGCTGCCTTTTCCCCCCATACAGCATCTGTGTGATGTGATAGGGAGGCAGGTAAGCCGACGTCAACAGCCACGATCTTGGCAAGGCGCTGCAAGAGGAGTTGAATGGACTCGATGAAATTGCCAAGGCAAATTCATTCAGGCCTTACCACGCGGTATAAATGTATGTTTGATCAAAGGTGGGAGCTTGGCCCATTATTGATCATATCAAGCGTTCACTCATTGACTTAACACCTCTGTCGTACATGGTTGCTTGTACAATTACAGCATACCATTACCTTCTATCATTGTATTCATCTATCACCATCACTCAATACTTAATGTGGAGAACATGCGAAGATCCGGGTTGGAATTGGTCTCAGCAGCACATAAGAGGCGACTAACGGGACCAGATAGTCAGGCTCGCTGACTTGGTTGACACATGTCATCGTGTTTCAGTTGCGAAGATCGATGCTCATTCTGTTGATCACTGGATTAAACAACAAACAAACAAAACGTTTGTGGAAAGTAAACCACGGATAGAACGAACTCAAAGGGACTATTAGACTTAGTTCGTTATATCCGTAGTTCGACTAACATATACACAGCAAGTAACCGGGACCAAAACACAGTTCGTAAGATCCGTTGGTTCGTTTTAACATAGTTTACTGTACGTTGACTGAAAGTGAATGCTCATAAAACCAATTTAACAATGAAACTTAAACAATTAACAAACCATCTGGGTGTATTTAGCCCCAAAATTATTGTAAATTTTACACGAAATCCCACGAAAGTCATTAACTAATGAAGATTCAACACTTATCGGACCCGTCAGTGTTTATTGAACGCGTAAGTTATTGTTCATTACAACGGGTTCCTGGTACTTTCTTGTCATCTGGGAGCGTGTCTATCGTCTAAATCGTCGCGATTCGCCGAGTTGCGTCTCCTTGGGGACGCCGGAAGCCAAACAGTCTATTTGAATCCCTATTTGTGTTTCTACAACTGTCCGCATCAAACCCGTTCTTTGGATTCACTAAAGTGGTAAACGTGTGTGACCTGCATCGATCTGGGTTTTCCTCCGACATTAAGCTGGGACACAGTGATGGTACTGGATCCACTACTGTTCAATGGGACGTTAAATCACACTGATTCAATCACTTTATGTCATCATATTCCGACCATATTTAGGAGATAATCCTATTGTTCAACCAACTATAATCACTTCCAAAATGTAAACACAATAGGATTATCTCCATTCTACCATGACATATGCACCATGAATAAAACGCGTTTTAAATACGCACTCATCACCCAACGCGGTAATGAGTGCAAAATATTCCTACGCGCAGTGAACCGGCTCTCAGAAGTGGTTATTGAAAAATTTCACTTCTAATTTTTTAGTAACATCCAATCAAAAACGAACATACTTAAATGTCATGGTAGACTTGCTCACACTATCCACCACTGGGTTATGATTGGAGGTAGAATTACAGGCTGTGGTGTTAAAGCTTATAAGTGAATACAAAGGTAAAACAACGAACCAACAAAGGACATGCATTTCTGTAAAAGTCCGGTTACATCCCAAATGGGCACAACATGTGCTCCTCTCCTTGCACATATATTTGTGAATTCACAAGGATCACAATTTCTATTAAAACAAAGTAACCTGGCCATGACCTTTAACTTAAGCTTCAGACGATTTAATATCAATCAACATGCCACAAATACAATGTAGTCAGATCCCTACCACTGATTTAGGAGTGAGTGAGTGAGTTTAGTTTTACGCCGCACTCAGCAACATCCCAGCTATATGGCGGCGGCGTCTGGGAATAATCGTGTCTGGACCAGACAATCCAGTGATAAACAGCATAAGTATCCACCTGCACAGCTGTGATACGATGACATGTGTCAACCAAGTCAGCGAATCTGACCACCCGATCCCGTCATTCGCCTAAGTGGGGCGATAGGGTAGCCTAGTGGTTAAATGTTGGTTAGACCCGAGTCCGGTGGTCCGGTAATCCACATGAGTACATTGTATAAAGCCCATTTCTCGTGTCCACCCCCATGATATCACTGAGACCCGAAAAGTGATTCGATAAACATGCTCACAACACACTCGCTATTTTTTTCAAATTAAAAAAACGTGTGTGGAGGATAGTTCATTTGGTCTTATCCTGTTCGAGGGGTCCAATATACAGGCTCAGAAAAGTTTGAGGGATGTCGTGACCAAGCTGAATGGACTCATCTGAGAGCCAGAATTTCGCGGTATATGTTTGAAATCACAACCTACATTTCAAATCCTTTTTCAATAACCTCTTGTTATGTCAACGATAATTTGTATGGTTTATATTATTTAGGTCCTCATTGGTAATCGCGTGTCATCGTACCCAAACACACACACACCGTTGAATAATGCCGTCATGAAATCGCAGCAACGACAAATGCTTTCCGTAAGAGACTTGTCAGTCAGTTCAGATGTATAATGTTTTACTTGAAAAAATGGAATTGTAGCATTTTTGTTATCCCCACTCAACCAACCCATTTGGCAATATTTCGCGACCCCTCTTTAATGTCATTGTTTGAGTCAAACCTTCTGTAATCTCTCACTTACTTACACAAGCGCACAGAAAAGCACAAAATTCATCTCGAACAGTTTCTTCACATTTTCCGTTAAATTTTGTTACAGTCCGTCGCAGGTCCATGTTCTACATTGACATGTCCGGGGACCAACCGGTGTCAAGTAGATCGACTTCATCGTGCAACATGTGTTCCAGGTAAACGAACTGCATATTGATATATGAATTTTCAAATATTAAACAAAATTAGTGTTTATTGTTGTGTTTTAGTGTTTAATGCTGGTTTGCGTACGCGGAACGAATGCACAGCGCAAAAAGCATCTTCGGAACTTGTCCACTTGCATGAAAATGTCATGGAGAAAATGTGGTTCGCAATATGCACCTGCTGTTCTGAGGAATTGTGAGCAGGGACATTGCCTATATAAGGCCGTTTTGCTTTAAGACGGTTACTGCGATTTTTTAGCTAAATGAAAGTATATCGTTATGCCGCGACTCAATGCTGTTAATTGAAACATTGCCATAAGACGTCTGGAGGCTGGGGAGTCTCGATCTGCCGTTGCGTCGCATCTCAATGCTACGCAAGTGGTAAACCTCGGATTACCATCGCAGCGCCGGATAGGTACATCCGGGTTCTTCATTTGTGGAATCTAACTGTCACAGCAACTGCAAGTGAAGTGCTTGGTTAGAGGAGAGTTTTGGGCGAAAAACCATTCGTAATCGTTTACGTAAAGCTGGAGCCAGAAGACCGTATTGTGACCCAGTGCTGCGACGACTACATGGACGTCGACGGGTCCAGTGCTGCGACGACTACATGGACGTCGACGGGTCCAGTGGTGCAATGGCGTTCGATTCTGGTATCTACAAAACTGGCGACGTGAATGGTTCAGTGACGAATAACACTTTCCGCTTCAGTGCCGTGACGGAAGACTACCTGTCTATCGATGTCGAAATGAACATTTTGCCCAGAATTCTGTCACCCATGTTGATTGATATGGTGGTGAGAGTGTCATGATGTGGGGAGCCATATCCTACAAGCAGAAATTTAACTTTGTGTGCCTTCAAGGCAATTTAACTGCTTTGCGGTACAGGGGCGAAATCTTAAGGTTTCACATGGTTCCGATCACTGACCGCCAGAGGGAGTTGTTCAAGCAAGATAATGCCAGGCCTCACACAACATATGCCTCTATTCAGTATCTTCAGAATGAGAACGTAACAGTGCTTCCATGGCTTTTCAAATCGCCCGACCTCAACCCCATAAAGCATTTGTGGGATGACCTCGACGTGAACGAGAACGTCAACCGGCTCCCCATACGTTAGATTAACTGTCGCAGGCACTTCAAATACTTATTCAGTCCATGCCGAGCAGTTTTGGGGGCACATGGGGACCACAACAGATACTGAAGACAACGTCCAACTGGGAAGGGACGCCTTCACTTACTAAACTGTTTATAGGCTATACATGTTAACAGACATTTGATCCTTTATACTGTGAAATTTGGCTGCAACCGATGCAGAATTACATGTGTTGTCTCACTTTAAAGCTAGCAGGTTGAATTCGTGAAAATACACCTATGCGTTTCTTTTTATCGAGAGTATATGTCAAAATAAGAGTATGGTTTTACGCGACATTCAGCAATAGCCAGTGGTTCACTGCTCGAAATGGTAAGAAGGAGCGTCACACAGTGTATTTGTTTGGAAAAACGACCCCAAAATGTTTTGATATTTTACTGATTTGTTGAGAACATAATTTCGATGTTGTAGTTACCGCCTCTAGCGTCATCTATATGACAGGTTTTGTTTGTATCATGTTTACACCGTCCTGCTTATGGCATTGGTTTGAAAATGGACCAAGCAATCCAGTGATTGCCATCATTAGCATCGATCTACGGAAGTAAGATACGATGACATTCATCAGCCGTCAGAGAGCCTGACCATCCGATCCTATTAGATGCTTCTGCGACGTGAATGGTTCAGTGACGAATAACACTTTCCGCTTCAGTGCCGTGACGGAAGACTACCTGTCTATCGATGGCGAAATGAACATTTTGCCCAGAATTCTGTCACCCATGTTGATTGATATGGTGGTGAGAGTGTCATGATGTGGGGAGCCATATCCTACAAGCAGAAATTTAACTTTGTGTGCCTTCAAGGCAATTTAACTGCTTTGCGGTACAGGGGCGAAATCTTAAGGTTTCACATGGTTCCGATCACTGACCGCCAGAGGGAGTTGTTCAAGCAAGATAATGCCAGGCCTCACACAACATATGCCTCTATTCAGTATCTTCAGAATGAGAACGTAACAGTGCTTCCATGGCTTTTCAAATCGCCCGACCTCAACCCCATAAAGCATTTGTGGGATGACCTCGACGTGAACGAGAACGTCAACCGGCTCCCCATACGTTAGATTAACTGTCGCAGGCACTTCAAATACTTATTCAGTCCATGCCGAGCGGTTTTGGGGCACATGGGGACCACAACAGATACTGAAGACAACGTCCAACTGGGAAGGGACGCCTTCACTTACTAAACTTTTAATAGGCTATACATGTTAACAGACATTTGATCCTTTATACTGTGAAATTTGGCTGCAACCGATGCAGAATTACATGTGTTGTCTCACTTTAAAGCTAGCAGGTTGAATTCGTGAAAATACACCTATGCGTTTCTTTTTATCGAGAGTATATGTCAAAATAAGAGTATGGTTTTACGCGACATTCAGGAATAGCCAGTGGTTCACTGCTCGAAATGGTAAGAAGGAGCGTCACACAGTGTATTTGTTTGGAAAAACGACCCCAAAATGTTTTGATATTTTACTGATTTGTTGAGAACATAATTTCGATGTTGTAGTTACCGCCTCTAGCGTCATCTATATGACAGGTTTTGTTTGTATCATGTTTACACCGTCCTGCTTATGGCATTGGTTTGAAAATGGACCAAGCAATCCAGTGATTGCCATCATTAGCATCGATCTACGGAAGTAAGATACGATGACATTCATCAGCCGTCAGAGAGCCTGACCATCCGATCCTATTAGATGCTTCTAATGATAAGCATGAATTGATGAAGATGAATTCTAACCCGGATCTTAACGGGTTTGGTAATAGTAGTAGTTCTTCGTAGTAGTAGTAGCAGTAGTAGTGAGTGAGTGAGTTTAATTTTACGCCGCACTCAGCAATATTCCAGCTATATGGTGGCGGTTTGTAAATAATCGAGTCTGGACCAGACAATCCAGTGATCAACAGCATGAGCATCGATCTGCGCAATTGGGCACCGATGAAATGTGTCAACCAAGTCAGCGAGCCTGACCACCTAACCCGTTAGTCGCCTCTTACAACAAGCATAGTCGCCTTTTGTGGCAAGCATGGGTTGCTGAAGACCTATTCAACCCCGGATCTTCACGGGTCAGCAGTAGTAGTAGCAACAATAAAGGTAGCAGTGGCAGTAGAAGTAGCAGTAGTGGTGTTGGTGGTAGTAGTAGTAGTAGTAGTAGTAGTAGTAGTAGTAGTAGTAGTAGTAGTAGTAATTATTGAAGTAATAATATTTGTTGTAGTGGTGTTATAGGTAGTAGTGTTAATAATTCTAGAGGTAGGAGAGTAGTAGAAAATGTGATGGTGGTAGTATTTCAGAATAACTATATCAACTCGCATACCCTTGCCCACACAGCTATGAACCAACGCTCCCATGACGAAAAACATATATATTATTGATGTGCAGACGCATCTGTGAAAACAAACCTATTGATCTTTTGATCTGCTCACGCATTCATGACAACAGATCTACCATAACCACGACTTTTTATCATCATTCCACTGGACAGAGTCATGACAACATCCAAGTATCTGACAACAGAACTGAAATGTGACTGTGTCCTTTAGATGTTGTAGTTCATGGCTGAGGGCGTCAGGGTGGCAGATGGACTTGGCACGTCTGGTGAGGGGGGCTACGATGGCTTGCTTGATCTGGGGGTGATGCCAGGAGTTGTAGTGGATCACTGGCCTCCTCGTGTTTCTATTATATCCTATCACATTTATTACCATGTTGTTTTAGTGTATCACTGGCCTCATGTTTGAATTACATATTCATTCCTCAACATTGTTATACATGGTTTCTTTGTAGTGACTCATGTATGTATATATACATCTATATATATATATATATATAGTATAAGGGGATATGTATATATATATATATATATATATATATATGTATATATATATATATATATATATATATCCCCCTTATACTCCCTACCATTCACCTGATGAAGGAGCAAGCATACACTCCGAAATGTCGTGTTATGCACAATAAAGAAGTTGACATCCATAAATCCTGCTTTTCCTAACAGAACTGAAATAAGGAAAACCGAAACATATGCAAGATGAAAATATAATTGATACTTTTTCATGGCTGAGCCTATCTGTATCGGAATCTATTTTGTATCTTTGAGAGTTCAGAGGGTGTGGTCAACCCCCAGAGGTGACAGACGCTAGCAAGAAGTACGAGGGTCATCACCAGGGTGGTGTAACAACCTACGTCTGCAAGCAGGACTTCACAGCCTGTCATGACAAAGTTACCAGCATCTGCCAATCTTCTGGACAATGGGAGAATCTGATGACTGGTCTGTGTAGTCAGAATGTTTGGCACAGTCCGGTAAGCATTTATATTCCAAGACTCTACAATTGTCTACTTAATTAATATAAATATTATTATCAGAAATAATTGATGTAGGTTTTGGTTCTTTGATTAGAAGTAATCTAAAAATAAATACTTGAATGCAAACGGAAATGACAACGGGAATTATAGGTCGTTTGCGTTTCTGAAAACCAGACTATTTCATTGTTTAGGTATTGTTGAAGTTATAACTTTAAAGCCAAAGAATACAACCACGTTTATGATTACAAATATACGCAAGAAAGTAAATGTTTCATGATCTTCTATTTTGTCTAAATGTTCATCGTTAAATTACAAGCAATTACAAAACATGTTGATATTATTAAACCCTTTTGAAAAACAGATGAGTTTGTTTGTTGTCTGTAGGTCTTGGGCGGTGTCTATCCACTTCCGTGTGGATCATCAAACAAGTTCAGAGCGACTGTCATCGGAACACCGACACCTGCAGCAAGGTAATATAAGATTTTAAGTCACTTTACATAGAATAATGCCGTCTATGATATTTTCTTGAAACAGATATGGGCTCCTTCAGGTTTTTTGTTAGAAGACATTTGACACATACACTGAGCATGTGAACATTCGATAAGTGACGGTGTAGGTGTGCAGGGGCGTATACAGCTTTTTGAGAAAGGGAGGGGTGTGTGTGTGTGTGCACACTATTGAGAAAAGGAGAGGTGCACACTTCGTTTCACCCGAGTTTCAAAGGTCATTTAATACACTTTCAGGGCCAAAGGGGGTTGCGCACCCCTGCACCCCCACACCCCTCTGGATCCGGCTATGGGTCTGGGTGTAGGATGGGTGAGCTTATAGCAGGGATGGGAGTGGTTTGAGAAGGATCGCGGGGGAAGTTGTCAAGGGGAAAGAGTGAAGGTCTGTATGGAGGATGGGTGAGCTTAAAGGTGGGATGGGAGTGGATTGGGAAGGTTCGCGGGGAAGTTGTCAAGGGGAATGAGTGAAGGCCTACATGTTTGCTTTGGATTGATTGATTGTTGTTTAACACCAAACTCAGCAATATTCCACCTAAATAATGATGCATGAGGATCGTACTATGTAATTGGAATACGATGACATGTGTCAACCAAGTCACCGAGCCTGACCACCTGATCCCGTTGGTCGCCTCTTACGACAAGCATAGGTTACTGAAGACCAATCCTAACCCGGATCTTCACGGGTCAAACAACAAATACGTAATGAGCCGGATGCAAACATTCCAGCTCCTTGGTCTCGTGGATAAAGCCTCTGTTCTGAGAGTGAAAGTCCGGCGTTCGCTCCCCATGCCCAGATATCTTGTTTACCCTATCTTGAGACATAAACGGACGCACACACGACCGCACACGCCCTTGCTAGTCACCATATCAGTGGCATAAACACTTTATACAGTTTAACAAAATTAACAAATAAACATAAATATATCAATATATCCTGTGCGTTGCAATGTGAGAGGTATATACAGATATCGATATCACCTATGCGTTGCAATGTAAGAGGTATATACAGATATCAATATCACCTGTGCATTGCAATGCAAGAGGCATATACAGATATCAATATCACCTATGCGTTGCAATGTAAGAGGTATATACAGATATCAATATCACCTCTGCATTGCAATGCAAGAGGTATATACAGATATCGATATCACCTATGCGTTGCAATGTAAGAGTTATATACAGATATCAATATATCCTGTGCGTTGCAATGCAAGAGGTATATACAGATATCCATATCACATATGCACTGCAATGTAAGAGGTATATCCAGATATCAATATATCCTGTACGTTGCAATGTAAGAGGTATATACAGATATCAATATCACATGTGCACTGCAATGTAAGAGGTATATCCAGATATCAATATATCCTGTACGTTGCAATGTAAGAGGTATATGCAGATATCGATATCACCTATGCGTTGTAATGTAAGAGGTATATACAGATATCAATATCACCTGTGCGTCGCAATGTAAGATGTATATACAGATATCAATATCATCTGTGATGTGTTTGAGTGTATAGGTCTGTGACTTTACCTCTAAGTATTGCAATGTATGATTTCAGCCAACACAGATGGAATATCTGGCTTTGGAAAGACAACGATGTACTTTTGTTATCAGAGTTCAGATTTCATTTCGATACCTACATAAATACAACAATCATGAACAGTCGATTTCAAGATACCTGGAAAACACCGGTCCGCACTCCAAGTTTACCCATGACTGTCGGACAAGAGACAGAGGTCAGGATAACACTACACAGTGGAATATACAGGGTATGTGTCTGTCTGTTTATATTCAGGTTGTGACATTTGTATTGAAGGTATTTCTTGCCATCTGCGTTTTCCGTGAGTACGTTGTGTGGGGTTGGACATTACCATACCTTTAACATGGTCTGTATTGTGTGTGTTTTGAAGAGGCTTATAGAAAGTAATTTCAGCATGACCTAGAACGAGTACTTTGTGATGAGGCTGAGACAAACTTAGAGCATGACTGACTGAGTTTGGTTTTACGCCGCTTTTAGCAATATTCCAGCAACATCACGGCGGGGGACACCAGAAATGGGCTTCACACATTGTACCCATGTGGGGATTCGAACCCGGGTCTTCGGCGTGACGAGCCAACGCTTTAACCACTAGGCTATCCCACTGCCCCCTTAGATCATGAACTGCTATGGGTGGGATGAGTATTTGGTGAGGAAGTTAAATAAAACACTTTAGCACCGGAATCATGACTTTGTGATTGGACCTAAAAGAAAACTTCAGCATGGCCTGGAGCGAGTGGCTTATATGGTTGACGACAAACCTTCAGGATAGCGTCATTGTAGTACAATTCTCTTTGTCAGATGGAACCAAATTAAAATGATAAAACGAACAAATTATCTCTAATGATGACTCTTTATTTTACTTTCAGCTGCAAATCGATGGCAAGAACATGCTCAACTTCACCGAGCAAGATGCAGGAGCGGAGCCTGTATCAATCTCTGTAGAGGGTCATGTGTCACTTCGAATGATAGAAATCTTGTTGTATTAACTTACGTGACACAGGTTAGGACTCTTAGGCTCTAGGGCTTTTATTGAGTAGGAGTCAGACATTGAGAATACAACTCACGTAGATTCAGATATATTCCTGAAAAAAAAAGAAACGCAAAGGCGTTTTTCAGTTATATGCTCAATGTATTGCATGAATGGTCATCAATAAATGTTCACATTTGGCATACGTCATTGTCACTGACATACGTGAAACAATCGAATGTGAAGGTGAAGGTCATCTGTTCTCAATTACTTGTACAGGCCTCTTGAGAGTTCACAGTTGCCTGTCGTCATCGCCCCATGGAACCAATTAGATTACGAATTGTGGCCTGTGGAATGTCTACCCACTCTCTCAGCAGCGATTGTGCCAGCTTTTGGAGGTTCTGTGGCTGTTGTTGACGTAATTGCGGACGTTGATCAAGAGCTTCTGATAACGGTTCTACGGTCTTGTAATGGTGCTTGACCATACGTAGATACAATGGCGTTGTTGCTTGAGCTTCTGTCAGTCGCGGTATGTTTTCACTTTTCAGTTGCTGTACATCAAGTGAAAAAACATCGTTGTCATACATGTAGGTTAACAATTCATTTTGCACGTTCATTTCTTGTGGGCGGCTTTCTTGCGTTCCCCAACATTAGTTATTTTAGGGCTGTACTTTATTCTTCCCGCACAAATCACACCACAGGCATTCCGACATGGGAAATCCATATTTGGTGTTCATTTTGTATGAATATCAGCAAACCTCCGTCAGATATTTCCATTTTTTTTCAACCTTTGCGTTTCTTTTTTTGCAGAGTATATAATGTACGACTCACGTAGACTCATACCTTTAGTTTGCCTTGGAGCCGACGCTTTGTAATTCTTGGGAATGAGATAATGGAGCTAGGGAGAATTTTTATTGAAAGCTGTTCTTCATCACTGTAACTTTATATTAACATTAACTGACGACTGTCGTAGCGCTAATTTGATCGTTACTCCTATTCTTTAACATATACTTACGACTGTAATAACGCTTAGATCGCTTTGCGGAACGAGTTCCTGGCTACATGGTTACATTGTGTCAGTAATCCACTGACTAATCCTATCATTACTGACGCTAATCCCACGTCAGTAATAACGAAAGCTGTGTTTTTATTTTTATTTGTTCAACGTCACATTTAATAATATTCCATCTACGCGGCATAGACCTGTACGTAATCGAGCCTTGAGCAGACAATCTAGTGATTGATAATAGGAGCACTGGACCACAAGTAGGGGTATAAGGATCAATCAGCCAAGTCACCGAGCCTGACAACCGATCCATATGGCCAGCTCTAACAATTAACCATGCGTTGCAGGGTAATATTCTCTCCTACAGTCCCCAAGAGGCTACAGGCGGCGAGGAAGCCTAGTGGTTAAAGCGTTCGCTCGTCACGCCGAGGGCCCGAGTTGGATTCCCCACATGGGTACAATGTGTGAAGCCCATTTCTGGTGTCCCCCGCCGTGATGTTGCTGGAATATTGCTAAAACCATACTCTTTCACTCACCCAAGAGGTTACATACAGCATATCCTTTGTCTTTGTTACGTGTGCCATTAATAATGAAAATCCCACCTGTGACATGAGCATCGCGTAATTGTTGCATTCACCTAATTGACTTCATTACTTCAACTGGCTTGTATTGTTCTCGGTATTTAAAAATCGGTCTCGGTGGAGAATTCAGAATGCTTATCCTTCTTCTTTGAGTGGCATTTTAGAAGTTGGGAAGTACAATATAGAACAAACTTTATGGATAACAACTTCTTTTTATTCGTGAGTGCGACGTTTCGATACAGATTCTTGTACCGTTGTTAAGCATAATGGAACATGAAGAAGGGGGAAGTGTATATATACTGGATGTAACAATGTAACAAAGAAAACAACATAATTGGCTAGGCAGAAAGTTGATGAAGCCAGAGAGTAGACAAAGGACAGGCGTGGAAGCCAATGATGTACAAATAATAATGAGATGTTATACAGCAGAGTTTATACAGTAGATTGGGCTTGGTGGATGAGTGCATCATAAGCGGATGGAATGAAGTATCCTTGGTCTCGGTTGATGGCGGGCTTTTGGCGTTTGATGTGGATGGCTTCGGTGAGCTTGCGTTTAGTGAAGTCTGTTTGTTTGTTAGAGAGAATGGTGATGTCAGACCACTCTATTTGATTACTGGGGCTTGCTTTGATGTGGTCGGAAATGGCTGATTTGCTGTCGGAATTGGTAACAGAGGTCTGATGTTCTTTCACTCGGGTGTTGATGGGTCGGGAAGTTTCGCCTATCCATAAAGTTTGTTCTATATTGCTTATCCTTCTGCAATGTCAATTCTAATCCACACAAAGGTTAGACCAAACACAGGTGCTTCCTGTGCACAGAGCTCAGGTCACGAATCAGTTGAAGTTAAGCAACGTCGAGCTCGGACAATCCTTGGATGGGTGAACTTTTTTGGCAGCTTGACTCCTGAGAGTTTCTAGGACTTCAGTCCTGCCCCACAACGAAGCAGATGTGATACATGTGGTCTCACCTTAGGCAAGTGAGTTTGTTCAAATTGCCTCTGTTCACCCAGCAGAAAATGGGTACCCGGTTGGATAAAGTCATGTGACTATAACCTTCTAGCGCCTAACAGGCAGCTTGGGTTATCCGGGTAATAAGAATCAGATTCTGATTAAGCGCCGCGAGCAATCACTTGGTGTTTGGAAACGTGCGCTGTAGAAGATGACTTATTATTATTATTATTTATACCTTGTTTTATAGTTATGGATGAGAGACAGTGAGGCATTTGTAACCATCGTATCATTTACCAACTGCATCGAGCGTGTAAATACACATATGTATATTGAGTACATGTTGTAAAATGATACCAATGTATACTGTTAATTTGCAGTCGGTTGTAACGTGTTTGTGTTTTTTGGCTAGGTGTGAATGTTATGTGTGTGAGTGTATGTGTGTGTGTGTGCGCGCGCGCGTGCGTTTGTGTGTGTGTGTTTGTGTGTGTGGTCTGTCCGTGTGTGTTTGTATGTTTGTGTGTTTGTGCATGAGTGTGTGCGTGTCAGTTTAGTTCTGTGGATCATGAGTGTATTTGGTCTATGTCTATTTTCTCAATGTACGTGTACAATACGTGTATGTTTGTGTTTTGGTACTGTATACACTGTGCCTGTTTTCAGTGTATGCGCGCGCGCACACACACACGCGCGCATACACAAACGATTAAATGTATCACTCAGCACTACATCTGTAATGTTAACATATTCCTCTGTATCTAAGTCAACGTGAAACCAATGCTCCTCAATGGACATCAGTTCTGTTGTTAATTGTTTCTATGTTGATTTCGATAAACATGACTCGAATCGTGATGCACCAGTGGAAAAGTAAAGAAATTAAGTCAGGATTGGAGAAATACATTTGCACGTACGGTAAAGAAGCAGTACGCTGTAGCAAATGTGTTGTGTGTCGTCGGAGTAACCGACTGTAGTGCCAGTAAATGCCAAGTGTTGTCGTCGGCAGCGAGAGGCTCTGACAGTTATCGCCCTTGTTCACATGAAGAATCAAGCTTGATCGTCGGAGAAGTTTCGGGATGGGACAGTTTCCAGAAGGTTGTGTGTACCTGTGTAAGACTTGTGTCTTACCGACTTGCGATGTGAGCGCATAGGATGCCTTATTATGAACCCCGATTGCCTTCTACCTTCGACAACATTCTGGATTGAGACCTGTTTCAAGACATTACACAGGAACAAAAATCTGAAGATTGGTGAACATGCAATGATATGTTTCTGCTGCTGTTGTCAACCATGTAACCGATTTCAATGCATTGATTGTTTGTAAACCTAAAACTGCGTGTTTCAACACAACTGACTGATTATTCATTGATCTTGTGTTGTGATATTTCACAGTTCAGTTCTGTATGTAATATTTCTTGGTTAACCTTTCCGTTTCAATTTTGTAATCAAGCATCAAATGAAATCATGCTCTATGTTGTCATATGTCTCATCCAATGTATTCCCAAATCAATAAATACATCATACAAAGTCAAGATAGGAATTTTTACAGATCACAATATATCTCTTCATGCTGATTCTTAATTCTAAAACAATAACCATGGGATCTTCCAAATTTAAAGACAGCAGTACGGTCAGGTTTTGTCTGTATAAATATCTATTTAACCGTTTCATCTGGTTTCAGATGTGTTTCCTTGTCTTCAAATGCCTTAGAATTTATTGATTTTAACTGTTCTAGTACTACCTTATATCAGACGATGAGTTATTCTATGGTATGGAAGTAAATAATGATATTTTGATTGTTGAACATCCATGTTGGCATAGTAGCTAACTTCAAACCAGGATGGCTTACGTTAACCAGCTCTTGAGGACCATTATCTCCACTTCTTATCCAGTACAGTGATTTTAAGCCAACAATTAAAAGCTATATTTGGGATCATAAAATTTTATGAATGTGAACCATAAATAGGTCATGCCTACTTGGTGTTTCATTGAAGACATGTTGAGATGATTCCACGAAGATATCGCATTGTCTGCATAGTGAAGAACATCAACCGGGTTAAAGCTGATCAATAGTAATTCATGCTTGTCGAATGCTTGGTGACTTTTAGCAAATATTGATATAAGCGTTCTCATTTGTGTGAATGAAGCATAATGTTTGAAGCACGTACGAAGTGTTACATTTTCCTCATATTGTTCCCATTGATTACAAATGCACAGATCCGTGAAGATCCGTGTTAGAATTGATCTTCAGCAAAACCCATGCTTGTCGTAAGAAGCGACTAACGGGATCAGATGGTCAGGCTCGCTGACTTGGCTTGACACGTGTAATCATATCCCTGGTGCGTAGATCGATGCTCATGCTGTTGATCACTGGATTGTCTGGTCCAGACTCGATTATTTACAGACCGCCGCCATATAGCAGGACTATTGCGGCGTTAAATAACAACAAACAAAACAAATTCACAATTTCCCTTGAAATCATCAGTATCAACAGCCCGTTACGAACACGTGACAGTAAAAACAACTTCTAACTCATAGTGACTGACTCACTGAGTTTGGTTTTACGCCGCTTTTAGCAATATTCCAACAACATCACGGCGGGGGACACCAGAAATGGGCTTCACACATTTTACCCATGTGGGGATTCGAACCCGGGTCTTCGGCGTGACGAGCCAACGCTTTAACCACTAGGCTACCCCACCGTCCCTCTAACTCATAGTGATGCCTATAATAACTCACTGTTATTATGTATAAATATAACACTGACGTAACTGGACCCGTGAAGGTCCTGGTTAGAATTGATCTTCAGTAACCCATGCTTGTCGTAAGAGGCGGCTAACGGTGGTCAGGCTCGCTGACCGGGTTGACACGTGTCATCGGTTCCTAAATGCGCAGATCAATGCTCGTGCTTTTGATCACTGGATTATCTGGCCCAGACTCGATTATGTACAGACCGCCGCCGTATAGCTGGAATATTGCTGAGTGCGGCGTAAAACTAAACTCACTCACTCACTAACTGATGTAACTGTACATTTCAAGCCTGGGTAGAAGTAAAATTGCCTTCTATCAGAATGTCCTTCAATCTTATTCTGCTCAGCATAGTCAGTAAGTATGTCTAAACTAACATGGCCATCAAACCAGGGAACTCAAATAGTTGTCAAAACAGCAGGTTGTCGAAAATTTCCATCCTAACATTATATGGCAGTTGAATTTGATGTACATCAAATTCCAGGCTTTATGTAGACGGAACCGGTCTAAATTCAAACTGGAATTGAAAACCAAGCGTGAGGTTTCCAACGCAAGATTTAGCTTGACTGAACATTGAAATCATGACATCTTAACTGCCTGCTACCACGACGGGCGGTGGGGCTGCCTAATAGTTTTAAAAGCGTCCTCTCGTCACGCTGAAGGCCGGGTTCGATTCCTCACATGTTTAGAATGTGTGAAGCCCATCCCTGGTCCCCCCGCAGTGATATTGCTGGAATATAGCTAAAAGCGGCGTAAAACCATATTGACTCACTACTACCTCGACGATAGTAAACGCGTATTCATGCTAGTGAAGCTATTGTGTGGGATTTCGATCTGAAAACAACAAATACAGAGAATAATCTTTCAACAAAGTGTGGTGCAGTGTTGACTGTTGATGCTTAAACAATGGTTCTTTCTACAACATTATATACTCGCTAATGTGACGGATGTATAATCTGAAAATAGTATAGAATATCTATACTGGTGTTATCTTCAAATAGTAATTATTCCTCCTGTACAATGCATGCGTTCTCTCCAAATACAATGCTGTGTAAACGGACGTAGCTCTCTTGGAAAGTTGGGAACCACGGAGGAAATGAATCGAGATTGTGCTCCATCATTCTATTGTCTCGTTTGTTTGCTTGCCGACATTGATTAGCAGGGGGAATACTGTGCGGTGTCGGCCCAATAGAACACATGCCTTTTTATGCTGTCTGATGCGACGTGTTGTGCTTTCAGACAAATTCCTTAACATGACACTGAAAGTTCGAAATACATGTATATGAAAATAGACTCACCACCTGCATGGCTATTGAATAAATGAAGGTATTGAGGATTATAAACAAATTGGTTGCGTTACATCTGTTTGGTGTAAGTCAAATACAAAACGAAAAACACACCAACAGTTGTTCTTTCTGTCACACTTAATAATAATAATAATTGCATTTATATAGCGCATCATTTACTAATAAATACTCTGTGCGCTTAAGGTGGAAATTGACACTTGAAAAGAAATGTTTTGAGGCCAGTCTTAAAAGATGTGAGTGACTCGCTGGTTTTGAGTTCAAGCGGTAGCGCGTTCCACTTCATTGCTGCATTGAAAGCGAACGACCTTTTGCCAAAGTTAGTTTTGATGTTTGGCACTGTCACTAGCATTTGGTTTTGTGATCTCAGTGAGCGTGAGGGCTGATACAGGGGCAGTAACTCTGCGAGGTAGTCAGGGGCCATTCTGTTGAGACACTTGTACGACATTATAATAGTTTTGTAGTCAATTCTTGCGGTGATTGGTAGGCAGTGTAAATCGTAACTTCAGTTTCTAAAACTTGTATGCTAGCAAATGTAGTGTTAAAAAATGGTCCATGTTCATTTAGCGTCACCACTCATTGCACGCAGCATTATATCCACTCTGCAGTCAGTTTTTACCTATTAGTTTATATGTATTGGTATTCATCAACTCATGATACTGATCCCAAACTCCTTTTTAGAAAAAATGCTCCACTGACAATTTTTCTCTCACTGATTTACAAACCATCAGTTCAGTCCACTGTATGACCAACTGATTTACAAACTATCCGTTCAGCAACAAAGCATCAGGCATCACTTCCACTGTATGACCAACCGATTTACAAACTATCAGTTCAGCCACAAAGCATCAGGCATCACTTCCACTGTATGACCAACCGATTTACAAACTATCAGTTCAGCCACAAAGCATCAGGCATCACTTCCACTGTATGACCAACCGATTTACAAACTATCAGTTCAGCCACAAAGCATCAGGCATCACTTCCACTGTATGACCAACCGATTGACAATGATATTGGTATTAAAACTCAAATTGCTCAAAGCTCAATTGTACATTCTATGAATACAGGATACAGTATATTTATATATAAGTTCAGATAAAACACTCCAATTATCTGTATTTCGCATCGCTGAATTTACTTCCATTTCCCACCAAAGACAATGGTTTCAATGCTTCTTCGTGTATGTTATGCCTCTCTGATTTACAATTTGAATGATGTAGCCTTGAAATATACCTTATGTCTTTGTATATGGGCGGTGAGGTGGCCTAGAGGTTAAAGCGTTCGCTCGTCACGCCGAAGGCCCGGGTTCGATTCCCCACATGGGTACAATGTGTGAAGCCATTTCTGGTGTCCCCCGCTGTGATGTTGCTGGAATATTGCTAAAAACGGCGTAAAACTATATTTACTTTCTCACTCACTCTTTGTATATGTTGTATTCCTGAACATACACACGCACGCACGCACGCAAATACGGACGCACAAAGTGATGTTTTCCTACGCTGTATTTTTATTTTTGCTAATTACCAAATCGAAATTTAAATATATTTGAATAAGAAATGGAAAATTAAAAGAAATTTTTGTAGGCAGATTGAAAGAATACACTCTGAGTAATGTCATTAAAGTTTCTATAAGTTGCAACCAAACTGTTCACTTTCAGGCAACGAATAATGCTGTTTTTAAGACCAGCAAATTGAACTGACCGGGCTGCACATAACAGGAAAGTCATATAACTCTACGCTGGAACAGTTCCTTGGTCGCTGGAAATGGTTGAGGCAGCATCTGTCGTGGATTCGGGACCGTTTTGCTTAGGTGAAAGAGGACGTTGTTTCGGGTTAGCGTGGAGGGATGTATTTCACCCGCTTCATGTTCACGCGGATGACATCCATCTTGAGTTTTGAGGATGGGGCGGGCATCCTTATTGGCACTAATCATGCTCTTTGTTTGCTAAGAGCATGATCAAATAGCGAATTCCCTAATGGTGATTTGCATACCTAACCTAGAAATAGTAGACACATGTTAGTTTCATGTTTAGATCTATCAATAAAAAATTCAAAGTGACTGTATGATAAAAGGGCTGACTTGAACCTTCCAATAACCAGCGTTCTCGTGCCTAGTAGTTTCAGCCTTTGGTGTCGACAATTCATATATTTTGAATTGCAGAATCTACTTATTCGAAGATAAAAGAGAGCGTCATAAGATTAAAGGTATTTGGCATTCAAGGCCTTATTGCTCAGCATTTAGGACAGGGAAACAAAGAAACTACCGATGCATTTAGGACAGGGAAACTAAGAAACTACCGATGCATCTAGGATAGGGAAACTAAGAAACTACCTATGCATCTAGAACAAAGGAACTAAGAAACTACCGATGCATCTAGAACAAGGAAACTAAGACTCTAGTGATGCATCTAGGACAAGGAAACTAAGAATCTGACGATGCATCTAGGCCAGGGAAACTAAGGAACTACCTGTGCATCTAGGAATGGGGAAATATGAAACTACCGATGCATCTGGGACATGCAAACTGAAACACTAGGACAGTGAAACTAAGTATCTAAGGATGCATCTAAGACAGGCAAACAAAGAATCTACCGATGCATCTAAGGCAAGGAAACTATACAACCACCAATGCATTCAAGACAAGGAAACTAAGAAACTGCCGATGCATCAAAGGTAGGGAAACTAAGACTCTACTGGTGCGCAATTCCCATTACGTTTGTTTGTCTGAATAATTGACTTTTGATTGTGACGAATTTCAACAGTGAGACAGGATACACTCAGCTCTTCTCGAACATCTGTCATCATCACTATTTGATAGCAGTCATAAACACTTTCTTTTTGTGTGGTCCGAATGGGGTCTGCTTTTTGCAATGATTCCTAAAGTTTATGGAGAAATTATATCTGTCTTTATCTGAATATTGCCATTGAGTAAAAAGGCATCAAACCAAGAAGTCAAATTTCTTACTTTCTTGAAAACATCTCGGTGATTATATTTTAAAGACGAACATGTGTGTTGCCATCGAGTCTGTCATATTGTTAGCCGTGAATGAAACTAAAGATGAGAGTGATATATCAATGATAATTAAATTGAAGATCTTCGTCAGGATTGGTCTTCATTAGCCCATGCTAGTCATAAGAGGCTACTAACGGAACCGAGTAGTCATGCTCTCGCTTGGCTAATGCATGTCACGGTATCCCCATTGCGTAGACCGATGCTTTTGTTGTCAGTCATTGGATTGTCTGGTCCTCACTCGATTACCTACAGACCACCGTCATATAGCTGGAAGATTTCTGAGTGCGGCGTTACACAACGACCAATAAAAAAATATGAAAAAATAATTATACTGCAATTAGTTGTTTGTTTTCAGAACCCATGCCATTTGTTTTATGTCTTCACAATCACAATGTACACCTCACTTGATCTTTACAAAGGGACTAAAAACTGCACTGAAAGCCTGGAGGAGTCTCAATAGAGACATTGTCACCCATAAAAATGTTTAGTATTCAGTGTATACAACTCGGAACAGTGCAGTAATTGTGTATTTTGTTGACGTTAGATTTATAACTTGTATTACGAGATGGGTTAGGTTATTTATAAAGCTATTCAATGAAAACATTGTTCTGGCAGTGTTTAGCCAGAACTAGCTTAATTGGCAACTTGTTTCTTCATAATATTATTCATATGCCTTTCATATCGTAGCCTCTGTAGAAACAATCGATCAATTGAATCACCGTAGTTATTGGGAATGCCATTCAAGACTAGTTAAAAACAACTAAAGGTACGGATATGGAATCTCTGAAGTTGTTTACGTTGCTTCAAGCTTAATACGACTTCCTGTTCTCGGTATGGACGGATGGATTTGATTCTATATGCAAAATGGTATGAATTATATGAATGGATCACCGACTTCATTTGCTGGTCACTGGAACGAATCTAGGTGTTCGCAATAAGTTAGATATCTATATCTAAAATGTTTTGGGAATCCCAACTTTAGTGTTAACAGGTCATTTCCCCGATCCACAAAGCGTTCGTAACATTACGACCTATCGTAAACTCTATACTATATCAAGCTTACGAACGACGTGGTGCTACGAACGCTTTGCGGATAGGGTCCCAGATCTGTAAGATTGAAATGAAGTACTAGTATCCACCATTGGCTGTGATTATTGTCCCTCGCCGTAACGCGGAACAGGGGAATATGTATTCAGCAGCTTCGGTAGGTACGTCTCGATTATTGTTAACGCGATATCGCGATTCTTGTTCATGAACTGTTGTACCCAATGTCTTCAAATTTAGTGACAGTCTACACTGGGGGATTACGCATTACTACATCACACTAAAGGTATTCTTCCATGTGACCAAAAGATAAAAACTAGTAAATACGTTATATTTCATTCTTCTTTAGCTGATGGGGGACATTGCCATGTTAGTGGCACAAACACTTGTTGTATATAGAATATGTTTCCAACAAATAGAGATCGACATGTCCTGATTGTACGTAACAGAAGATACAGATATTGACATATCCGCAACGAATGTTCTTGTCATGGCGGAGGGAAAAACAGAATTGCACACATGCTGAGTGTACCATGTTCGTCATGGTATAAGCCCATGCTATCTAAAGTGATGACATATTTTCAATAAATCAGATAGCAAATCATAGAGACAATTACTGGGATTGTACAGACGCGGTAGTAGTAGTTAGGGATAGTTCCCAAGAACCAACGGTGCATGAACCATATGAAGAAAATATTGATTAAAACCAAACACACTGCACATGTTGAGTATACGTACACTTCTATAGAATATCCTTCTTTTTCTTGTATTTTATTATTATTCTGACTGCCCTGACATGACAATAGATTGAATCATTATTTCAGTTTGACAAGCAATCCTAAATGTCTCAAGAGGTACGACCTGGATATTCTGTCAATCACAGTCATACATAACATTTCTACTGTGGTTCAGGATAACACTGTTGTACCCTAGAATCAAATGAGTCCAATTGTTTTCTATCACATTCATATGTATTCCGAATGAATCTCAAATACATGTACATTGAGTTCTTGTAGAAGGACACTGCAGGACGTCATTACAATAGCGATCGGCCGTTACGTTTTCTTGCGGTAGGTTTGTTTTTAAATTGTCGGAGATTTCCGCCCACATTGAGTTACCATTTGTCACACCCTCAAATGCATCTGGCAGTTTATTGTTCATGGTGACGTTCGTACACACAGGATGTTACGTTACGATGCAGCACAAAAGTTTAATTGAAACGACGTTTACTTATTGTTCGAGATCGAACATAAAACATGAGTCTAAATGTAAGTAGAGTCTTTTCGCGAACACTGGTAGGCGTCGACAAAAAGTGTGACCGGGGACCCAGCACAGCGTGTCCCGAGTCTCGTGCGTCTCAACTCCTCTCCCAGTACAACTATCAGCATATATACGTGACACGTATCTACTTAAACAGAATTGATATGACCAAGTTGACTTGGACTTGGTGGAAATTTACACTTATTTAATCTAAAATGAAGCTTGGATTCGCCTGGGGTGTCAATCTGCAATCCCTGATGACAAATAGCAGACAATAATACGTATGTGACGTCGCTGCGCCAAATTTGCTAGGAGATTAGGACTTCATTCAGTGATTTAACGTTTAACATTATTAGTCTCTCTCTATATAATTATGTCCTCAAGATCCCTCCCAAGTTCGCGTCGACTCAAGCAGTGAAGTCGTTCTTCGTGTTAAACCAAACTGATGTGAGAGAACTCGAATGTCAGGCGAATGATACTGTGGGACACTTCCATTCCGCAAGCAGTATCTGGAACCAATAGCAGCTGTTCTTGAACATTCACCTGTGTTCGGGCGTGTTGAATAATATGCAATATAATTTATACACTGGGAGAAATATACATAGGACTGTCGTTGCTTTATTATTTCTGGATGAATGAACACCACGAGTGTCAATGATGCAATGTCATGTTATATCTTTACAAAAGTGGGTGGTGGGATAGTCTAGTGGTTAAAGCGTTCGCTCGTTGCGCCGAAGATCCGGGTTCGATTCCAACCATGGGTACATGTGTGAAGCCCATTTCTGGTGTCCCCCGCCGCGATATTGCTGGAATAATGTTAAAAGCGGCTTAAAATCATACTCGCTCACTCACTCTTTTACACAAGACAAGACGTACAGCTCCACTCCATTCAACTCGTAAGAGGCGACTAACGGGATCGGGTGGTCAGGCTCGCTGGCTTGGTTGACACATGTCATCGGTTCCCAATTGCGCAGATCGATGCTCATGCTGTTGATCACAGACCGCCGCCATATAGCTGGAATATTGCTGAGTGCATGTCTGGTCAGTACACGTCTTTCTGAGGCCCGATTCACCCTCGTCAGCAAAATACTTTCTCATAGAAGAGGTGAGGTGAAATTGGGTTTAACGTCGTGCTTGCGTGTTTACGTGTATGTGCGGCTGCTTGTACTAGCCCACACTGAAGCTGTTTTTTTTTTAGTGCTAGCCCACTGAGATACCATGCCGCAGTGAAGCATGAATACCCCACTCAGACACATTATACTGACTCCGAGCCGACCAGTCCTTGTTGTACCCAGTAATGCCGAGCGCCAGGCAGGGACCAACAAGAACCATATGTTATCGAACCCGCGAACTTCCGCTCTCCGGGCGGACGCTGTAACCACTACACCACGGAGGCGGTCTCTCATAGAAGAACACAGTTTGAACACTACATTGAACTGTTGAGGGGTTGGACATTCAAGCAGTTCAAATACTAGCATTTTGTATTATGGACCTGAAACTGGTGTATTGTACCTCGAGAGAATTAAGTTATGTTGTTGTTAGACATCCTAGTAGGAAGAGGTAAATCCCCAGTTACTCTCTTCAGTTCATTCTAGAGTGAACTGAAAACTGCCTTGTTTTCTGGCTGTTAATGAACATATTATCAAACACCCCTTTAAGTTTATTTTGTTGTTTGGTTACAGGCTTGCTATGGATCTTTTCCTTCAACACATGTTCAATATTCAATTATTTCCCAAGCTTTTTACCTCTTCAAGCGTAATGCCCCCATTTCAGTGGACTGCTATGGCTGCCTTATGTCTCGATCCCTCCCGTTTCCCACCACCTACGATTGAATCGGCTGTATTCGGGGAATTTTTGGTAATTATTTCTATTTTCTACTTTGGACATGCGGTATACTTACGGTTCCTACGATAAAGGTACGGTTCTTCTACGAATAGATTACGATAAGGAGCCGATGTGATGCGATTTCAGCTACGACTTTCTCCCGATGTATCCCGATAAGCTACGATTAACTACCGTGATATACATACGTAATATCACGACCGACTCACGGTTTTGCCCAAGAAGATGCCGGTTGACTTACGTAAATGGCGATACGTTCCCGACACACTCCCGTTACAGCCGATTACTCCAGATTGTTTCCGATTAACCTACGGTAAAATCGCCCCCAAAATTGCCTATAAAGGACCCCGATCACAGCCGATTCCCCACATCTACATTGACTTCCGACCAGTAACCATCATGAAGTAATCATTCTACTACTGCTCCAGTATCAGTACCTAGAGATCGAGAGAGATATCCTGATATGCAGAGGCAAGCATGCAAAGATGATGCAAAGAAGAAAACCCAAACACTTTGGGGTTCGTCCTTGGCTGAGAGTTGAAAGGACATTGGACATTGTGATACCCTCCTGTCGTGTCAAACCATGTCGGGGACGTTGTTGTTTTTGTAAGTAAGTAATTTGTCGCGACCATTACTGGACCGCATCGGGAGTTAATTGTAGTCAATCGTGTCTTTGTTGTCACGTGTCAGTCACGGTTGACGTTCGGTTATCACGATTACTCACGATCGTCCCCGGGTAACTTACCGTTAACTCCCGACACAGCCGGGTGGAGTTACGCTTTATTTTTATCGGCACTGATCGGCTCGTTTTTTCCCTTTTGTAGGCCTCCCGAAGGCTCTCGACTATGCCGACTAATTCCATTTTGTTTCCGATCGCTCAGGACCCATTCTAGACAGAATACGATTAAACTACGACTTTTCGAAAGTTTAAATCGGGACCGATCGTAGACCAGTGAAATGTGGGTATTAAAATGCGAATCATATCAATGTCTGTGATATTCGATATGCCACCAGTATTTCCAGTAACATCTACAGTTTCACTCAGAAACAGATGAATCCTCTTAATACTAACTGCATCATTCATCTGTGTCACCAAATTCTAAGTTTGTCCTAGGCTTACTAAGAAAATGAGCAATGGCGAAGAGTTAATGTCTCAGCAACCTCTTGTTGAAGTGTTGTGGGAGTTTTTGAGTTCTACGCCGCTTTTAGCTTTTTGGTACAGCTGATGAATGATGGTGATGCAGCAGATTCCTACCAAATGAAAGGAGGTGCTGTAATAGCATTTTGTGATGGACTGCCTTTACAAGAACAAACCCTCAAGATCCGGGTTAAAATTGATCTTCAGCAACCCATGCTTCTCGTAAGAGGCGACTGACGGGATCGGGTGGTCAGGCTCGCTGACTTGGTTGACACATGCCAGCGTATCCCAATTGCATAGATCGTACTCATGTTGTTGATCATTGGGTTGTCTGGTCCAGACTCGATTATTTATAGACCGCCACCATACAGCTGCAATATTTCTGGGTGCGGCGTTAAACAAAACCCCAATAAAAACACTCGTGTGTTGTTTTATAAATCTAGAAATAATTAAGTAACCTAAGTAAAGGTCTGTTGCCTGCACTGGACACGAAGCCATTCTACAGAAGCAGGAGTGTCGCGAAGGCGCATCGTAGCATCTCGAACAATTTTGTCAATACCGGATATCGATACATTTAACAAGCGTGTGAACCGGGTCATCCCAGCGGAGGTTAATGGATGTGTCAGGTGCTGACGGAGATTGCCCTTTAACAAGAGGACAAAGTCATCGATATACCCCACAATGGTAAATACTTTTCGTTAAAACGTCCATTACTTCTATTGATTGCATGTCAAATGGAATGGTATCTGTGTGTATTTTTTTCTTCCACAATAAAACACCTTATTACAAACACCAAATAGCATTGTCCTGAAGTCTCATTATTTCTGAATCACATTTTCAATCTTCATTTCCTGTGAATTCAATTATGGACTGGTTATAGATATCATAACTTTCGTAAGGCCACATGAAAAATATATGTTTCTCATCACTTTTTTAAAAAGAAACATGGGTCGGGCGGGCGGATTTCATTTATACATTTTATTTATTGTATTTCCCAAACCCTTGATTTCTGTGGAAATTTACCCTTTCTCCGATAGAAAATCCAAACTGAAAAAAATTCATGCACATTTTAGCCAATTTATTCATATTCAGCCAAACATTCTCAATTATATTTACATTAGGTGATTGTGCCAGCCACTGTAGCAACTTGATGTCATTTACTTGCATGAAAGTTTTGGTAATACGAGCCCAGTGAACGGGCGCATGTCATCGTGGAAAATAAAGTCATTTCGAGGAAAATGCTTGGAATCATAACTTTGACCATACGTCCAGTTGGTGGGCATACACACTCAGGCCTATACTGTTCTCCACTAATAATTCTTTTATTTTCACCAATTGCCACCTGCGATTCATGTGAGAAAATAACAGCTCGCCAAAAGGTCTCAACAGTTTTCTCATTTACCGACACCAAATTCTACGTTTTTTTTAGATTTATGTCTTTCACCACCATGTTCTTCTTTGCAATGCGTCTGAAATAACGATTTGTATGAAAAACACGTTGTACAGTTCCTGTGGCCACAGCCACAGCTATACCAGTGTTAAATTCACTTGTACTATCCCTCAAAGTCTTTCTATGATTCTTTTTCGTGATCCGCAAAATAGCAGCACAGTCCCTGTCATCCAATGATCTCTTTGGACGATTTTCGACCGTTTGAAACTTCTTCAAAACAGATTGAACAGTAGACCTGGGTATGTCTAATAATTCACCAATTTTAAGAACACTTGAACCGTTCTACTTTTCCGAACACTTGACCCGTTCTGATTAAAATTTACAATACTTTTCTCGCTTTTTCGCCCCATTGCCTAAACGTGGATGTGTAGTCAATGTAAACAAGCAGACGACACTTCCACAGGATCACGTGACAAAACTTGTGTCAAGGGGGACAATGACAAAGAAGGTCATTTCTACAGCGCTTAAACGCTTTTACGGGCGCCTCAACGATTACCAATAGGGCCTATCAGTCTCGCGAGGCGCTACTTCCGGTACTAAGCTGGTTTCCAGCTCCCTTTGCACCCGCAAATTTGCGATATGCGAGACGGGGTCCAGCTTACGGGGTACCAAATTTCCGGTGACAAGCGTATATTCAAGAACTAGTTCTGGTTCCAAATTGCAAGACCGACAAATATGACTTTACTAGACCGTACCCAAGCGTACGTTGTTTGTCACCGGGTGTACCAAGGTCTCGCGAAGTGCCGTGACCTACTTACGGGCTCTATACGTTACGGAACCCGGAAGTGTCCGAATATAACTGGCACGAGTCTGTACATGTACCGTTTATACAGGTGACCTCCCAAAAGTTAGACGCGTTAAAACAACAAAGGTTATGGTTGGTTGCTCTGAGGTTCACTACACTGTTACCTTCGTTAATTAATTGACTACTCCAAATATACTAATCCAAACACAAAGAGAAGCTAGATTATGGATAATGACAATGACTTTATTTGACATGAAACAAAACAATTTGATTGTATTTTTGTTAATATGTTACTTTACAACCAACCTATGTTTAAAAACATAATTATTAAGTGAATAATGATGAACATAATAAAAGGTTAAAAATGAGATTAAAGTTAAAAGAACATATATACATATTTATACAAATTCTTAAAATGGTAAAATGTGGAATTATTGTATTATTGTTTTTGTTTCTAGATTGTTTGATATAATTTTGTATGAATAAGATATTTAGTGATTGTTTTAATTAATTTGGGGTTTGTTAGAATGTTGAGATCAGAAGAGTTAGCATTATTGAGGTACTGTTTTAAAGCATTGGTAAATGGGGTTCTTTGTTTATTATATTTCGAGCAGTTAAAGATAGTGTGGGCTATTGTTTCAGGAATTTGGCAAGTGATACATTTGCCGTTTGGATGAAGGTTGATTTTGTGTAGATAGTGTTGAATTTGGTAGAGTGGATAATGTTTTCCTATTATTTGCCAGTTATAAGTTAACCCTACACCCTGTACTTCTTTCTATATTTTATATTGTTTATGCCTGAAAAACAATGCTAGGAAGGAAATAACTCCTTTAGGTTAATGGAAACTCAACAACATAAAAAAAATGTATAATCATGTTTTGATCAAAGTGAACATTGTAAAAACAAGCATGCAAAACCTATAATCTTGTTTTGATCAAAGTGAACGTTGTGAAAACAAGTATGCAAAATCTATAATCCTGTTATGATAAAATTGAACATTGTGAAAACACATTTGGAGAACCCAGTCAACATTAATATTCTGATGAAAGTATTTCTGTACAAACGTGAAAACCATCTCGTTATTGTATGGGGCAGGTTCATTATATGTGTGGGTAAGACTAGGTTGTAATCACAGTCACGCCTGATTGATTTGTCTGACTTTTGGGACGTCTAACTTTTGGGAGTAAACCGTATTCCAGGATTCATTAATTATGAACCTCGTCACTTTATATGTTACGGTTTCATTATTGATATTTCTCAAACTTATACATAACAGTATTATTTTCCCTTTGTAAACTTCACCTGCTACTGTACTAGGTTTTATTGTCTATCAAATAACCTTATATATACTATTCAACTGCTCACTGTCAACAATTCTAACAATTTTAAATGTGAAGCACAGTATGTATATCCATATTCTTGTATTAATGATGTATTGTATATATTGGCAAAATGTATAAACGTTATAATGTAACAGTATAAGAATGTATATCACAGTATGCATTATTGTTTTATGAATAATTATATACATGTATATCAAAATGTACTACTGTAATATGGGCTGGATGGCCTAATTCATGAATAAACATTGATAATTCTCTATGGGTCCATGCTAAGTAAGTGTGACAAATGTTTCTGAGTACAACTTAGGTTTTATGACAAACGTCTGTATAAATTTTCCTGTTCTCGTTGTTCTATCGCCGGAATATTTCCAAAGCAACATTAAATTTTAACTTACTCACTCTATGCTAAGTTCCACTTTTCAGTCGTTGGTGGTTTGTTAGCAACAATGAGTGAATGAGTTTAGTTTTAGCAATATTTGAGCAATATCAGGGCTGGCGACGCCAGAAATGGGCTTCACAAATTGTACGTTTACCCATGTGGGGAATGGAACCCGGGTCTTCGGCGTGTCGAGCGAACGCTTTAACCACTAGGCTACCCCACCACCCCTTATACGCAACAGCAACATGGGGTGTTACATCAGTATGGATGACATACGGCGTTGCTTGAAGTGCATGTGACGGCCATGGGAGAGACATGTGATCAATTTCTTCTTTGTTGAAACTTGCTAATCCATGCTGGATTGGAAAGCAATGTGTCATAGCAATCATTATAGAATCATGCATGGTCCATCATTGTACGCTCCTTCAACACCCTTTGAATGTAGAACCAATCTAAGTTATTCACTCTAACAACTTAAAATTTACTTACTTTTCACAATTTATCAAATTATCAGAATGAACTTAACTTAAAAAGGTCCCTACATATTCTGACATTGAAATAATTAAAAAGCATGTCCTGCTTGACAGTGATTCTTTCATCAACAGGACCTCAAACGGAAGATCCTCACTTTTTGATAAGTATTCATGAGTATATCTGCAGTTGCGAATTTGTCACTTTGACATGCTAGTTAGTCAGACCCTTTTGCCGCCACCGTGTGGCTGAAATATTGCCGATGTGACTTTAAATCTTTACTCACTCACTCACTTTAGGTTGCTGGTAACCTGTACTAACATGGAATTTCCTCTATTACGAAGTATATATACCACCCATTAAGACTCACTTAAAGCACTCACTATATGTTATGTATATAATATAGTTACATCGAAGATGAATTTCTCCACTAACTTGGGGGAACCAACTGCAAACCTTATGCAGATGAATTGCACGAGAATCACTGAATTTCATCATTTACTGAACTCATGACAATACTCTTTTCAACGTTACAATACATCAGTTCATGTGTGAACAGTACCTTTCAGCGGTATTGAATATTTTGCGGTATGGAACAGTTGACTACATTTACACTAGGGAATGTAAACTTTTAATGGGTAGGATAGTTGAAGTGGATCGAGGATGGCCAATCTGAGGTTTTAATAAATCATTTTGGAATACCTGGCGTAGCTTGTCTTTCAGTCTGTTAAACATCTTCTGTATGTTACATTTGCGCCACTATTATATGAGACGTACAGCCAGTGAATTCCGTTGTCCCATGGCAACAATGTTCTGAAGCATAGGACTACCAAGATAAATTATTGATACTGGTATTTGGAGCGGCTGGCATTCATTCCGACGACATTTTTATTTTTAGCTTATAATCAGAGAGCACATGCATCGCGACGCCTTGCTATGTGTTTGTCTTCCTGCATTCTGTTGCTGAACATGCATAAATAATAACCAAACTGTACTGTTTACAAACGAATAAACCCGAAGCATGGTTTTGTTAGTTTGTCAAACGCCGGGGTTCGACATAGTCGACATGTTTTTATGCCGCAACCAATAACTGGATCTGTTCCTGACAATGCAGAGGTTTTCACCGGCTACAAGTCAAAACATTGTTTACACAACAGTCCTGTTTCCAGCTGACTAGGTAGGGTATGTGACTGCAAGGCTTATGAGATATACTACCTTGTAAAAAGCATTCGCTAGTGACACCCTCACTTACTTCAATAGTTTATCAAAGCGGCTTCAACCTAAAGCGTTCGTGTGCGGGCGTGTGTGCGTGGGTGCGTGTATTGTCCTATGCTGTATTGTCACATATGATTCCGTTAAGTGACCATGGTTTGTAAATAATCGAGTCAGGAACATGTAACTGGCGTTAAAGCATTGGATCATGCTCATAAATATGAACCGGTCCCCAGTATCCCATGAGGACAGGTTGGTTGGTTAGCGGGTTGTTGTTTTACGCGTCACTCAGCAATATTCCAGCTATATGTCACATCGATATCAATATCAACAATGTGTCATACCTCATCATGCGTAAGGAGCAGATATCATAGGGGATTACAAGATCACGCTTTGTTAAATCCTTGTTTCCCGTTGAGATTGAGGTATTCACGATAAAACAAAAAAAGGTCCTTTCAGACATACCCATATTCTGTGCACCTCTGATGAAGATGTCGGCAATTTCAAAGTTGGTTTCACAGTGTCAAGTAGACGGGCTATTGATTTTACTTCATGGCAATACATTTTGCTTGATTAATGTTTAACGCCCTTAGTCCCCTCTCGACGACAGGCGGGGCGGTGGGGTAGCCTAATGGTTAAAGCGTTGGCTCGTCACGCCGAAGACCCGGGTTCGAATCCCCACATGGGCACAATGTGTGAAGCCCATTTCTGGTGTCCCCCGCCGTGATGTTGCTGGAATATTGCTAAAAGCGGCGTAAAACCAAACTCAGTCAGTCAGTCTGACGACAGGCACGGGTTGCTGAAGACCAATTCTCACCCCGATCTTCACTGGTCGCCAACGCCAACTTGGTATGCTATATTCTGCAGTTAGGAAACAGGTGACATGCTGAAAATTTGTTTATACTGAACAGCAAAAGAAACGCAAGTCTGGCTTTTGTCAAGTTTGTGAATAGACAGACAACCAAACGATCATGTCCAGCGATCCACCCGATTTATTCTATAGACAACACTGTCAATTTAACAGCTGAAAGTTGCTGAACTTGACATTGAATTGCAATAAGTTCAAATTGATCACAGTCCGTCAAATGGAGATACCCTGGCTGAACGCGTGAAAGAAGTGAAAATCAGTCTCTTTAGTCTATAGACGTGTATGGCCAGCTGAAAGTTGCTGTTGACATTGAATTGCAATAAGTTCAAATTGCACAGTCCGTCAGGCCCCTGCGCGAACGTGGCCTCATTGAGTTCACCTAGAGTCTGAAAGAATGCCTAGAGGCAATGCCTGAGGTTGGTTCCGCTCAAACACCAATCTCTATTCCAATTGTGCAAGTGTGAGTGGCTGTCTACCTGCACCAATCCTCCGTCCAATTTCGTCCCAGAATGTTCAATGGGAGCCATATACGGGGAAAGATACGGCCATGGAAAACGTTAATGTTGTTTTGAGCCAGATAATCCATCGACACCCCTGCTGTGGGAGGGCTGCAAACGTCGCTGGCGTTGTTGGCGTGTCAAAATTGGCCCCACATATGGCCTTCGGCAGTGGATTCCAGCAGCCCGAAGACGACGCCTAATCGTATCGCTGGACACTGCTCCCCTTGACCCATGAACTAAGGCTGCTGTTACTGTTGGTGCTTGAGTTCGGTTCCTTAGATGAGTGACCCGGATGAACCGATCTTGCGCATGAGATGTCACTCGTTGCCGTCCGGTACGGGGACGATCAGCAGCAACCCCGGTTTGCTGATGACGTTGAGCAAGTCGTGTAATGGTGGTAAGATGACAGCCCAATTGTCTAGCTACAGCGGTTGCAGAGCTACCTCCGTGCAACTTTCCAATGGCCATTCCTCTCTGCTCAGTCGTTAGTCTAGGCATCGTTTGTGTGGCGTGTACATCTCCTAGTGTCAATACTGAACTGTTTTTTGACACAAACCTTTATAAAGGATACCTCAGAGTGAAATGCATGCTTTTCATCCAGAACCGTCGATGCACGTGCTAAAATTATGGTTTTGCTGCACTGTTGGTGTGTTTGTGCGAATGTTTCGTATGGACGTCAAATTGCATGACATCATCTCATCTGGGATCATTACGCCACTGTACCATGAACGTTCCATAAACATGAACGCTTACCTTCATGGGATTTCATTTTTTCGAAACTTGCGTTTTTGCTGTTCTTTATGCTGTTCAGGGATTTGATTGAGTGATGTTTAGATACGGTGTAATCGTATACTTTTTGTTCTGTATTACAATTCAGTAAGTTCAGTGATGTTCTTATGCAGTTTTGATGCTTATAGTAATCGATAAAACAAACAGTAAAAACACAAATATTAACATGGAAGTTCTCTAATCAAGTCTATTACTTGACAACATGTTATGTGTTGACTCCCAAGGTTAAGCCATAACTGGAAATCGGTCGTTAAAAACTCAATGTAAAACCAACAAACAAATGAGATATCGTTAACAAAGGTACTCTAATATTTACTAAGTTTACATATCAACACAAACTACACTAAAGGAATTACAATGGCAGTACCAGATGCGTAGCCAGGAAGTGAGTGAGTGAGTGAGTTTAGTTTTACGCCGCTTTTAGCAATATTCCAGCAACATCACGGCGGGGGACACCAGAAATGGGCTTAACACATTGTACCCACGTGGGGAATCGAACCCGGGTCTTCGGCGTGACGAGCGAACGCTTTAACCACTAGGCTACCCCACCGCCCTCGTAGCCAGGAAAATGCAGAGTGTAAGCACAGCTTATGAAACATTTTGAAATCAGGGGGATTATACCACATCTAACAGTAAAGCATTCTTCTGAACACGAGATAAAGTCAAGACAAACATCAATAACATGGTAAAACATGCAAAACATAACAAATAACTCCAAACTAGCGGACCCTGACCACATAAATATTGTAAATAGTTAAGTTCAAAAACAACTCGAAAACTCGGTAAATGAAACACTTCAACTTCAAAGCGTAAGGTGGATCTCATGACGACTGAGAGGATTTAACAAACCACCAGGGCAGCATTGCGTCGTCACAGATGTTAGTCAAAGAAGAGCCAGTCTTCTAGATTGACCTTGTCCAAATATGTCAATGACTTTGTCAATGTCTACCACGAAATCACGATGTACGTGAACCAATCTTAACATTTGTCACAAAGACATTAGATGGTTTCTGAGTGTCTGATTTACCAATTGGCGAGGAATCAGTACATGACTCAGATAATGCTATTGTATCAGAATGTGTTTGGGAACACTGGGTACTATTGTCATGTAAAACGGGCGTTTCAGTCAATTTGGGTTGTTTAACGAAGTAATAATCAATTGTAGATGAACGTTTTGCAGATTTTTACTCATTTCTGCACATAACAAACGATACAATAATTAAGGGGTAAAACAATTTCAAAGAACAGATCAACGATATCGCCTACTGAACAAACGATTTCGGCCTGTTTCCAGACATAATGTGTTGCATAGTGTAGACAAAACACGTTTATCTATAAATGATCCGCGAGGCAAGTTGCGTTTGGGTGCCACGGTACTATACCAGAAACCACCCAGAAAACATGAAAACAAATTAAATGATAATTTGTATTAGCATCTGGAATCACAACATTTCGTTTTCAATTTTAAAGTGTAAGCACGTGATTTTTGTGCTACGCTGTAGCTACGCCACTGAGTATAAAATAATGAGTGAGTGAGTTTAGTTTTACACTGCACTCAGCAATATTCCAGCTATATTGCGGTGGTCTGTACTAATCGAGTCTGGATCAGGCAATCCAGTGATCAACAGCATGAACATCGGTATACGCAATTGGGATACGATGACATGTGTTAACCAAGTCAGCGAGCCTGACCACCCGATCTCGTTAGTCGCCTTTTATGAGAAACATGACGTTTGGACGGTGACCTGTAAATACATCTGATAGCCAAACGTTGGTGTATTGACCACTTATTTACCTACGCAACTGGATCATGCAAGTAATACTGATGTTGTATTTGAAAACGTTTTATTCATATATGTATTACTGTGAATCTTTGTGTAAAACACTGAAACACTGCAGCACAGTGTGGATGACGGCAATGAATCACTGTTGGTACTCCTAGATCTTCGATACTATTGACAATAAGAAGCTTGTCATACGCTTGAGAACTGAACTAGGTGTGCATAGATCAGCTCTGAATTGGATAAACTCGTATCTGACAGACAGGTTTCAGTAAATGAAGTATCATCACCTACACATCTACATTGTGGCGTACCCCAAGGGTCCGTACTTGGACCGACGCTGTTTACCCTGTATACCAAGCCCCTCGGCGGTATTACTGAAAAACACAAACTGTCACATCATATGTATGGAGATGATGTACAGGTTTTGAATTCATTCAAACCGGCCCGTGAATCAACCGAACAAACCTTTACTTGTTCTCAAGATATCAAGTCATGGAGGAATCAGAACAAACTTCACCTCAACGAGAACTAGTAGAGAAACAAATGTAGGCTTGATACCATCCAAATTTGGAGAAGCGTCGGTTCCTATCTCCGCCAGCGTGAAGGACCTTGGCATAGTTATAGACTCACACCTTCACTTGAACAAACAAGTTAGCCAGTTGTGTCGATCTCGTCACATGCAGCTAAGAAACATTTTGGAAAATTAGAGCATGTTTGACCAAGGATGCACGAAATATTGACCCTTTCACTAATAATTTCAAGGATGGATTATTGCAATAGTCTCCTCGCCGGTTCTCCAAAAAATGTAATCAGCAGACTGCAATCAATCCAGAACAAAGCAGCCAGACTTGTTTCACTCTCCCCAAAATCAGACCACATCACCCCGATCCTCAAAGAACTTCATGGCTTCCAGTTAAACAGCGAATCAAATTTAAACTTCTGTGCCTAGTTTATCTGTGTCATTCCTATACTGCTCCATCTTATCTCTGTGACCGTATCCAGTCCTGGGCGGTAGGGTAACCCAGTGGTTAAAGCGTTCGCTCGTCACCCCGAAGACCCGGGTTCGATTCCCCACGTGGTTACAATGTGTGAAGCCCATTTCCGGTGTCCCCCGCCGTGATATTGCTGGAATATTGCTAAAACCAAACTCACTCACTCACTCTCCAGTCCTATATTCCATCCAGATCTCTCCGCTCAGAATCTCAACAGCTATTCATTGTACCTAAAGTCAAACTGTCTAATAATGGACAACGAGCTTTTTCCCATTCAGCAGCCTATCAGTGGAACATTCTCCCTCAAGAAATACGTACTTCTCCAAACTACTCTGCTTTCCGGACAACTCTTTAGACTCACTCCTTTTCTTTCTTAGCGCTTTGAGCAAGATCTGATCCCGGAATGTCGCTATAAAAATGGACTATTATTATAAAAGTTTGGACAGAAGAAAATATGTGAAGTTGCTAAAGTATTGCCCCACCAAAAAGTACTTTAATGTGCATCTTCCAGAATGTTTGAGTGAGTGAGTGAGAGAGTTTGGCTTTGCGCCGCTGTTAACAATATTCCAGCAATATCACGACGGGGGACACCAGAAATTGGCTTCACACATTGTACCCATGTAGGGATTCGAACCCGGGTCTTCGGCGTGACGAGCGGACGCTTTAACCACTAGGCTACCCTACCGCCCCCCAGAATGTTTGAACTATTGACTTCTATTTCTGCGGGGTTGGTATTGTTGTTATAGTGAATAAGAATGCACGTTAGAAATTAATTTCAGCACAGCCAAACACAAGTTATTATTATAATAACCTTAAGTTGAACTGGAACTCAGCTTCCCGCATTCCCATCTGTCAACTCCGCTTACCGTTGTGGTCTCTGAGCAGGCGTTCCGCTCATAGAGTATCTATTGTGTCATGGTTATGTATTCACGTTAACGTTCTGGGACAGTGGTGACAATAAGGTCCTTGATTTCCCCAAGTGTCATCGTACCTTTCACTCAAGCAATGGAGCAGTTCTTCTGTAGCACATCAATAAGAGACAAGTCGAATGTAAGGTGAATCTTTCCTCGAGCAGCAACTTGACAATACTATTTGTAATTACAAATTCATATGTAAACGGGAGTGTCATCTGAGAATCGATACTGTGGGAAAGATAACGACTGATGTGCATAAGACTTACCAGCAGGTTGTTTGGGTACGGAAGCTTGTGTTATTTCCTGTGAGGATGATGTCGTCTAACCTTGGTGAAATTGTTTTCATTTCTCTGTGGATCGTAAAGCTTGTCCATTGCGACAGCTGTTTTGAAGTGGCTACTGTAATACAGCGTGACAAGTACATGGAACACCAGGTGTTCAGAAAGTTCCGGAGTCCGTCTTTGTACATGTGTGCATCAGAATGTCTCATGTCCTCAGCATGTGTCTCCTTTGGATTCGACAAGAAAAGGCGCACCTGCCTTCTCAACGATAAGGACAGTGCCAATGGAAATGTTGTTGACAGAACGGGATACCTCTTCAGTGACATCCTCCACTGGCCAGGGGTTTGTACTTACACTGTATATCATTTTATGCATACCCTGAATGATGAGGACACTAATGTGTATCCCTTGTGGCAGGGCAGGGCAGGGCAGGGCAGGGCAGGGCAGGGCAGGGCAGGCAGGGCAGGGCAGGGCAGGGCAGGGCAGGGCAGGGCAGGGGCAGGGGGCAGGGCAGGGCAGGGCAGGGCAGGGCAGGGCAGGGCAGGGCAGGGTGACCATATCTTACTTCTTTTAGACTTTTGCTCATTTGCGCCGTTCGGTCTTAGGTGAAAACGGCCTTAAATGATAAATCATATCTGCTACAGATTTGTGACTGCAACCTCAACTAGCAGAGGTTGACTGTCAGCACAGACCAACTGGAATAGATTGCGCTCGGCAGGTATCCGACCAACACGACTATTCATAGGTCTTGTCGCAATTTCATTATGATCAACGTTCACGATCGGTCGGTAGACATGCCTGGTTCAACCAGAGGTACTGGAACAGGACAATCTTCAGTAACGCAGGAGGTGGTGACGTCACACTCAGTGTTGTGTTAGTGAGGCTGTCCGATTTGGAGGGGCAGTATAATAGCTTCGGTAACATTTGAGTCAACGGTCGATCTCAGCTGATTATCGTCCAGGGGAATCTTACTGCTATACAGTATCGACTCCAAGTGCTGACCCCAACCCTTCTGCCATCCATGCAGTTACATGGTCCAGACAACATTTCAACATAACAATGCTACGCCCTACGCTGCAGTTCTGACGCTCAGCTTATGTAACGCCGGTGTCGAAGTCATGGACTTAACTTCTCGTTCCCCAGACTTGAACCTGAACCAACACAATTGGGATGATATTTTGTGTATTTATTTGTTGTTTAACGCCGCACTCAGCAATATACCAGCCACATGGCGGGACTCTGTAAATAATTGAGTCCGGACAAGTCAATCCAGTGATCAACAACATGAGCATCAATGTACGCAATTGGGATACGATGACATGTGTCAACCAAGACAGCGAGCCTGACCACCCGATCCCGTTAGTCGCCTCTTACGACAAGCATGGGTTACTGAAGACCAATTCTAACCCGGACCTTTACAGGTTCATGATGAGCTGGAAACAAGAGTGCGACAGCAGATGAATTAACTCCAAACCTTGCAAGAATTTGATCAAGCACATGTTGACAATGACGACGACAACGACGGCGTCCGGTTAGAGTGTCCCGACAGGTCCTCCTGTCGTTGATGGGACAGTATTATCTATGTGAAGTTCGCGTTTGGGGAGACTTGGAACGTCATACATTATTTTTCCAGTTGGAATCGTGCAGCAATCCAATTTCATCGACTTTATTGTTACCTGGATGATAGAAGTATGATACACGTCTATTGTCATGATATAACACCCTCCACTCCAATTGTGTTGTCAACAAGCAGCAAGTATTTAATTTGGTTGAGTATATTAATAATTTATGTACGTTTGATGACTGTCCGGTAATTGAATTCTATTTTGAAAACTTTGCAATACAGATGTTTTGTTGGGATAAATATACACAGGCCAGATCCGGGCTAGCATGTTTGCGAATCCATTGTCTCATAGTAGTCTCATGTAAGTATACTTCCACACCAGCAAACAGGGTTATTTAATGTCATAACAAGCAGCGAATTTATAGATGCCAATGTCTGTATTGACCTGTATTCCATGTACATGTTTGAGCTGAAACTGATGAAGTTGTGGGTTCATTAAGGACAAGGATAAGGAAGAAGGTATGTGTTTGTCTGTTGGGTTTCCATTAGCAATACCTGTAACACCTGCAGCACGTCTTCATCTTACGGCGGGGCGGTGGGGTAGCCTAGTGGTTTAAGCGTTGGATCGTCACGCCAAGCCTTGGGTTCGAATCCCCACATAGGTACAATGTGTGAAACCCGTTTCTGGTGTCCTCCGCCGTGATGTTGCTGGAATATTGCTAAAAGCGGCGTAAAACCAAACTCAGTCAGTCATCCTACGGCGACAATCGAATCAGGGGCGTTGGGGTAGCACAGTGGATAAAACGTTCACACGTCACACCGAAGGGCTGTTTTTGATTCCTCACATGGGTACAATGTGTGAAACCTTTTCTGGCGTCCCCGCCATGATATTGCTGCAATGTTGCTAAAAACATCTTCACCATCTCCTTTATACAAAATATCCGTGAAGATCCGGGTTAGACTTGTTCTCCAGTAACCCATGCTTGTCGTAAGAAGCGAGTAACGGGATCGGGTGGTCAGGCTCGCTGACTTGGGTTGACACATGTCATCGGTTCCCAATTGCGCAGATCGATGGTCATGATGTTGGTGACTGGATTGTCTGGTCCAGACTCGATTATTTACAGACTGCCGCCATATAGCTTTAATATTGCTGAGTGCGGCGTAAAACTAAACTAACTCAATCACTCTTTATAGAAACTTTGTGAAGATTACAATCTTCTTTGTTCAAGGCAGATACGACGGTTGCTAAAAAGTACAGAAATGACCGGAGGCTTTGAAAAACCTTTACAATCAATGAACAAATGCTTCCAACCCTTTTCACTAGTCTCTTAATTACCATCGGCTTTTTAATCCAATGATCGTTTCTCGTTATGACAACATGTTCTGTGGACTCACAAACACCCCAGTTTTTAACACATCCATGTCAACGTTACCCGGACCATCAAACACAGCATCGACGTCAGCCAATAACATGAAGACAACTGACTCCTGAAAATACCTGACGCCAGCCACATCGATCCCTGCCCTCTCTATTGGTTCACTACCACGCCCTTCATACAACAACTACTTGTGTTGCAATTAGTTGTCTGTTTTCACAACTCTGGTCTTTGTACCAAATTGGCCTGTATATGCCCTGTGCACACATAAGATATATGAAGAAAGTGATTTCTTTGCCGGCACGTTGGTACAGCGTATACAGAAAGGATCTTATATTCAAGTCTCGCTTCCTGTACAAATATATCGTGCATGTCTTCTTTGTTCAAAGCAGAATTTCATAAAAAGTACAGAAAAGACCCGGAGGCTTTGAGAGACCATTAGAATCGATGGTAAAAGTTTGGTATAAATATGATTAAACTGCAATCAATACAATACAGTACAAGCGCACGTAATCTCACATAAAGACACACACACCTATGTTCTCTTACAAACACATACACACACACAGGCACACAGTGGTAAACTCATAATATTATCAGTTCGAAAACATACTTTACATATACTTGGCGTCGTACAAACAGATGACGTCGTTGAAACATGTTTTTTAAAAACATAATTACAGTTTATAACTAATGTCGCGAGATAAAATTTTGAACAGCAGATAATCTGAGGTAAATCATGTTCATGAAATAGTGACAATAAAATATGCATGAATTGATATATTACAATTTCAAATGATGTTCATTTAAATATACTCAAATTAACAGAACAATGTAATAACAAGTAACTGCAGTATACGTGATATTCAGAATTAACATTAATTTGCAATATTCCAGCTATATGGCGGAAACAATAATTTGTATTTTGAAAGTGATGCTCTATTTCACGGAATAGTATCTATATAGTATCTGCACATTGACCAGCAAAAATAACCAAATCTTCTGAAGTACAAACATTTTCACTCTGTGAAGTCTGCATTTCTTCTGATTTTAAGGCAATCCTCTATATTTTTCTTATAACGTTGCGTTTAGCAATATTCCAGCAATATCACGGCGGGGGACACCAGAAATGGGCTTCACACATTGTACCCATGTGGGGAATCGAACCCGGGTCTTCGGGGTGACGAGCGGACGCTTTAACCACTAGGCTACCCCACCGCCCCTTTCTTATAAAAACATGAATAAGATTGCATGACTACTATCAAGTTGCAACTTTCAAATTCAGAATTGTCATGATTACCACAAACTGAGCAGACCTGTCCTAATCTCATTAAAACCAATATTTAGTGCTTACTAGTGCTGGACTGTGAGCTGAGGAATCTCAATATACTAAAATAAGCGAGTATTTAATGCTATGAAATGTTGTACCCAACTAACACGCCTTTTTTATTTCTAGCCTCTCTCTGGTCCATGTTCTGTGGTGTCGTGCCCGGCATCATCCCGATGTCAGGTGGACCGACTTGGTCGTGCAACTTGCGTTCCAGGTAGCTATCTTTCTTTCATATACTAGTAGTCAATGTCAGATGCATTAAGAATTAATTATATTTTAACGAAAACAACTTCTCAGTTTGTTGATAGGAGTTAACACAGATCGGATGAGTGAGTAAGTGAGTTAAGATTTTAAGTCACATCAGCAATATTTCAGCAACATCGTGACTAAATCAAGTTATAGATTAATAATAATTAAACGTAAATTATAAACACCTGTCAACGAAGGACAGTAAAACAACTAGACTATCACAGATATAAATTTAAAACTAGTAATTGAATCTAAAACAGTTTAACTATAAAAGACGATACAATATAAAAACAGGCTATATATCGCTAACAACTGAAGATGGATTACCATACTAGAGACCACGGAGACCACTTACAGAACATTTGCTTCCTGCATGGACCCTAGCTGGATTTACACCATCCCTTCAGCTGTTAGCAATTTGGAAAAATCTAGCCATTAATTAAAATGCCCCATATTCTTCGATTAAAAACAGTGGGGAGATTAACTTGACTTTGAATGTTTTGGGACTTATGAATCCTCTTAGGAGGCAATAATTTTACTTCAACCTCCTTTGAGGAACAAATTGGATGAATGTTGGTAATATGTGGTAATGTCAGCAGCAGCAGGAGCAGTAGTAGTCATAGTAGCAGCAGTAGTAGTAGTTATAACGCCTCACTCGCTAGTGGCCTGCAAATAGATAAGCCTGGACCTGATAATCCAGTGATTAATATTTTGAGCAACGATCCACTCCTTGATGCCCGTAGCAGTAGGAACAGTCTTGTATTTTAAAGTGGCTAAATGATGACGACCAGTTAATGGTCGAGGCTGGACAAGATGATAAGAGCTTTATTAGGACAAGCTTCAGCATTTGTAGAATTAACAAGCAGTAGTGCTTCTGGATAACTGAACTGTTACTTACACATCCTTGACAGCAGAACAAAAGAACCAGGAACTACTGATGCATCTTTGACAAGGACACTGAGTTACCACAGATGCATCTATGACAGGGAAACTAAGATACTGTTGATGCATTTTGGACAGGGAAACTATGATACTATTGATACATCTAGCCCAGGGAAACTAAGAGACTGCCGATGCATTGACAAGACGACAAAGACGTTGGTGCAACTATTTTCACACTCGTCATATCTTACAAATATTTCAGAATTCCGTGGGTGTGGTCAGCCCCCAGAGGTGACAGACGCCAGCAAGACGTACGAGGGTCATTACCAGGGTGGTGTTACAACTTACACCTGCAGGCAGGACTTCACAGCCTGTCATGACAAAGTTACCAGCATCTGCCAATCCTCTGGACAATGGGAGAATCTGATGACTGGTCTGTGTAGTCAGAATGTTTGGCACAATCCGGTAAGTCAAATCATCCAGTAATTATTACTTTATCTTCTTAAATGTAACTTTATGCCAATACAAATATACAATCTATAAGAAATGTGATAAAAATGATTTCTTTCTTGCGCAATATTCTGGTGTAATTCCATTCTTTTGAAAGTACGTTCCTTGCAGGCTCTTGACGTAAAGTATGCACTTCCATGTGGACCATCAAGAGAGTTCAGAGCAACCCTCATTGGAACACCGAACCAAGCTACGAGGTAATGATAACCATCCTTTTAATATTATCAACGAAGACGGGCAATGATCATTAAATGTAAAATTTCAGTCTTGACTATTCTCAGATTCCATTTAGCGTATAAGGTAAAACTGTGACAATTATGTGAATGGGCCACTGAAAAATCAAGGTGTTCGCACATTCTGTTCAGTATGTTCTGCCCCACCGGTAACGCCGTTCACACAATTTGCCTAAAAGCGTAACATTATATGGCGTGACACTGCCCAGAAGCACTTCTGCTGAAACTGTGGCTAACAGGACATGTTACTGTACGATCCCGACTGTAATCAGCATTTGTTAATGACACCAGGTGTTGGCACATATTTGAGCGTATCCTGCTTCACCGGTGTCACATAGTCAAGTCGATTGTTCTCGTGAAACAATTACGACAGCGTGATTATAGTACATGTCAAAATAGAGAATTGCATCATACACAGTTTGTTGCATTGATACGACACATTTTACCTGATTGAAAGCTTAACAGAGGCAGTGGATGCTGTTACCCTGATCAAATATGCTTTGTAAGGTTTTCCAGAAATATCACTCCTGACATAAGTTTTGTTTCTAGAAACTGATAAGTTTATGTCGAAACGTGGGATATAGTTTCAGACAGTACCGGGGTAAAGGCAAACATCTTATGGATGTCAACTTCTTTGTTGTGAAGGGTCACGACGTTTCGATGTCAACTTCTTTGTTGTGAAGGGTCACGACGTTTCGAAGTATGTTCTTACGCCTTCATCAGGTGAATGAAACAATTAGGAACAGACAGCTATATATGTACATGTTAAAACAACAACAGTTATGATATAACAAGGTAAACCAGTAGTTACTTGGTAGATGGACAAGTGGAAGCCAGGGATTGCTAATTCAGGCATGATTCAGATAACAAAGGTGGCAATTTAACAGGGATAAATACCGGGGTAGTTATTTGAAAAATAATCATCGAAAGGCCTTCATTCTTGCAAGACAGGCCATTTTAAAATCCAGAGTCATTCATTCGTTAAAAACAGGCAGTTGAAACCAGTTCCACTCATTTATTCTAAACACTCCACGTTAGAAGTGGTCATTCATTCTTGTAACATCAAATATATGGAAGCTCGGGGCAACCATCCTTGCAAAACAGATCCTTTTATTACCAAGGGTCCCTGAGAGAGACTCACATATTCTAGACGCTCTGTAGCAAACCCGTCATTCATTCTTGCAAGACACTGTATGGTCCCAAGCGTAATTCAGGCTTGCAAAACAACCTCTGTGGAAAGCAAAGCTGCTCACATTTTCTTGGCACTTTATGGTGAACAAAGTCGAGATCAATATTTAGCTTAACGATAGGAGTATGAAATTGACGTTAAGACTGCACTGATTCTGATGTCCACTGCCTTGCCAATCTGGATGAGGAGTGTTGAGACGTTTGATAGTAAAATCATTGTATTCCAAACGTATTCCTCAACGATCTGGAATCCGTTTCAGATCTTGGAGTGAAAATTCGTGCCTTTGCAACTTACCAATTCGGGAAATGTATTTACGTCATTTGAGACAGTCAAGCAAAGTGTGTGTGCGTGCGTGCGGTTGTGATATTCTAACTCTCAACTCTGATAACTCTTAATTGCAGATGGAATATATGGCTGTGGAAAGACGATAATGTACTTGCCTTGTTAGAGTTCCGTATTCTGTTTGGTGAGAGTAGAAATGAAACCGTCTTAAACTCGCTACTTAATGGACTGTGGGGTGAACATATTACTGCTGACGGCCATCTACCCATGACTGTAGGACATGAAACAGAGATCCAGATAACACTTCACAGTGGAATATACAGGGTACGTGTCTGATTTCGTTCCCGTTCTCGAGGTCACCAGAAATGTAGGAATTGGTCATCTATTTGCCTCTTTCATAAAGCAACTTTTGCTTTTGTTGTAAGTGTGGCGATTTTTACACCACGTTTATTATGGGGCTTCTGAATGCTCTACGCTCGTGGTCACCTAAGTTAATTGGATTACTGCTTTGCAGAGTTGTGTGTTACCGGAAGGTTAAATCTTTATACGTTTAACCACAGGCTCATATACAGATACAGTGCATATCTACTTATCTTGCCTCACTCATAAATGTCGTTTTCTGATTGGCTGAGCGCTCTTCTATTATTTTTTAAATGTACCCCGCTGGGAATGCCGAACTAATGTGGTACTTCGTAGTAGTAATTCTTTATCTCGAATAACATTGAATCACGTATGATTCACGGAAATTACCGATATTTTGCGAATGCAAATCGATGGAAGGGAGATAACTCTAAATTTGTCTTTCTTGTTTTGTCGTCTGGTACTCCATACTATGATCCGATACCCGTGCTTCAAACAGTTCAAACTTATCATTGAGGTGTTCGGTAAGATAAATACTGGTCCCTCGGGGCTCATGGGTTGATGTACCGACGATGTTTCTATATGATAACATAAACAAACATCGAGGGTACATCAGCCCATGTCCCCATTGAGACCAGTGAACAACTTATAATATACCATGATTTCGTATATAATCACATGAAATTAATTCAGTATTTGTCTCATTTCATAATTAGAGATAGGCATTTACAGTTTTCTCAGTAAACTGAGTTAACTGAGTGAGTGAGTGAGTATGGTTCCACGCCACTTTTAGCCCTCTTCCACCAATATATCAAGGCAGGGGACACCAGAAATGGGCTTCACAAATTGTACCCATGTGGGGTATCGAACACGAGTCTTAATAATAATAATAATAATAATAATAATAATAGTCCATTTATGATGCGCATTTCTCCATGCACAATGCATGCTCGAAGCGCCCAAACAATGTGATTGTTCTTACCCCGGATAACCCAAGCTGCCTGTGAAGCGCTAGGAGGGTAATGGCTACATGACATAACCCAGCGGGTACCATTTTTCTGCTGGGTGAACAGAGGCAATTTTGAACAAACTCACTGCCTAAGGTGAGACCACATGTATCACATGTGCTTCGTTGTGGGGTGCTTGTCCTAGTCCTGAAGTCCTAGAAACTCTCAGGAGTCAAGCTGCCAAACACGGTGACCCATCTAAGGACTCTCCATGCCCAACGATGCTTAACTTCAACTGTTTTGGGCACAGGACCACACACCACCACAAGATTCTCAGTCTTCGGAGTGACGAGCGAACGCTTTAACCATTAGGATATCCCACCGCCTCTTTCACTAACCTGAAATCATTCGAAGACAGAGGAATTCTAAATGATCAAAGTACATATACAGAGTCGGCATAATCGAACAAGCTGAAAGTACGTCAAAGCGTGTATACCTGTGCCGAAATTCGAACCTGGGCCTTAGGCGAGGGGAGCGAACACTGGAAACGAGACATATGAGCTGGTTTGAATCAGAGGACAACATAATAATGTGTCCGATCTTAACCAGTTAACCAGTTGTGTTCGTATTATTTATGTGTTGACTGAAATTATAGCCCGAAAAGGACGGTGGGATAGCCCAGTGGTTAAAGCGTTCGCTCGTCACGCCGAAGACTCGGGTTCGAGTCCCCACATGGGTACAATGTGTGAAGCCCATTTCTGGTGTTGCCCTGCCGTCATATTGCTAGAAGCGGCGTAAAACTAAACTCAGTAACTAGCACTAGCCCCAACAAAATAATCCTTGCAGTGGCTTTTGCTTTTTTCTTTTGTTCCAGCTGGAAATCGATGGCATGAGTGTGTACAACCTCACTGAGAGACTGACAGGAGGGGAGCCTGTATCTGTCTCCGTAGAGGGAGGCGTCGCACTTCGATTGATGGAAATCCAGTTAAATTAGCTTTAATAAAATTGATCAAACTATGAAGCTGGCCATTTTTGTGTAATGTGGCGTTTTCTCTCCGATATGGAGTGACATTTACGACACAATTAAGTGTAAGTTTACATTCATTGAGAATCTTGTGATCCATCCTGCCATCCACCAGACAATGAACAATGTACACCTGCAACCATTGGTCCATGGATCTTGCAGGTTGACGTTGGCTCTGGAATCAGGAACTGGCGGAACCGACTTGGCTCTGTGTCTGTACAAGGCGGCTTGTACAGTGGCAAAGGACGGCCTGATCCATCCTGCCATCCACCAGACAATGAACAATGTACACCTGCAACCATTGGTCCATGGATCTTGCAGGTTGACGTTGGCTCTGGAATCAGGAACTGGCGGAACCGACTTGGCTCTGTGTCTGTAAAAGGCGGCTTGTACAGTGGCAAAGGACGGCCTGATGTATGGTTGATCAAAGAAAGAACATAAGCAGGTCATGTTTATACAATCAAAACCTGTACAAGATCTATTTGTTTGTTAACAGCCAGTTGGGTAATACCCATTATTATGATAGGGGTGGTAGAACTGGACATTCTAATTATTGTTTGCGAAATGAGGTGTAGGCGAAATGGGGTGTAGGCGATATGAGGGCAAGCAATACTTATATTTAGAAAAGCTATTCACAGCTGTAGTGACCCGTGAAGATCCGTGTCAGAATGGGTCTTCAGTAAACCATGCTTGTCGTAAGAGGCGACTAACGGGATCGGGTGGTCAGGCTCGCTGACTTGGTTGACACATGTCATCGGTTCCCAATTGCGCAGATGTTCATGCTGTTGATCCCTGGATTGTCTGGTGCAGTCTTTTTTTATTTTGGATGATACTTACATTTATTTTCCCAGAATCATATACAGTCATATTGAAATGATACTTGCAATCTATAACACAAACACAGCAATTTCTACATTGATAGTAGCAAAGCAAGCTAAAGGTGAGTTCAACACCGGACTGCTGCAGCCATTTTACATGGAACTCATTTATATACCCGTGTGCTGGGTTTGACCACGAATGTGTCCCTGGGAGATCTAGATGCCGATCTGGGGAATGTCATGGGATTCTTAAGTCAATTGGGAAGATAATTCCTTTTTATTTTTTATATATGCAAAAAGCGACAAGAGAGAGGAGGGGAGGGGAGGGACGTTGAAGGGTTGGAGAGAGGCCACACCATTTTCTCAAAAAGTTTTCATTAAATTTACCGAATATATACTTTTCAACCTTATAATGAAGTTTTATAATTTGTAGGAGATGGTTAAAATTTAACTGTTTATGCATGCATTTACATATGTGGATGTATTTATTCATAATAGTGCATAGGTTGTTTACAAGAGTCTGGTCCAGACTTGATTATGTACAGACTGCCGCCATATAGCTGCAATATTGCTGAGTGCGGCGTTAAACAGCAATCAATCAATCTGTCAAAGACATTCAGTAAGTATGCAGTAGCGCCGCTGTTGCTGATAATTTGGAGATTTTACGTGCGCATTTCGGTAACTGCGTTTTACGTTGACTGGTTATTCTCGCATGAGAAAGGCCGAATTGCTGACATTGCTGGACATTAAATATATCAAACGTACAAGAGCTCAAAGGTCAAGCTCGTCAACGTGGGCTGACTGGTTATTCTCGCATGGCCAATTGTTGACATTGCTCGACAACACAGAGCCGGTAGAGTTGAGATTGGTAAGTATCTGAGAGTCTGGCGGATGGTACTGAATTCTAATGTCGATGTAAACAGTGGTAAACCCATCATAGCCAGCAAAAACAATGAGGAGTTGGACGATTTGAAAAGTATAAAATACCAGTTAACGGTCAAACTGTCACTCAATAAACAGCAAATGGATAGTAATAACGAGTACATCAAGCCCTACTTCAGTGGGTGAGTGAGTTTAGTTTTACGCCGCACTCAGCAATATTCCAGCTATATGGCGTCGGTCTGTAAATAATCGAGTCTGGACCAGACAATCCAGGGATCAACAGCATGAACATCTGCGCAATTGGGAACCGATGACATGTGTCAACCAAGTCAGCGAGCCTGACCACCCGATCCCGTTAGTCGCCTCTTACGACAAGCATGGGTTACTGAAGGTTCATTCTAACCCGGACCTTCACGGGTCCGTTGACTTAAGTGAGTGAGTTTAGTTTTACGCCGCACTCAGCAATATTACAGCTATATGGTGGCAGTCTGTAAACGTTGACTTAAGATTTTCATTATTACGAGATAAGTATGTTTATGTATGATGCTTCCAATGAAAACCATGTGTTCTTACAGGCAGAGCCAATTTAATTGCTAAAATTTGAGAGTCGTCAAAGAGAACTACACCTGGAGCCATTGGTGCTAACACTCGTAAAGTCCATGTTGTTCTTGGCACAAAAATGCAGGACAGGAGTGTGACTATTTGGCAGTTAGCTACTGGATGTGGCATTAGTAGAACGTCAGTGGAGCGAATTATTCATCATCATTTGCACATGGGGAATGTGTTAGTTGGGTTGCCAGAATTTTATCAGAGGAACAATGAGTGAGTGAGTGAGTTTAGCTTTACGCCGCACTCAGCAATATTCCAGCCATATGGCGGCGGTCTGTAAATAATCGAGTCTGGACCAGACAATCCAGTGATCAACAGCATGAACATTGATCTTCACAATTGGGAACCGATGACATGTGTCAACCAAGTCAGCGAGCCTGACCACCCGATGCCGTCAGTCGCCTCATACGACAAGCAGGGGTTACTGAAGGCTCATTCTAACCCGGACCTTCACGGGTTATCAGAGGAGCAAAGACGGTCATGTGTAGTCAACAACTTCTTGGTGACTATAGGACAGATCCCCATGCTTTTTGGCTCATCTGGTAAAGCAGGATGAAACCTGGGCTCATCATTTTGATCCTGAGACAAAACGTCAAAGTATGCAGTGGACACACGTGACCTCACCAACGCCGAAAAAGTTCAAAAGAACTCATTCCAGTTGCAATGGCCATGGCCTCTAGTCTTGGCAATGATTATGATAGACCATTTACTTAAGGGTGCGACCAATGCAGATGAACTGCGTAGGTTGCGTGGCAACATCAAAGAAAAACGCAGAGGTAATCTTCGCAGAAGAGTATGGCTGCTTCAAGACAATGCTCCAGTTCACACTGCTCAAATAGCAGTCAGCGCGGCACAGGACCGTGGCGTCAAGATCCTACCACATCCAGCCTATTCTCCAGATCTAGCCCCCTGTGACTTCATTCTCTTTCCTCGGCTCAAATCTGAACCGCACATTTGAACACATGAACACGTTATTAATGCGGTGGATGACTATTTAGGGTCACGTGACAAACTGTGGTTTTCGGATGAGTTACAAATGTTGGAGAAACGTTGAGTCAAGTGTACAAAAGTCAAGGGTGACTATGTTAAAAAATAAATTGAAAGATTTTAATACATATCGTATTTTTCATGGTCATGCCTGAACCTGCTGGGTCAGCCATCTTATATGTGGAGATTGTCAGTGATGAACAGTGACGTTAACCAGTAACATAACATTCCATTGCGTATGTTTAAGCTGGGGTAGGCTGACAATAAAGGGGAGTTACTAAATTGTAGTTTGTCTATTTGTCTTTTTTTCATGCTAGTTGATCATAGAATTTACATTCAATATGCCACGTCGGCAGTGAATAAAATCTGAGTTGAATATGCCAAGTCGACAGTGAATGAAATTTAAATTGAACATTCCACGTCGGCAGTGAATGAAATTAAAATTGAATATGCCACGTCGGCAGTGATTGAAATTTAAATTGAATATGCCACGTCGGTAGTGAATGGAATTTAAATTGAACATGCCACGTCGGCAGTGAATGAAATTTTAATTGAATATGCCACGTCGGCAGTGAATGAAATTTTAATTGAATATGCCACGTCAGCAGTGAATGAAATTTAAATTGAACATGCCACGTCGGTAGTGAATGGAATTTAAATTGAACATGCCACGTCGGCAGTGAATGAAATTTAAATTGAACATGCCACGTCGGCAGTGAATGAAATTAAAATTGAATATGCCACGTCGGCAGTGATTGAAATTTAAATTGAACATGCCACGTCGGTAGTGAATGGAATTTTAATTGAATATGCCACGTCGGCAGTGAATGAAATTTTAATTGAATATGCCACGTCAGCAGTGAATGAAATTTAAATTGAACATGCCACGTCGGTAGTGAATGGAATTTAAATTGAACATGCCACGTCGGCAGTGAATGAAATTTAAATTGAACATGCAACGTCGGCAGTGAATGGAAATTAAAATTGAACATGCCACGTCGGCAGTGAATGAAATTTTAATTGAACATGCCATGTCAGCAGTGAATGAAATTTAAATTGAATATGCCACGTCGGCAGTGAATGGAATTTAAATTGAACATGCCACGTCGGCAGTGAATGAAATTTAAATTGAATATGCCGCACATTTCACTTTCATTTCACAGTTACTAATATTGAAATATCTCTTAGTTATCCTTCATGCATGTAGATGGGCTGGGCTATAGCGCTATATAAATAACATATAATATAATGTCATGGGTCAAGCTGATGTACCGCACTTTGTAAAGATAATTAACATCAACCATATACCATTGATAAAGTCCACTTAAAACTCAATTTATTATTTCATGCACCAGTAAATTACTTAATGACCATCAAGACTCTGTAGTAAAGCGATTACGATCGTATCACGGTCAAATGCCATTAGCTCTAAAAACTAATTTGACATCAAGATTAGAACTGTAAAACAAACCGTAAATAAGCTGAACTATTTATGCCGTCACGGTCACGTGACTTCCCCTCCAAAAACTTATTTCGGCTTGTCCAATCAGTTACTATTAGTAATAATACCTGATCAATGTCAAGCAACGAAAATCGTAATTGAAAGACCTATTACTAGTATTTGTTTTGGCCAATTCCAATATTGATAAGTGATGTTTTATTACTATGAAAAAGGTATGTGATCAACACAACGGACGTCACAATAAATATTGAAACATCTCCTGGACTTATCATTGACTTAAGGAATTCTCCATTCTATTATAAGGAATATAACTTGCTATCCCATAACGAGCCGGTTAACAAATGGTGGAAAAAGAGTTTCCCGAAAATCTCTCGCATTCCAAAACAGAAAGGAACAACGCCCTCTTTCAACGCCTACGGACTCCGTAGCAACTCACAAACGGAACCAAGTCAAGTCAGACCCAATACTGCCCCGCCAGCTGTTCCACAAGTTGCACCCACCCCCTTGACCGTCAAGACCAAACACCTGGGAGTTTACATATTTGATGGTGAGGACAATGTCAACCTGTTCAATGACCGTCTACATCATGCTTTCCAGCTTCATAAACTAAGTGAAAAACAACAATGAAAATACCTGCCTATGTTGTTGGAAAGCAAAACCAAATGGTTCTTCAACTCACAAGCTCTTCCAGTGGACACACCTATCGAAGACTAGCTGGAGTGCCTAAAAGAAAGAATTCGACCTGCAACATTTTATACAGGTACTGTACTCTGTAGCCCAAATGGAGTCAGAAATAGTTCAAGACCACATGGATAGATCTCAGTCCATCGCAGCAGGACAAGACTGTCATAATCTCATCAAGGTTAAGATTGCTCTGGAATACTAAAACCAACACTACAGCAAACAGTGGGCAATGGTGAGCCCAAAACATTCGCAGATTTGGACAACTCGCCGAAGAACCTAATTTTGTCAGCACCTACAGTCCAAGACAGCTCCACAAGAGATTCTTCCATCGAGGCCCTGCTGAAACAACTACTAGCAGACAAACAAGCTGCAGTCAGGCAAACAGCAGCATATCCTCGACAGCCACAGGGGCAGGCCTTCGACCAACAACAGTCACACCACAGCCAACAATCCCGACAGCACAAACCTTCCTACAAGCGACATTACCAACACTACAAACAGTGACACCTCGCAGACAACCAACAATAGTGGCCGAACAATCATCCCGAGCAACCTGTTAGACAATGCTATCCGCAACCCTCGCAGCAATGGCAGACGTTCCAAGCTCAACAGACATGTAAAGGGTGTGAAGGTTGGTGCCTTCTCGTAGTGTTTGCCCGTACAATAATCATATTTGTACAGTGTGTAATTGAGATAAGTACCCTAGTCACACCAACGAGGCTTGCATACTAAGTCAAAAGATAGGACAAGGTACCTGTGTCTTCTCGTAAGGCCAAGTACCAAAGTAAAACAAGAGTTTAAAGCCAACTCCAAATCAGAAAGACTTGTCAGTGCCATTTCAAAACCAATTACCACTCAAACAGAACATAAATCTCTTTCTATTCCCAAATCCCAATATCAGCTCAATTGATTCATCAGTCCCTGAAATCATTAGGGCCCCTTTAATCAGAAAACCAAACAAAGTGCTTTAGTTGATATACGGGTGCGGCTATATTATGTGTCACCAAGAAAGTTCTCCAAAAAGCAGGCATTTCCTTCACCAAACTTTACCAAATCTGCCCATAGTCAAATTATGGATGTAGGCGGTGATCATGTTCCTGTTTTAGGCTGTATTAACTTATAAATACACAATGCATTAAATTACCAATCTCTGTAGGACAACTAACTCTTGAGCACAGATTTAATGTTTTTGCACATTTGCACTATTCACTAATCCTTAGCATGAGCTTCATCACAAACCACAAAGTCATCATTAATGGCAGTCGCCGTTTAGTTCAATTTTATGATGGTGAAATTAATTCACATTAGTTTAGTTGAAACAAACTCGGGTGTTGAAAGGAAACACCAGGTATCAGGTAATTCCCCCAACACTGAAGGTTATATCCCTGTAACAATCTCATGTGTCATGGGCAATCAAGTGCTATTTTTGGAACCAGTTGTCCATCTCTCCAATATCAATCTCCTCGGTGCCAAGTGCCTAATAGAAACCAAAGGTTACAAGTCAACCATGAGGATCTTCAACCGTACAGATAAACCAGTTTCCATTCCTCCAAAAAAGTGCTAGCTACTGCGTCCCAGCTGTAAACAGATCAAATACATGCTTTGGATGACATACCGCATTCAAGTCCTCATACCGCCGCATCAGACCTATCATTTGATCAGACCTATCATTTGATCTCACTGAATCAGCTTATAATTCAGAACAAAATGATAAACTTCAGTATTCAGTTATTCAGATAAACTCCTGTTTGCATGTCATGCTACAGACTGCCTGAGCACGTCCACAACGAGGCAACCAAAAGTTCAGGAAATACATACATGCGAGTACATTCTAATATTTAGACGCCCTTATCCAACAACTGCCAGACACTGATGACATACCTGCCTACAACTCTGTCTTGCCAGTCGTTATTCCTCCAACGCCAGACATCATGGAACCAAGCGAGCCATTACAGGTTACATTCAGCTATTCCTCCAACGCCAGACATCATGGAACCAAGTGAGCCATTACAGGTCACATTCAGCTATTCCTCCAACGCCAGACATCATGGAACCAAGTGAGCCATTACAGGTCACATTCAGCTATTCCTCCAACGCCAGACATCATGGAACCAAGCGAGCCATTACAGGTCACATTCAGCTATTCCTCCGACGCCAGACATCATGGAACCGAGTGAGCCATTACAGGTCACATTCAGCTATTCCTCCAACGCCAGACATCATGGAACCAAGCGAGCCATTACAGGTCACATTCAGCTATTCCTCCAACGCCAGACATCATGGAACCGAGTGAGCCATTACAGGTCACATTCAGCTATTCCTCCAACGCCAGACATCATGGAACCAAGTGAGCCATTACAGGTCACATTCAGCTATTCCTCAACGCCAGACATCATGGGAACCAAGCGGGCCATTACAGGTCACATTCAGCTATTCCTCCAACGCCAGACATCATGGAACAAAGTGAGCCATTACAGGTCACATTTAGCTATTCCTCCAACGCCAGACATCATGGAACCAAGCGAGCCATTACAGGTCACATTCAGCTATTCCTCCAACGCCAGACATCATGGAACCAAGTGAGCCATTACAGGTCACATTCAGCTATTCCTCCAACGCCAGACATCATGGAACCAAGTGAGCCATTACAGGTCAGATTCAGCTATTCCTCCAACGCCAGACATCATGGAACCAAGTGAGCCATTACAGGTCACATTCAGCTATTCCTCCAACGTCAGACATCATGGAACCGAGTGAGCCATTACAGGTCAAATTCAGCTATTCCTCCAACGCCAGACATCATGGAACCAAGCGAGCCATTACAGGTCACATTCAGCTATTCCTCCAACGCCAGACATCATGGAACCAAGTGAGCCATTACAGGTCACATTCAGCTATTCCTCCAACGCCAGACATCATGGAACCAAGCGGGCCATTACAGGTCACATTCAGCTATTCCTCCGACGCCAGACATCATGGAACAAAGTGAGCCATTACAGGTCACATTTAGCTATTCCTCCAACGCCAGACATCATGGAACCAAGCGAGCCATTACAGGTCACATTCAGCTATTCCTCCAACGCCAGACATCATGGAACCAAGTGAGCCATTACAGGTCATATTCAGCTATTCCTCCAACGCCAGACATCATGGAACCGAGTGAGCCATTACAGGTCACATTCAGCTATTCCTCCAACGCCAGACATCATGGAACCAAGTGAGCCATTACAGGTCACATTCAGCTATTCCAAAGACAACCTGCTTGATACCATTGATGTTCCTCAAGTCACAGAAGTAAGTCATGGTCAAAGGCAATGTAGACTATAGAAATCTTCAACTACAAGAAATTCCAGCAACCTATACAGAGCCACAGATCAGAGGACTCATGGGAAGAGCAATGGCATATGACATCAGAGATGGAACCCTGTACCACTTCTACATAATACAATTCAGGGGTCAAATCTAATCGTCATCCTCTCATCACACAGCTGGCAGTCCCCAAAGTTGACAGACCTTCTCTTTTAAAATCCTATCATGATTCAAAAGCAGGAGGAAGCCATTTTGGTAGAGATGTTACAAGCTCTTCAGCGCAAATAAGAGAGGTCTTACACTTCTCATCCCCAGTCTTATTCCCATCTAATTGTTATTTCCCTATTTCTCAGGTCTCTTGTTCTCCTGGGAAGCACCCTATATATTTGGACTTCTTTTGCCTCCAGTTTCTGGAGAAAAAGCTACAGATGATATATTTCAGCGTATGAACTGTGGTATAGTCTACACCCCTTCACTCAAGATACAGTGTGCAGATGAGTATTGGCATCATGCATATGAAATCGAATTACCAAAACCACTGCATCTAACAATCACAATGGGATGGAACCGCTGTGAACCTTGTTCAAGCTCTATCAAGTTTCAGACGGCAGCCTTGATGAATCTACCAATTCAGCACATCAACAAGCTCGTTCCTCTAGAGACATATCCATCTAAAGGACGATCCAAACGAACTATCCTTGGATTCATTGTGAAGTTTTCCAAATCACTCTTCGGAACTGCCTCAATGGACACATTAATGTCCTCACACTTGGGGATCTTTAAGTAGCCAACACCTTCAAAAGATTCAAACACCCCTTTCCATCATATACTGGACAAATATAGTTTAGGATATATGTCAATTTTGAAATTATGAACAATGATCTATTTATTCATTGACACACTGATAAAATATCAACCATAAAAATACCAATATCCCTAACTTATTTTGTCCAGTATATATGACAGCAATGGACCACAGGTTTAACAATGCCCTCAGTGGTATCAAACTAAACCATGAAGCTATTATACAAGCCACTAGGAGCATAAAACATCATTTAACACATTAGAGGAAGCATCAGTTTTAACAACCCTTTGAACACAATTTACAAGAATTTAAACTCGGAGTTCAATCTTTGGTAAGTGGTAAGTTACCTCCCCTTCTGATTAGTTCAGATTTGTCACTACTATATTTCACCACATTCAGAAGCTCCTTTCTCTGTTGGAGAAGAACCCAAATTTCTATTATGAACATAGAAAATGTATATTTGCTCGCACCAAATCTGACACACTCTATCTTACTATCACATTTCCTTTTGCTTCATCACATTATGCCTTTAAACTTTTTCACATTAATTCATACCCTGTCCCAATCAATGCAGCTTCAAAACAAGCCACACAGCTATTAGACTTCGTGCCACATGTAGCAATCTCTACAAGTGAGAAATACTCCTCAGTTATGTATGTGTTTAGTTAATATACCCTGTCTTTGTACTGTAAAAACTGAAAATCGTCTCAATACATCACATCTTAGTTCATGTCAAAGCAAAACAGTCTCCAAAGTAATATATTCCCATGGCATTAATTCAACATATCTTTGACGATGATTCCGTAAATAACACTCTCGGTCACACGTTATTTGCCAAGACTGTCAAAGTTCATATTCCTGAATTCAAAATCTACAATGATCAATTTAACACAACTATTGCTAAAGATCAGCTTGACAAGAATAATGAAAAGTGTCAAAAATTATGAAATGTACAAGAACAAATAACTGATTCACTTCTTGCTGGACAAATTAGTGTCCCACAATAAACATTTGATTTCAACTTTTGGTTTACTCTTGAATCATATAGTATACCCATTGTATTGTCAACAGTATTTGTTTGGCTATTCTTCAAGTATACAGCGCTAACTGCCACACTTTGTTTGGTTTCACAATATTCTCTGGTTAAATCGGAACAACCATCATTTGAGTATCATAATCCTACTGTCCATTTCTGGTGTTCCCCGCCGTGATATTGCTGGAATAATGCTAAACGTAAAACTAAACTCACCCACAATCCTACTTCCCTCCCCCCCCTAATATTGCTTATTATAATAAACATCAATGTAAAAGTACATGTACTCTACACTCTACACTGATGCGGGGCTACTTAGATAGCATTTGGGACACTAAACTAATTATTTAGCTATATAAAACTCATAATACAGCCGATACTTAACCCCATGCTGAATTTCACAGCAGCGGTGCCCTGGTTGTGCGTTGATATCCGCTCTGTTGAGCTACTACTCTACACCTTCCGCTACAAGTGCCCCACACACACACACACACACACATACATACACACACTTCGTGTCCAGTTTGGAAGCCTTGCACAGAAAGATGCTACATATAACAAGACCTCAAACACAAGTGCGATATAAATTACCATGCACTTTAGCAGAATCAGACGTGTCGTGAACCTCTTATTTTGCAGAATATTAGGATTTTGGGACCGATATATGCTACAGGAGAGCCAGTGAATGAGTCCAATTCGGATTCTATATAGTCAAAAATGTAAGATTTGACACCAAAATCGTTCAAATCGGACAGGTCTCTGCAATTTTTTGAGAAATGCAATATTTCTTTATATTCAATGGCGGCCATCTTGAAAAAGGGCGGCCATCTTGAATTTTTAGGTGGCTAACGGGTTTTATCAAAAGAGCACCCCCCCAGGAGTATGTGTGCCAATTTTGGTGCTTGTTTCCGGAAGTGAACGATTCTCTTGAAATTTTCAGTTATCTGCTCCACTATAGGAGCTGATGTTCCATCCAGTCCGGAAAAAAACTCACCTTTCATTTCTTGGTGACAATGACCAGTCTTGGGCTTGGCTTCAAACACAGATTCACATCAATCAATGAGCCCCAATTCACGCGTACCGGCATAGAGCACAATGGGACTTCTTACCGGATGTGAATGTGGGTGCTTTGCTGAAGACGCCCGTGGACAACCACGTGTTTTCAGTGGACTGTTTTTTATTTACACATGTCTCGTCCAGGTAGACGACCTGGAATCACATGTTGGTGGTACTTTCTGGTTCAGAGCCTGAACGAATGACCTCCTCAAAGTTGTCCAACTTCTGTTTTCTTCCTGGTTTAACTTTTGAGACGACCCCCAACTTGCCTTGTTTTGTTTACAATTGAATTAACTTTCTGATACGAACTCCCAGTGCTCGACAAGTGCGGTAAAACAAGAGGTTTTCCCCGATCTTTCTCTAAACTAAAGAAGTTGAACACATTGACAATCAAAGTTTCAATGTCCGGACTGTACACGTGGCAATCAACGCTGTGAATATGTGATATGATAATCTTGTGACAAGAATTAATGTGTGAAATATACTGCGCCCCTTCCCAAGATATGTATTTTTTTCTAAATATTAAAGGAAATATATTTAACATATTATTAGTACAGAAAATATAATATTAGCAGACATTTGGAGAGTCTTATTTGCATATTAGCGCTCGCATCGGAAAAGTAAATTTTGACTTTGATGAAATTTCAAGGTGTTATTTTTGCACGATTTTCACCCTTGGAAACTAATGTTTCTTGGAATTTACAAATAATGCCCAAGAGTAAAAATTGTAAAAAGTGTGAATATTGAATGTTTAACAAAATAATGTTACTTGGTTTTATATTGATAAAATGAAAGCCAAAAACCATTTTATTTATGAGTACTTAAATACAATTATACATGCAAGCCTTTCTGCCGTCCTGTGAAAAAGAGAAATGCTGCAGAAAAGTATACAGATGATATAATGGTAATTCTAATAACTATAATTATAAAACATACATATTCACTTTAACAGACATTTTTGGAAAAAAATTATTATTCCAACAACGCACAATGATGAAACTAAAAACTAAGACGAGTCAGTATGCAACAGGAGAACAGCCAATCGCCGATACGTATTATGGTAGAATGTTTTGTCAATGTAGATGGCAAACAAGGGAAATAATTGGGGCCAGACCCCGGAAGAGCCAGCTGGAAACAGGACAACCTGTCTGAACGCCGTATGACTCCCATTCTCTGTCAGTAAGAGCCCGGTAATCGGGGGATGAATTCTTCGTATGCTTATGCTTGGTATGCTTATCGAGATACGTCCTGCACGACGATGAGTTTCACGGTTGACATTTTGTCCTAAAGCATCTGCTTCGTCATGTGATCATAACATGGAGCGAAGATTCAAGCATGACAGGTTTCCAATGAGATTTGGTTTCTTATTCCAACTGTCATATAATCTCTAACAAGACGAGGACCCCAGGAACTGTCGGGCTGCAGGGACTTCCTGAGTCTCTGGAAAGGAACATTCGATCACATTTAGTTAATACCTAAACGCAACATTGAACCATCTAGTCTCAAATAATACGTGTTTTTGTGCTAATGCATCAAAGCAACGGTTCAAGTTAAAGGAAAATCATTTTCACGACGTAATTGCATGCCCTCAATTTTTAGTGCGATTTATCCAATAGAAACGAGGTATTTGTTCGTACACAGGTAAGACATACAGGAAGGATAGCGGAATAGGGAACAACAACTTATTTATTATAGTGAGAGCGACGTTTTTTTGTAGATTCTACAGGGCCATAGTTAACTTTTCTTAATAGGTGGGGTACTGTCCACGTTCGAGGCCGCGAAGCTGCTGAGGGCCCGGGTGCATGCTTCCCCGAAGTGTTTTTAAAATTAGATGCTCTCAGATGCAATTTACTGCTTTTGGCAGGTAAAATGACTCCATTTGTGTCATCTCCAATTTTGTATCAAATATTATTTGTTCCTGCTACGTTTGACCAAATTATTTCATGTTTTTTTCAAGTCTTCGTTCATAACTGTATAATCTGTATATAATGTTCTGAACTAAACATATCAGTTTAACTATTAATATACAATAGTTGTATTATTTAATTCAGTTGACAGTCCAGAAATTGTACGTGAAATGTGCATCATATACATGATATCTTCAGGTTTGTTCAATATTACTCACTCACTCAGGTTACTCATTGTAACTTAACAAGATAAGACAATCAGAAAGATTGCTTTATTCATGATCAAATGAAATGAACACATTTACAGTTCCAAGGGAATATACAACATGATTTTGACTCCATTATACGCTTTTATCTGTATTTGAATTTCCTCCCCTATTAAGAAAAGTTAACTTGGGCCCTGGGTACCGATCATCTGTCAGACGCTCAAAAGAGTGTTATATCAATACTTTGATGTACAAAGAATAATCTGTAAAATAAATTCTAGGAGGGCAGATGCTCCCCGGGCTACCTACGGCCCTGTTCTAACATCGTTATCGAGCAAGTGAATCACTTACAGTGAGAGCGACGTTTCGGTGTAGATTTTAACAGCGTTATCAAGCACCGAAACGTCGTTTTCACTGAAGTACAGAAGGTGATCATCCATATTTTGTTATCCTTCCTAACACATCTCAAAGAAGTTTAATCAAACATTACCGGTTGCATTAAATGTTGTTTTTTCGACGATTTCAGGTGACCTTAAGAGGTTTGACTTATTGGTTGTGCCTTGTAAAATATCATGTTTTCCGAAGTTGTCAGGAATAAGTGTGTTGTTACCTCACCAGAAATGATGTAAGCAAAAATACGTTGGTACTTTTTCTTTTTTCTTCAAACGGTCATCTCCCAATCACGGTTTGGTGTAAATGTATAGGGTACAAACTCAATGACGAAATGGCAATTACTAAAATGACAACTGTGACACCTTTGATAAAAAGTAGACATTTAGTGCTAAGTATATGTATTAGTGTTAAAGTCACACGTATACTTGATCAGTTTAATGACAAGGCTGCTTGTTTATATTTTGTTTTGTTTATAAGAACACCTAAAATTACTCCTGTAAACACAATACCAATTTGTTTCAGGGGGGAGCGAACTCAGTTTGACCAAACACCTTCAACACTGAATAATTATCACAAATAATATAGAATTGCATTATCAAGCACAGAAACGTCGTTTTCACTGAAGTACAGAAGGTGATTATCCATATTTTGTTATCCTTCCTAACACATCTCAAAGAAGTTTCATCAGACATTACCGGTTGCATTAAATGTTGTTTTTTCTACGATTTCAGGTGACCTTAAGAGGCTTGACTTATTGGTTGTGCCTTGTAAAATATCATGTTTTCCGAAGTTGTCAGGAATAAGTGTGTTATTACCTCACCAGAAATGATGTAAGCAAAAATACGTCGGTACTTTTTCTTTTTTCTTCAAACGGTCATCTCCCAATCACGGTTTTGGTGTAAATGTATAGGGTACAAACTCAATGACGAAATGGCAATTACTAAAATGACAACTGTGACACCTTTGATAAAACGTAGACATTTAGTGTTAAGTATATGTATTAGTGTTAAAGTCACACGTATACTTGGTCAGTTTAATGACAAGGCTGCTTGTTTATATTTTGTTTTGTTTATAAGAACACCTAAAATTACTCCTGTAAACACAATACCAATTTGTTTCAGGGGGAGCGAACTCAGTTTGACCAAACACCTTCAACACTGAATAATTATCACAAATAATATAGTATTGCTTGTTTGATGAAGACAATTTAGTCACCTGCAGAAAGCTTCCCTCCATTCTCCAAATTGTTGTAAACATCATCACTACCAAAGGGATGCATGGAATGGTTGCTAGGCACCAGCCAATAGTAGCAGCGTAGTCCGGATAAACATAACTGTCGTATTTTGGAAGTTTGTACTGAGCAAGGGTGACAATGGATATTGTCTGAAAGGGCAAGAAAGGTGGATGACATTCTGTTGTTAAATGTTCAACTTTCGATGATGGAAGTTTGTACTGACAAGGGTGACAATGGATATTGTCTGAAAGGGCAAGAAAGGTGGATGACATTTTGTTATTAAAGGTTCAACTCTCGATGATGGAAGTTTGTACTGAGCAAGGGTGACAATGGATATGGTCTGAAAGGGCATAGATGGTTGACATTTTGTTATTAAAGGTTCAACTCTCGATGATGGAAGTTTGTACTGAGCAAGGATGACAATGGATATTGTCTGAAAGGGCAAGAAAGGCGGATGACATTTTGTTATTAAAGGTTCAACTCTCGATGAGGGAAGCTTGTACTGAGCAAAGGTGGCAATGGATATTGTCTGAAGGGCAAGAAAGGTGGATGACATTTTGTTGTTAAAGGTTCAACTATCGATGATGGAAGTTTGTACTGAGCAAGGGTGACACTGGGTATTGTCTGAAAGGGCAAGAAAGGTGGATGACATTTTGTTGTTAAAGGTTCAACTATCGATGATGGAAGTTTGTACTGAACAAGGGTGACAATGGGTATTGTCTGAAAGGGCAAGAAAGGTGGATGACATTTTGTTGTTAAAGGTTCAACTCTTGATGATGGAAGTTTGTACTGAGCAAGGGTGACAATGGGTATTGTCTGAAACAGCATTAAAAGTTGGAAAGGTTTGAACAAAACACAAAGACTATTAAATATTAATTTAAAATGCCGTTTCGGCATCTAAACCTGTTAACATGCTACATACTTACCAAAACAAATTACATAATTTTTCTGCCATACATTAACATGTGCATATGTACATAAAGTGATGTCCGGAAAGAAGCACATACGGTGCCTGTTTGAATTGACATAGCAACACCCCAGTAGGTGACACGATTGTATAAAGAACGAATTCAAGAATAGCATGCAGCAACTTCACATGACTCTAAAGTTACCCGTGAGGGTCCGGGTTAAAATATTGTTCTTAGGTAACCCATGCTTGTCGTAAGAGGCGACTAACGGGATCGGGTGGTCAGGCTGGCTGACTGGGTTGACACATGTCCTCGGTTCCCAATTGCGCAGATCGAGGCTCATGCTGTTGATCACTGGATTGTCTGGTCGAGACCCGATTATTTACCGACCGCTGCCATATAGCTGGATTATTTTCTCACTCACATGACTCTAATATTAATTTTCCGTTAATAAACATATGTCCCTTACCAGAAGAATTGTGGGCGTGATAAAAGCGCCATGCGATCTTGAAGAACAATGGAGCAGGTTTCCCTGTCATCAGTTCAATGTCCTCACTCACACGATTCACTCCTGAAAGTATAAGAAACTCACAGAGCTGATTATAGCTTATTATACATCAAGATTTTTTCGCATTGTAACTATGGCACCTGATTGCAACATAATACCCAGGTTTGACTAACTATACTTTTACAGTAAAGGCCAAATAGCTACGAGAATGGATGAACCATGCCAATTACCTTTGAAAAATCAGTAATGACGCTTAGTGTTCGCGAAATGAGTAAACATGTGCGGGCCTACCAGAAGCGACCGCTGTTTACACAGTTCGCCTAAAATGTAATAGAAACAATATTGTTCAATTTCATACTGAATACCAAGTAAGCTGATCTCGTTGGGGGACTGTCCGTCGTCCTTCTACCTGGTTGTCTGTCTGTTTACACTCACCTGAAAGAAGCTTTGCGAAAAGGTCTACAGCTTTGGCGTCAATAAAATGCTCACAGCATTTCAATTCTATTAAGCCATGACAACATCATATGGGGGAAAAGGCCTAAGTGATATATGCTTTGGTAATTACTGTTTGGTGAATCACGCGACTAACACGGGTAAGTGGTGATAAACGTGAACCACAAGAAGACAAAGTCATCAATATCCCCCGCTATGATAAAATACTCCTCATAAATATGTCAGCAAGTTATGACTATGTCAAATATGTTACATTGTTCTTCAAATTGATCTAACAAAAACATATATATGTAAACTATTCATATACTAGCATGCTTGTATCAACAACAGACTGTCTGAGTGGTTCCACGTTTTAATGTACCTCAGTAATGTTGATACTGGAAATAGAGTGACATTGTTGATTTATGTCATTCGGTTCTTGAATACCCACAAAGTAGAAGAAGAGTATTGAATGGTTTTGAAGTTCTGCTCCGGAAAAGAGCACTACCACTAAAACGCAAAAAGTAATATATTCAAAAATCCAAAACTATCAAAAGGCTCCAGTTCACCACCAGACCTCTCTATGTGCCAAGTCTGGGGAAGACACAATGAACAGTTTTAACGTTCTGCTCCGGAAAAGAGCACTCCCACCAATTTCAGTCGAAGTCAAACTTGTTGCCATGGAACCGCAAAAGATATTTTATTCAGAAATCCAAAACTACAAAAAGGCATCAGTTCACCACCAGACCTATCTATGTGCCAAGTTTGTTGAAGAAACATTGAATGGTTTTTATGTTCTGTTCCGGAAAAGACAAATTTGCATGGACGGATTCCAACATAATAAAACGCGTTGCGGGGGATAAAAAATGTCTTTCGGTTCAATGAACTGCCAGTTTACCTTCATTTTCGGAAAACAAAATTCACATACGTTTAAAATGCTCAGCTCTGCTCTCATGACAATTACAAAGCTTCCCAAGGCGGCTTTTTCGACTGATCGCTGATAGGTGTTGCATGAAATGTTTCATGTTTTTAAATGAGAAAGCCCAATAACAACCACAATGAACCCGATAGTGTTGTTCTGAACAAATGCAAAAATATAAACACCTCCCGTAAGAATCGTGTTTTGATCTATTTTGCAGAAGAAAAAAAACTAGTATAGATTTCTTACCATACACCCATCCCAGGATTGTGCACTCCAGAAAACCACTAAAGATGAAGAATATCGCGATGAAGTACCAGTCACACATGGTGAAAACGTACATTCCACCCTGCAACATATGGACAGGATGCAACCCATAATCTCTTTTTGTGGAAAGACTCATCTGCGTTCGGTTAAATTACCTTGTTAACGTACATGTATTGTATTACATATATACTTATATACCTCAGTGGTGAATATGACGCCAAGTAGGAAGCTTGAGACACAAAACACAGCATTTACAGTCATTCTCCATTTCAAAAGCACGGGGTATTCATCCATGATGGCAGATATCACAGTTTCAACCATAGACATCTGTGCAGAGAAATAATATTAAAAGATTTTAAGACCAAAGGAATAACAGGATGCATCTTAAAATTGTGATGATTGAGTCAAATGATATAGTTAGTAAGTTTAGTTGTTTATTTTACAAACGTTTGTGGTTCTTATATGCCGATATGCAAATATTGTCTTTGTAACGTTATTTCGGCAAATTGTGTCTCACCAGTGAATCCAGGATTAAGAGAACAAGCATGATAAAAAAGACAAAACTCCATATCTGGGGAAGCGGAAGTTGAGCCAGTGCTTCTGGATAAATAACAAATCCTAGTCCTGGGCCTGGAATAGATTCACAAATGGTAAATAATGAAAAGTACTATAGCTACAACTTTTTATTGTAAAAATTGTTTTCATCACGAAATGGCTGAGATATTGCCGATGTGACGTTAAATATTCACTCACTCACTCACTATAGCTACAAACGACACAACCATTTCCACATGCTAAATGCAGAGTTGATAATACAATTCCTACGTTATCATAAATATTCGATATTCGCAAACGTCGATATTCTTCAAATCAAACGCCCGAACGTTTATCGCAATGACTGAAATGCAGTGCTTTATTTTAGAAAAAACCCAACCATCAACCACTAAACGTTTCACGTTGTTGTCAATTGAAGAATTACTTGATACTGTGTCGTCCCTGTACTCAGTCTCCATTTCTGTAGGTTCGGAATGCAGCAGTAATAAATATTTTGTAATAATCTGTTTCAGAATGGGTGCCATAAGATTATTAAATTGCAAATTCCTTGATTTGAAGGTGGAATTTATACAACTGGAAAAAGAAATCCTTCTATAGGGCCCGTTAGTTGGACACGGAGATCTTAGTACGTCCGGTGATAAACAACGTTTCATACCTTTTCGTAGTATGGTGATCTACCTTCAGTTGTTTGCGATCAATAGCCTGTTTTTTTATTGTATCGTCTTGTATGGTTCAAATGTTTTAGATTTAGTTACTAGTTTTATATCTATATCTGTGATAATCTAGTTGTTTTACTGTCCTTCGTTGGCAGAATTTTATAACTTACCTTAAATTGTTGATATATTTATAACTTGCTTTAGTCCCGATATGGCTGAAATATTGCCGATGTGACTTAAAATTTTAACTCACTCACTCACTCATACCTTTTCGAATGGCCTCATGGTTGTCAGCTAACAGTAAGGAACAGATGATCCTTGCAGGAATAACAAATTTCCGATCTAACCATCCCCAAATTAGCCAACTATTACGACTGTCAACAGCTGTGACGTCCCAGCATAGTTGTCACACTTGGTCCGGTCTAGTAAAGTCATATTTGGCAATTTGGAACCAGAACTGGTTCTTGAATATACGCTTGTCACCGGAAATCATGTACCGGATATAGGCTGGACCCGGTCTCGCATATCGCAAGTTGGCGCGCGCAAAGGGAGCCGGGAACCAGCTTAGCACCAGAAGTAGCGCCTCGCGAGACTTACAGGCCCTTTAACAATAACTGTTACATATACCTGAGGACACAACATCTGCGATGGGAACACCTGCGTTATGTGCCATGAAGCCAAGAACGGAAAAGACCACTGCACCGGCAAATAAGCTTGTTCCGGCACCAACGGACGTGCAGATGACTGCATTCCTGCCGAAAACATCAGTGTAATATGTAACTTTGGTTACGTTAGGTCACTAAATAGAGAATGCAGTGTTACATGAATTGTGGTATCGAAGTGTGTGGAAAATAAAAAGCAGAGAATATATAAAATAGCTATTTTAGCAATTTAAATCACTTTGATTGTTAACAAATGTATTTCCCATGAATGGTTGTATATATTACATTTGTGGGAAAGAATTCATTTTAAAATGGTTACAAATATACCATAATAATCCAAAACTGACGCATTATAATGATCAATGATTCTTTAAGTTTTGTTTAGGACGTACGTGTAATTTAATATGACCAATGAAGACAACACACGAACAACATTTCAACAAGAATGCTTTTCAACAGATACTTTAAGTACGTCGTCAACATGTATGAAGCCAAATTCTGGTATTCTCCGCCGTGATATTGTTTGAATATTACTAAAAGCGGCTTAAAACCATACGTTACGGCCGTAACATTACCATACATTTTCACAAGATATGTACTATATGGCAGATGAGGGCCCATATCAGTACGGTACCATCACAACTTCAATTGATCTACCGTAAATAATTGCTTGAAAACAATTTAAATCCAAACACATGCATTATCGCAACACACGCTTAACATTAGGACGAAAAGAAAGGAATTGTGATATATTTTGCTCTACCTTAGACAGTTGCTATTAAATTTGTTAAAGCTGGACAATGTGATAATTCCTCCCCAAGCTGGGCCAAGAGAGAAGAATACCTGCACACATGCTTCAATCCAAACCTACAAGAAAATAATCGGTTACACGCATCATCTCTCAAGAATCATCTATTTAATAATTTGATACAAAAAAAAGTTTATCCTATTCAAGCTTTTTAAAAAACGTCCCCATGATCCCCAGTAAGGTGGCCAAGCGTTGATTACTGGCGATTCATAGCCCGTGTTTTAATATTAATAAATGTCATATCTATTTGTATTGAGTAAATTATCACAAAATAAGAAATGATTAGTCTTTAGACTCGAAGTATGTGATCTGTTGCTAATGTTGTACTGTCCTTCATGAAAGATACTCATAAAATTTATTAAATTCGTTCACTACATTGTATATGGCTGAAATAGTGCTGACTTGACGGTATATTTTAACTCACTCACTCACTCGCTTTTTTATAAAACATTGTTGGCAAATATCATTTATATCAGAATGACACGTTTAATCATTATTTGACAAATCGTGAATCACTTAATTATATCTCGTAGAAGGATATAGACACCTGTATGTTTAATAATTTCCTGAAATTAGGGGTAATGTAAAACAGAGCTCCATCTGTTCCTCCAGGTAAGGTCAGTCCACGGACAAGCAGGATGAAGAGAAAAACATATGGCAGTGTCGCAGTCACGTACACAACCTAAAACAGAGGTCATGTTAAGTTCCTGTAACTTGATTAAGTCACTAAATACTACCGATGTAACTTTTAATCTCAACTCGCTCATCTTAAATTCACATACATATTTACAGATTAAAGGGAGTGAGTTTAGTTTTATGCCGCTTTTAGCAATATTCCAGCAATATCACGGCGGGGGACACCAGAAATGGGCTTCACACATTGTACCCATGTGGGGAATCGAACCTGGGTCTTCGGCGTGACGACCAAACGCTTTAACCACTAGCCTACTCCACCGCCCCTTTTACAGATTAAGTAATCAGCATTTGTGAAGGATGGCATTGGCACAGACTGACTCGGTTGACTGTCTGCTCCAGATGTTTGTCTGGGTCCTTATTAAACATGCTGGAAATGCTTCAATTGACACGTAGGGTGAACCATGTTTTATTCCTTTTTCGTTTTGTTTTTGTATTGCAGAAAACATGAAAACGTGTTGACAAATGAATGTGACTTAGTTCCACTGTATATCATGTTCAGTTTCATTTATGATTGGCTCAAAACTCCAGACATAATGTAGATTACAGGTCGGTTACCCAGTCATGTAAAATCCTTTCCATGATCAATACTCAATCAATATTCAATATCTTTGCGAAAAACATTCAGTGCTTTTTTTTAGATTGCATTTGTATAATTGTCATCTATTCATAAATAACTTTTATAATCTAGTTTATAACTGAAACCCCCTTCTCGTCTGAATTCTTACCTACATGTATCGCATAGAGTACCAAGGCAGGTCTTGAATTGGTTTTATGACTTGTGTTTTTGTTGGAAAGTTTGATTTCAGTTGAGGATCAAGTATTAAAAACGGACAGGATTCGATTTGTTTTGTGCCACAAATAATGTCCACATTTGTATATGAATATTTTGTTTGAAATATACGCCCCTTCATGTTGGAAGGAAAACAGTAGCCTTACACACATACAATTGCAAAGCACATTATCAGACCAAGAAATGATTGTTTTATCTGCAACCATGATGAAAACATAGCTTGCGGGTAACCTTGACAAACTATCGTGTTAGTCAGTGTTTTAAATGAAACACGTGTCCTTACCTTCCCGACAGACCTGACACCCTTGGCTAAACAGGCAAATATGAGAAACCAAGAAACAAAGAGACACAGAACCAGTTCCCACTTGATGTTTCCCAGCTGCTCCAGCCCCGGACTGACGCTGAGGACGTTGTACCTGAAGACACATCAATCAAAGTATTACCGAACTGTGAAGATCAAGGTTAGAATGGGTCTTCAGCATCCAATGCTTGTCATAAGAGGCGACAAATGTCATCGGGTGGACAGGCTCGCTGATTTGGTTGACACATGTCATCAGATTCCAATTGCGTAGATCGATGCTCTTGATGCCATTGACTGGAGTCTCTGGTCCGCCGTCATATAGCTGTAACATTGCGTAGGGCGAAATAAAACAACAAACAAACAAACCAAACAAAGTATAGACTTAGAAGTTTAATTTCTTTGAACATATTCTCAGCAATAATATATCTGAATCACCAGTGTTTGGTATGATTGATGATCCACGGCCGATTACTATAACGCGGTGTCAAACAAGTCACAGATACTGGCCTTCTAATCTATCAATTCAACTCCAGCTCTAACCAGTAACTCGAAGGTGAACTGATGGTAAGTGAATAACTATTCTAAACATGGAATTCAAATGTAACTGTTTTCCTCGTTTTACAACTAAATACACAGCTAAGGGTCATCACTCAGAAGACAATTTTTACTAGGAAAAGAACAAGAGTTAATAATCGCTACCATACAAAGTATGACTTGTAAACATATTATATTCTACTTTAGTTCACCAAACTGAGAAACGCCAGATATTATAAATGTAAATACTTCCAGAATTCTTCGGCTGCTGTGTGATATACGGTTTTGTTTGTTCCCCAGCTTTTGCTAAGATCTGTGGTGTTGTGTGCAGTGAGTATCATGTTGACAAGGGTCCCATTCGTTCCTGTGATATTGCCTGCTGAAATTAAAAAAATATACCTGTAACCCAGTGGGATTATAATTCAACCCTTGATATTCTTTATAGTGAAAGGGACATACACAAATAGTCACACTGATTTGTCAGTGGAACGTATCGTGAAAGGATGCGCTTCATTTTTGTTGGTTAGTTGTTAAACGCCGCACTCAGCAATATTCCAGCTTAATGGCGGCGGTCTGACCAGACAATCCAGTGATCAACATCATGAGTATAGATCTATGCAATATTATAAAACTAATTCTAAATAAACATGTTGCAAAGCACTTTGCATGAAATGTGATGCCACGTGTCGGGCGTGGCACGTGCAGTTAGTGCACAATGAACTTACTTTTTGCATGCTTTTTGACATCTGAAGATCACACACCGGATATTGAAGAACGGTTGATTATTATCTGGCCCCTTAATGTTGTGGATAACACGTTAATTTCAACCTAAACTGCGCGTACGTCACGCCACGGCTCACAGAAAATCAGCGTCTGGAGTGGCATCACATCTCATGGTCGGACACAACTTGTCTTTGTCAATGTGACAGGTCTGCTATACAGAGATCATTGGGTTTCGTGTGCAGCCGTTTATTCACGGACAGAGATGTTCGCACTTCTGCAAGATAATGCCCGTCCATATGTCGCTCGTGACATATTTCCTGAATATTCCGGTACTCCCCTGACCAGATGTTTCCCTGGACCTGCCCCCTATCGAACACGCTTGGGATGAAATGGAGCGACGTTTACGTCAAACCCAGATTCAGCAATTGACGTTAGCTGAATTGTATTGGGACAAGCTTTGGTTCAGACATGGAACAACGTTCCCCAAGCTTTCTTCAATCGCCTTGGTTTGTCGTTGTCAAACCTGCATCAACGCTAATGGTGGACACACACGATACTGAATTTGTGAACTGACTTTTGACATCACATCTCTTCAAGAGCATGTCACGATGCCTAGTAGCAAATCATACAGATTTCGATAACATCCTGTCAACATTCACAATAATATTGGACAGTTACTTTATTCCGGTAGTATATATTAACAGATCCACCCTTACACATATGCACATTTACATTAACCAACATTAATTCCGACAGCATGATGTATTTCATCAAACAAACCAATTCACAGATCTGCTCGACAGGTAGTGTCACTTTAATAACACGACTGCGTTTACAATGCTTGTGATACATTTATCATATGCATAGTGGAAAAGACTGTCATCGTGTTCTACCTTCAGCAAACGGGTCTGCCAATGCTTTAACACTTTTAACACAGGTGTCGGTGTTCCAGGAGTTGTTACAGTTTGCCCAGGGCAGGATGGTTCTGCAGGCAAAGACTGCATAGTACACGGACCAGGCACAGTTCATAGTGTGGTAAAGGGCCGTTCCACCACACATAATGAGCATGCCGAGTCCAAGACCTGAAACATATATAGTAAAAACATGGAATTGTGTTCCCAGATAATGTGCACAGTGATATATAGTATTTCCAGAAAATATTGAGAAAGTTGTTTCGGCAAATATGATTCTGTTACAGTCTAAGTCCCTTTACAGTACTTTGTGGGACAACTTTGTCCTGCAATACACGACTGAATGCGTTTAGGTACACTACTGATCAAAGTTTGTGAAAATCGTGTGACAGCGTATGCCAACATTCGACCACTTCTTTCTTCATATCCTCAACATGTCTAAGTCCTTTTTGGTTTATTCTGACTTGCATTAGTCCCCACACATTCTCAATAGGGTTAAGATCTAGGCTGTAGCTGCGCCAGACTAAAACTTGACCATTTTCGTCCCACAATCACTGTTTTGTGTAGCCCGCAGTGTGTTTTGGGTCGTTCTCATGTTGGAAACACTGTTGGAAGGAGATGATCATTTAAGATGTCAACATATCGTTCTTTCGTCAAATTTCCAGTGAAAATACACACGTGATGATATCCCATACCACACGTGAAAGTTCTTGCTATTATTTTTGGGAGTTGGTAGATAGGTTTCCCGGTATATTTTGTCCAAATTTTGACACAGTCCGAAAATATCCAGACAAATATCAGAAAAGAAAACTTTATCCCAATGTTGATTTTCGTGAGCCCTACACGAGTCTTAACGTCTTTCCAATGCTGAGGAAATTCTGCGCTTTTTCACCCAGTTATGTCTTTGTAATTGTGTGTTTCATCACATACCTAATATTCTCAATTTTCCCCTACTCGCAATCTGACCAAGTTCCTGCCCCTGCGCTCAATCCCAACTCCTGACTGAAGTTTCTTCAAAGTTTTGTATACTGTAGACAGGGGAATGTCATGTCTACCAGATAACTCTTTTGCATTAGTCACACACATTTCAAAATCTTTTGAAACCAGCTTTCTTTTCTCTTCTGCTGTTAAATCTGCCATGTCAACAAAGGAAGTCGTCTGTTACACCAGGGGAGATGACTCTTGATGTAGTAAGGTTCATTCTTAGGCCTACAAGAGTTGCCTCCCATATTGAGTACTTACTACATAATGTAACACCTATTATAAAATTATATTATCAGTATTAGGAAACAAAGATTTTCTCAATAATTTCTGGGAAAACTGTATCATTGTTACCTACTGGCCTGATAAAGAAGGTTTATACACACTTGTGTGTTGATTAAAGATATGCAGTGAAATATCATTATGGACTATATTTATTGATGAGCGTTAAATAGCAAAACTCGTCACGTTATGGCTGAAATTCTGCCCTTGTGACGTTCAACTTTAACTCATTCACTCATATGCAAATATATTTACGATTTTGTTTTGTGTTTTGTGAATATGCTGGAACTATAATTCAGATGCACTTGTTAGATTTATGACATACTGAAATGGTTTGTTTAAAGTGGAACGTTTAGTTGTATGGTGTCATCAAGTGTCAAACAGACAAAATAAGAAGCCAACCTTTTACAAGTGGACACAGACTCCACACATGGGCTGCACCCTTCCCACAAAACTGCCCAATGGCAACTTCAAGATAGAACAGAGGCAAGCCACACAGCGTCATACAGGCGATGTAAGGGATGAGAAATGCACCTGGGACCAAAAAATGGTAATCGGGTTACCCTAAACGCCAGTGTAGCCTTTAAATATTCTTCGTACTTTCTGAAACCCGAAACATTAATGTTCTCTAAAACAATACTAATTAGGTCATTATGAACGGACAAACAGGCAGGCAGGCTAACACAAGTCAAGTCATGTATTTTTATTCCGTATGTAGGCCACAGGCCCATATACAACATACATACATTTGTTTACAAGTATAGATACACCTTAAAGGGCATACATATCAATAATACACGTGTTATTTGTTCAAATAGATTTCTTGTCAGTATAAATATAATATTTAATATAAACACATATACACGCCTTTATAAACATTTACAATGGAAAAATGTGTGGTTTAAAGAAAATTTATTGGAGTTTGATTGCTCTGATTTTATAAGCATGAAAGATATATTTACATAAATTTCTTAAAAGTGTTTCATTATTTGTTGATAACAGGGACTTAAATTTGTAGTAGTTTGGTTGTTTCTGATATACATATGGCAAGTATTTTAATCTAAGGGAGTTAACCTTAATAACCCACATCTAAATTTGATCAAGATATGTCGAAACCTTTTTGTCCAAGATACATGATAAATATATTTCTGGAGTTAACAGACTTTTAAACTCTCGGTAAATACGGTATCTTGAAGTGTTATTCAATGTACAATTCCATGATTAAAAAAACATATTGATTGCAACAGTCTTGAATCTATTTACAAATGAAGTTGCATCACCAACTGTCTAAGACATCCAGACGTAACCAAATCCATGTGAAAAAAGTATTTCTCTAATATATGAAGCATATGTCTTATATCCACAGTTATCGTAATACATTTGCATTTTGTACACTTTCAAGGGAGTTCTATCTTGATGCATATGAATAACCTTTAACCAATATTTTACAGTTTTACACAATGCATTTATAAAGAGAAGAAATCTTCCACACTCGCCATATACTGACTGACTGACTGACTGACTGAGTTTGGTTTTACGCCGCTTTTAGCAATATTCCAGCAACATCACGGCGGGGGACACCAGAAATGGGCTTAACACATTGTACCCATGTGGGAATTCGAACCCGGGTCTTCGGCGTGACGAGCCAACGCCTTAACCATTAGGCTACCTCACCGCCCCTCTCGCCATATACAATAGCAGTAGGTGTTTGAGGGCTGACATTCAAGAAACGTTTGCAAGCTGTTAGATGAACCTTTTCAATTTCATCAAATTTATGTATTCCCCAGATTTCTGCCCCATACAGTAATATCGGCTGTATCTGCGCATCAAATATCTTAAAATACACACTGGGGTCTACTATTCCAATTCCATTTAAATTACTTATTACTTCCATTAAAGCCCGCTTACCCCTCAGTGCTAAATCATTGATGCAATTTCTCATCACAACACAAACTCATAAGCACACCATACAGCTGCTGAACAAAAGTGCGTTAAACTCAGGAATCGTGATTTATTTCCAAAGTGTAGCTGGAATTAAACAAATATTCAAAGTTTCAGATAATAGTTCATCAAGCTGCCCCACAAGTACTAGATATTCCAACCCTTGTCATGCAATACTGCCTTGACTCTTCTTGTTCTTGTATAATGGTTGGAGGGTGCCTTTTGTATGGGACTATTGTTTCTTTGCTAATTCCCAGAGTTGCTGGATGTTGGAATATCCCTTGCAATTTTGTTCCCAATAATATTCCGCAGGCATTCAATATTATTCATGTCAGGTGAATTTCCAGGCCAATCAAGCAGTTTCACACCGTTGGCAGCCAAGGATCTGCTAGTTGAACGTGAATTATGAGAGGGGTTATTCATCTTTCTGGAAACTGTAAATTGATATCTTTTGGTATTCAGGGTGCCCTGGGCCTTGATTCTCGAAACGTTCGTAGCCCTAAGAATTCTTAACTTTGATCATAGCCAATGTGTTAAGAATGGGCTTAAGACGTTCGTAGGGCTACGAACGTTTCGAGAATAGCTAGCTAGCACTTTTCCAGAATCCTGAACCATTTGGCGAAGTCATCTCCGAAACGCGAACCTGAGGTGGGTGTTTCACAGTTGACTGTAGACAATAATGGCGGCATCTTTCATGTGAGAAACGCCTTCCTTTCATTCTCTTACGGCAAGTGAAACATCATAAGATGGATTAATCTGAGAAGAAGACCTTGTTCCAACCCTAAACCCGAAGGTGTCTGTGTTGCTTTCCCTAGAGAAATCGCTTTTTGTACTGTGTTCAGAAGTGGCTTCCTCCTTGGAATGTAACGTCGGATGCCAAAGTGATGGAATCTGCGAGCGATGGTAATGTGACTTGTACGCCAACCAGGTGTGCTGCGTAATCGACTACGCAGATTGCTGAGAGTAGCGTGACGGTCTCTAAGCACCCTTTTCTGATGTGGCAGTGTTCATGTCTTGTGGTACAGTTTGGTCTGCCAGAGCTACTACGGTCGTTAACTGCAGTAGCAGCTTGAACGGAAACTGAACAATCTTTGCGCCTGGCCATGTAACGTTTAACATTTCTCCATGACATGCCCGGATTTCTCAAGGTGACTATTTTCATTCTTTCAAATATTGTCCAATTTATCTGTTTACTACCGTTCATTCTGCAACTGAACGAACGAAAGTCAGTCGAACAAACACATAAAGAGGGAAAGATCCAATTAAATCATTCATGTTGCTATTGATAAACAGCTAGCAATGAAACAACTCATCGCTATTTTGACCATTTCAAACTTCGTTGTTAGTACTAACTTAAAGTCAAGAACATTCTTTTACAGTTAGGCTTCATAACCGTGTAACCATTTGATTCCAGTGAACATAGCTTTAATGATTAAGTACAACTTATTCCTTACCTTTCTGTAGTAACGTCTGTTCCTTCTTAAACGACCCGTGAAGATCCGGGGTAGAATAGGTCTTCAGCAACCCATGCTTGCCATAAAAGGCGACTTTGCTTGTCGTAAGAGGCGACTAACGGGATCGGGTGGTCAGGCTCGCTGACTTGGTTGAAACATGTCATCGGTTCCCAATTGCGCAGATCGATGCTCGTGCTGTTGATCACTGGATTGTCTGGTCCAGACTCGATTATTTACAGACCGCCGCCATATAGCTGGAATATTGCTGAGTGCGGCGTAAAACTAAACTCACTCACTCACTCTTTCTTAAACAGCAGTAGCCTGCATGGATCCATTTCACAATCGTATTTGGGATTGTGTTGAAACCAGATCATACGCGATTCTTTGTGGTTAAGATACATGCTCATATCCAGACAAAGACATTCAACTTTAAATGTATGGACGATACAATATTGGTGGTATAAAAATGTGAAACTTCATTCAAATGTGAACAAGAAGACAAAGTCATCAATATCCCCCGCAATGGCAAAATACTCTTCATGATTATGTCTACGAGTTATGATTATGTCAAATATTTAGGTGTGTACATAGAAAAGTGGAAGGAGAGTATTGAAAGGGTTTAAAAGTTCTGCTCCAGAAAGGAGCACTATCACCAATTTCAGTGTAAGTCAAACTTGTTGCCATGGAAATGCCAAAAATATTTTATTCAGAATTCCAAAACTACCAAAAGGCACCAGTACACCACCAGATCTATCTATGTGCCATGTTTGGTGAAGAAATATTGAACGGTGTTAGAGTTCTGCTTCGGAAAAGAGCACAACCACCAATTTCAGTCTAAGTCAAACTTGTTGCCATGGAAACGCCAAAAATATTTTATTCAGAATTCCAAAACTACCAAAAGGCACCACTACACCACCAGATCAATCTATGTGCCATGTTTGGTGACGACATATTGAACGGTTTTAGAGTTCTGCTCTGGAAAAGAGCACTACCACCAATTTCAGGCTAAGTCGAACTTGTTGCCATGGAAATGCCAAAAATATTTTAATTCAGAATTCCAAAACTACCAAAAGGCACCACTACACCACCAGATCTATCTATGTGCCAAGTTTGGTGAAGACATATTGAACGGTTTTAGAGTTCTGCTCCGGAAAAGAGCACTACCACCAATTTCAGTCTAAGTCGAACTTGTGCCATGGAAACGCCAAAAATATTTGATTCAGAATTCCAAAACTACCAAAAGGCACCAGTACACCACCAGATCAATCTATGTGCCATGTTTGGTGACGACATATTGAACGGTTTTACAGTTCTGCTCCAGAAAAGAGCACTACCACCAATTTCAGGCTAAGTCGAACTTGTTGCCATGGAAACGCCAAAAATATTTTAATTCAGAATTCCAAAACTACCAAAAGGCACCACTACACCACCAGATCTATCTATGTGCCAAGTTTGGTGAAGACATATTGAACGGTTTTAGAGTTCTGCTCCGGAAAAGAGCACTACCACCAATTTCAGTCTAAGTCGAACTTGTGCCATGGAAACCCCAAAAATATTTTATTCAGAATTCCAAAACTACCAAAAGGCACCACTACACCACCAGATCTATCTATGTGCCAAGTTTGGTGAAGACATATTGAACGGTTTTGGAGTTCTGCTCCGGAAAAGAGCGCTACCACCAATTTCAGTCTAAGTCGAACTTGTGCCATGGAAACGCCAAAAATATTTGATTCAGAATTCCAAAACTACCAAAAGGCACCACAACACCACCAGATCAATCTATGTGCCAAGTTTGGTGAAGACATATTGAACGGTTTTGGAGTTCTGCTCCGGAAAAGAGCGCTACCACCAATTTCAGTCTAAGTCGAACTTGTGCCATGGAAACGCCAAAAATATTTGATTCAGAATTCCAAAACTACCAAAAGGCACCACAACACCACCAGATCCATGTATGTGCCAAGTTTTGTGAAGAAATATTGAACGGTTTTAGAGTTCTGCTCCGGAAAAGACAAATGTGCACGGACGGACGGAGTCCATTTTAATACCCCCCGCAAAACGCGTTGCGGGGGATAAAAACGTATGTTCTGCAGTTAAACATCAAGAATATCACATGATCAGCTCTTACCACGTTTGCAAACAATACCCTGTATAGAGTGTGTAACTGTGAATGTAATTCCATAGACTCCATGTAGAATATTGTTAAATATGGCACCACGTGGTAAAATACAGTCGAATATCGTTGTCGAACGTACGATTGTCTCGAAGTAGAAGCTTCCCAGTGGGCACATAAACGTTGTTTCAACGTTGAGAATAGGTTGTTCCTCAACGTAGAAATTAGGTTGAAAATAGGTTGTATACGAAAGTTTTTTTTACGTAGATATCTGACCTGGAATCAACGTTGAAGATGGACCTTTTATCAACGTTGAAAATAGGTTGTATGTGAAAGTTTTTTTGACGTAGATATCCGACGTGGAATCAACGTTGAAGATGGACCTATTATCAACGTTGAAAATAGGTTGTATATGAAAGTTTTTTAGACGTAGATATCCGACGTGGAATCAACGTTGAAGATGGACCTATTATCAACGTTGAAAATAGGTTGTATATGAAAGTTTTTTAGACGTAGATATCCGACGTGGAATCAACGTTGAAGTTTTTACCTATTATCAACGTTGAAAATAGGTTGTATATGAAAGTTTTTTAGACGTAGATATCCGACGTAGAATCAACATTGAAGTTTGACCTATTATCAACGAACCGCCACCGTGGTGTAGTGGTTAGAGTCCGCCTGGAGAGCGGAAGCTCGCGGGTTCGATCCCCGACCGCGTCAATGGTACTTGTTGGTCCCAGCCTGGCGCTCGGCATTAATGGGTACAACAAGGACTGGTCGGCTCAGAGTCAGTATAATGTGTCTGAGTGGGGTATTCATGCTTCACTGTGGTATGGTATCTCAGTGGGCTAGCACCATAAAACCAGCTTAAATCTGGGCTAGCACAAGCAGCCGCACATACACACGCATGCACGTCGTCATATGAGCGAAATATTCTCGAGTACGCATTAAACCCAATTTCACCTCTCCTCACCTATTATCAACCTTGCAAATGGCTTGTTTTCGTGTTGTGCATCAGTGTGTTTTTTACATAGAAATCTAACGTAAAAACGTGAAAATTCAACCAAGGTAACAATACTTTTAATCCAATTTCTGTTAAAAACTTGCATACACTATCCTGTATCCAATTAACATGCCCAAACAAGAGCCATCAGAAGATGACATATCCCCGGCCCCACATCTTTGAAAGAACAAATAATCTCACAGTTACTCAAAGTCCAGCTTGATTTTACACTAAGTGCAAATCGTTTCCATGGAAATCATGAAAAACATAAATGACAAAAATCTGCAAATAACAAAAGGCACCACTTCAAGATATGCCTCACATATCTGCCAAGTTGTACTGAAAGATACTAAGAAGATTTTGATTTGTGCTCCGGAAACGAAACCTACCCCTCACTCTTGGGACTAAGTCCGAATCGTTTCCATGAAAGCCGGGGAAAATAAAAATGCCAAAAATCTGCAAATAGCAAAAGGCACCACTTACGGTTCTGTTTGATATATCTACCAAGTTTTGTTGAAAAATATTGAATGGTTCTTGATTTATGCTCCGGAAATGTAGCCCACTCCTCCCTTTTGGGACTAAGTTCAAATCGTTTCCATGGAAACCGAGAAATTAAGAATCACAAAAGTCTGTAAATAGCGAAAGGCACCACTTTGGGATCTGCCTCATATATATGCCAAGTTTTGCTGAAAGATAATTAAGAAGTTTTCCAGTTGTGCTCCGAAACGAAACCCACCCTTCCCTTTGGGACTTTTTCCGAATCGTTTCCATGGAACCCGGGAAAAATTAAAATGATAAAAATCTGGAAACAGCAAAAGGCACCACTTAAGGTTCTGTTTGATATATCTACCAAGTTTTGTTGAAAAATATTGAACGGTTTTCGAGTTATGCTCCAGAAACGAAGGCCACCCCCCTTTAAGACTAAGTCCAAAACATTTCCATGGAAACCGAGAAAATTAAAAATGACAAAAATCTGTAATTAGTAAAAGGCACCACCTTAGGTTCTGTTTGATATATACATTACATGCCGGGTGGATAAAAAAGCTACTTGAAATAAACAGTGAACCCGAAAATTACAGTAAAAATATTTACCTCATAAAATACTTGGTTAAATTTTCACATTCAATGATCTGTCCTTTTAAGTTATATGTCAGTTGGAAATATAATTCCAGTAAGAAGCAAAGGGTATTCCAAATTAAGGAAAACTGTTTACTGTTGTATTGTTATCTTGAAAAGGTTGAAAAAGTCCCGAGTGAAAGAATAACACGTGGTGCAAGAGTTAGGGTAAGTCTTCGCTCGCATTTGCATTAATTTGCAACTATACTAGGCACATAAAGAAACTGTGCATACAAAAATTTAAATTTCTAAATTTATCAAACCTGTGTAGACACATAAGGATTTAAACTCAGAGATTAGTGACATGTATCCAACATGCATGCACGTGCCACGTCCCGTACGTCAGTTGGTTCGTCCTTGAGACGTGCAATACGTTGTTGTACATGCATTCCGGGAAAGAGAAACAGAGCAAATGAATGCCACACAATACTGTCACTTTGGAAAGCTCAACTCCTGCCCTTGCAATCGTTCAAAAAATTAAACAGCTACTGAAACGCATAGCATGCCAAGGCTGACGGTTAAAACTATGAACAGTCAACTCCTGGACAGTAAAATCACAACGCAATGGACAGTTTGTTTGCTACATGAGAGCAACTCCATATAAAATGTACAGTTTGATTCTTCGACGATAACTGAAAATATACTGACACATTAAAGCCTAAACTGCAAATGAAGACCTAAATTCACTATATCTAAGAATTGACAGCAAAAAATGTGTGTCTGCTGATGAGGATGTCATATTTCGTGTTGAAACGATCATTTTCTGCGATCTTGTTTCAATACTAAAGAGGGTGCCCTTGATTAACGCGCGATTGCATTAAATATAGAGGGTGTCAAGCAATTACAGAAAGATCTGTAACTTTCTAGATCCTTCTGCCAAATGGCAAAACCTGATATACTTGCAAAATAATGAAAATGCGGGAAAAATCCTACTTTCACTCTTGCGCCACGTGTCCTTCTTTCACTGTCCAGCGAGGAAAAGGAGTTGCTTTTGGGGCAACTCCACATTCAGTGTGGACAGCACTTCCACCCTGTGTACAATCACTGTGAGGAACGATTTTAAACACCATTACAAATCCAAAAGCAGCATTGCTAGCTTATCTTCTTTCTTCCTCTCCCACCCTGACGGTCAGGGGCATATTTAAGAAAGGTACCCAACTCTTTCTTAAAACTTGTTTCAGTTGCATTTTCATCCTGAGATAGGACACATTCTGAATATAAAATATGTATTAAATTGTATATGGAAGATATATGTTGTCTTAAATGATTCAAGTATTTGTTAAATCAATCACTTGAAATTTTCATTTCGCTGCTGCAACTACAGGATCCATACAATATATGAAGGAAGTATTTTTATAGTGTAAACAATTTATATTTTTAACTAAAGGAATAGAAGTCTTCTTAAACATTAAAAATTCTCAACTGCAAACTGATTATTCAATCAAATTTGTATTGATGACTATTGAAGACTTAAAACTTTACTTTTATATATATGGTCGAATCCAATGAAAAGTGTACACAGCTGGGTACAAGGGGTCCAAAATAGAATTGCTTGCACCTTGTAATTCTTTTTACCAATGTAAAGTCACCATATTAGCCTCTTATGAAAATCAGTTGCCATCACTAATCTCTAAAAGTGATAAGTTGGTGGATCTATGAAGTTGAAGGCTAATTTTCTGAATTACCTACAAATACCAACATCATACCTTGTATATCCTGTGATTTGATGGATTGTATGTTGCCCAACATCCAAATTCACTGTTGTTCTGCATGCACAATATGTTAATGACTGTAGGACTGACTGACTGCCTGAGTTTTGGTTTTACGCCGCTTTTAGCAATATTCCAGCAATATCACGGCGGGGGACACCAGAAAATGACTATAGGAAGTCTGAAGCCATATCATGGTTTCTTTCATGTTTAATAACCTCAAGCTTTACGAAAATAAAACCATTTTGGTCCCTTTGTTTGATGTAAGTGAGATAACATCACTCAGTGTTCTTTTCACAAACAAATAAGTAGTACATATCTATCTTATTCATCTGAGAGACAACAGGTGGAACTTTCGGTAAGTACAACAAATTTGAAAATGCATCAAAAACTAAATTTTCGGTGGAAGATAAGTACAATGTACTTGTAGGTAACAAATATCACATAATTCCTTGTATTTCATAAATGTTTATATATGTCAAACTAAATCATAGCTGTTTTATTAAAGCATCGAACAGTTTGGAAATTGTTTATCTAAGTGCATAGGTCGTCATATGGGCGAAATATTCTCAAGCACGACGTTAAACCCAATTTCACCTCACCTAAGTGCATAGGACATGTGAATAAAGATTGTTTACAACCGGTTTAAGGCTTACTCTTTGTTTTGTCTCAGTGTATGTCAGATAGTAACAATGTCATTTTAACTGATGGAAATATACTTCTCATCAAAAGTTTATACTCACTAGAATGTATTTGAGTACATATATATATATAGAGAGAGAGAGTTTGAAAACCAACTGCAAACCTTATGCAGATGAATTGCACGAGGATCATGCAACAAATTGCTGAAAAGCATGTACAAATATCTTACACGTGAACAGCTGCATTTGGTGTAAAGTTTTATTCAGAATTCGCCAATTCGCACTGATTTTTATCATTTATTGAACTTGTGACAATAATGTTTTGAACGTTACAAATTTGTTTTACAATACATCAGTTCATGTGTAAACAGTTCCTTTAAACAGTATGGAATATTTTGCAAAATTTAGTTTAAAACAGTCGCCTGAAGTAAGTGGCTATATTTACACTAGTGAGTCTAAACTTTTAGAAGTACGGAAATTGAAATAAAATCTATACACCTGAAATTTTATTTACCTAATGTTTTAACTGACATTTGTATTCAAAGAAAGCACATCACAAATAATTAAAACTCTTGAACTATTACTGTATACCATATACAGGTAAACATGTCACTAAAACATAAAACAATCAATTCATTATGCGTCTAACTGAACCATAACTCTGCTTTAATTACCCATGTTTTGCAATGACAATTGCTATAAGATAGACATTTACAGAAAGTTTCAACTACAAAAACAAATACCTACGAATAAGACATACCTTTGACAAATCTAATTACTAAACCCATGCAACTAACTTCCACTACAGACTCGATTATCCTATGTTCGCAAGTGCATCGGTGACAGCCCTGACCAAGACTTACAGCCCTGAACAAAACTTGCAACCTCAAACACACTGACTGATGTTACCTACAAATACGGAATGTTACCAACAAATCAACATGTTACCAACTAACCAACCGTTGATCGCGTGACATCATGCAATTTTTAGCTTTTATCACCAAGATGAACTTGTTTTCTGACATTTCACAATCAAAAAGAGTTCATTATATCATTATAATAAAGTCTGAACCACGAACTGCAGTGCATCCTTGAATAGAATTTTTTTTATTGAACGCTCAGTTATGTAGCCATTTGAAATTCCAAGGAACCATTTTTAATAGGCAGTACTGCGTACCTGATCAGTTTACTTATGATCTGCAATAATTGTCTTCAGTATAAATTACGTTATAGTAGCGTATTGTGTTCTCAATTTCACTTTTTTAACAACGAATACATGTTACGTACAAATACCATGAGCCACAACCGGGGAAATCCCAGAGCGACACTATGTCTTACCAATTTGAGCCCCCATGTCAGTTCCACTTGCAGTCTGAGGTTTTTTGTTACAATAATAAGACTTAAAACTTCTAAATGGAACACATGTCACGTGTTTTCATTCCACCGCTCTAACTGAATGTGATCAGTTGTTGGTACTTGTAGGTAACATTTGGGAGTTAAAATTTACCCACGAATACAGGTTATTTTGTGTGATATCCTCGTAAAAACGGCACAGAAAATGTACAGATGTAACCCACGTATATATTGTGGCCCTTTGCACTTGAACTTAGGATATCATTCACAAATGTGTTCATCTGTGGAAACAGCAGCATATTAAATGGTATTTGTAGGTAACATGATTTTTTTAACCAAATTAGACTTTGACTTTCTAACATTTTTTTAGATTATTACTGTTAAGAAATATTACGTAACGTCATTGCATTTGAGTACTTTACATATTAATGCTGTAGAAAGTAATACAAACATAACCTTGTGTTGAATTTACATAAATTGACAGAGTCATTGAAAACTGTATTAGTAGGTAACGCAAAAGATACCACTTGAAAACAAATTACCAAAATTACGAATTAAGCCCTAGACAAAATCATTTCAGGGCATTTATTCATGAAATATTTGGCAATCAGATATATAAACTTCTGTTCATTCAGTTTGACTAGTATTTAACACGTTTTCAACAAAACATTTGCAAAATATAAGTCAAAATGAATGAAAATGACCTGTTTTTGTCTCCCATAAGCTTAATTTTTAATAAAAAATAGTCATGTTATATATGGCCCAAATCGTCTCAGGTGTGCCGACGTGATGGGCACCCCGAAATAAGTGAAGATAGTAATGCTAAATTGTGATGTGCCTAAACATGCTGTGTACACTATTCGTTGGAATCAGCCATATATATTTGCTATGGTCATGATGAAAATGGTGACGAAAAGCACTTAAATTAACTTACCAGAGACAACAGTAAACAACCTCGTGTTCTTGAAAGAAACCTTGCCATTGCGTCCATCAACATTCATAACCGACATTAATTTGTTCGACATTGTCCTGCAAAATAATGGAAGTTTGTTGATATTCTGTCAGATTTAGTTATATTTAGAGATTGCTAGAAATTATTATTTAAAAATGAATAGGTGTTCTCCTGATGTAGCAATATTTGTAAAGGAGTCATAAATAAATTGTAACAAAGCCATACTTTACATTAAAGGATGACAAAACAAAATGGGTGGTAATTAAAGTGCATTATCATCTGTCTCTTAAACTTTCTGAAGGAGATAATAAGTAAACAACCGAAATGTTAAAAACTTGTTACCTTAGCATTGCTCTCTTCATATGATCTACAAAATTGGTCCCGCCCAATTTTTGAAGATGAGATTTCTGCAAATTCCATTAAAGAAAAATTTTACTTTTCATATTTAAAACTTCCTTTAAAAATTCCTTCTAAATTATCTGTAACATTTCAACCATTAAGAGGGATATACATCATCACATCCCTTCCAAATCAGTGTAAGAATTAAAGTCTGTGGTTTGTTTATCATCCCATGAAGGAATCATTAGTGAAGTTATATATTTTATCAATAAATAAAAGTTCTTGGGGGTTTACATAACAAACATCTTAATCTTTATTTACAGATTTATTATAATCCAAATGAAACAAAAAAATGAATAAGTCATCAAACATTTAGTAGTGGAATGCATAAATGCTTTTGCCAAAATGAGAGAGAATAGTAAAACACAAAAATATACCAAAAGATTCTGTTCTTCCGGATCTGCCAACTTTTCTTCCAACTCCATGAATTCCTCCATTGTATCGGCAGGCCTTATTTGGTAATTGTCATTGGAAGTCTGTTGAATGGACACCTTTTTCACATGGGACCTTATTTCCAAAAGTAATTGGAGTACTCTCTTTTGAAATCCTGAAGCAAAATAATAAGGATCCTGATATGATCAATCACATTTATACCCACTTCCTTTTTTCCACTTATGTACAGGAACATTACATGTAGTCAATGCGTGAGGTTCTTAGGTACAATTTTGCTGATATACAAGTATACAATACAAATCTATGATATTTCTACAGGAAAAAGTCCCATTAGATAGCACCATAGCTTCAATAGTGTGTGTGTGTGTGTGTGTGCACGTGCATGTGCATGTGAGTGCACGTGAGTAGATGTGTGTGGAGGGAGGAAGGGATCTGCATTAACTTCATTATTATTTTTTCCTTTAAAACCAAGTAAAACATTCCGTTTTGTGAAAAGTAACTGAATATTCAAGTCAGTTAAGAGCCATGACTGGAGTTTTTTCCAGATATCTTGAACAGTTTCACAGTCCCAAAATAGATGGGTAATTGATTCAATGTTATATTTACAGAAACTACAAATGGGAGAGTCTATATACTTGATCTTAAACAAAAACTGTTTTGTATGTAGAATGTTATGGATAATTCTGTATTGTAACCATCTTAGATCAGCGCTATAGGTGCCCTTCCATGGGGTAATATTACATACTTCACAGTCCTTTGGTAGATTTAGATTAAAGCTATCCCAGTTGTTTTTTATTACAGTGTTCAGTTATAAATTGAGAGCATAGGAGTGTTTCATAGAAATATGGGCTACCCTTTTCACTGAATTTTAGTTTTGAGGGTCGGTTTAATGTTTAGAGTTGTAAAATATGAAATATTTACCTTTAACATGCATGTAATAATTGCTTGTTTGAACTCCTTCAAAGGTCAGGAAATTAGTTCTGAGTTTATATAGATCTATAAAGATATCAAAGGATAGAAAATTCCCTTCTGCTGTTAACATGTCAGATACAAACACAACTCCCTTGTTATACCAATATTTATACAGAATAGGTTTGTTATCTACCAATATGTGATTGTTACACCACATAGACTGTGACTGGATTTCAAATTCACTTGTACTAGTATCTTTTTGCTTAGATGTGAACCAAGCCCAAGGAAGTAATACATGCTTCCAAAACTGATTAGTTAAGGTTCCAGGTTAATGTATTTACTATCTGCAGAGGTAAATTTCAAATGTTAAGATAACCCCACCTATTTGATTTATAAAAAACAATATTCTTACCTATCCAAGCTTTTGGGCAGCAATTGTCTCTTTGATTTTTAGTACCTTTAATCCACCATGTTCAAGGAAACATATAATAATGTCCCTTTTGTCTGGATTTCCTTCCCAAATAAATGTTAAACATAGCTTTGGAAGTTTATCTAAAACATGATCTGGATGATTTGGGAGTGCAGCAAATAGGTGATTTAATTCAGGAAACATGAGTGATTTCAAAACTGTGTTTCTTCCAAAGGGAGTGAGCATTTGTGCTGACCAGGTGGTCATCTCTTTCGTAATTTGAGTCAATCTATCAGAACAATTTTTTTCAACCATACTATCTAAATCTATCCCAAAATGAATACCTAAAAGGGTATATTCAGTGCGAGACCAGACTTTGCATAACTTAATCTTGATCTTGTGTCTTCCAACAATAAAGACCTTTTGGTCTTCATTAGTGATATGTGAAAGAAGAGGCTTAATTCTGTTGCCAATGGCTGCAGCAGCAGTCTTGCAAAAACATTAAGAAACAAGATGGGTCACCTCACCAGTTCTTTAAAAACCTTTTAGGCTTATTTCCTTTTGGAATACATGTTATAAGTCACTGTTTCTGGAAGACAGACAAATTTCAAGTTTGAAATGCAAAATTCAGAGGTTTAACCATAAATTTGCCAAGAACATTCAAAACCTTTTTTTAAATTCTGTTGCAAAACTGCACTTTCATCACTTTCAAACTTCTCCTCTTATTAAACCACCTCAATACTAGTTGTTTGTTCATTACTTAGTTTTGGTAGGGTAATATCTTTTAAAAGTTCATCAAGATCTATAGGACTTACATCTTGTGTATGTAGTTTTTCATTAAAATATTTCACCTCTTTTTAGTATCAAAGTCATTTAGGACTCTTCCATCAAATTTGACTAATTCTTCAAAGGATTTATTTAAGAAATTTCTGGATTCAAGTTTCCCTTTAGTTTTCCTTCCATTGATGTCGTCTAAACCAGTCCTAATTTTGTTAATTTCTTTAGTATATCATTTTTTGCTATGTCTGTATCTGATTTATCTAGTCTGATTTCCAGGGAGGCTAATTGTGATTACTACTGGTTTTCTGTATGCAACATAATTTTCCTTTGAGTTGAGGCATAACAAATTGTCTTTCCTCTAATCATCAATGGTAGAGTTTCCCATAGTAATTGATCATCAATAGAATATGTTAAGTCATTGTCCTTGTTATCATCATTGATTTTGTATTGATCAAGTGAAGATTTATTGTGGAATTAATAACTTCCTATGATGGAGGGAAATTGTTAAATTTCCAGAATTTTCCAAGAGGCATATTTGAAAGTGAGAGTGATGATTCTATGAGGGAGTGACCAGATCCTAAACTAGGTGATATATCACAGTGTCTAATGTCCAATATCATTTGATGAGAGATTAAAAAGAAATCAAGTCTAGCTTGTTTCAAAGGGGTTGTCTGTCGCCATGTGTATCTCATTTCACCAAACTTTTGTTCACGCCAAGGGTCTTTAAGACCCAGATCTTCCATTAGGTCTAATACCTTTTGTCTAGCCTTGGGATTGTGAATGTGTTTGTAGTTGTATGTGTCTTTTGAATGCTCTTGTACTAGATTCCAGTCTCCACATACTAATATTTTTTCATTTTCAAACTTTCCAACAGCATCGGTAATATTTTGGAAACAAATCTGGACCAACATTATTTGGTATATAGATACTAATAAAAGTATACTTAAATTCATCAATATTAACAGAAAGTAGGGGTGACTACCAATAGTTTTTTCTCCTTGAAAATGAATGTATAGTTTATATGAAATATATACATGCTGAACTAGTTTCAGTCTCTTTTGATAACTGACAAGAAAATTGAAACCCAGGTCAAGTTTGTGTAAGAGTTAACTGGAGCGGATAACTCAAAGTGAACGAACCAGGTACTTCCTGTATTTTGCGCTGCGCATTTATCAATGGTAGTCAATTAGTAAACTATCGATAGTCACACATGCTAGTTTTCGTTTCTTCCATCATTTAATTGCTATCTGAGACTCAACAATTGCTATCCATGTCGATCGTTACAGGCCTAACAGAAGTAGCAACAAAATTTCAATAGTCATCTGTAATAGTACTTAGAGCCTTGAATTCAAAATTATTGTTGAACATTGTAGATGTTCCCTGGAATTTTTTATGGAGGGACTAATGTAGTGCTGTAATCCTATTGTTTTATATGTTGAATAGCTTCAGCTGTAAAGTGTAAATATGTAAACAATAAATATTAGCTTTTTCGGGAAATGAAATGCTTTCTTTCTTTTCATATTATTGTTGACACCTCTGCATTTGAGGGATAGTATCTTCAACTTTTCAGCCATTGTACAGACATGAGGGTCAAGCATCAATGTATGCAAATAATAGAAATAATGAATAGCAGACCAAGAACATACAGTAACTTGAGAAAATGATGTGCCTGTACCTTTAACGTACAAGTGAAAGCAAAACATCAAATAGAAACAAGAAAAAAATACAGATGTACCATTTGATACATAATAAACCTACCATTCTTACAGTTTATCCACCCATTAAGCATCTCATTATCAGTTAGGCCTAAAAAAAGAAGAAGATTGTGGCTCTGACTTTCCGACCGACCCTAAATATTCCCGCCGAGCCTAACAATTTAACTTACCACATAATAAAATTATCACCACATAATAAATTATATTTTTTTTCTGAAACATGAGTAATGTAAAATTATTTGGCAAAAAAACAAAACAACCCTACCTACTTTCTCCTGGACTCATGTCGAGGACTGTCCTCTCTAATATTGTCTTGCCCATGATATTCAAACTGAGGCCGTCTACAATCCCCAACCCTGTCTGTTGTCAGTCTGGGCCTCTTTGGCTGTAGAGGCGATGGCGATCTTGATCTTGACATCGGATATGACTCCAACAATGAATCTCTTATGGGACTGAGACTACGGCTGCGACTACGCCTTCCTCTATCTTGTGATGGAACAACTGTCTTGAGTGCTTCGTACAGTGCCAAAGTGGATCTTTTCACATTGCTTCTCTTTTCTGGAACAGATATTGAAATATTAAAGTTTCAGTATTTTAAAACAGTGCAAATGAATTGTGAGTCACCAATTGCTTATAAACTTTCAAATGGGAATAATTAAAGTTATTTTCTAATCATTCAAGAGTTCTTATTGGTTGATGTTAAATGAAACTTCTTACAATATTTACAAAGAATGTTATACCCTTCCATACTTACCAAATGTGGATTTATTGCTATCCTTCCTGGCACTAGAAACCTTTTCTGGGGGCTTAGGAAGATGATTGCTCATTCCCTCTGAAAGTGAAAACAAGTTTGCACAAATACTTTGTAAAAACTAAAAATGGTTCAGTATCATGATCTTTCACTAAAAACCTCAGATTTTAGCTATATATATATATTATTTTCTTTAAATTAAAATTTACTCTAATTCATTATAGATTCCTTCAGTGAATATTCGAACTAACCTGTAGAGGTTTAAGATTCTTTGAATATATTCCTCCTTGGGGTACTTATAAGCATTTAAATGTCCATTTAAATTCCCTACGACAGTTGTAACAATATTTGAATAAAATATTTACAAAACAAAAACTACGTTTTGTCTTGTGAGACCACCCTTACAGGGCCTTCCGGCCCCCTACAGCCAAGAGCAGGTAACTCTAGACCGTGAACCTCAGACTCACTTTCCATGCTGAACGAAGTCAGACAGAATGCGCGGGGAGGCGGGTGACTTCAAGGAGGAATATATTCAAAGAATCTTAAACCTCTACAGGTTAGTTCGATTCTTTTTATATATTCCTCCTTGGGGTACTTATAAGCATAAGACAGACTCCTAAAGACGGATCTCAGGAGCGGCATTCTGTCTGCTTAAACACCCCGACAAGAAGTGGAATTTCCCAAGCTAATTATAGCAGAAAAGGCACACTTACCCGGGTCACGGTCCACCAAAGCCAATCAGGCGGGGGCATGAGCCAGGGTCAGGGTTAAACGTGATGCAAATTTGTCCAGCTTAAACCTCGCTAATGCAACGAACGAGACACACCCTCCCTCCTTCCCGTAATCTACCGAAGTGAAGATAAGGGTCCCGCAATAAACCCAGAAACGAAATGCCGGAATATGAACAGCAAAGTTTCCAAGGGCAGTTTAGTCTAGAGCTTCGGTTAGAAAGCAAGAGACATGGGAATAAAACCAGCACCACATAAAACCCATCACCAAGTGAAAAATGTAACAAGATTTGTAAAACCCAACACCAGTGTTAAAAATTGGCAGATAATGGTTCACACAATAATGTTTTAAAACCTCGAAAGCTCAATCGGCTAGAGAGGTGGAACCATGCCCACTGGAGAGAACTGACTGACCGAACCGAGCACGCCACTGGAGAGTCTGTCAAGTTGGTAATGACGGATGAACGTGCTTCGACGGGCTCCAAATAGCCAGCTGAGCAGATCTCCTCAATGGGCAGGGCTGCAGCGTAAGCTGTCGATGTAGCTACTGCCCTAACCGAATGAGCTTTCAACCCAACAGGCGGGATACGCCCTGTTTGAGTATAACTCATATGTATGGCAGAGACAAGCCACCGAGAAATGGTCTGCTTGGTCGCCGGAAGACCAGCCTGAACCCCGCCATAACAACAAAACAATTGGTTACCCTTACGGGTACCCCTTGTTCGCTTTGATATAAGCCTGAAGTGTCTTACGGACATCTAAGACGGTGCACGCCGTGAGAGGTACCGGACAGGAAGGCTGCGTGAAAGCTGGGAGCTCAATAGGCCGCCACATGGAAGGGACTATCCTTCTTAGGACGGTAAGTCTCAGGCAGCCGAATGCTAACTCTGTCTTTGTGAAAACAGTAAGCTGGATCGGCCGACATTGCGTGAATATCGCCAACCTGCCTGCCAGAAGTCACCGCCACAAGAAACGCCGTCTTCCACGTCAACAGCTGGAGGGAAAGAGCCGACAGATTGTGAAACAGTGGACCGGACAGCCAATCAAGAACGATTGACAAGTCCCATGGGGGACTAATCCGTCGGACAACCGGACGGATTCTGTCCACGCCTGCTAAAAAGCGCTGTACAAGAGGGTGCTGCCCCAAGAGAGCACCGTCAACAGGAATATGAAACGCAGAAATAGCCGTAGAATATCCCCGAACAGTGGAAGCCGCTAGACCGGCTTCCAACCGAGACTGGAGGAATTCTAACACACAGACTAAATCTGTAGAAAAGGGATCAAGAATCCCCCTGTTGACACACCAGCCCGAATAACAGGCCCATCTATCCTCATATTGAACGTTTGTCGAATCCCTCCGCTGAAGCCAGAATTGTGTCTGCAACTGGTGCAGGAATTCACGCATGGAGGCGCATCCCTGATAGCGCCAAGCCACCCACTGAATCCTGGGATTCGGTGGGCCCCGCTCTGGGATAGGAGGTCCGGTCTAAAAGGTAATAGAACAGGAGGCTGAGCCAGAAACCTGAGAATTACCGAAACCAGCTTTGTGCCGACCAAAGGGGTGCCAGAAGCACAAGTAGCCGAGCTGGTTGTGCGGTCAGCTGCGACAGGACCCAGGAAATCAGTGGTATCGGGGAACGCCCACAGTACCCTGTGGGTCCAATCTAGCTGAAAGGCGCCGTTATTAACGCACCCGGATCCGAATCCGGGAGCAAAACACAGGAATCTGGTTCGTCACCCCAGACGCAAACAGATCCACCTGGAACGAATTCAACAACTGGGAGATAATCCCTCGAATATCTCCCGGTCGAAAGCATCCACTGTGGGCTAGTATACCGTGAGAGAGCATCTGCACGGACGCTTGTCTACCCCCGGAGATAAACAGGCAAAACCCGAATGTTGAACTGATCGCACCACAGTAGAAACTGCCATGCCTCCTGAAGGAGCGACGGAGACACTGTGCCGCCTTTGCTTGAGAATGTAAGACATGGCCGCTTGATTGTCCATTTCTAGACGAACCACACGGCCCTGCACCAACACCGGAAGCACTGGAACACCTTGCGGACTGCTCTCAGTTCTAACACATTGATGTGTAGGCTGACCTCCCCGCCCGACCAGAGGCCGGAGGCTGAGTGCTCGCCAGGACCCCCAACCTGTGAGGGAGGAGCGCCCGCCTGAACTGAGAGGGAAGGTGTCGGGTGTCGAGGGGATCCCCTGACAATTTCCGACGTCCGGCCCACCATCGCAAGTGAGGGATTAACCACTCTGGCGTTATGAGCATAATCTCAGAGCCCTGCGAAAGGGGACCACAGCTGAGCTAATGCTTGCTGAATTGGTCGCATCCTCAAACGCCAAGACGCCAAACCACGCCCACTGTCGCCGCCATGTTGCCGAAAGCAACCGGGCCATGTTCGGGCCGACGCAACAGGGGACTGGAGGAACTGTAACACAGTCCCCCGGACTTTGACGATGCGGTCCGGAGCAAGGGAAACAATCCCTAGCGCCGTTGAATCTGGCTCCCAAGAATATCAGATCCTGCGCCGAACGAGGTCTGATTTCTTGAGATTGATAATCCAGCCCAGTGACACCAGAGTATCCAGCACGCACAGTGTGGAGGCTCTGCTTAACTGAGGCCCTAAGGCCCGTAGAAGCCAATCGCCCAGGTACGGGTGACAACACCTGCCCCGAGCCCTGGCTAACTGAGCTGGGATTAGCATAAGTTTGGTGAACACCCTTGGTGCCGTGGAGATGCCGGAAGGGGAGCACGCTAAACTGGTAGCACGCCCCGTCGAAGGAGAACCGGAGGTACTTCTTGAATTCGGTGCATTGGAACATGGAGGTATGCGTCTTTGAGATCGATTGACGTAAGCCAATCCCCTGTCTCGACGGAGGAGATCACTGACCTGAGTGTCTCCATCCTGAAAGACGGCACTCCAGTAATTTGTTCAGCCCTCTGAGATTCAGAATGGGTCTGAACCCTCCGCCCTTTTGGTCACGAGGAAGTAGGTGGAATAAAACCCCTCTTCTCGCTGACTCACAGGAACCACTCGATGGCGCCTTTGGTCAGTAAAGACTGAACCTCGGCACGGAGGACTTCCTTGCTTGTCAAGGGGGTCGGCACAGGCGCAGCCAACCCCGAGAAGGACGGAGGATCGCCACCCACTGTGGCAAATGGCCATCCCTGAGCGTGGACAGGACCCAGGGATTTGAGGTGGCTGCCCCCCCACTCCCGGAGGAATAGGGACAGCCGGCCGCCGACAGGGACGTGTGGCAAGAGGCAGTGCACCCCACCGCCGGCAAGTCTCCGCCATGGAGTGGGGGCAACAAGGGCTCTGGGGAATGAATCAGTGGGAAGCCGGGGCTGGCTTCCCTTGCCCCGAAAAAGACTGCTGCGCTGGAGCAGGCTTGCCCCTGCCTCTCGCGCGCCTGTCTCGCCTGACTGCAAAGGGCAGCCCACTTAACAACATCCTTCGCCAAGGCAGAAGGGTAAGCGGACGCAAGCGGGAGGGCCTATGGCGGGTGAGCTGAGGGCTGCTCCAACAAAGGCTTTGAGTCCTTAAAGGTAGAGACAGCCTCGCTGCCTCCCTTACCACCTGCAAGGCCCCAGGGAACAGGGAAGATCCCATGGTATAGGGCAATGACAGGAGAGTTTGCTGTGTGGCGGCCGCGATACCGCCACAGACAGCCACAGGCGGCGCAAGCCCATGACGGCACCCATCATCAGGCTGGCACAGCACCGAATGCTGTCCCGAGCCAGATGTGAGTGTATCGTCCGTTAACTGCCGGGCGAAAGCACCGACTCCGATGAATCGGCACCGCCAGCGCAGGGCCACCAGCTGTCCCTGCAACGCCGACAGGTAGGCTGAATGGACTGCTACTTTAAGTTGTTGGTCACAAGACCGTAACATTCTTCGAATGACCGGTAGGCAGACTTCAGCCGCAGTGACATACTAGCCGGAAAAGGGGAGGCGCTGCCCTGCCTGGCCGAGGCCAGGGAAGACGAAGACGACCCTCCTAACGTGACTGAGGCAAAGACGCGACTCGCCCACCACTGGTGGTTCGAAGAGCGCCTCCGCACCTAACTGGTACCGCCGGGCCGACTTCAGGCAAATCAAAACGCCGAAGCGAAAGTACCAGCCAGGAGCGGATTCACCACCTCACTGACCAGTGATGGGAGAATGCGTAAGCGTGCCTCTCGACCTGGTTAGGTCGCGAACGCCCCGGAGCCGAAACTCCGCTGGGTCGGGTGCGGACGGAACAGCCACCTGCGGCACGACTTCGCGGCGATCTTATCCCCGAACCTGCCGCAGTGACGAGGCAAAGAGTACGGGCACACCCGCCTCCGATTCCACCGTCCTTTCCTCCTCCTCCTCCATATCGACCTCGGCAGAATCCTCGCCGCCATAATCTCAGACTCCTGAGAGAACGCCGAGGAGACGCTCGAGGCAGGACCAGAAAAACTCATAAGGTCAAGAGGAGCCAGGGGAAAAACATCGCCCTGCCGGGAGGAACCCGCACCAGGTCGCCGAGTCGCCCGAGAGGAACCTGCCGCAACAGGCTTCCCGGGCAACCCAGACTGGCTGCCAGGCGCCGAGGTATCCCCGAACTGGTCGGCGCCTAGGCGACCGCCAGTCGGGACACCAGGCAATGACAGGGGCAAACCTGTATCGCCGGCACCAGGCACCTGTGACAGACCAGTGCATAAAGCCAGGTCGCCACCAGACGCCGAGGGCATGCCATCACCAGGGCCGAAGCCAGGATCAAGCCGCCCGGGGGGAGGCGCGTTCTCCGAGCCGAAGCTCGGGCCGCAGCCAACCCCCCCAGATGTGTCAGCCCCGCCCCCGACGACCGGCGCGCTGAGCTCCTTACGGAACCCCGCTAACGCCATATCAATCAGGGACTTGACTGACGACATCTGCTCCAGGAAAAAAACGGTTAACGAATCAACAGGAACACTTTTTACAGGTGCTGAATCAAGAGGGGGGGGTGGCAGGAGAGACGGAAGCAGTAGGAGATGCAGAAGGGGCATGAGTGCGTGAAGACGAAGCCGCCTTTGGTCGCCTTTAGCTTTCATGGGAGCCGCCCACAGCGCTGCCCCGTGGACCCCTTTTTTTACTATGGGAGCGCTTTGGACGGGGATCCTGTGCCCAGAGATCACCCCGCCCGAAGCAGGTTGCCGTGAAAACAGCGCAGTCTATCCGCCTACCCGAATGGTTTGGGCGAGAACATGGCACATGCCGCACACCCCTCTTCCTCATGTTCCTTCTGCACTAAACAGCTGTAAGCAGACTCGTGGGTATCCCGTGACGGGAATTGCAGCAAGGCACGAAGGGTTTAAACTGCAACAAGTAAAACCTGTGCAGCAATCTACCCTATACCCACATACAAATACATGTAAAAGACACATGGGCATGGCAATAACTAATGCGACAAACGTGGCATGCAGTTGACAACCTAGTACACACTGCAGCATAACTAACAATTACGTTTTTAGCGTAATATAGAAAATGCGAGCAGTAGACAGACGCCTCTACACGCACAAAGATACAAATAAAAACCACTAAAACCACCTGTAACATTGAAAACCACATGGGAAACCAATGAACAGGAAGGCTAGCTTAAGGGACCTGTCCGCCATCTTGACTTCGCGAGACTAGCGAGCCGACCGCGACAGGTACCAAGTTACAACGAGAAATTATGAATGAAAAAATTCAGAAAAAACCTCCAATTAAGCCCATGCAGGGAAAAAAAAGAGAACCATACATACAGTTGCAGTTTCTGAAACACTCATAACTCTCTTAGTCGCAAGGAAAAACCTTCTGGTATGGACCCACGCCTTGTCGGGTACAACGACAGCATGGAAAGTGAGGTACAAGGTTACGGTCTAGAGTTACCTGCTCTTGGCTGTAGGGGGCCGGAAGGCCCTGTAAGGGTGGTCTCACAAGACAAAACGTAGTTTTTGTTTTGTAAATATTTTATTCAAATATTGTTACAACTGTCGTAGGGAATTTAAATGGACATTTAAATGCTTATAAGTACCCCAAGGAGGAATATATAAAAAAGAATCATGGTTTAGTAGGGGATTTTTGCCAAGGTTTAGAAAGTAATGCTATTTAGAGCAGTGGGGATCCGAAGGTGCCAGGTTCAAAAATCCTGCCAGAGGTCCAGCATCTTGGCAACAGTTCCATAAGTTGTAGAGATACAGTGTGCTGTTGTGAAAGCATAGCACTCTTCTTGTATGTGATAAATATTGTTAACAGGACTTTAAACCCCAAACCCAACTAAACGTTACTGTAATTGCAATACAAATTATTAGAAACAGGCACACTTTTATGGTTTTCCATAACTTACCTTCAGATTCATCATGATCACTGTCAATATGGTTGTCCTGGCGTTGATCATTTATAATTTCATCTGCATCTGATAAATAAATATCATCTACAATTACGCTCTAGCCAAACCAGAGATATTAGTAGTATCATTATCACAAACTGTTTGTCCCAGAATTAATAAGACTGTATGTAAAGTGTTTCTTGGAAAACATGTCTGATAGAATTACTGCTGTATAGAGAAATGGAAAACATGAAACCAGTTTTTGTTTATGCTCAGGATTAATACTGTACATGTTACATTTAAAATGTACCTGTAACGAAGTCTGAATAATGTTTCTTTTTGGGTTGTCTTTTTGCTTGAGTATCTTCAACCTCTGCTTCTGACAAGTCTTCGGTGGTAGTGTAATTGTATTCTTCACACTCTTGATGTGAATCTGTAGATAGTAAAGTGGAAATATAGGGAACAATACAGGAAAATATTAAACACATAATGACATAACTTTTGTATCAGAATATGAACTACAGCCCTGAGGTCTTTCAGTACCAAGTAACTCTTCCATCCAGTAAAACATAAAGTGTAGGTGTTTTTCTAAAACTATGCAATAACAAATAATTTCTAGCAGGTGTATATATGTTATGTTATAAACTGACTATCTGCTCTTGTATGATAATCATTGTGCCCAGGAAAACATTGTCCTGGAAGAAAATACTGCATTTAAATGACACTGATGACAGCAAGACACTTAAACACTTACCAGACTGAAACTTAATTTTGACAAGAGGAAAACGACTCCAACTTGGGCTTGGTTCTCGTCTGTTTTTCAGAGCTTTCTGTGCATTTCCACCACTTGGCCAGAAAACATATTTTCCTTTGACCCAAGAACTTGGAATCACTCCTTCTTCTTCCTGTACTTTTTCCTTCCACACTGCTAGAACCCATAACTTCTTAGCCTCCATTGCATTCAACATAATCAAGAACTGAAATAAGGAAAATTTACATAATTTGGCATTCGTAACATATTGGCTTGACGTTCAGAAATGAGTGAGTGAGTGAATATTTATCATCACATAGGCAATACTTCAACCATAACAGGATGAGAACAATTAATAATTATATTATAGATCAATAAAATTAGAAAATAAAAGCCTTCTTTGAATGGCATTTAGAAGTTGGGAAGTACAAGTACATTATGCTTGACAACGTACAAGAATCTGTATTGAAACGTTACACTCACGAATAAAAAGAAGTTGTTATCCATAAAGTTTGCTCTATATTAAATTAAAAGCCTGTTGATGAAGAACAGTAAAACTACTTGATTATCACAGATATCCATTTAAAACTAGTAATTCAATCTAAAACATTTTTACTAGAAATGACAAAACAATATAAAAGCAGGCTATAGATCGCCAACAACTGAAGGTAGACCACCATACTAAGAACCATGGGGACTTACTGTACATTTGCTTCCTGCATGGACCCAAGCTAGATTTACACCACCCATACACCCATCTAGCCATACATTACAAAGAGACATATTGTACAATTAAAAAGAGTGGATAGATTTAAATAGACTTTGAATATTTTCTGACTAACATATCCTCTCTGGAAGACACTAATTTTACGATACTTTAACCCCCTTTGAGGATACGACCACTAACAATTTCAGTTACTGATTTTACTTCCAATTATAAAATTTATCAAACAATTCAATTTCTTTTTAAAATTTGATAATAAAACAAAACATTAACATTATTAAAAAGATCCTTAACAGTTTTAACACAGAAATATTTATCCCTTGAGATGGAAAAATCAGTACAGTAAAACAGGACATGCTTGACCGTGATTCTTTCACAAGGGAAACAATATGGGCAAGGGGAACGTAAACAAACACCGAGGGTACATCAACCCATGTGCCCCGAGGGACCAGTGAACAACGTATTTATCATACCGAACACCTTAATGTTAATTTTGAATTGTTTGAAGCACGGGTACAAATCTTCTTGTAGCCATCACTAGATTTTGCTGACAAGAAAAACAGATTTAGAGTTATCTCCCTTCCATCGATTTGCATTCGCAAAACATCGGTAATTTCCATACATTACACGATTCAATGTTATTCAAGATAAAGAATTACTACCACGAAGTACCAAATGAGTTGTCATTGACATCAGGGTATATTGAAATGTTACTCGCTTGTAAGCGGGGAATACTGAAAATAATAGAAGAGCGCTCAGCCAATCAGAAAGCGACATTTATGTGTGAGGTACGATAAAACGGAGGATCCTCATCTTTTAACAGGTATTCATGAGTATATCTAATCTAGTATGCCAAATATGACATCGTCGCATGATGACCTCTTCAAATCTGGACTGACAACCCAAGTACATTCAGAAATGATGGGGTGAGTTCATTTGTTAGTTTAATGTCCATTCCAATAATATGTTACTCACACAGAGACAAGGACACCAAATATTAACAACACACAATTTGCTGACACTTCAGAATGGAAAAAACCCCAACACTATTCCTTATTGATCTGTTTCTTAAACAGTGCTTTGACATTGGGAGTCACACATTTCCAAACAGTAAGACCTACCCCTGATTAATGTCTTTCAAAACCATGCAGCAAAGGAAACAGGAGGAAACTTCCTTCATATGGTAGACAGATTACTTTTCTGTCTATGTCCTCAACGGTGAGTAACTGCCTTTTGGTATGTCTGGAGAGGCTACTTGCTACTGCAATGTTAATTAGTTTTGAATCACATGGACACTGAAAAAAACTTTCCAGATTTCTAAATGCAATAACATCACAAACATACTGCTTTCCTGGTCTTCTCTTTGACAAAGGCAAACTTTTGAGTTTTCAATAAAACACAACTGTCTTTTCTCCTCGTGGATATAAAAGAATTAACAATCGGTAGTTTTGACTGGAATCGAAGTTTTGAATTTTCCATTTCTGTTATTCGTTTGGTTACTTGTGCAATAGGATTTTGGGAATTTCGTACACTTTTCTTTAATTTTTGCAAATGGTTTTCAAATTTGAATGCAGATATATCATTTAATGATGTTTGAAAATGATGGACATCATCTGCTAAATGGATTAAAGAATGGACATTATAGGATATGAATGTGGGACCATAAACATCCTTAGCTTTTTTCACAAAGTAAAATAATAGCTCTCTTGCATAATCCAAATAGGCATTCCTGGTATCATTGTTGGCATCCAGTAGAATAGTTAATGCCACAGTCAGTGACAGAAAATGAAAGTACAACTTTCCAGATACAACACTTCGAAGAACAAGTGGTCCAGTATACAGTAAAAATTGTCTAAATTCTGTAGCCTTCCATCGGTCCAGTTCATACAAAGACCGGGGCTGCCTTGCAAATTCTCTTGGCATTTCTCCACTTAACGAACAAAGTTTCTGACTGAGTACACTGAACTGCTGTTGAGAAAGTTTACACTCTCTTGGACCTTGTCTCAGATATGTCAAGATTCTCTTAACAGCGCCAAGACATACCAAGTGCATGTAGTCTAAAACAAAAGATGTGACACACGGTATTCCTGCAGTAGCCAGTGGAGATAGTCTTGTTTGATGAGTGTTGTATTCAAATTTTTAAAATTTTTCATCACTTCGCAATGAAGAATCATCTTGCAATTCATCAAAGACGACCCGTCCCTGCCATGACCCTTTTATGGTACATCTCTCACATCCAAAATATGAATTGTGTCCTTTAATACACTTGAGAAATGCTCTTGCAGGTGCATCGCATATAAAAGCATTTAACTTCACAGTAATGATTTGTCCGCCAAACTCAAAACCAGTTGAAACCAAAGTTTCCATTTCTGTTAAAAAATCTGAAATAAACTCATCCACTGAATTTGGTTTTGTTCGTCCATAGTATATGGCAACAACAAAGGGTTCAAAAGTATTCACACTACAGAGAATTGGCCAAAGTTGTCCGGTGGATGATTTAAACAAAGGAACACCATCAATATTTACATTTAGAAGTGCTTCTTTCTGCTGTTTGAAATAATTTGTGTACTGCGCTACTAACTTAAGAAGCCCTGTTTCTATTCCCAAATACAAATACTGTCCACCACATTTTTCGGTGCTTTCGATGAAACGTGGTGTCTGAAGAAGTGTCCTTGAATCCCTTGGTAAACGATGCCCATGTTTCCTTAAAATGGCAAGTAATTCATTGACAGCACTTCTGGTACATTTATGCTTTGTTGCCTAACCTGCAATTTCTTCACTGAGAAGAGAATCATGTTCTTCCACTCCATGCTTTCCAAAATGATCACTATCACAATCATTACCACCATCATTTCCTTCTTCGTGTTCATCAATCCAAAAACTGCTATCTGATGAGTTATCATAGTTAACATCAGAATCATATTCAAATGATATACTTTCATCCAATTCATCATGTTCATATGGTTTGTGGTCTTTGATGACGCTGGTGGTGTGTTTTTCCCCTATTTCTTCCTCATCACCCGAACTGCTACTTACAGCTAATTCATTTAACTCTGCATTACATTTTCTCCACTCCCTCAAGTAGGACGGGTTATTTTCTATTAAAGACAATGGACTGCATTATAAAAGGAGCATGCATTCAAATATGTTAATTACCACAAGCAACGAACGGTGTGAAACATTAGACAAGTAATAGGTTTGGGGGTGAATGATTTGGTAATGTCAATGTTTTTGTAAGATGATGTGATAAATACACTACTTTCCTTTGGAATATTACAAAGTGTATTTTGATAACTTATCCCTTGTCCTAGCCCCACATAAAATTTCATGTAAATTCTCGTAGGTCAAGCATATGTTTATAAAAGCTGTAAAATAGTCTTTCTTAACTTTATTGTCACTCTTTTGGGATAAAAGTACCTGTTGACCATGAGAACAACTATGTATCCTTATGTTGATGATGCTTTACTCATTTTCAGACATTCATGAAAACTTTGTGAAAATAATTTAAATGATGATACAGTGCTTCTCTTACAGTGACAGATTTTATATTGTATTTTGTAAATATATGACTACTATCACCAAAATGGATAGACAAAATACCAATACAGAGCTAGATCACTTAAACAAACTTTTGAAGTGCAGAAATATTTATAAAATGTTCCTCAGCCCAAAAGTGGCTAAAAACAATTATTTCTTTTTTCTGCGGGTGGGTGTCTTGTAACTTTATGTTATTAAAAAAAAAAAAAATTGTTATGAATATTATAGTGTTTTGTTGGTATTGAAACTTCACCCTGGCAACACACCAAATTTGGTTGAAAAATTCCCATTAAATTAAAATGACTGATTATGCCTACAATTGGAACATCTTTGTCAGCGAAATGTGGTACTATGTACATAAAAAGTACCGCATTGTGACGTCATACGAGACTTAATTTACGATATACAATGTAGCATGATAATTACCGCAATCCACGAATCAAGGTTATCCACAAATTTAGGTTATGGTTCTGTGTTTATAGATGTACAGTCATGGGACTTAAGTATTTGTCAGTCGGCAAAATTCTCATAGACTTGCATGTTATTTTAGTGTAGCTGTTATAATTTTCATTAATTCAGTTTTCATTACTTGGTTGTCAAATTTTGCAGGTTGTTTGGAAATCATCTTGGTCACAGATACATAATTTCCATGTAATGTTCCTTCAAGTATTTTCCACATTGTAGTTACATATGCAACATATAATACAACATTGTGTATTCTTTCCCCATAGACCGCCATGTTAAAAACTGTCATAACCATGACACGCATCATTCAAAGTGTCATATAGTGTGGTCATTTTTTAAATACTAAATGGAAAATATAACGAAAAATATGTCTTTGCAGGCGAGATGATTCATGATACATGTGCAAAATATGAACAAGATCAAACGAAAAGTACATTAAAGATAATTTTTCTAGCTGCACCAAATTAACATGCAAGTCTATGGAAATTATGCACAGTGATGAATACTTATGTCCAATGACTGTACTTGGTCAAATATTTAAAAATATATATTTGCAAAATTGAAATCGGGTGATGGGTACTCGTACTTCGTGAAAGGAACACTTATTCGGTTATATAATAAAATGCCAATTATATATGCAAGGAAATATATTGAAAAATACCAAAACAAGTTCACGTTTATATGGGGAAAAGATTTCCACCCGTAACCCCCGTTTTATTTCTTCTATGCCTAAGAATAGATGGCTTTCATAAAAATGGTGCTTATTTATTTGGGGTTTGAGTAGGGGGTATTTTGGGGGATTTCCAGGATCATACAGATGTCTGGACCTAACCCTACAGTTACATTTCTGGTCAGTACTTGTCTAGTGTGGCGGGTGGGTTACGGATGGAACTCTTACCGGAATTCCTGCAAGATTAACAAGCTAGATTAAAACATTCTTACATTTTCATTACACATCAATGAAATACTCACCTAATAAACACCAGTAAGCCGAGAAGCTGTTGAAAAACGATATTGCGCCAAAGTGAAATTACGAACCGTCCACCATCGTTTGCCTTTGCGCGCGCGATAATTGTGCGCATGTGCGGATATGAGCAAACGAGGCGACCAAAAGGTCAACATCTCGCACGTGTTTGAACGCAAGTTGTCGGGAATTATAAGATTTGACAGTTTTGTGGGAAAGTATGAAATTTGATGCAATTCGGATAGCAGATGATTTTATGCTAAAATCGTTGATTTTTTTTTCATTTTTAGTTACTTACTATTTACACAACATTTCCGTCCGTTAATGGATCCATAATCATACAATATATTAGATTATATCTGGGCCTAGGTCAATATCGATATTTTATCAAAATAATGTTCGGAAATGATAATTTCTAAGTTGGATACCTATTACCAATATATGTAACACAACCCAGGAAACAATTAGTTGACATTTTGTTGGTTCCTTACGTTGAAACAACGTTGACAACTAAACAAATGTCGACTAATTTTCTTTGGTCGCATGATAAACGTTGAATCAACGTTTATGAAAGGTTCATCAACCAAACAACCAAAAATCAACGTTGATTAAACGTTGAATCAACGTTGTGTGCCCGCTGGGTTGCTCCCTGCGTATTCCTAGTCATAATTTTCCGGTGGTGACGAACCTCGAATAACAAAAAGTATTTGCAGAGGTCTCTTCAGCTTTGACTCAACGGTGTTTGAGTGTATTGGTATTCCGCTTGTTTCGAACTACGCATGGCTTGAAATTGTTATTTCGAAAAGCCCTCAAGGCTTATGTCTCATGAGTTAACGTTCTTCTGATGAAATATTTAGGATCATCATGGAGAAACGGGGGGGTAGTCTAGTGGTTAAAGGTTCGTTCGTCACGCCGGAGGCCCGGGTTCGATTCCCCACATGGGTACAATGTGTGAAACCAATTAGAAACAGTTATTTCTGACTAATTCTTAACAACCCCAGTTTACAACTGTATGAATAATTCATTGGTAGGCATGCTTATTCAGTGAGCTATGATCATGTATATGTAATTGTGAAACTGCTATATCTACAGAATCATACGTACCTCCGCCGTTTCTACTACAGATATATGGAAATCGAAGCACGTTTGAAAAGCCAACGCTGAATCCGACAACCGATAACAGGTACTCGACTTGTGATCCCCACTGTCCCCTCTTTTCCTCCTCCTCCTCCTCCTCCTCATGGTTCCCCTGCTGAGATTGGTTCCTGTTGAGCATATCAGCCATTGGAACCATGTCTGGGACTATGTCTTCATCCTTGCAGATAACATCCATTTTCTGGAATGACCGTTCTGTTGTATGGCTTTATGACGTTGATTCCCTCTCTCCTTCATTCACCATAAATGCATGTATTCCGCATATGCAGAAGTATATATGCAAATAAACATGATGTCATAAACTGTACCTGTGGTCTGTGTGCACAGCTGGCATTGGCAATAAATGTATTATGTTTTTCGATTATGCAAGTAACAACTTGTAGCTTGCAACACAGTTGCAACTTGAGAACACCAAAATCTTACAGATTTGAAATCGCATACAACTAGTCGCAGCCGAGATGTAAGCCATAAGATTCATACTAAAAGTCGCAAGCACTCGACCAATCAAATCGCTTAGATCTGTGCCAAGTTGCCCGACCCACATCGATTAGGTTTCTCTTCTTTTGTTTTAGTGACTGCGATTGGTAGACTGACATTAAGGCTAGCTTTTTTTTCACTTGACGAATCCCCGTTACCGAGTCATATGTGGGAATCACGCGAGATGTATGCGACTTAAAAAGTACACAAATAACAAAGTCGTTACCATCTTTGTTGTTACTACAAGTCGCATGCTACACGTTGTTACGACAAATCGCACCATGAGAACGCACCTTTAGCCAAACATAATACTATACCTGATACGGAGCTAATTTCAAACATATTTCCATTACAAATATGGCCCGAAAATTTTTTTAGATAAAATTCTTAAAATCAATTGTGTATAGGGCTGAGATCCCAGACACCATCGAAATAATTGCATAAAGGCATATAAAGAAATGATAGTGGTCATCTATGTTTGTATTTCACCATTTTATGGTGAATGTACAGAAAAATAACTATTCATTTATAAATTATTGAAAATGCTTGTATATCTTATGGCATAGTAATTTGTATATTTTCACCATCCAAGTCATTCACTTTAAGGACGCTTTAAACGGCAAGCAGACTGCATACTTATCTCACTTCTTCAAAGGTATCGCGTATGATTCCTTTTATAGACTAAATTTGAGCGAATATTTTAAATTAAGAAAAACGTTTGAAAAATATTGCCGTGCTTCATGGCCATTAGAACAAGCACCATTGTCATAAAAGCTGTGAGCGTACTCCAATAAATGTAAAAGTGCGAATTCCGCAGGTGAAACACCATTAAAATGTGAATAATTGTGAAAGACGGCTACAAATGTATTTTGACTTTCTTTTGGTTTAAATCTGAAAATCTGCAACATCTCTGTACTTTAAAGTAGCAGATCTTTCATATCATGATCAGTGTCAAGAATATCTGTGAAGGTCGCACGAGCGTGACATATAAGCTCAATAATCGTTCTCTTCAGTCCTAAGATCATGCCACACCTCTCCGCTTGTGAACGTTAAGCTTAATGGACACACCGCTTAACATGTGTACTTCAGTTTAATGAGCGTGATACCCCTCCCAGTATGTGTACTTTGGGAACACATGCCCGGGACTGCCCGACGACAGGTATTAGTCACAGGTTCTGTAGAGGTAAAGGCAAAACCGACTGTCCTGCCAGAAGACACGAACGCCCATAAGGGGGTACGGTACGTGCCTATCAGTACCTGGTGTGACCACTGTGTGCTGCTCTACACTTCCTCGGCACTGGCTATATATGGCTGCTGATTCTGTTCTGTGGAATTCTACTCCTCTTTGCCGAAAACAGCTTTTGCGTGTGTGTTCTTCACTAGCTGACAAACGTGACTGACAACGTAATAAAATTGCATTTGTATTGAATGTTTTATGAACAGACAGGATAAAACATTCCCATCATCTCCTACCCAATCCTTTTATCTGCAGAGTGTACTTTAGCATTAACCCTATGTAATTAATATTCCATGACAGAAACAACCATTTTGCAAATTCTCTCCACAAAGGCTTCTTACATATGCTTCTGATAATGCTGGATTGTCTCTGACACGTCTACATCAACGTCGGCGAGTCAGGTGGTGTAACACGGTGCAGCCATGGAACCTTGAAAATTGGAGGCACATATGGTTCAGACATGAATCTCCCCCAGCGACGTGACAGAAGACAACGTGTCTACAGACGAAGCAATGAACGTTTTGCACCCAACTGCATCAGGGAAGTGGACAAATTTGGTGGAGACAGTGTCATGGTGTAGGGAGGCCATCTCATACATCCGCAGGTCGGAATTGGTGCTCGTCCAAGGCAATCTGACGGCCGCTAGATATATCGACCAGATTCCCCGTCCTCACGTGCATCGCCTTGTCGACCGCCAGAGGGAGCTGTTCCAACAGGACAACGCCAGACCTCACACAGCACGAGCTACAGTGGACTACTTTGCCAATAACAACATCAATGTCCTCCCCTGGCCCTCCAGATCACCGGATCTGAACCGAATTGAACATCTGTGGGATCAGATCACTAAACGTGTACATCGACATCGTAATCCGCCACTGACACCTCAACAGTTGTTCAACCTGCTGCAGGAACAACTGAATCGATCAGTGCCAAGGAGGTGTCGTGCAGTTCTAGCAGTAAGAGGTGGTCATATGAGGTACTAACGTCAACGCCACCTCGTGGACAGCAGTGATGACTATGATGACTGTCATTCTGGTGAAATGTGAATGGTATTTATGCTGAATAGCGAACCCTAAATCCACTTAAATTCATCACCTTTATTCGTGGTATACATTGCTACCATTCATATATACATTACGGACTTGTGTCCACTTGTCTTGTGGTGAATAGGATGTGGAATAGGGTAAAAAGCTGTAACAAATAAAGGGATCATAAGTCCATATAAACAATGAAAGTTAGTCCACAAAATGTTTTACAAACATCTCCCATTAACTTTTATGTCAATCCATGAATACATGTATTTTGAACTGTTATGGTAAAGCAATGTACCAATGAACAAAATTATATAAGCCAGTGTTCCTTTAAACCTACTTTCATGAACACGTTAATATGAATAACACATGAAGAAATTTCAAGTAAATACCATCAAATTCCCATGAATATCGACCAAATTACTATGGTGAACATTCAGAAATGAAATACCAACAATCTCCATAAATATTAGGAAATTCCACAACGAAAGTAAATTCATAAAGTAATGGTTTTATCCATATGAAATAGGAAAAATATATGGTAATAGCATTAAAATGCTTAGAATATACCTGTAGCATGAAATGTGCCATAAATACAAAAAGTAAAGAATACATACACTTTGGTGATTCACTGTGGGTTTATGTGTGAAAAGGAGCAACATTTCAATGTTGACTTCAACGTGATGCTGCCTGGCCGACTGACTCAGGGCTATCCCTGTTTTAAAATGACGGACAAAAACTCTCGCTTTTAACCAACTTGCACGTGCTGATCGTGCGCAAACCGAAACCAGGTATCGGCACTGGTTTGACAAACCAGTTACGGTCCTAAGAGAAAAATACATAAAAAAAGGTTTCACTGTCGTTTGTGACAGCACAGTATTGCTCTACAAAATGTCAGTGCTGTACCGTTGATTTCAATGTAACTGAATAAGACCACATTTTTCAATGATATTATGCTTTTACGTTTCATTGTTTTGAAGAGTGTATGTACGTCTTCCTTTGGATACCAGAAGAAAGGTTGCTATTGCTTTGTATTGACTTACCTCAACTGCTACCAATCAAGATGGTTCAGTTTACTACGGTGTTCGCCAGGGCGGGATCTTGTCTGCCAGACTCTACCTGTTATTCATTAATGAACTCCTGTCAGAACTGACTAGTGCTAATAGAGGCTCATTAATTCTCGCTCTTAACACATGCTGCCCAAAACAGGCAGATGACATAGCCTTGGTGAGCCCTTCATACAGTGCTCTAAAGGAGGTTTAGTTTCTCTGCTAGCAAATCATGACGTTCAAACGCAAATGCAGAGGTAACCCTGATCTCACGCTTTATGGTAGTAACTATAGGGACGTAGCACGTAGGAATAACCCTAGCTGCTAATATGTTGTCAACAGAGAGAACACTGAATGAATGTATGACAGTGAGACCCAGTGTACATATTCTCATCAGGTCTGGATTCAGTCCCACGTTTGTCAGTCCCCAAACCTGTCTCGCACTCGTTGAAGCAATAACCCTGCCCACGGCTCTGTACGGATTTGAACTCTGGTCAGCACTAATGTCACAGGTTCAATTGTTCATACAATGTATAGCACAGCACTTCTTGCACATCTCACAATTGTTGTCCCTAACAGCTTGCCATAGTTGAGCTGGCTGCAATCCGATACATCCTGGGTTCTGGCACATGCTGCTCCTGCAGTCTGTGCACTCAGGTGATATAAAAGCTGCATGTGCCATGTGCCCGGCATACACCATGCTGGCAGTGGCAGCGCTCTACGTAATTTCCTAATTACAGGTATGCAAGTTTGAATTGTTCATATTAAAACAATTTCTCATAATTAGTCAGGTGTAATCCTGTATTCAAATAATTATATTTAATAATGGTTTAGTAACCATTAACTTTCATAATTATTTATATCTAATAATTATGTAAAATGTCAATAGTTTTACTTGTCGTATTGATATATAAACACACACCATGCTGGCAGTGGCAGCCCTCTACGTAATTTCCTAATTACAGGTTTATGGCACGGTCGTGTTTGACCAACCCCAAATGGCAAATGGCAGGCAGAGTAAAGAGATTGAACACCAGCCCAGTGGTCGTGTTATAAAACCCTGCGACACTAACAAAAACTGAAATTACGATGCTGGAGAGGGCATACAGATATGTAATCAAATGTATTCAAGGACTGCCGAAACTAACTCGTACTGACGTCTATTTGGGTCTACTTGGTGTAATACTTGAAGGCGTGATAGACTCCAGAAAACTACTTTTCTTCGGCAGGCAGTTGAAAATGGATACGTTCCATACAAGATACTCCTCACCCGACTGCTCAGCTTTCACCATGGATGTTCACAAAATCAACATGGTCTTGTGTCAGATATCTATAGACTTTGTGATAAGTATGGCTTAATGGATCATATCAGGGCCGTTATCGACAATGGCAATTTCCAGTGCTATACCATTTGGAAAAGAAAGTAAAGTCTGCAGTATTCGACATTTAATCGAGATCTTGGACTGAGCGGATCCATAACGACCCAGATCTCAAAGAATTCAAGCACATTCTCTTCATTATCAGTTCAACCAGGTTGGGTAGCTGTGCAGAAGAATCTAATTCTTAGTCATTCTGTGGGGTACTTTATGAAATTTTTAACTGTTTACAAACTGTTAAAGTCTGAGGAGTATCTGTGCGAACACTGTGGTAACTCCTTTTCAGATCCCTTGTCTCACATTATAACGTCATGTAAATATACATCTGAAGTGCGGGATGATCTGTGCTGTGAACTTGCCAATTGACTTCAGTGCTTTTCTTCACAAAATATGTTTGAAGGTGATCTGTCTCTAAATCTACTATCATGCAATCTTTACTTCCCTTGAAGTGAAAGTGATAGATCACAATTCACATGGCTGCTGGACGGTCCGTGTACAAGATGTGTACTGCGTACTATACAACACAAACTATCTTCCAGTACTAAGGGAATGATGGAAAGAAAACTGAGCCACTCTCTATTTCTGATAAAATCTTATCATTCTCATTGTACGAGCTCTCCGCAATGGAGGATAATAAAAGTATATATCCCACGCGGACTACCTGAATAAAAAAGGGTGGTGCTCAAGGTGTATGTGATCACAAATATGTGTTCACAGACATTAACATTCTCTAGCCTGGTCGTGTCCATGACGAGTGTTAACGAGGTTTTTTGTTGAGTTGAAATGTTCACTGTGGGCAAGGAAGATTATGCTCACCGACTAGGGGATGTCCCTTCCTGTAGATTCAAGATTCAAGATGCTTTATTTCGGTATTATGGGTCAAATGGCCTACTGTACAATTACAATAACATTTTTATCACTTAGTCACGTGATTTACGGGAATTATGTATGAGGAAAACAGATTCAATGGTGTTTATATTTGTTGAGTTCAAAATTGATAATACAATTTGCTTACTAGGCTGTACATTACATAGCCATGGTAGAAATTTCTCCCGAATATGAGTATAGTTTGGGCAAACAAAGAATACATGGTACTCATCATCAATTTCAAGTAAATCACATTTTTTGCATATTTTTTCCACAATATTGCCGTCACATGATTTTAATCTACGATATCCAGTAATCTTTAAAACATGTAATGAAATTCTGAGTTTACATAAACTTCTTCTTAAAGATTTATCACTTATGTTTAACAGGTAGTACTCAGGTTGTAACACAGATTTAACACTTGCATAAAATGACAGATATTTGGATGAAGCCAATCCTGTGCACATATATCAAGTAAACGGTGATGTAGATTATATATAAATAGTGTTTCATTCCCAACATCTTGGCAGAAAAAGACGAATGAGAAACCACAATCAAACAATAAAGAGCGAATTTGCGAAACCCAGTTATGCTTACCACTTTCATCCATTGATTTCAGCATTATATAGCATTAGTATGGATATGCTCACCGACAAGGGGGTGTCCCTTCCTGTACTTTTCCTTGGAGATCCTAGATACTAAGATCATGGCTTCTAGAACTTTTTCTCTCACAGAGGTATGCTTTCAGATGAACAAAATGTTTTAAGTTACAATTTAAATCGTGCGAGAATGACGATCGAAGATGTTTTGGAAGACTGAAAGGTCGCTGGCGTTGTCGACATAAACGACTTGATGTGGGTGTTGAGTGTGTTTGCAGTGACATTGCCGCCTGTGCAGTTTTGCATGATCTGTGATGATGAGTAGACCAAAATGATGAAACTTGCCCTTGGATTCATGTGAGGTTAGTTAATGGTCACGTCTTTATGTAGGTTAAGTCATTTGCTTTTTGTCAGATAGCCATATCGGATGTAACTCTAAAAAACGCTCTCTACATTCATTTTCTTTATTCAGGTTAAGTCGTTTCTGTAAGTTAGCAACTTTTCAGCAGACAATATATGACTGACTATAACCTATAAAGTGGTAATCTCTGAACTGGCGTCACAAGGTTAACAAGCACAGTAGAGTTACTTATCAACATAAGTCTAGGCTTGGTACAATTGATTGTTAGATACCTATTATCATATTTTTCAGGTGTTAAGAGTTGAAACATAATTTAATTACACTGCGTTTACTAACTCATTCGAGTAATATCTCGTCATGATACAGCCTTATAAATTGAGGTACATAACCAAATTCTGTCATGGTGACAGCGACGACATTAAGACAACATGTTACATTAAATTATTATATTTTACAAAATGATATAAAATGGGTTACATAACCAAATTCTTCATCATTCAATTTAGAGTGATGGAAGCTTATTCGTCTGAATTCTGTTTTTTAAACATCAAAACGTGAAATACACACTCATGTAGTTTTGCTGTGTGTTCGCATGGCACAAATACTGAGCAGACCATACGAATTTGCACAAGTAGGCCAGTCTGCGAAATACGCACCTTGTCGGAACGCGCACGTAAAATCATCTCCAAATCATTATAAGGGCAACATTTTTATTGTCTGTGGTACTCATCGCCCGACCGACCCTTCTAATTGTATTTCCGACCCCCCCAAAAACTTTTTTTTTCATTCCAACACTGCAGACTCGAACCTAAAACGTACCGCCTCGTCATATAAAATGGTTATCTCTTAATCAGTCGATGCCACACAAGTCAAAGAACGCGAGAAAATGCAATAAGAATTACAATCAATGTGAATCAAGAACATTATTCACATAATTTTGTCTTTATAAAGTTTGTTTTTTTTTTTTCAACCGACCGACCCATGTTCAGAATTTGGGCACCCGTGAAGAGCCACCTCCTCGTGGTGGGTGCTGGGTAACGCTACGCGCTCTTCAACCCCCCGTTGTGGACCCGGGGGTATATTTGGTCCACCAACCCGTTTGCCGTGGGTTGCGCCTCTGTGTCGGTGGAGGACGGGAGGCTGGTGGTTGAGGGCACTGGTTCCAGGAATAGCGTTCCTTTGCCCAACACACCACTTCGCCCCTTACTTCACCTAGACGGGTGGTAGAATGGTCCCGTGTCTACCAATCGGCTGGTCATATGGAGCCCTGTGCATTACTTGTATTTGCACAAATTATATTATGAACTACATTTTTGACTTTAGGCCTTGGATCTTTTTGTTTGTAAAATATAAGTTGGTTTTGAAATATATCCTATTTAAAATGCCTAGAGTCTTATGCCCAGAAGGCGATGGCTCATGGGCCAATCTGGTGGGTTGATTAATTTTCAATTAGTCTTCTGCTGGAGTATACCATCTCAGTATCCCTGGTGCTGCCAGACGGCGACCCACTGATATATAGCATTGTCCTTGTGATACTCCGTGGTGGGTGGGGAGCTGGGATGGTGAACCTTCTCAAATTAACCATGGCTCAACCAAAAAAACATAAACGTGCATTAGATGAATGCTCATTCTCTGATGAGGACAATACCACAAACAAACCTCCTGATACTTGGAGCAGATTTCTAGTAGTATCGTCTACTGATGGTGGACCTCTTAAATTAAATCCTTTTGCGACATCCAGAGCAATTTATGGAATTGTTGGGGATGTTCAAACTGTCAAAAAGATCAGATCCGGCTTCCTTTTGATCGAATGTAAAACCGCAAAGCACTCTGCCACTCTTCTAGCAACAAGACACCTCGCCAATGTTGACGTCACAGTTTCTCCTCACAAATCCCTAAACAGCAGCAAAGGCATCATTATCGACAGGGACAGATCGTTCTATGATATGAGTGACTTCAAAGTCAAGGTGTCACGAATGTGAAACGTTTCACAGCCAAGAGAAATGGTGAAATTATAAAAACAAACACGTACTTGCTTTCTTTTTCTCAACCCAAACATCCAAAATGTATTTAAGCTGGATATTGTCTCATCGAAGTGGAACGGTACATACCGAATCCACTTCGATGTTACAAGTGTCAAAAGTTTGGCCATGGTGCCCAATCTTGCAGGAATCCCATCACTTGCTACCGGTGTGGTGAAGCTGCACATGGCGGATCTGATTGTCTCACATCTCCAAAATGTGTGAACTGCCATGGAGAACACATGTCTTCATCCAAGTCCTGTCCTATCTGGAAACGTGAGTATGAAATAGTCAAGGTTTAAGTACAAAAGAATATAACATACCAGGAAGCAAAGCTTTTATTCAATGCAGCCCCGCCATCGACAGGTATGTCATACTCAGCAGCTGTCACACACCCTCTTTCTAAAAACGTCAAGTCTGTTGACTGTCAGACTGATATTACGTGGGTAAAAGTACACTGTCATCAAACCATCTACTAATAGAAAAGAGACATCACAGTCACAGACTGATCCACCATCAATAGTTTCATCTCCTATTGTGAAAAATGCAAGCCAGAAAGTAGATTACACCCCAAAATCTGATCGATTACAAAAGGGTTCACGAGACCCAGTACAAATTTTCAACAAATTCCAGATACTGGAAGATATGGATGTCTCCCCTCATCCTCGTGCACGCGACAGAAGTAAGTCGCCTCGGACTGGGAAAAGTAGATCCCCAGTACTTCCACCATCAACATGAGTCATAACTCTTTCATTCAGTGGAATTGCAGAGGTCTGAAAAATAATTTCAATGAAATACAATTACTGATACAGGACTTTCGACCGTCAGCGTTATGTCTTCAGGAGACATATATTAAAACTACAGACACTTTTAATTTACGAAAATATAGTGGTTATCACTGTTTCTCTCCTCAAGTTGATAAAGCAACTGGAGGTGCTTTTATTTTGGTAAGGCAGGGTATTATCCATAGCTCTGTCCCTCTTAATACCAATCTTCAGGCTGTAGCGGTTCGGCTGACTTTACACATTGCGTTAACACTGTGTAGTTTGTATATCCCTCCTTCTTCCACTATTCAACAGTCAGATCTTCAAAACCTGTATGATCAACTTCCGAAGCCATGTCTACTCATAGGCGATCATAACGGACACAACCCGCTTTGGGGAAGTACCCACACAAATAATAAAGGTAAAATCCTTGAAGAATTCATTTCAGATAATAAGACGATACAAGCACATATTTACATCCAGCTACGGGAACATATTCTTCCCTGGATTTGTCACTTGCTGACTCCATCTTGTATAATGAATTTGAATGGATGGTCCATGATGACCTATGTGGGAGTGATCACTTCCCCACCATTCTCAAAACAATCGGCCCTGGTGATGATCCTCCTTTATCAAGAAGGAGCTTTGCCAGGGCTGATTGGTCATTATATGAGACTCTGTATGTTGAACACTTAAAACATGACCTTTTCAGGAACAGTGAAGATCCTATACAGTCGTTTTCTGAAATACTCAATGACATGGCAGACCAAGCTATACCGAAGTCCTCTGCAATTCCACATATTCGTAAACCATGGTTTACTAATGAGTGTAAACAGGCTAGAAAGTGTAGGAAAAAAGCTGAAAAGTTTTTTCGCAAACATCCTACAGTCCATAATTTAAATAAAGTAAACATTTTAATGCCAAGGCTCGACGCACTTTTAAACAGACTAAACGTCAGTCTTGGAGGAACTATGTTTCCAAAATTAATTCACGTACATCTATTTCAAAGGTGTGGAACATGATTCAACGAATAAAGGGCAAAGGTTCCAAATCTACTGTCAACCATCTGAAGGCTGGTGACAACTTATTAACTGGTAAGTCTGACATTGCCAATAAGCTTGGTGAAACTCTCGCTAAACATTCTTCTTCGTCAAATTATGTCCCAAGAATTTCAAAAATATCAGAAACAATAGGAGAAAAGAGAATAAATTTTAACTCAGACAATGGCGAAGACTATAATGAATTATTTTCATTACATGAGCTCCACACTGCCCTTGAGCAAGCTCATGGTACAGCAACAGGGGCTGATGATATACACTATCAGCTCTTGAAACATTTGCCTGAATCATGTTTAGAAATCCTTTTAGAAATTTTTGATCAAATATGGACTTCAGGGAATTTCCCAATTTCGTGGCGTAATGCCATTGTTGTCCCTATTCCAAAGCCTGGCCGGGATCATACTGACCCATCCAACTACAGACCAATTTCTTTAACGAGTTGTGTTTGTAAAACCATGGAACGAATGTTAAACAATAGATTAACATGGTATCTTGAAACCAATAACCTTCTTACAAATATTCAATGTAGGTTTCAGGAATAATCGTAGTACCACTGATCATTTGGTACGACTAGAATCCTTTGTTAAAAACGCAATAGTAAATAAACAACATGCAGTATCGATATTCTTTGATCTCGAGAAAGGGTACGATACCACCTGGAAGCATGGCATTTTGAAGGACTTACATGATGTTGGTTGAAGGGGTCGTTTACCTCTTTTTATATCACAGTTTTTATCAGACAGACAATTTCAAGTCCGAGTGGGTTCTACCCTGTCTGACCATTACAATCAGGATCAGGGTGTCCCCCAAGGAAGTATTTTGTCTGTCACTTTATTTAACATTAAGATCAACAGCTTATCCAAGGTTTTAAATGATTCAATCGATGGATCACTTTTTGTGGATGATTTTAACATTTCGGCAACTACAGTTGTGTTTAAATAAAATAAATAAATGGTGTCTTGAAAACGGCTTTAAATTTTCTAAAGCAAAAAACTAATTGCATACATTTCTGCCGTAAATATAAACCACATAAAGACCCAGAACTGTTTTTAAATGGCACTCCCATCAAGGTTGTAAAAGAGGCCAAGTTCTTAGGTCTGATTTTTGACTCCCATTTAATCTTTCTTCCGCATATCAAATCCCTAAAAACTAAATGCCTGAAGGCACTCGATTTATTGAAAGTCGTTTCTAATTCAAAGTGGGGAGGGGACCAAACTACCCTCCTACACCTTTATAGATCATTGGTCCGCTCGAAGCTTGATTATGGCTCCATCGTATATGGTGGAGCCTGCAAAAGCAACTTTAAACTATTAGATTCTGTCCACCACCAAGGTCTGAGACTTTGTCTTGGATCATTCAGAACATCTCCTGTTGACAGTCTCTACGTCGTTTCTTCTCCTCCTTGGCAACTGGTGAGGCCACAAGCCGACCTAACACTCACTACATTTAAAAAATCAGAAACTAACGAATTACAATATAAACAAGAATATAATCAATTAAAAAAGTAAATATAATACATATAAATCCTTATTTACAGATGGGTTCAAGGATGGTGGCGCAGTAGCTTGTGCCACTGTCATTGGATCCAAAACAATATCTTCCAGATTACCCAATGACAGTTCAATTTTCACAGCAGAAGCAAACGCAATACGAACAGCTCTTACATATATTAATAAACACTGTAAATATAAAGAACACATAATCTTTTCCGATTCTCTTTCGTGTCTTTAGGCTATTAAAAATCTTTCTTGTAAACATCCACTTTTAATCGAAATTATTGAATTATATAATGAGCTTGCTACTGGCCAATGCGACATCGTCTTTTGTTGGTTACCGAGCCACGTTGGCATTTCTGGGAACACAATGGCCGATCTTGCTGCCAAGGCAGCACTCAACAAATCTGTGACACCACTTCTGATCCCATACTCTGATTACAAAGCTAGCATTGGAAAGTACATCCGTGATCTGATGCAGAAGAAGTGGGACACCCAAGTGGGTATCAATAAATTACATGAAATAAAACCCTATATCGGTTACACTTACTTGGGTTGTCAGTCCAGATTTGAAGAGGTCATCATGCGACGATGTCGTATTGGCCACACTAGATATACTCATGCATACCTATTGAAAGGTGAGAATCCTCCGTTTTGTATCCCTTTGTGATGAGAGAACCACAGTCAAGCATGTCCTGCTTGACTGTATTGATTCTCCATCACAAGGGATAAATACTTCCAATGTAAAAACAGTGAAGGATCTTTTAACACTGTTAATTATCATTTAATTATTGGCTTTTTAAAAGAAATTGATTTAATGAATGAATTTTGAATAACATGTTCTGTGCATATATGTATTTTAATTATTGGCAGTTTTGATGAGTAGTAACTTAGATTGTTAGTGGCTGTACCCTCAAAGGGGGTTGAAGTAGCGTAAAATTATTGTCCTCCTGAGAGGGTACGTAAGTCCCAAAACTGTCAAAGTAGACTTTTCAATGTATCAAGTTTTAAACGTAGTATTTTTGTTCATTTAAATGTCGACTGAACTAAATTTTCCTGCAATCGCCAACAGCTAAAGGGATGGTGTAAATCCAGCTAGGGTCCATGCAGGTAGCAAAAAGTACCCCATGGTCCTAGTTGGTGATCTACCTTCAGTTGTTGGCGATCTATAGCCCGTTTTTATATTGTATTGTCTTCGTAAATAAAATAGTTTTACATGTTCATGCTAGTTTTAGACTCCATCTGTGATACCCTAGTTATTTTACAGTCCTTCGATGACTGATTATTTAGCATTTAGCAACATAAATTTATTGTTTATGTAAAACATGTCTCGTCACTATATGGCTGAAATATTGCCGAGGTGACGTTAAATTTAACTCACTCACTCACTCTTGTAAACATCCACTTTTAATCGAAATTATTGAATTATATAATCTAGGGTCCATGCAGGTAGCAAAGGTACTGTAAGTCCCCATGGTCCCTAGTATGGTGATCTACCTTCTGTTGTTGGCGATCTCTAGCCTGTTTTTATATTGTATTGTCCCAATAGTGCTATTAGTTTTAATTTTCCACACTAGTTTTAGTTGTAATTGTGATATTCTAGTTGTTTTACTGTCCTTCGTCGACAGGTTTTTATAATATACATATATTCCATTTCAATGTCACATATGTTCTCGTCACGATATGGCTGAAATATTGCCGATGTGACGTTAAATAATAACTCACTCACTCACTCACTCAGAATTTGGTGGCTACGTGAAACACACACACCAAAATAATGCCCTATCAGGAGCAATAGCACTGTGTGGTGTTCAGGACTGTGTACCAAACATGTGTATGGGTGGCAATGTCTCTGTCTACGCAGATCATAGTGCCTTAATGAAAAAGGAGTGAGGCGTCTATCAATCAGGATCAACATGAAGGAATTTGACATAGGTTATGTAAAAATTCGACTATTTACTGAGCATACTACAAATAACAAAATTAAAGCTGTAAGCAACATTGAGGGCTCCTTATTTGGCATGTACCAATATCCACAACGGATAATTTTAGCCATTTGGTACCTGTCATGCAGATGTCAAAAGCAGTAAAGCAATTAAGCTGTATCAGCTGATATGTGAATGAGAAATACTTCAGTAGTAAACTAGCGGTGCTCTTTGTAGCCCTGGTACAAAATACGGCGGAATAAGAAATAATAATAAAAACATTAACGATTACAATAGGTCTCCTGCCTAAAGGCAAGGAGCCCTAAACATTAACGATTCCAATAGGTCTCCTGCCTTGTGGCAAGGAGCCCTAATTACAAAATCGTTATTTTTGAGTTTTTCGGGGTTTTGACCCCGGAACTTGATAGTAAGTCAAAAATGCTTTCTAATGGTAAAGGTCACCAAGGTCACGGGGTCAAGGTCATTTGACCGGTCCGTCACAAGAAAAAACACTTTTTTGGTGAGCTAAGTCTCCGTTGTTATTACCTTTAGGGTGAAAGGAGTTAGTGTTTCTGCTTGCCCAGACCCGATGTATCATATGCGCTGGTCAGATTTGGTGACAAATATGTCCGCCGTCTGTCCGCATGTCTGTCCGCCAAACTACAATATATCCATTTTCTCCGGAACTATGAAACGTATAGAGTTGAGATTTTGCACACAGCATCCCCTTGACTGTGCCTACTGATGCTATAAAAATCGAGTCTTTTATTTTTCAACTTTTGTTGCTATGGCAACCTGAAAAATGAAAAACTTCAATCCAAGATGGCGGCCAAACGGCTAGAGATATCGATTTTTGACCCCCGCCCAAAAATGATCGGCATTTCATGACTAAGCCACATGCCAAATATGAAAGTGATTGCGTTAATAGTAGTGGAGATATATGCTGTTTTATGCCGTATTGGGGTCAATATTGCATTTGTGCAGTTTTCAATCCAATATGGCCGCCAAGCGACGCATATTTTGATGAGCATGTAAGAACACAAAATGTCAAGCGTATCATCGTGATGCATTGTACTGATTTTCATGTCTTTCTGTGCAGACCCTGAGCAGCTACGCTGTATATAAAGTAATGTCATCAGAATGTGCCGAAATCCAATATGGCCGCCAAAGAATTCTCATTTTGACATGCACCAAAGAACAGAAAATGTTCAGCACATAAAGTTACTGCATGCTGCCAGATTCTAGCTGCGTAGGTGAAATAGTAATGACGCTGTGATTGTTTTTGTAAATCCATGTGTGTAAGATTCAATCCAATATGGCCGCCAAACGACGCCGTTTTTGATAAGCATCTCAGAACACAAAATGTTAAACATTGTACGCTTATGCATTGTACCAATTTTCATGTCTTTTTGTGCAGAATCGGAGCAGCTAAGCTGTTTCTAGAGTAGTGTCACCAGAATGGGCCGAAATCCAATATGGCCGCCAAACGATTCACATTTTGACATCCATCAAAGAACAAAACCTGTTCAGCGCATCAAGTTACTGCATGCTGCCAGATTCTAGCTGCGTAGTTGAAATAGTAATGACGCTGCGATTCTTTAAAGATTCAGTTTAGTAAAAAAATAAACAACAAAACCAAAAATCTAGATATCCGTAACTAATCAAGATATCGCAACGTAGCTCGAGGATGTTCATATTTGAGGTATATACTCTATATGTGCAAATGTGCAAAGTTCTTGACATCATACATTCAGAGTTATGGATTGCAGAAATGCCTACCCGTCAAAAACGTGAAATTTCCTTAAATCCAATATGGTGGCCAAACGGTGCCTCGTAGCCCCATGGGTCTTGCAGTTGAAATTGAAGGTAATCGGATTCCAGACCTGCTCCAGAAATTTGGTAGTCATCGGACTTGTAGTTTCGGAGATTATTGCTTTGGAAATTGAAAATTTTGAATTAATTTTGAATTATCTCCCCTTTGCTATTGGGCCTTGAGCCTTGAGATTTTTGCAGAAACGACTTCAGCACTGTCGGCACCATGGTAATTTTTTTCAAGCGATTCTGTCCAGCGGTGCTTTTTGTAGGGCTGGTACAAAATACGGCGGAATAATAAATAATAAAAACATTAACGATTCCAATAGGTCTCCTGCCTTGTGGCAAGGAGCCCTAACAATCAATGAATGCAGTTAATGTAGTTAGTCTCTTCCTTTTGCTAGTTCCAACAGTTGACGTAAAAGTCGGGACCGTTTAGCTTTCCGACGATTATATCATTTAGTTCTGTCCATGACGTTGGACACTCTTTTAACACAATACAGTATAGTGTGTATATCAATGACGCTAAAATAATGAAGTACAGCGGAATCTGTCTATTACGGACTGGCCTGGGACCGACTCATTTGTCCGGATTATAACAGATTCCACTGCAATGACAGGGGCTGGTTGTCGGTATCGATCCTACAAGGATTTGTATAATAATTAACCAGCAGTTTGCACAAACATTGCAGGAAAAGTGAATAAGTGAGTGAGTTACAATTTGAAGTCACATCAGTACTTCATGTCGAGACTAAAACAGGCTCTAAATACACAATAAATACATGTAAATTATAAAAACAAACTGTCGAAAAAGGATAGTAAAACACCTTGAATATCACAGAACCAGAATGGTGACGAACGATGGAAATTACGGGAGACGCTGCAGTCACTTAACCATAATTAGAGTGGTTTTTCGACCCGGTGACAAAGAGGTAATTTATTGTAACTGGATTTCCATCAATCGCACTGAAACGTCTCCCCATATGGAGACAGATACAGGCTCTCCTCCTGGAAGTCTCTCGGTGAAATTGCACATGTTCTTGCCATCGATTTCCAGCTGAAAGAAAAGGAAGGCAACGGTAAGGATTGTTTTGTTGGGCCTTATATTTCAGTCATAATCAAAATGGACACACTGGGTATATCATGATGTTGTCCTCCTCATTCAAAACAAACCATTGTAAAGCGTTCGGTCCTAACGCCAAAGGCCTGGGTTCGAACCCCAACACAGCAGAAGTCCATTTTGCGGTTCCAACTGTTATGATATTGCTGGAGTATTTGTAGAAGCGGCTTAAAGCCATACTTATTCCCTGAAATGAACCTCCCAGATGTCACCTGACCCCGGAACTAACATACATCCAAACAAAGCAGTAATCCGAAACGTGTAGTTGACGACGAACGTTGAACGTTCAGAAGGTGTGGTGTAACACACACCAGTCCACAGTTAACAACAAAAACAAATGCTGTATAATCAGTTGTTGGTTGGTTTGTTGTTAAAACGCCACACTTCAGCAATATTACAGCTATATTGCAGCGGTCTGTAAATAATTAAGACCAATCCAGTGAACAACAGCATGAGCATACCCAATTGCGATACGATGTCATGTGTTAACCACGTCAGCGGGCCTGACCACCCGATCCCGTTAGTCGCGTTGTCTTACGACAAGCATGGGTTGATGAAGAACAACTCTAACCCGGATCTTCTCTGGTGCATTAGAAATAGGCAAGTGGCTGTTGGCTTAGCTTGCCTACAAAACTGGCGACATAATATATGGCGACCATCGTACGTACCCTGTATATTCCACCGTGGAGGGTTATCTGGATCTCTGTTTCCTGTCCTACAGTCATGGGTAGAGGAATCAGCAATACGATGGCCACCCCACAGTCCATTAAATCGAGTGTTCATGAGTATTACATTTTTCATCCCATTGAATAGAAAACGAAATTCTGACAAAGCAAGCGCATTATCGTCTTTCCACAGCGTTACATCCCATCTGTAATTGTGAGGTTCGCAAATTACGTACAGAGAGCTGCCAAGTTTGGAAAGAGATTGCACATGCTTTTTGATAATGTGTTCTTTTCTACAAATGACTTCAGAGGGATTGGGATAATAAGTGGGTGTGTGACTGTTCAAAACCCCATTCAGATCATACACAATCGGCAACTGAATTGCTCAAAGCGGTACATTATATAATTACGGACAGACCTTTCAGTGACCAATTAAATCAAATACTGTCCAATCAATGGTAGATTATATTGCCGATGTGACGATAAGTGTTTAGTTGTTCATCTGACTCACACAATACAGACATGCATTTGACAAACGACGATAAATTTTGTTTCAGAGGATAGTCAAGACTGGGTGTTTTTTACTTGCACTAGACATACATTTTATTACTATGCAAAGTCTTTGGTGCTTTTCTTAAAACACCAGTCAACATTACCTCGTAGCTTGGTTCGGTGTTCCAATGACTGTTACTCTGAACGCTCTTGATGGTCCACATGGAAGTGCATACTTTACTTCAAGAGCCTAACAGAAATAATTTACAAGACATATACATAACACCAAGATATTAAACAAGAAAGAAATGTTTCAATATTTCTTGTGAAGGTGTCGAAGAGATCCATTTATTTTGTTTTTCGTGTACAAGTTAATTTCAAGATGATAAAATAAATAATGACTATATGCTTGAACTTACCGGACTGTGCCAAACATTCTGACTACAAAGACCAGTCATCAGATTCTCCCATTGTCCAGAGGATTGGCAGATGCTGGTAACTTTGTCATGACAGGCTGTGAAGTCCTGCCTGCAGGTGTAGGTTGTTACACCACCCTGGTAATGACCCTCGTACGTCTTGCTGGCGTCTGTCACCTCTGGGGGCTGACCACACCCAAGGAATTCTGAAATATTTGCAAGATATGACGAGTGTGAAAATAGTTACAACAACGACTTCGTCTTGTCAATGCTTCAGCAGTATCTTACTCTCCCTGTCACAGATGCATCAGTAGTATCTTAGTTTCCCTGTCATATATGCATCAGCAGTGTCTTAGCTTCCCTGTCACAGATGCATCAGCGGTATGTTAGTTTACCTGTCATGGGTGCATCAGCAGTATCTTAATTCCCTGTCACAGATGCATCAGTAGTATCTTAGTTTCCCTGTCATATATGCATCAGCAGTGTCTTAGCTTCCCTGTCACAGATGCATCAGCGGTATGTTAGTTTACCTGTCATGGGTGCATCGGCAGTATCTTAATTTCCATGTCACTGATGCATCAGCGGTATGTTAGTTTCCCTGTCATGGGTGCATCGGCAGTATCTTAATTTCCATGTCACAGATGCATCAGCGGTATGTTAGTTTACCTGTCATGGGTGCATCGGCAGTATCTTAATTTCCATGTCACTGATGCAACGGCGGTATGTTAGTTTCCCTGTCATAGATGCATCAGCACTAGCTCAGCTTCCCTGTCCTAGATGCATCAGTAGTATTTTAGCTTCCAGCCCCAGATGCATCGTTAGTTTCTTAGTTGCCCTGCACGAGATGCATCAGTAGTTTCCTGTTCCTTTTATCAAGGATATGTAAGTAACAAACAATATTTGCAAATTACATAGCTACACTATTCCACACCACAACTGATCCTACTATTATTACTACTACAAATACTGATCCTTGTTCTACTACAGATCTTGTTATCTTAGCCTCGACGACTAACGTCATCATTTAGCGGGTTTAAAATACAAGCCAAACGGTTACTGCTACTACTACTGATACTGTGATCACAGGATCGTCAGGTCCAAACATCGATTTGCACAATGCTAGCATTGGACTTAATTACTGCCGAGTAAGGCGTTACTACTACTACTGCTACTACTGCTACTACTACTACTACTACTACTACTGCTACTACTAGTACTACTGTTGCTGCTACTACTACTGCTGCTGCTACTACCACTACTGCTACTACTACTACTACTACTACTACTACTACTACTGCTACTGCTACTACTACTACTACTACTACTACTACTTCTACTGACATCGACAGTCACCAACGTACATTAGCGTCAGTGAAACAATCTGAGGTACTCGAATCGGGTGACCCTGATGCGCCAAACCCATACGGATTCCAGTCGATCTCTGACATATCTAAATGAGAAGTTGTATTTATAACATAACAAATAAACTTTTATGCATTTGGAATTGACAACATGTAACACAGATGGTTACCTGGAATGCAAGTTGCACGACCAAGTCGGTCCACCTGACATCGGGATGATGCCGGGCACGACACCACAGAACATGGACCAGAGAGAGACTAGAAATAAAAAGGACGAGTTGGGTATAATTCCCTCTTCGGCATCATTTCAGTAATAGCAGAAATGCTTACCTGTTTTAGTCAATTGGCATCTCAGATCATTAAGTTTTGGGTTTAATGAGATTGAGACAGGTCTAATAAATTTGTAATCCCTATCATCCAAGTATGTTATCTCTCAGTTACAGTTCGATCTTATTCATGCGATATTTGTCAATGTTGTGTCGACCTTTACATGAGTACGATGATCCTACTTAATATATGTAAAGTATGTTTTTGAACCGATAATGTTATGTTTTTACCTCTGCGTGTGTATGTTAGTGAGAGGGCACATATGTGTACCATCGTGCGAGATTATGTGCACTTGTACTGTGCGCCAATGTATTGAATGCATTCTAATTACATTTTTACCAAACTGTTTCAATTGGTTTTAATCACTGGTAGGGAATTTGGTTACAGTGAGAGTAGAGTCTTTGTGATTTTTCGCAGTCTTTGCAATGATATGTGTTATAATAAGATACAATGGTAATTATAGCTTTAGTTTGTGGCATTAAAGACTATAATTTTCATAATCAACACATTATATCATCTTGCAACTTTATAATTTACTTCAATAATTCAAGCAATAGCATAGCTATCATTTTTATCATAATTTGCAATGAAAGTCATTTTGATGATACATATGAGTAAAATATCAAGCTTAACAAACCTCAATGAACTAAATATTCAAAACGAATTATGTCAAGTTTTCAACATAAAATTGTGTCATATATATCAGTATTTCAACATCAATTATACTCCGTTTGAGTCAGAAACGGACCGATGAATTGCAAATTTTATCATTGTACAAAATTGCCACATAAATATAAATAGTACACATGTTTATCATTTACTAATACCCAACAGCTTTCTTATATTTGAAAATTTTCCGGACTCCACCAAAAAAGTTCTTTAAGAAACTATCATTAAAATTTTGACACAGTTCACTATTTGTTGCGAGGGAGGAGTGCAGAGAAAGGGACAGCCAGGTGTGCGAGAAAGGATGGAGACGGCACAGCACAAGCTAATGAATCAATAACTTGGTGGGCACTTGTGCACGTGCTTTTCAAATATAAGAAAGCTGTTGGGTATTAGTAAATGATAAACATGTGTACTATTTATATTTATGTGGCAATATTGTACAATGATAAAATTTGCAATTCATCGGTCCGTTTCTGACTCAAACGGACTGTACACTAAAATAATATTTTAGAAAATATTAGCGTCTTTAACACTGGTAATGGATAATTTGAGATTGAAAGATGATGGTAGCGGAAAATTCCTATCATTTTGTGTTCATTCAGGATAAGGCAATAAGTTGTTCTGTTGGATATAAACATTCCCTTCGCCAATAAATGGTGTGCATCATGTAATTCCTAGTCGGCCAAAAGAACAAGTCATAAGATAACATGATTTCTGTATTATCTCAAGGGAAATTTTGTGTGCATCATGTACAATTCTCCAGTCTATATAACATTTTTAACGGGTGCCTGCAAGCGATTGCAAGTCACAATATCATTACCTTTCGAAATGGAACCCATACAAATAGATAATACAAAGTCCATTCACAATGCTTAACTCACATAGTCTACAAAAACAGTTATTTTCAGAAGAAGACAATTTAGTCAATGTTCATTATGATTTTGATGATGATTGTGATCTACACATTGTTGTACATAATGATGACTATCTATTCATGGCTATTTTAATCCCAGCAGTGGAGTCATTAGATTTGTTTTTTACCGAACTAAATATTCCCGGGATATTGAAGTAAATCTAAGCATAGAGAAAACTATGCCAAAAAGGAGTGACAAGTGAACCGATTCTGCACAATTCTATTATAAGGAATTCACGCAAAATTCATACGCTTTATGGTGGGACTAAAAGCATGGGAAAAATATCACCACATTATTCTTGACCACTTATGATGTTCTAGTCAACATTCTCCTGACATGGAACAGTTGAGAGACGAAATATGAAAATTTTATATTGCGTTTAAATCACCTGGAATTATAGCTTCAAACATTCAGATGATCTTTAGACACCACAGATACATTAATAGAAGCGTCCAATTCCGATTCATGAACAAGATTTTAGAAATTATGTCCCCTCAATTCCTTTTTTGTGATTGTGAATTATTTGACCATGAATGAATTTTCCGTTACATCAATTTCATAATCACAAATTTCCTGTCACAATAGAGCAATTCAGTGTTTTACATATGTGTCCTTTATTTGCTAATAAAACAGCACAAGCTTCTTTATAGTGGGCGATAAACCCAATCAGAATGCTGACTTTGTATGCAACAATAATTTATTCTATCATTTTTTTCAAATATATCAATTCATTATAACAAATATGAAAATCTTAACAATTTATGACTTTATTAAGGGTTTTCAGAGTAAAATAGCTATATTCGTTCCTGAAGGAACATAGCATTGAGGTAAACGTGGAATTAATTCCCTAATAAAGTTGATTTTGGACGTCTACAGGACTTTTTTTGCACCTTACCCTCGCCTTGCAGTTGCTAAAATCACAAAGACTCTTTCACAAATCATAGTCTGTCGCAAAAGTCACAAAGACTCCACTCTCACCGTAACCAAGTTCCCTGCCAGTGTTAATGGTCTCTCCAAGCTTGCACTTTTTTACAGACTTCCCTAAGTTAAAATGTAAAAATTGTTCTTAAAAATATTTGAAAACAGATACAATAGCACGGTAACAATAAATTGCTCTACGCCTCTCCTTTAGACAAAGAAACTACTTTGCAAATTTGAAAACAATCCAGCCAACAGTTACTGGTTAAGCCAAAATGTCTTTGGACGTCCAGAATTCCTTTGGTGTGACCATTTACCATCGACCTTTTTTATGTCGGGTATAATTAAAATTTTGTTAAACTGAATTCCACAGTGAAGATAATGTGTGCATTAAAAATATGCTATCCTCCAGGAAACAGTAGAAAATATGAAAAAAAGTTGACACACTCTAACATAATTCGTCGCCATGGGTCAACGGGTGCTTGTGGAGGTTCTTGTGAACTCTGGCATTGATTCAACTGCTGCCGTACTCGTATTCCTAAGTCATTTCAAATGAGTTCGATCGGCGACGTTACATCAGAACTCTAGTATTGAGCACAACCTTGTCATGTTGAAATGTCAATCCAGGATCATGTAGCTGCATATATGGCTGAGGGACTGGCATCTGACCATGGTCCCGATACTGCGTGGCGCAATGAGGCTTCTTGGACGACAATCAGTTGAGATCGAACGTTGGTACAAATCCCCTCCGAAACCCTTTGCTCTCAACGAACTTCACGAACACAACAATGGACGTAACTTTCCCCCATCCGAAGTAACCTCTAACCTATCATCGGTAAAGCCGACCGTTAAGAGTGACTCGTCACTGAAGATAATCTTGTTTCACTGCCACTGGTTGAATCTGGTATGTCAACGGACCCTGGTAAACGTTGAGCGCGATAGAGTAGTGCCAGGATAGGTCAAACCGGAGCCCTGCGGAGCCAAATCGATTCCTGATTGTCGGCGTTGACACACTAACCCTGAAGAACTGTTTATTAGTGATGGTTGCAGTCACAAATCTGTAGCGAAGATGACGTCACCTACGTGGTACGTCATCTTGGTGTGACGTCACCCCAGGCCTTCGTGCCAGGTTGCTTGGCGATTGCACACAGGTCCTCAGATTCTCTATTGTATCAGTACAGCCCTGGACTTTAGCTGTACTGATTCTCCATCATTTTAAATTAAACGTTTTGCTTTTCCTTTATTGCACCCACTCAATCACTGGTGATTCTCGCTATTTTTGTGTTTCATTCGCGGCATACTTTTCACGTTTTGCCAAAATTTCAAACGTTTTGCGTTTTCCAACGTTTAGAATTGTTGGTTCGAAGTTTGAATTCCACATGCACATGCAATCACTAAGGTGATCATAGGAGTTCCTGCTCAGCCCAAGGACATTTATCAGCGACATCCTTTGCTCGTCCCTAACATCGGATACCGGACTCGTGACAATATATATATTGGCTTGGCTACATAGTTTTTGGTCTTTAGAAAATATTTGGGTAATAGCTGTCCTATTAGTCGCTATGACACAGCTTACATAGCATCGCCATGTGTAACATGTTATAACGCCCTCACAATTATTAATACATGTACTATTTCCAAATGACAATTTTCAAATATTCCATATTCAAAGATCACCTGCATCATGACGAAGTTAACATGATCAGGATAAACAATCATCTCAGGATTGAAGTCTTTCTTAAGCTTAATCATGCGCTAGACATTTTTGTAAAGTGAAACACATTCACATTCACATACACACACGCACGCACACACACACACACTTGATTACAGTATTCACCTGCTGAAGGGGCAAAGGAAGCCCATGAACATCGTAACATCAGTCGGTTTTTTTATGAAAAGGTTTGTATCATGCAAATCATTGTTCAAAAGACAAAAGAGTGTAAGTCGTCACATCAAGTATTTACGTTTTAATAGGAAAAACAGGCACTCTATGTGTAATTACTCTAGAACTGTAGTTTCTATGTCGTTTAATGGGTCCTTTCATAAACATTTGTTAAACCATTGCAGAAGCACAAGCATAATTTTCTTTATACACCCCTGAGTGTTTGGAGTGTTGACCCTAGGATTGCGACACATTCAAGTAATGGAACAAATGTAACATTACAACAAAATCTTATCTTTCGCTATATCTCGAATATTTTTATTCGTCTTTTTGGGGCCTTTTTGCTTAAGACCTGTTTTGCCCCAAATGGCGTAAATAGCCTAAAAGAAGTAAATTCAAATAATGACAAATTACCCTACCAAAAAAACTGGTCACAAAGGATACACATTAGTGTCCTCAAAATTCAGTGTATGTGTAAAATGATATAAGTACAAACCCCTGGCCAGTGGAGGATGTCACTGAAGAGGAATCCCGTTCTCTCAACAACTTTTCCTTTGGTACTGTCCTTATCGTTGAGAAGGCAGGTGCGCCTTTTCTTGTCGAATCCAAAGGATAGACATCCTGAGGACATGAGACATTCTGAAGCACAAGTGGACAAAGACGAACTTCTCAACTTCCTGAACACCTGGTGTTCCATGTACTTGTCACGCTGCATTGCAGCAGCCGCGTCAAAACAGTTCTCACAATGGACAAGCTTTATGATCCCCAAAAGTAGGAATGCAATTTCACAGGGGTTAGACGACATCATCCTCGGAGAGAATGAAATGCTTCTGTACCCGAACAACTTGCTCGTACCTATAATGCACACCAGTCGATATCTTAGTCCTCAGATTGTTACACACGACGTTTCAAACGCTCGGTCATGCCATAGTGCAGATACTGCTTGTGGAATGTGTTTTATGTTCACATTCTTTAGAAAACAGGACACACAAGTGATCGGGCCATTAAGCACATGGCGAGCAACTTTATATACTATCAGTCGAATCGGAGAACTGAAACGAACCACCGTGTTCCAATCTGGTACAAAATATGGATTCACAATTAAACGAAATATGTGACAGAATGGGACTGTTCCCCACTGTCTGTTTTATGCCACTTCATTTCTTGAGTGAACGGGGGTTGACTCTTCGCGATGTTACGTACTACATAGGCATTATCGTGCCAGAAGGTCTATAAATTTTCTGTTTGTTGTTTAACGCCGAACTAAGAAATACTCCAGCTATATCACGGCGGTGTGTAAATAATCGCGTCTGGACCAGGCAATCCGGTGATCAACGCCATGGGTATTGATCAACGCAATTGGGATATTTTGACATGTGTCGACCAAGTCAGCGACCTTGAAAACTCGATCCCGCTAGTCGCCACTTACGACAAGGATGGGGTACTGAAGACCAATTCCATGGGTGATAGACCTAATGGTGTCATCAGCAAACATATAGTCTAAGATGATAATACTATAAGTTGTATGCTTCTCTCGAGGGTAATACGGTCTGATGTACGCCTCTTTGGGACAGTGTCACCCGAGCCGGTAGGCGAGCGATGACACTGCTACAAAGAGGCGTACATCAGACCGTATTACCCGAGGGAGAAGCATACAACGTATTTATCTTACCGCCATGTTAAATGTACAAAATATCATTTTATGTTATGTTAAAGGTCGCTACCGACTATATGACATGCAAACAAAATGGCGTCTGCCTCTCGACTGGATTTTTACATCAGTGAAACATATTCTGACAAGCATAAAACTGCTATAAAAATTGGTAATTATGTTTAAGCTGAGTATGCAAACCACTCGATGTATAAAATAGCTTAAATAAAGTAGTGAAAGTCGGTAAAATAAATCTGTACAAAGTGAACACAAAAACAGCTGATCGAACGGTTTTCGAACTCCGGGCACGGCATGTGTCATATCATGACGTCATACGATTGTTAGCGCTTCAGCTTCTTGGCGGAGAGCTTGGTGGTTACCGTGGCAGCGGGTAATATTTTGTCCAGTTGTGGAGGGTGACACGGAAACTTGTTAAACCGTCATTGACCAAGGAAATTAAAGTATTTTACATGAAGGTAAGATAATAATCTTTATCTTGCCTGACACATAAATGTCGTCTTCTGATTGACTGAGCGCTCTTCTATTATTTTCAATGTACTCTGCTTACAAGCAAGTAACATTTTCTTTGTACCCCGCTGGGAATGCCGAACTCATTTGGTCCTTCGTAGTAGTAATTCTTTATCTCGAATAACATTGAATCACGTATTATGTACGGAAATTACCGATGCTTTGCGAATGCATATCTATGGAAGGGAGATAACCCTAAATTTGTTTTTCTTGTCGTCTTGTACTCCATACTATCATCCGATACCCGATTACCATTGAGGTGTTCGGTAAGATAAATACGTTGTTCACTGGTCCCTCGGAGCCCATGGGTTGATGTACCCTCGATGTTTCTTTCTATACATACACAAACATCGAGGGTACATCAACCCATGTCCCCGTCGAGACCAGCGAACAACTTATAATATAGTAGCACAATTCAATTTACAATGCTTTTTTTCGATGTTTCAAGTGTTGTTTAGTGATACTTAATGCTGATTGCGTCACCCTTGAGAAAAATACCGTATGACGTCATGCACTGTTAACGTCACAAGCTTAACATCACATCATCGGAACAATAGGCTGGTAAAGTGTCATTCATTTTCCTTTTAGTAATGTGGTTGTGTGTTCACGCTTTTCGACCAAAGTTTTCATGTCGTCCACCAAGACCGTGTTCATACAGACGTGTCATTTCCCCTCGCAATTATTACCAATAACGTTGGTGTCAGTATTTAGTTCATTTTCGGTTTTGGTCGACAAGTGCTTTGAAAAGAACACCACATTCAATGGCACCTACTATCAAGAACATAGATGATTTATATTAATCAGCTAATGGTACGTAACTTTAGATAGATGTATTATGGTCGTATCAAATTGTCTATTGAACTCTCTAGCTGACTTTTCGTACGTTTGTTCTTCATTTTCTCTTAAGAATAGCCAACCCCCAACACAGGATTACCGATATCTGTCCATCCTGATGGATGCTGTAAATCTTCTTGTCAAGTGGACTTTGTAAACTCCATTCATGCACGTGAGACAGAAAATATGTATTTCCTCGAAGCAATTCATTAACATGGCTTCTGTGATGATACCTGTATACCGAACTGATGGTGGTGTCCTGATCAATTGCTGTATTTTTCAGTCGAAATGCGTACAGCGAACTACGGATATTACGAACGAAAATTAGTGGTCCCTTTGAGTTCGTTATAACCGTAGTTTATCATCTATATTTCTTAAAATACGGATAACTACACTTGGGAGAATCTGTGAAGCGGGGAAAAATGCTAAAATTTGCATTTGAATTACATGTATAATTAAAAACATTGTGATAGATATGTTCACCTTCGGATTCAAATTAGAGTGAAGTCTTTTGATAGCAAGCTATCTAATTTGTTTCGTTCAATTTCTTGGGCGATTTCGTTTGTTTCACGCATATTTGTTCCTTTGTCGTGGAATGTTAAATCATTTGTTCTTACTGCGACTACAAGTTCAACACAATAACATGAATGAGGAAAATATTATATTCATGAAACATTAGAAAACTAATGCTTCTACTTCGTTAATGATTTATATTTATAAACAGGGGTGGGTATTGCAGAGAATTTTCATATTGCGATGCGAAAGCATACATTGCGATATGTATTGCAATATATTGCAAGACGTTTTTAAACAAAAACTACTTATAATCGAGTTAATGCTTTATAAAGCAAAAACACAACTAAATCACTATGTTTGATTAAGCTTTAATAAAAACATTTAATCATGTAAAAATAAAAATGTAAATAATATTTGGCACAAACGAAACAAAGAAAAGGACATATCAGAGATCACTGGTCATTAATGAGTAAATATATTTAAAACATTCAGATCCAAAACATTGCTAAAAACACTTGGACAAAAATTAAGAGCACAACTTCAAACCGAACTTAACTTGACTTCCTTAGTGAAAAACGGAAATACCGGAAGATTTCCGAGTGTTACGAAGTTTTCCGAATGCATGTCAAAATACCGGTTTTCGATCAGCGTATCGCAATACGTATCGTTTTCATGTCTGAACCGGTAAATACCGGTAAACCGGTTATATTGCGCAGCCTTATTTATAACTATACAACTTTCATCGCGAGATGTAAACGTAACAAAAAGACAAATACCGCGATGACTTTAATTGATGATCGAGCGGTCAAGGTCTGGTTTGCCTCGTCCAGAATCAAATAATTTTTAAATCGCCGTGGTCTTGCCTGGAAATGTTCCTTGTCAATATCGGGACCGTGGGGTAGCCTACCGGTTAATGTGTTCGCTCGTCACGCTGAAGACACTGGGTCGATTCCCCATTGGGTACAATGTGTGAAGCCTATTTCTGGTGTCCCCGCTGTTATATTGCTGAAATATTGCTAAAAGCTGCGTAAAACTAAACGGGATACGGAGAAAACTGACCCCAGCGAAAACACCAAATGATGTTCCACTAAATTTGACCTGCTTTTGTGGGAGTTGAGGACAGTGTTCGAAACAGTTTCCAAATTTTGCTAGCCAGTCGGTCTAGCTATGCCTGAAAGTTACTAGCCCACAAAATAACTCACAAGCCCGAAATTTGAATGTAGAAACTAAACAAATAGATACGTATAAGATATTGTCGGCATGACACGGATTTCACCATTATCATTTTTATCAGGCCATAATCTTGCTTGATTTGAAAGTGTATTATAACTTAACAAGAGTCGGAGAGTGATATATTTACAAAATGCACCCATGAAAATTCACTAGCCAGTCGGGCCAGTGACTGTGGAGATTTATTGGTCCGACTGGATTTTTAATGGCCACGGGGTAGCGGGCCAGTGGCTATTTCGCACACTGGTTGAGGAGGAGAACTGACACGAAAGGGTTTGATAATGGTGAGTGGTTCCCATTCTGTGATTGTTTATGATGTTGGCCCCGTTCTGTCACTGCTGATTGATTGGTTGTTTGGATAGTTACGATGAACAAACCAATTTCATTGGTTGTAGATTTTAAAGGTACGATTACTTAATGGTAGAGAAGAAAGATAATAAAGTAGTGTTTTACATTGAACAAAACTTTATGGATAACAACTTCTTTTATTCCCTGAGTGCGACGTTTCGATACAGATTATTGTACCCTTGTCAAGCAGGAATGGAACATGAGGTGAGGTGAGGTGAGATGAAATTGGGTTTAACGTCGCGCTGGAGAATATTTCGCTCATATGACGACGTGCATGCGTATGTGTATGTGGGGCTGCTTGTACTAGCCCAGACTTAAGCTGGTTTTATAGTGCTAGCTCACTGAGGTACCATGCCGCAGTGAAGCATGAATACCCCACTCAGACACATTATACTGACTCCGAGCCGACCAGTCCTTGTTGTACCCATTAATGCCGAGCGCCAGGAAGGGACCAACAAGTACCATATTTTAACGTCTTTTGGTATGACGCGGTCGGGGATCGAACCCGCGACCTTCCGCTTTTCGGGCGGACGCTCTCACCGCTACACCATGGAGGCGGTCTGAATGGAACATGAAGAGAAGGGGATGTATATGTACTGAATGTAAAAAGAGTCAGCTGTCGACACCGACATTATCATAAGCACACGATCGAACTTAATTTAATCTGAGTTTCTCATCGCTTGCCCATCCTTAATTTTCCATTCGGATGTGATCTGTTTGATGTTTAACGACGCGCTCAGCAATAATCCACCTATAAGACGGCGGTCTGTAAATAATCGAGTCTGGACCAGACAATCCGGTGATCAATTGGCATGCGATGACATGTAACCAAGTTGGAGAGCCTGACCACCCGAGCCCGTTGGTCGCTTAAGCTTCTTACGCAAGCATGGGTTACTGAAGGTCAATTCTAACCCGGATCTACACAGGTCATTCCGATGTGAACTGATGAAAGGTTCTCGTATCTCAGTATCTTACCGGCGGTGTGGAAAATAATGCCCCTCTGTGATGCAAAAATGTTTTCACCATTACACGCTCATAACACCAAATCTAGAACTAGTTTTAGTCACGATATGGCTGAAATATTGCCGATGTGACTTTAAATCTTAACTCACTCACTCACTCACTCATAACACCAAATCAGCTTGATCTGTTGTCTGTTTTCTGATGACATGTATTCGGTTCATACTCGATCGACGTCAGAAACTCATCTAAAGACTGGTACCAATTTTTTTAAGCTTTAACATGCCATAAAGTAAGGTGTAGTAAGTGAAAACAGTGTTTTCAAAATTTGATTTTCCATTTTGATTTATTTCGCCCACCCGCTTTATGGCTGGTTGAGGTGATTGAAACACCTAAAGAATATGGATGGCAATATCTCAAGCACTGGTGGCAAGATAAAAAAGTTTAATAGTTGGAACATTGAGTGCATGTTAATTGACTGAGACCTGTCAAAGAAGTACATATTATTAGCGGAAGAGGAGGGGTGTTTATAGTGTATAGATTGGTAGGGCCGTTCGGTATATTTGGTATGGGTTTGCTGCTAGGTATAATTGAAAATATTGATCTATTATCTTATATGCTCTCCAACCGCAGCAAGGTTCTGTTTTATCTAAATAATTTATTTCTTCAATTTGTTCGACACAACGGCATGTACTTAGGACAAATATCCAGCTTTCTGTGTATAGGATGAGCAGAATCAATTTTGTCGCTGAAGCACAAAACTAAGTATCGGAGTTTTACGTGTGTATTATTCACACAGTAAGAACAAAATAAATAGAAAGCATTAGCCCATGTATGTTTGAAGCAATAATAACAACGAATGAATAGAAAGCAATAGTCCTAGCACATGTTAGTGTTCAAACAACAACAATAGCAACAACAAAAAATTGCAATAATCTCAGCACAATGGAAGCTTCACATGCATATTCTCTTCTGTCCAAATGTACACTCCTGAGAGGGTACGTAAGTCCCAAAACTTTCAAAGTTAAATTTAAACTTACCAGATTTTTAAACGTAGTATATTTGTTCCTTTACAATTTGGCTAAACTTTTCCTACAATCGCCAGCGGCTGAAGGGATGTTGTAAATCTAATTATAGTCTGTTTGCAGTGAAAACGTACCGATGAATATCACTTTGAACCAAAAAGTAAATCAAATTAAGTGAAATTAAGATTGCGAATACTCATAATTTTACCTTGCCAAATGAACATTTAAATCTCAGAATTTTATTCAACATAGGATAAAAGTTGTTTAACAAACGATCATAGATTCAAATCGCTATTATTGGTTTGTATCACAAGGGGGTAAGCGCAGTAGATGGAACAGTGAAACAAATGCACGTGCGGTACGTGATGAGCGTTATCTTAGACCAGCCCTACTTGTTCTCGGTGTTTCATCTAATGTTTGTTATACAACGTTTATCCTTTTACCGCCCCTTTTCTCAATAGTATGTGCGCGCGCGCACGCACGCACGCACACGCACACATACACACACACACACACCCTTTCTCAAAAAGATGTATCCGTGTGAAGATACTGAAATATATTATGGATTCTTCGGCGGCAATACAGTGCCTGGCCAAAAGTGAGTCATCAAAGTGGTCGCCGGAAATATTTGACGTGCGGTACCTGTTTTATTTTGCCATTTCTTGTAATCGTTTTAAAATAAAATTGAGTTGAAACATATCAGGACAGTTGTCTGGTATATCTGCGGTAATCCAAACCGGAAATAGGACTAAAGGGAGGTAAGTTAAAAACTTCCCTGTCGTCTGCTAGCCATGGCTGCAGTACGTAAACAAATGACAACTGAGCAAAATGAAATCGCTGTCAATTTACATCTAGATGGCCGAAGTCAAAGATATATTGCTGATATATTAGGAGTAAGTCAGGCTGGTGTCTGTAAATTTTTAAGCGTTTTGCTGAAAGGGAAAATATCGAAAACAGGTCACGAAGCGGTCGGCCCTCTTTGTGCGATGATCGGGTGGATCGGAAGATTCTTCTTTGTATTAGGGACAATCAAAGAACACCTCTGCGTGAACTGACCAATCCTGTGAATCTGTCATTGCCTCTTCAAGGACTGTGAGACGCGGTCTTAGCTTTCATGGATTTTACCGTAGGAACGTTAGAAAGGTTATCACTAGTATAAGTCATCAAATCTGTATTAAGTATGAAGGCGACAGACCCATATACATATTCATATACATATTCTAAACATGTATGAAAAGAGGAAACAATTTTTTTATAAAATGTAGCATTTACCTGTCTACCTGCGTAGAATATCTTACAGCCCCAGTGAAAAACATCAGTAACATATATACTAGCCACATAAAGAAACTGTGCATTGTCAAAATATTATCCCAGTTGATAAGTACGATAACAATGTCAAAGGTACATATAAACATTAATGGAGGGATCATGACACCATAACAAGTCGGGAGAATTGCAAATGAAAAGTCAATCACAATGACGTCACGAGTCCACAAGCGGGACAGGGGTCAAACGACCATGTCACAAGCTAAATAACGGGTATGTCCACCATCGGCATTGAGAACAACAGTGCATCGACGACGCATAGAGCCTATCAAACGTGCAAGGAAGGCTTGTGGGACGTCACGCCAGATTCTCTCAAGTTCTGTTGCAAGGCCAAGGACGTTATCTGGCGGATGAGGAAGACGGCGTAGACGTTGATCCATCTCGTCCCAAACATGCTCTATCGGGGAGAGATCCGGTGAATTTGCAGGCCAAGGCAGTAAGTCAACGTTGTGGTGTTGCAAGAAATCCATAGCAACCCTTGCCGTATGAGGGCGGGCATTGTCCTGTTGGAAGGTTAACCCAGGGCCATGACGTTGCAGAAAAGGAATTGCCACAGGTCGAAGAATCTGATCCCTGTAGCCCACACCAGTTAAGTTGCCCTGAACAATCACCAAAGGAGCTCTTTGGCGTGCTGTTATTCCACCCCAAATTATCACGGAATCACCACCAAAGCGATTCCTCTCCAAGACACAGGCCTGTGCATAACGTTCTCCCACGCGTCTGTAGGCACGTTGACGTCCATCACTATGGGAAATGTTAAACCTGGACTCATCTGTAAAAACAACATTTCTCCACCAAAACAAAGGTCTGCGGGCATGATTTCGGCACCACATTCGGCGAGCTTGTTGATGACGTTGTGTCAGGATAGGCCGTATGGCGGGACGTCGTGGTCTGATCCCGGGATGACGGAAACGTTGTCGAACTGTGTTGGGGTGGATACGGCGAAGTCCTGGGATGGTTCGGGCAGTCATCACTGCAGTCTGAAACCTGTGGGGAAGATGGGTCACCCTGATCCATATGTCCTGTCTTGGCGTTGTTACACGTGGACGTCCAGAACGTGGCCGATCGATGACGTCATTTGTGTTCTGGTAGCGTCTCACCAGTGCAGAAATGGTGTTCCGGTGGCAGTGGAAATGTGCAGCCACTTGTCGCTGAGACATTCCCCCACCGACCACCCCAATGGCCTCATGACGTTTTGCGGACGTGAGCCTTGGCATGCTATGCGTTTCAATAGCCGTTTAATTTTTTGAACGATTGCAAGGGCAGGGGTTGAGCTTTCCAAAGTGACAGTATTGTGTGCATTCATTTGCTCTGTTTCTCTTTCCCGGAATACACGTGCAACAACGTATTGCACGTCTCAAGGACGAACCCACTGACGTCACGGAACGTCACGTGCATGCATGTTGGATAAATGTCGCTAATCTCTGAGTTTAAATCCTTATGTGTCTACACAGGTTTGATAAATTTAGATTTTAAATTTTTGTATGCACAGTTTCTTTATGTGCCTAGTTTATATGTATAGCTGTACTGGAATGTTTTAGAATTCTAATACCTATTTCTATTTTTCTATTAACTTTTCTCTTGTTTTGTATGCATAATAGATAAAACGAGCTAGAGTCCAAAGAATAGACAACTTCGTATAGCAGGGTGTAAAGAACGATGAAATCACACTCCGGATAAGTATTAGGAAAGGGTGATATTTTCCGATGAGACCTAAGTTGTAATTGATCGACAGAAGTGTGTCAGTGTTTGGCGCAAGCCCAACGAAGTGTGGCGCCCGGAGTGTTTGGGCCAAAGAGGCGGCCGTAAAATATCTGTGATGTACCATCAATTCAGCCACATATATCAATGTCCTTGAGGACAATGTGTGGCCAGTTATCACCAAGAACTTTGTCAATAACGAGTGTATATTCCAAGACGACAATGCGCCGGTCCACTCGTCTCGAAGAACGAAACAGGGAAACAGGAAAATGATGTCAGTTGTATTACTTGGCCCTCACAGAGCCCCGACGTCAATATTATTGAAAATATATGGCGGACATTGAAATTCAAGTGGAAAAAGAAATACACAACATCAAAAGCAGAGAAGACTGAGTGCGAACGGTCACCCGACTCTAGACTCGTTTCCCACCTCACTATGTTCAGAGCTTATCAGTCGATTCCTAGGAGACTGAGACACGAAATTCTCGCCAAGTGTCATACAACCAAATACTGATCACCAAAGGTAAGTGTACTTACCTTGTATTTCTTTTATTTGCAAAAAAAACGAGACATACCCGCACCGGACAAAATCGCACGGCGGCCATTTTGATGACTCACTTTTGGCCAGGCACTGTACAGTAGATATCATTGTGTCTATCGTGGAGAGACTAATTTTTCAGATGTTTGTGTTTTCATTTATGTACATAAACAATATAACACGGATCGAAATTCACCTTATTTGCGTGCCGAGGGCACGGGTAAATTGAAAATGGTACGGATAAAATTACTCAGATGTGCCATAATGGCACACTTAAAATTCAACTAACCGTCTTGATCTTTTAATAAAACTGACAAAATGTTTACTTTTTGACATTCTGACATTCAAAACGTATCCCAAAATGAAATCTTGCAACGTCTGTTATTTGTGATTCTCATGGGCGCCGTTAGTTTGGTTTCAATTGCGCATGACAGGAGATAACATGACGTCATTCTTTGCATTCTGGGATAGGATGTTTACACCATGCGACGAAGGAGACGACAGATCTAGCTTAAAATGTCCGAGAAGAAAAACAAACCAATTTTAAATTTCTTCAAACCCAGGCAGGCCAAAATAAATGAAACTTATGAAAGTGTTAACAGGCCTTCAACTGAGCCCACAGGCACTGGTAGTAAGTGTAACGTATCGGCTCTTATGTTGCACAAAATGAAGTGGACGTAGATGAAGAATGTCACTGACTCTTATGTTGCACACACTGAAGTGGGCGTAGATGGAGAATGTTATTGACTCTCATGTTGCCCGCAATGAAGTGGACGAAGATTAAGAATGTCGCTGACTCTCATATTGCACACAGTGAGGTGGTCAATGAACATGGAACTTTACTTGGATTGCAGCATGATCAGAAAGATGATTGTATCCTTTTCAGGTATGCATGGTCGATTGTGAATCCCGATGTACGAGTGGATCCAAACTCCTGGGTCTAGTGACTGGAAAAGCTGTGTTACTTCTTTGTTTTTAGATGAACAATTCTTTGGTAACAAATTGAAATCACCAATCACCATAGTTTGGTCAATGTTCTCTTACCTCACGAGAGCTTCTCTGATGGCTTCATTGAAAACCAAAAATGGGACACCTGGGGCCTACAGATCAAAGTTATGGAGATGACAGCTAGTCAGATTGGTGGGTAAGGTATTCCAACTTTGCAGTTTCACTCTCGGAAACAAATGTAACAAACCACCGGATGAAACATACTGCAGAACACCTCCAGTGATTGTCTCAGCTGCTTAGAATATCACTGATGACGGTCACACATATATACACTTCAAATCCAGGAAGTAAATATTTGGATGTTCGTTGTCTGCCTGTCAGCCATGTCTCAGAGAGCGCAATAATGTCCAAAGATAGTAGTACATGGTCCTTCAAAAGGTCCTCATGATGGGCTGGCAAGGAGTCCAGATTTAGTGTTGTCATTATTATTTCACGCTGGTTTTGATCGGTTTCCCATTGTGGTAGGACCTCAAATTAACAATGTGGTATGCTAAAATAAATATACTGAACAACATTAGAAACACACCACCCATATAATACGAAATATCCCCGTCAGACTAAAATGTATCCATGATATCTGAGCATCGTCGGTGCATATAAGTGTGGTGCGTTTCTAATGTTGTTCAGTATACGTTGTATGCTTCTCCCTCGGGTAAAACGGTCTGACGTCAGTATGGTGCATTGTGCTGTGTCAGTATGGTACATTGAGTTGTGTCAGTACGGTACATTGAGCTGTGTCAGTATGGTACATTGAGCTGTGTCAGTATGGCCCATTGAGCTGTGTTGGTATGGTACATTGAGCTGTGTTGGTATGGTATATTGAGCTGTGTCAGAACGGTACATTGAGCTGTGTCAGTATGGTTCATTGAGCTGTGTCAGTATGGTACATTGAGCTGTGTTGGTATGGTACATTGAGCTGTGTCAGAACGGTACATTGAGCTGTGTCAGTATGGTACATTAAGTTGTGTCAGTATGTTTCTTTTTTCTCGGACGTCGCAGGAAACAACTCCTGCTATGCGACGGTATCCTGTACAGAACCATTAATTATGAAAAGGTGAACAATCTTAAGTTTCTCACCTGGCTCCAGATCCACAAAGCGTTCGTAAAGTTACAATCCGTTTAAGATCATAGGCATGCGAATGTCGTAGCGCTACGAACGTTTTGTATTGGAGCTCAAGGTTCCTGCCGTTTGTATATATATTTCAAAGACATATTATCCCAACTCTGAGTGGGACTTTAGGGAATAACTTCAATTCCGACTACAGAAAAGACATTATAATGAGAAACAGCTATAAATAAAACATGATGACTCCATGAAGATATCATCTAAAGTGGAAGCATGTTGTCCGTGGAGAGAAGATTTATAAATATTACACACAGGAATTACGCTTAGATGGCTACAGTCTCCATGAATCTTTGAATTCCCACAAGACCTATCGCTCACTTTTCACTCCGTAAATTGTCCTGACTGTATGGCAAAGTCGTGAAGATGCTATCAGTATCATTTATTAATTATTTGTCAAGTTCGTCAAAAATTGTAATGCATGAACACACATTGTCAAATCTTCTAAATTCAAACAATATAGGTATTGCGAAATTAATACTAACAGCTTTTTATCTGAAATATGCCTTCAGTGCCAAATAGAAACTTCATATGTTACTCAGGGCCAACACTGCTGAATAAGATCGACCTATCATCCCACCATACTGTTGATAGGAATCTCATGAAAAATACTGCGTAATATCGTCATTATCTAAACGCCTTCACAGACGCATATTCCAGAAATGATGTCTTCAAAAACATGAATCTGCGTCAAATTTATAGACGAACATAACTTCCTCGATACTCATTAATCAGATGAACCGTAATTTAGTTCAATTCACCAGTGACTACAGAAAATACATAGTCCTTTTCAATGATGGAAAACGTGTATTATATTTCATAAGTGTATTGTTGAACGCTTCAGCGATTCGGTAGAGAAATACTATTGTGCCATTGTATTCCTTATATGAAAATATCAGTGAATTACATTAGCACTCATATATTGTTATGAAATAAGATACAATTTCCAAACATTCTCTTGCTGGTGTAATATAACAAGAGAAGTGTTGATTTGATTGTTTGTGTATTTGTTGGTTGATTAATGCCACTCAGCAATATTCAAGCTGTATGGCGGCGGTCTGTAAACAATCGAGTCTGGACCAGACAAACCAGTGATCAACAGCATTAGCATCGATCTACACTGACACAATGGGGATACAATGACATGTGTCGACCTGGTCAGCAAGCCTGACTACCCGATAGTCTCCTCTTGCACGAGCATGAGTTGCTGAAGACCAATTCTAACCCGGATACAACTATTGCTATTCACCAATTCAGAAATATTCATCAAGTTGGATATTAGTTGTCATTTAACCTAATATTCTCATAATTAAAAACGTTAAACCCATTTTCAAGAGTCGATTGTACAATCACGAAAGTGGAAAACTTTCTCGAAGCGAATGTTTTTCTTCCACAAAGTTTGGGGAGAGACTCGTAATCTATTGATTTGCTGGTACGTTAGTCGTGCTTTGGTAGAACCAACTTCCATCTGTGTCGAAACTTTATGATTATAGAGTATTATCAGATGTTCTTGGTTCTTTCCATCATCATTTTGGCACCCGTGAAGGTCCGGGTTAGAATGTACCTTCATAACCCATGGTTGTTGCAAGAGGCGACTAACGGTATCGGATGGTCAGGCTCGCTGGCTTGGTTGACACATGTCATTGGTTTGTGCAGATCGATGCTCATGCTGTTGATCACTGGATTGTCTGGTCCAGACTCGAGTAGTTACAGACCGCCACCATATAGCTGGAATATTGCTGAGTGCGGCGTAAAACTAAACTCACTCACTCACTCATCATTTTGGCCTTGATAATCCACGCGAAAAACGGAAACGTTTGTGTGGAAGGTCACACTAGGAGCAAAGTGATCGCTTGTGTCCTTCTTGTATCATTCCTACTGTTGAAAATGAATATAATTTCTACCTTGAGTGTCCATTTTACAATGATCTTAGAGAAAATACAATTCCCAAATATTATAATCTCCCATCACACCAGAAACTGTTTCAACTGTTCAGGTCAAAGAATATAATTGACATTAATGATCTTGGAAAATATTTATATCTAGCTCTTAAAAAATGTAATACGTTTTTGCGATGGTAATATCTATATCCTGATGTGTATGCTGCTCCGTAGCATCCATGTTAATGATTGTATTGGCGCTTGTTAAACTGTGCACATGGTATAACATGTATAATGGGCGGCCCCTTTACTGAAATAAACACCTCTCCCCCCCCTCTCTCTCTCTCAGTAAGCAGTATGAGGTATCAAATAACGTTATATTATTATTTTGAACACATTTTATTGAGGATAAACAAATGGATGAGGCACAAGTGACACACTCTCCAATATGCAATTTATCAAAATGTGATGAGTGAATAATGACAGTGCAGAATATATTTCCAGTGCTGAGAGAGAATGACACGCACACACACACACACACACACACACACACGCGTGCGACACACACACCGATTATATTATGTTAGTGCCTTTCCAAGAGAAGAGGTATATAGAAACTGACAATGGATTCTATGACAATCATCTTGTGACGTGACTTCCATTCTAACATCCTTTGATCTCTGTCCACAGAGCCGCAGGTACTTAAGACGTACACTACCCGTATCTCCACCATTCAGGAAAGGTTAAATGTTCGTCGACTAGTAATAGATACAATATAATCAAATTAATATATGACTCAACAGAATATTGGTATATCCTGTTTTCTGGTAGACGGGACAGTTTGAATAACGTTAAGTATATGCATCAGTGTTGCTTACATGTCATTGCAAAACAAAATGTACAATCATCATGTAGTTCATTTTCATTTGAGAGTGATACATTCACTAACAAAATGCCCAGTGCAGAATTTGTAGAACTCCTGGATGGAGAATGGCAGAATCTGCCTCTTCAAATATATCATTTTGATAGAAACAAATACTCCACTTCAATTGAAAAAATGCCCCGTGAGATGGGAGACTCGGACAAGAGCCCTGAGAATAGTCTAGCCTTGCTTCATTTAATACTTTCCGATCACAGAGAGGGTCGGGCTGAAGGAAAACTGATACTGTTTAGGAACTGTTAGAGAAACTTATGGCATATGGATTCAATCAACAGTGTAAACGTTCTTGAAATTTGAAAAGCTAGGACTATCTCAAGATCAACGATCCAGATTTTCTCTTCAACACCTGCCAGCGGCTGAAGGGATGGTGTAAATCCAGCTAGGGTCTATGCAGGTAGCAAAAGTAATGTCAGTCACCATGGTTCCTAGTATGGTGATCTACCTTCAGTTGTTGGCGATCTATAGCCCGTGTTTGTCCTCTTTAATTGAAATGGTTTAGCTTTGCTCGCTAGTTTTAGTCATATCTGTGATTCTCTAGTATTTTTACTGTCCATCGTCGACAGGTTTTAATCTTCAAAACGTTTTTTCTTTATATTGTATAAATTGTTTTCGTCACGATATGGCTGAGATATTGCCAATATTTTTCGTTGACTCTTTCAAACAGTGTAAAATCTTCCACCGGAATGATCAAAATACCCTTCATCGATCGAGCATGCACGTTCAGATTGATATTCCTCAACGTATCACTTTTATTCACGACGATCGTCCGATGACGCAGCACGCGATCGTATAAGATGGCTAACGTTCCCGAAAACTTGTTGCAAATCTGGCGAGCCAATTCTGGATTCGTGACCTAGTCGAACTCACACGAAATATTGTCGATGGTATAGCTGCCCCCGCTATTTGTAGCAACAACGTGGCCATTATCGTTAAACGTGAGTTCGTATTCCAGCCTATCGCCCAGCGCAGCTTGGTAAAACGGCATGTGACCCCCCGGTAGTTCGAAGTCGAGTGGAATGCAAAATCGGTTCTTGAATACCTCGTCTATAGCCTTATGTCTCCTTGGTATAGCGGCGAGATCGGATTGGTCAAAAGTATACTCCACGCTCAACCGAGTCGACGGACAGTCGATTGGACAAATACCTTGGTATTTCATGTTTCCCCCTTCACTCGCAGTTCTCCAGAGATCCCTGTAAATGAAAAACACATCGCTGTAGTCAATGCTAAGGATGTCGTTCCCGCTTATTTTTATCGTAATTTATTTCACAATGGCTCGACCGATGTTTGTCACAATTTCTCTTTTTTCATTATTGGAATCCAAACTGATCTGAAAAGCCAGGCGAGCAGTCGCGGGGACGATGACGTCGTTTACGCCCAGATTTGGAAAGCGCACCAAAAGCGTTTAGTTTTCATCAATCGTACTCTGATTATTTGGGATCGTCACAGATTGACGAATGGCTTTGACCCCAGGGGTTCCCTCAATCTTCGGAAAGGGTTTAGTTTCTGCCCGTATGCCGACGACATCGTTTATATTGAAAGTATGTGTTTATATCTTTAATATAACAGAACCATGGCTGAAGGTGGTAAAATATTCAAATGAACGATTTGGGTGATAGAACACTCGATGAACAAGCCGACAACTCATTAACGGGTGAAAGCAAAGGCGATACCCTGACCTCGATTTCATGCATTCCGTACGAAAAAACCTCTCGCCTTGTCTACGCTTGCCAGTGGCCATGGTGCCCACTTTATCCACAACAAATTAAATATAGTTGGCTATCGACAAAATATTTCCGAGAAGATCGCCAAGGCTTTACAAAAACTGGGGGCCGAGCAGGGTGCCACGGCGAGTGCGATAGACGATGATTTGAGAGACGTGCCGCAACTCGCTCAAGAAGCTTCAATGGGCTCGACGACGTATTGTCCACCTTAAACGATACTGCATTAGAAACACCGGAGCTGGAATTTACTGTTCGGGAATTGCGAGGGCTAGACAAGACCTTGCGAACCATTCGTGGATCGTTCGTGGACAACATGGCCAAACTGAAAGAACTCGACGATCGTATCGCTTAAGAGCAAACAAAACTCGAACAAGCGTATGAAGCCGACGACGAGATCAGCCGACATCGGATCGATCCCAAATCAGCCGCATTCACGAAACCATCGAACGAGTCCTCCACGATGACATCACGTGAGCCGAAAGGCTTAAAACGTTACTCAGAGAACAAGGGATCACCATCGCTAGCATATTGACCGCACTTGGGTTCATCCTATCGACTTTATTCGTCTCTCTGACCGGTGGTATGATGCCGAGTCCCACAGCTGGCCCAACACCAGCGCCGCCTAGTGGCAAGAAATGGGTACAAGAATGGATGAAACGAGACTTAAATACCTGGGGCAAGCCCTCTCGTGAAACTGGCGGGGAAAGCCGCGGAAGCCCTTCCAGGTATTCTAGGCAGTATCCGATAAGACACAACCCGACAGCGATTCCACCGACCACGAGCGCTGTTTTAGGATTGGTGTGGTTTGGGTTGAACGCTGGGCTCTGGTGATGGTGGTGGTGTCACTATCCCCGTTTCACCAGTATCCGTGGGTGGTGTGACGTGACTCACGTTGATATCGGGGTTGACACCTAGTGTCTGATCGCTGCTCGAGATGACGATTTTGTTATTGTAGCCACCACTTTATGGATCCTGAGTCGCATGTCTCTCAGATCCATGTACAACCCTACACCTAACACGTAGTCGACTTTAGACCGGGCATCTTGCAACATGTCTTTGTAATGCTTGATGGCTGTCGGTAAATCCAACGGAGATGCGATGGCATCCTCGACATTTGCCACGAATTGTTTCGGCACGTTGTAAGCCGTTTCCTTACCGATGATACTGGAAAGCATGTGCGCCTGCGCCCCGAGAATCGCCCACACGTACGTTCGAATGGAATCGTTCAGTCTGGCAACAGCAGGACGAGAAAACCCCTTTGACGTATCCAACATAAATACTTTCCAATCGTCTTCAATGTTGGGGGACTGCTCGACCTTTTTGACGATGAAAGCAATGTCGCATGTAAAATCCATACGATCATCTCGCCATTCATTACTCAACAGAGCAAATTCTGGTCAAAGATAACCTCGTTTCAGCAAATCATCGCTGAGCTCTTTTGCCGTTTTTCGTCCACTGTATATATATTTAGGGACGAAGTTTGAGAATGCCTGGAAAAAATTACCCGAACTAAACATATGGTGAGTTATAATGTTTATTGTTATATCTTTCCGTAATGCTTTTATGGGAAGTCGATCAGTGTATGGAATACCCAACCCATGATTCACTCCTCTCGGTATATGCCAATCCGTTTTCGGATTGTTTTCGTATTCACCACATATCTGTTCGTACGCAAGGCGATGGTAAGGATTGTTCGATGCATCCCATGCCTTGTCCTTCGGAGCGGTGCGCTGATTTCTTTCAGGATGTGCCTGATTTGGTAGTGCACATGAAACGAGAACACGGACTGACTCAGTTCATCGCGACGAGTGTCGTTCAAGGTCACATCACACCCAGTCGTCACGCACCACACGGCGAAATTGTCTTGATTTTGCCAGAATTGCATCGGGTTGTTAAACCAAGTGTGTACTGCCTCAACACTCGTGACTGAAAACCTATACTTTTTAAATACATCGATAAATTAAGCTCGAAAATGGGAACCATCCTTTGCATCCACCACGATCTTCATATGTGTGAGATCAGTAGCGGTGACGCGATTACTTTTAGAATAAATCACTCCCGGTGTGTGCTTGGGTGGAGACATATTGAATGTATATTGTAGTATCTTGTATATATGTAACATGTTCGTCACACTCCCAAGAATCATGAATGGGGAGTCCATTCAACTGCTTCACGCGATCGATAACATGTTGGGGGAACTCGAAGTCGCTCTCAGCGATCTCACAAATTACCTGCGATGGTCGAATATCAATCAATATAGAGGTAACAACAGGCTATTCATCGGTGGAAATCGCCACGAATTGTCCGACGGTTATTACAGCGTTTGTATGATGAAAGATGAAATTTTCAAACCCATTGGAGCCAATCTCAAACTTAATGGAGTCGAATGGAACGCTGACGTTTACGGCTGGGGAAAAAACCATCAGACTTGGTAAAGCCTTGACGAGAACTCTCAGGTTGCCGTCGAACGAAATACGACCCCGAGACACCGTAACGGGTTCGTGATTACCGAGCCTCATTGTCTATCACGAGCTATTCATTCATCTCGATCTGGTAAGCACGACCTATAATATTCAAGGCGAATGCCCTTCGACTCTGCTGAGAGCTGTGGTGGTGAAAACGGAAAAGTGCAACAACGGTCGAACGGAATCGTTCCCGTTCTTACTGTTCAAAAAGTTAACGCAGGGCATGATCACGGAACTCAAAATATCTGTTTTAGATATAAACTATAAACCGGTGTATATGGAATATCTAAGCGTGATGCTGCACATCAAATCATGAATGCTTCTGGTCCTGGAATGCAGTGCCCGAGAAAGTGTCCTACCATCTCGATCTCCAATCTCGGGGACACACGAGGATTTGATGAACCCGGTGTCGAAGGCAAGTTATACGCCTTAGAATGAAGAAACAACACTTACAGGCGAACAGAAGTGAGTGGTGGTGGTGGTGGTGGAAACCTAGGAGATTTAGACGATGTCGAGACCGGAGGTCTCTTAAAAAACATGCAGTACAATCTTGTCCGCAACGACAATAACAAATGGGTGATGGTCCCGGGATTCTATGGTAATCTAGGCGATTTAGACAATATTGGGACCAGAGGTCTCTTAAAAAACACGTTGTACCAGTTCATCCTTACCGATGATAATCAATGGACGTTGATCTCCCCCCAAATCGACTGGCTACTTGATATCACCCTCGTTCCTCCCTACGTGTTTGCGGAGTTGAAGGATCATTATTTAATGAAAGTTCTCAATAAGGGGATTCTCATCGCAAAGTAGGAGTGTGCTCGGGTCTTTTGCTAGCGAGTCGACCGGATAGCCAAAATACGAGTTTACAGTTGGTGCTTGAATTTGAAGACGTGTCAAATGTTGTACAAGCGATTCCACCCAATTCTACGCTTTATATCGAAGTCTTTCTCGGAGAGGCATCACCGACCAAGATGTTGAAATTATACCGGGAGTAAAACTCTGTTGGCATCGAAAACATCAACATCATGTTTGCGCAATTTATATACAGAAAGACGTCAACGCTTACGCGAGTCTCGAAGAAGTCACAATTAACTTGGAGACAAAAATCATGCTCATGAAGATATTTTTACCTCCAAAAATCCATCTCATCTGCTTAAAGTTTACGCACGAGAAATTGTCAGAGAACTAATTGAAGACTATTGCATAATACGAGTATAACCATGGGGTGACCTTTCAAACCTGAGTCTACACGCTACCATCACGTTCTCCGATATTGGGGACGCACGCGAAGAATCGATCAACCTGTTACGGAAAACGCCTTCTACGTATTGCACTTACAAAACAATGTGTACAAACAACGAGAAGTGATAATCGAATCTCAATTGAACTGGATATTCAATATTATCCTTACCTACCCCTATATTGTCATGGATGATGATGGTAAGGACATCTAACTAAAAAATAATGGGGTTGTACTGGGTTTTTTTCTGCCTCTAGAAAAGGGGAATATACGTAACAACATTACCAGATATTACCAGGTAATATGTTAGTCACCCTTCCGGAAAAAACCCCAGAAATGGTTACGATTAAGAAGATATCGTGTTGGAGTCCTAAACTCGTGGCTCCAAGTTAAACATGGTTCTACACTTATTATTGAAGTCATTCTTGGAGATGCCCCCACAGAAGATGTGAGAATTCTGAGTGGGTTAAAAAAAAATACACTGGCATGATCGACATCAAAATAAAACGTTGCCGTATTTATATACAACCAGGAACATTCTCCTCAACAAACCTAGAGGGGGTCATGATTTTTCTGGAGTCTGTTATTAGATTCCAGGTCATTTTTTTATACGTACACTTGCACCTCATCAGATTAAAGTATAGTCATCAAAGATTGTCGGAGGACCAATTGAAGCTTATTTCCTAACCTATAGTATACTCGAGATGGGATTATGTCCGGCCATGGACGAAGTGGCTCAAACACTCGAAACCGTGGATGGTTGTCTTTTGCGACAAATCAGTGAGATTAAATGTTAACTGGAACAAGAACGCGACGTGCGACTAGGATTGCATACAAAGTACCATAAAACAATGAGTGCTATCGACGGTATAGACTCTAAACTCATGGCAACCAGCATGGAACTCGGTGCTGCCGGTTTATTATCGACCATTGTAGCCACCCCCATCGCCCTCGAGTTAGAAATAGCAGCCGGGGTATCGAGGCTGGTGGGAATAGCTCTTAAATTCATTTCACGTCTGTTGCAACGTAAAACGCTGTCAAAGCACGACGAGATCCGGGTTCTAGCCGAAGCCAAGCTGAACACGATAGACATCACTTATCAAAAGCGCTCACGGACAGTAAGGAAGAGTTCCGTCTGGTGTTAGCAGAACAGGCAAAATACCACAGAATGAAACAGGAGATTCGAACCAAGACTTGGAAAACAGCTGACATCAGCGAAGACAAGAAAAAAAGTTCATAGAACAAGGCAGACAACAAATCATTCAAACCTTCTTTACCAAGAACAAAGACCTCATAAAAGATTAATGTTGAACTGTTTTGTAGATATCAATTCGTATTTATAACAAATCAATAGCAAATCAATTAGACATTTGACTTTGCACGTGGATATAGCAAATCAATCAGACATTTGACTTTGCAATTTGATATAACAATCATGACTGCCGTCAGCGAACTCAAACCTATTGCGAAAGAGCGTGGATTGGTTGGTTATTCTCGCATGAGGAAAGCCAAATTGCTGACATTGCTCGACATTAAATATGTCAAGCCCCCTACTGTACGAGAGCTCAAAGTTCAAGCTAAAGAATGTGGATTGAAGGGTTATTCTGGCATGAGGAAAGCCCACCTGGCGACATTGCTGGAAGACACCAAACCGATCGAATTGCGATTCATGCCGACGAATCAGGTAGGTCAGTATTTGAGAGGCTGGCGGATGACCGCCCAGTCTAATATCCACGTCAGCAGTGTCAAACCGCTGATCACCGACAAAGTCGACGAGGAACTGAACGACCTGGGAAGTATAAAATAGCAGGTCACCAACAAAATGTCACTCAATAAATAACAGGCAGATGACATTACCGAGTACATCGAGCCTTATTTCAGAGGTAGACAAGAAGTCATACTTCAATCCGACTCTATCGAGGAAACAGGAATGATGGAATGATGGACTCATAGGGTGGATGGTGTTGAGTATCGATACCATCTATTTGGATATAGCGAACTACACACCATTCAAAGGCGGATCGTACATAGACTTGCCTCCGTATTACAAGAATAAAAAGGCCATCATTAACGTTAAAAACAACGATGATAACTGCTTAAGATGGGCGCTGAGATCTGCCTTATTACCCGCCAATTCTGGAATTGCAAATAGACCTTCGAGCTATCCCACAGACGATGGGCTTAACTTTGATGGTATAGACGCACCCACACCAATCTCCCAAACTATTAAGGTGGAAAACAAAACAATTTAGCCATCAACGTCTTCAGACACAATAGCTCCGTTCCGGCAAACATACCCAGGATCAATTTATTCCTAGTTGAAAAAAATAATCAATTTCACTACACGTGGATTAAAAGGATGACTGTAGAACGCACAAAACGTCGACTCATTGCCACATGTGTAACCAACCACTGAACGGGGATTCCGTGAGAGATCATTGTCACATCACGGGTCGGTACCAAGGTGCGGCTCACAACGTATGGAACTTGAAACTAAGAATCGATCCCAAAAGATACCCATCCCCGTGGCGTTTCACAACCTTCGCGGGTACGATGCCCACCTCATCATGCAGGCCATCTCAAAAATCGATGGCAACATCAAGTGCATCCCCAACAACATGGAGAAATACGTCTCCTTGTTAAACGGTCTGAAATTCATCAACAGCATCCAGTTTCTCCTGTCGTCCCTGGACAGTTTGGTGAAGGCCAACGACGCTGATACCTTCGCCATCACCAATCGATACACCAATGCGGCGACTCGGTCTTTGCTGTTGAGGAAGGGTGTACCCCTATGAGTACATGGACGATTGGTCTAAGTTTAAGGAGACACGATTATCTCCCATCGACTGCTTTTACAGTCACTTAACAGAATCCAAAATCACCGAGGACGATTACACCCACGCCCTTAACGTGTGGGAGGAACTATGCTGTCAGAATTTAGGTGACTACCACGATCTCTACTTGAAAACGGATGTGTTCCTGCTCGCCGATGTATTCGAGTTATTCAGAAAAAACATGTCTGAAACAGTACGCTCTTGACCCAGCCTGGTATTACTCCAGTCCCGGTCTGTCTTGGGATGCGTTCTTGAAGAAAACCAGAGTCAAACTGGAATTATTAACGGATTACGATATGCATATGTTTTTCGAGAAAGGCCTGCGAGGCGGGGTCACGATGGTCTCCAAGCGCTATGCCAAAGCCAATAATAAATACGTGAAAGGCTACGATTCAAGTAAACCCACTAATCATCTCCTTTATCTCGATGCCAATAATTTGTACGGCTGGGCTATGAGTCAACCTTTGCCTAAGGGCTGGTTCGAGTGGATTGATAGTGACCATTTTAAAACAAAGAACATTATGGCTATCCCCGAAAACTTTGAGACAGGATACGTATTCGAAGTGGACTTGGAATATCCTGCAGAACTCCACGCAGCCCACAACAGTTATCCGCTGGCCCCTGAACGGTTGATGGTCGATCGAGAATGGATGTCGGACTATCAGCGAGAATTGTTGGGAATGACTAAACAAGCTCAGGTGGAAAAACTCGTACCCAACATGATGGATAAGACAAAGTACGTAGTGCATTATAGAAATCTACAGCTGTATCTGTCGTTGGGGATGAGGCTGAAAAAAATACATCGAGTTCTAAAATTTGATCAAAGCCACTGGATGGAGCCTTACATTAGATTGAATACGGATCTGAGAAAAAAAAGCAACCAGTGATTTTGAGAAAAACCTGTATAAGCTCATGAATAACTCCGTGTTTGGAAAAACCATGGAGAATTTAAGGAAACGTATCAAAGTGAAATTAGTCAGATCTAATGAAGAAGAATAACTGAGAAAATTCATAGCGAGCCCGGCTTTTAATCGAAGAAAGCTATTTGATAATGACTTGGCATGGCGGCTCTACATATGAACAAAAGTTACATCACATTAAATCAACCGGTCTATGTCGGGATGTGTATTCTCGACCTATCCAAACATTTGATGTACGATTTCTACTACACCGAGTTAAAAAAGCAATATGGTAATAAATGCCACATGTTGTATACCGACACCAACTCGTTTCTCTTAAAAATTCGTACCGAGGACGTGTATGAGGACATGGCAGAAAACATAGATTTGTACGATACGAGCGATTATCCACCAGATCATGCTTTAAACAGTACGACCAATAAAACGGTCCTAGGAAAAATGAAGGACGAATGTGCGGGCACGCCGATCGCCGAATACATCGGATTGAGACCCAAGATGTATTCCATCCTGAAAGCCGACAACGGTGAGATCCGAAAGGCTAAGGGTGTGAAAAAAAACGTGGTTCAACAGCAAATCAAACAAACTCTCTTCAAACAGGCTGTCTTCGATAAACGCACATTCAAACACCAAATGAATGCGCTCAGAAGTGACAAACACAAAATCTAAGGAATCACCCTGAATAAAACATCCTTGCCACCCATGGATACGAAACGATGGATTGCTCGTAATGGTATCACGACTAATGCATACGGGCACAGTTGCATTGAACGGAAATGATCGTGAACTACATAAATCATGAAGATTTTCTACAGCCCTCGGGGATACTGGAAAGTCACGGGCGCTATCCACAAGCTCGCCAAAGCCGCAAAATCTCCGAGGATACCGATAAAGCTTGTTTGGAGAAACAAGCCCTATGGCAAATCTACTTACCAGCTCCCAGATACATCCCGAGAAGAAAGTCGATAGACTCGATATTTACTCAGCCCTACGTCGAGTGGTTCGTTGAGAATTCAAGACACTGTACATTAGTTAGGTTCCGGGGGGTACAGAACGGTTACAAGGTCTCATGGACACTTTGGTCGATTATAGCTTTGAGACCAGCGCATGCACCGCCCCATACTCAACCTACTCCTTAGCCGACTTCGATGAGTTTGTTTCTAATGGACAGGAGTGCTATATATAAATCCCAGCTACTTGTTTGTTGGCATATAGTAATCTCTTCTTGTGTGCGGGCGATGACGAGCAGAACCCCGGCCTAGTGAGTCAAGCGGAGTGGGAAAAGTTCTTTACACAAATGACAGAACATATGGACAAACAAAGTGATGAAACTAAAAGATATTTAAATGACAAGTTTGGATTTGTTGAGAAAGAGTTGAAGGATTTAGAGACAAGCCTTGATAAAGTAAGTGCTGATTTTAAGAACATGGCAGAGTCAGTTGATAGATTAGAGGCATAAGTGACCACTGTGATTGCCAATGTGCAAGAATTACAGGAAGAGGCAAATGTTTCAGGTCTGGATCTGGATGCTGTCAATACGCAGGTGACCCAAAACACAGACCAAATCAGTGCACTGGAGGATATGGTGAGGGGTCTCACGAAGGAGTTAGACAGGATGGAATCCTACAGTAGACGGGAATATGTCCGCTTGTTTGGAATACCAGAAGAAAATGACGAGGCTCCATATAGAAGTCGGCACAAAATCTTGTCCATTCTTAATGAGTGTGTGACTGATAAGGTATGGCAGATGTATAATATTTTAAGGGCGCACCGTGTAGGTCGTTGCTCTGAGGATGGACGGCCGAGAGCAAGTTATCGTCAGATTCACCCACCCTGACGACATAGATAGACTATTTGGAGCGAAAAGGGCCCTCAGGGCTAGAGATGTTCGGATGCTGCAGATATGACAAAACGCCAGTGGACGGAGATGAACCCAGCACGCCAGGAGGGTAAGGGCACCTACTACAGTCAAGGCAAGCTGGTAGTCAAGGACGCTTCAGAGAGGTCAGGTGTCTATGAGTTCAGAGGTAATCATGAGAGCCAGTCTACAGTGCACCGTTCTACAGAACTCATTCAGTTTTCACCTGACCCGTTATAGGGATCATATCGTGAGACCAAAGAATAGCAACACTCTACCAAATGACACAGAGATCATGGATAGTGCGTCTTCATGATCACCCGGGGAAGGGGCAGGTCACCAGGACAAGGCGTCGTCTGCTAGGATCAGTGTGTGTCAGGATGGTGTAAGTGCTCCTATCAGTGACCAGTTTGTACAAGTTGGTGGTGTTTGTGAGTGTGATCCTGTTCCTGATGTGCAGGGTTCAGCGACCAGTGAGTCGGGTCAGGCTGGCAAGGAATCTAGACCAACTGAAACTCGACGAACACTGACCAGCCGGACTAGTGGACGCAACGCTAACAAGGGAACACAATCAGCTACACAATTCAATTCTTTATTCTCATAAACCACCTTGGTGGTACAAGAGCATATATTGTAAACAATATATAAATATAAATTCGAATTCCGGATTGCAGAAAACAACATATTAACATTTTTTTCTAACAAAAAATGAAGATATATTTTGATAGATTTACTATGTCTCGAGATGTTTTTACAGATAATATTTTTGTAAACTGTGTTTTATTGGGAAAAGAGGTTCGATTGCTGGGTAAATATTGTTTCCTCAAAGTATCTAGTGCTTTGCAATGACAAATATAATGATATTCATCTGCGATGCTTTTAGAAGTGCATAGTTGACACGTTCTCTCGTCCCTTGGAATATTATACGGCCCGTCTCAATAGGTAAACTATGGTTACATGTTCTAAATCTCAATAATGGTAAAGAAATACGTTTTGGAAGGAGGAGATATACAAAATGTATGAACGTGAAGCTCAGAGGTAGGGGGCGGGCCGAGGTCTGGAACTGTATCACAAACGTATTTCAACACTCAGACTAGGTAGTTGGAATGTTGCAGGACTTTTGTCGAAATTGAATCTGGATGAATTTAAAATGTACTTGACTAATTTTGATATTATCTTTTCTTAGAAACATGGATTGCATCTGTTGACACTGATCAACTTGAGGACGATTTTGTTTGTTCACATTCGCTTGGAACGCGAATTGTCCGTTTTGGGAGATATATGGGAGGTATATTTGTTATGATACGGAAAGGTATTTCCGACTATGTCCACAGAGTACCGTCTAATTAATCAAACTTTGTATTTATAACATTAAACAAACAGTTATACAGACTTTCGTCAGATATTTTACTTGGAGGTGTATATATACCACCCATGGCTTTACCTATGCACCAGCTCCATGATCAGTGCGGTAATATAGATGAATTGGACACAGAGTTATCAGACATATATACGAAATATGACATAAGTGATTTTATTCTTTGTGGTGACTTTAATGCACGCACAGGACAGCAACAAGATGTTTCCGAAAATGATCATAAAGACTCATCCCTACCAGATTTTAAGAAGATTTTTGTTTAAACGACGTCGGTCTTAAACTAAATTTGCCTATGTTGAATTCCAATGAATCCCGGAAATTGAACAAACGAAACGATTTATCTTCTAATTTCATTGTTTCGTCAAATATGTTTACTCTTGTTTTGAATTTTCTGTAGATTGTCGTACCCAGTCTGATGATCTTCCATTGCGTATGAAGATGTGTAGTAGTAGTATGCCCCACCTTCTCCTACTGATGTGCAACAGCCAACTTATAGATATGCATGGCGTCCATTTACAACTTTCATTGAAAACGGGGAGATAACAGAGGCTGTACATTTGATTAACAATGCTATACTAGAGTCTGCTGAGTCTATGAGAAAACAAATATCTTTTAGACATAAACACACGACCAGTGCGGTTTCATAAAGACTGTAGAGAAACTAAACAAACTAAATATTCAAGTCTACATATATTTCGTAGTTCGAATAAATAGGGAATAAATTGCTACATATATTAAAAACAAAAACAAGTTTAAATTACTCTGTAAAAAGAAAATTCGCAGGAAAATGAAAATATAGATAAATTGTTTGAATCTCTTTCTGATAATACAGTACTTTCGAAAACTGTGAAATCAATTGTAAGTCCTAGAAAAAGTACATCTAATCCATTAACCATGGAGGCTTGGAAAGATCACTTTGACAATTTATTTAAGATAGAAGATTCCTATGACGTAAACTGTGAAATGGCAATTGTGAGGATATTGACGACATTTCAGACTTGTTTTTATAGTCATTCCCATAGTTACATAGATGCAAACATATCATTGAACAGGAGTGAGTGATTGAGTATGGTTTAACACCGCTTTTAGGAACACTCCAGCAATATCATGGAGGGGGACACCAGAAATAGATCCACACACAGTACCCATGTGGTAAATATAACCCGGGTCAACCACTAGGCTACTCTGCCGCCTCAGTAACAGAAGCAATATACAAGTAAAATACGTTGACACATACCAACTTCTATAGGGTGGTTGAAAATAGTCAATGATTGAGATATGGGATGAAAGGAAACCATTTTATTCAAAATTTTCCACGTCATTGTTTCTTTTGGAAATATTATTTTCTGCAAGAAAGATTAATTCTGAGGTTTTCAGTTTTGGATATCAAAAACTTTTGAAGCATTAGCCCCAAACTTGAATATATCATTGAAGGTTATATTACATGAATTATTTGCAGCACATGTACATTGTTTGTAAACAGTTCCGTAGACATTTCAGACTTAATTTAAAAGGCGTAATAACTTCTTTGATTGGCATTTTAGAAGTTGAGTTGATGAAGAATGTAAAATGTTGGATACAAAAGTGCTTCCAATTCTATGTTCTGGTTGTGAAATTTGGGGTCACCAAAAATATGAGAACATTGAAAGAATACATATTCATACATGTATGAGATTGATGCAGGTTCCTGATAAGACGGCAAATTTATGCAGTATTAGGGGAGTGCGGACGATACCCCGTAGTAGTATACACATCTAAAAGAATAGTAAAATATTGGTTAAAAGTGATGAGAATGCCTGAGTACAGATATGTTAAAAAATGTATAAAATGTTGCGGGTTTATGACAACTCTGTCGAGGTAAATTGGGTATCTGCAGTAAGAAATCTTTTATGTTGTAACGGTTTGGGGGTTGTATGGTTGAATGGGGGAATTGAGAAAGTAAAATGTGTTTTTGTTTTAATTTGTACAAAGGATAAGAGATGTTTTTATTACAGATAGGTATGCCAGTTTAGAAACTTCTTCCAAATTATGTACATTTAGACATTTTAAGACAATATTTGAACTAGAAAGATATTTAAATGGTGTTAAGATACAGAAGTATATAGAAGATTATTAGCAAGCTTAAGGTGTGGCAATTTACAATCAGAAATAGAAACCGAGAGAGCTAAGGGTATTGTCAGGGAGGAAAGATATGCAAAAACGGTAAAATAGAAGATGAAATGCACTTTATGTTAGAATGTAAATCTCTGAATAATATTAGACAGAAATACATACCAGAAATAAATCTAAAACTAACAGTTGGTCATAATCGTATATCACTAAAGACCTCTAATTAATTAAGAATGTAGCTAAGTATGTATATCATGCAACTGTATTAAGGAAATCTTGATTATGTTCATAACTCTTATGTGCATCATGGGATTTATTGACTATGTAAATATTACTGTGCAAGTTTTGTTATGGGCTGGTGGCCTAAAGGCAAATACACGATTCAAAATAATTGGTTGATTGATTGATTGATTGATTGATTGGTCGATTGATTGATTGTTGATTGATATTCATCTCTGACAAGGTGAACAGGGTGGTGGAGGTGGTACCCTTGATTTTAGATTTGGTGGAGGAATTACTCTCACCTCCTTGATGTTGTTAAAATTGATCTGATCCTTGACCACCCTCACATAGGTCACTAGGTTGAGGGGTACCACGCGGCATCGAGCCCTTCATTGATTTCCAAGACATGGTACATCAAATATGAAAGACGCCTTTTCCTAATGACAGATTTCCAGTATATTGAACTCAGGGGGAAAACGCATTTCAACGGGTATTTTCATGAAATTTCAGCCATCAGACACGTTGTAGCTGCTAAGGTGGCTGTTGGAGAATACCTTTGTGATGGGGACGTATTCTGCACTGAACCTTCTGCACTCTTCATATTTACTGCTTTTTATATATTTGAATATCGGCTAGCGTAATGGGATCTGAATTTTTCTGTGTCATATGAAAGATGTTCCTGACCTTTTGACGGAGAAGATATGTTATTTCTTAAATCAATTCATATACTTCTACCTCAGTGCTAGTAATAATCTCTGCTGGACGTGGTCATGATAGTTATGGAGACCTGGAGTTGTTCAGTGAGGACATAAACTCCATCATGCCAATAGTGACGTCGTTGAAGACGGAGACGCCATCAGGTTCTGCCCCAGAGACTCTCTCAGGGAAGTTGATAATACTAGCCCATCGATTACAACCTGGAACAAATAGTCCATTCAATTATTTGAACATTACAGTGTTTTACTTGCATGCAACGGAATCTCTGAAATTCTTCATCTATACACATAAGCTTTAATGAAGCACGCAGAGTCTCAAGGTAACTTTTGATGTCTTGGCCCAAACAGACTCTCATACCATGGCATACTGGAATGCACATGTAAAGCACGAGCTTCAAACAATATTTCAACAGCTATGGGTAACATGTTCACGTGTTGCGAAGGGGCCAAGCACAAATATCATAATTGCAGAACACTAAGTTCGAGCTCGAGATCCTTTTGTTCAAAATCAGCACGAAATGAGACACTCCATTAGAAATGGCAGAGGATTCCAATACTGAGAATTCGATGCTTGAATGCCAGTATGAGTGGGATGCTGGACCAGGTATTAATGTGGTCGCCAGTAGGTCACACAATCACAACAATCATTATTTCAGAACTGGATTGGTGGCATAGTCATGATGACCGTACTTCCTGGCATAGTTAATGTTCAGATTTTTGTGTATTCCTCTCAGGTTGCAAATACATCGTTATCAAATTTCAATTTCAGTTTTGTGTTTGAGTAAAATGTGTAACAGTTTTTTACACGGAATTGGGTTTTCAAGGCATATACAACAACGAGGGGTGTTTTCGTACATCAAAAAGTATGTGGAACTTGATTAATGCTCATGTTTATATTTTGGATATATATTTATTTCACAACATTTTGAAGGTCAGTTTTAATGTCTCAGATCAAACAATTCTTTTAAAGCTGATTCAGCATAGATAAATGCTACTGAGGTTATGAAATTTGGGGATTCAGTCCATCAGAAGAAATATCTTCCTAGTTTCATAACTATAGAACTCCAGTGCAAAAGAATGTTCAGCTGTGATATCCTCAAACACAGGATTCCATTTGGTGTAAAGTTGAGAATATCTGTAAAAATCATGTAAATTGACCATTAGATATGAGTGATGGCGCCAGGTGTCTACGAAAAGGCCCCGAAATAGTCCCCGCTATTCACACAATCAATCTAAACACGTATATACAGTCGCCGCCGCCGCCGCACAGCAGTAACTCCTGCCATGTCATGGCTGCATGTGAACAAACCACACAAGTAATCGATGAACCGGGAAATAGAGTTATATATTTCTTGTGAAGAGATTCGACTGCTTACAAGTAAAGAAAATCGTTGTGTCATCTATTCTTCTCTGTTTGCCATACATACCCTGTATACACCATCTTGAAGGGTTATTTCAACATCGTTGTTTTGCCAAACAGCCATTTTTAGATTTGCCCGCACCTCCGTGCCCCATTTTGTATCTATGTTCGTGTTGATAACGACTATTCCAATAGTCGAAAAGGAGAGGCGAAACTCTATGTAGAGTACAGCATCTGCTTGTTTGTGTATCCCGATACTCCATCTTTAATAGAACATTGAAAGAAATGAATGAGTCGATAGTCTTGCAATAGCGGAACTGCATAACGATTTTAACATTTGTGAAAATGCGCTCATGCGCATAAGGTAAACATCAGTTGGCAAGGAATTCATATATCCGGATATTTGTTTCATTCGGGAATATTTGAGTAACCAAATAAGTGAGACTGTATCAGAAATTCCACATAAAATGTTTTCGGAAGGAGTGCCACGGTACTGTAGCTCTCCTATATATGTAGTCAACAGAATACAGAGTCAACAAAGGCAGCCAGTTCTGCAATAAGGATATCCGAATGTTTTCAATAAATTACGAATAGAAACTAATTTCAAAGAGCAGTTAAGCATTTTGAAAGCGTGGCCAAGCGAAAAGGTTAAAATTCAAAATAGAGTGAGTGAGTGAGTTAAAATTTAACGTCACATCGGCAATATTTCAGCCATATCGTGACGAGAACATTTGACATTGAAATACAATATATATAGATATTATAAAAACCTGCCGACGAAGGACAGTAAAAATACTAGATAATCACAGATATGAATATAAAACTAGCGAACAAAGCTAAAATATTCCAATTAAAGAAGGCAATACAATGTAAAAATGGGCTATAGATCGCCAACAACTGAAGGTAGATCACCATACTAAGGCCCATGGGGACTTACATTACCTTTGCTACCTGCATGGACCCTAGCTGGATTTACTCCATCCCTTCAGCCATTGGCGTTTATACCGATAATTAGCCATACATTAAAATGACAAAAATACTACGATTAAAACACCTGGTATACTTAAATGTACTTGAAATGTTTTGGGACTTACGTACCCTCTCAGGAGGACAATAATTTTACAATACTTCAACCCCCTTTGAGGGTACAGCCACTAACAATCTCAGTTACTAATTTAAATTACCAATAATAAAATATGTATCTATTTACAAATCAGTCAACAAATCTAATTCTTTTAAAAATGCAATAATTAAATGAGAACTTATATTACTAAAAAAATCCTTCATAGTTCGTGATTTGAAATAGATATCCCTTGTGATGGAATATTCAACACAGTCAAGCAAGACATGCTTGACCGTGATTCTTTCATCACAAGGGATACAAAACGGAGGATCCTCACCTTTTAACAGGTATTCATGAGTATATCTGGTGTGACCAATACGACATAGTCGTATAATGACCTCTTCAAATCTGGACTGACAACCCAAGTAAGTGTAACCGATAGTTGGTTTTATTGCATGTAATTTATAAATACCTGCTTGGGTGTCCCACTTCTTCTGCATCAGATCACGTATGTAAGTTCTAATGCAAGCCTTGTAATCAGAGTAAGGAATAAGAAGTGGTGTCACAGATTTGTTGAGTGCTGCCTTAGCAGCAATATCAGCCATTGTGTTCCCAGAAATGCCAACGTGGCTGGGTAACCAACAAAAGACGATGTCGCATTGGCCAGTAGCAAGCTCATTATACAATTCAATAATTTCTAATAAAAGTGGATGTTTGCAAGAAAGATTTTTAATAGCCTGAAGACACGAAAGAGAATCTGAAAAGATGATATATTGTTTATATTTACGGTGTTTATTAATATATTTAAGAGCTGTTAGTATTGCGTTTGCTTCTGCTGTGAAAATTGAACTGTCATTGGGTAATCTGGAAGATATTGTTTTGGACCCAATGACGGTGGCACAAGCAACCGCGCCACCATCCTTGGACCCATCTGTAAATAAGGATTTATATGTATTATATTTACTTTTTAATTGATTATATTCTTGTTTATATTGCAATTGGTTACTTTCTGGTTTCTTAAACTTAGTCAATGTGAGGTCGACCTGTGGCCTAACCAATTGCCAAGGAGGAGAAGAAAGAAGACGGGAAGGAGATATATTTTGCAGCTCAATGCCGGCAGCAGCAATAAATGGCTGAATTCTGAGCCCAAGAGAGGGAACAAGAGAAGATTTTTTGTTATAAAAATGCAGGATTAGATTCGTTAGAATATAATTTTGTAATATATTGCAATGATAATTTTATACGGCGTTGGTTAAGAGAAGGTTCATCTGCCTCGACGTAAAGACTGTCAACAGGAGAAGTTCTGAAGGACCCAAGACAAAGTCTCAGACCTTGATGGTGGACTGAATCTAAGAGTTTTAGGTTGCTTTTACAGGCTCCACCATATACGATGGAGCCATAATCAAGCTTCGAGCGGACAAGTGATCTGTAAAGGTGTAGGAGCGTAGCTTGATCCCCTCCCCACCTTGAATTAGACACGACTTTCAATAAATCGAGTGCCTTCAGGCATTTAGTTTTTAGAGATTTGATATGCGGAAGAAAAGTTAAATGGGAGTCGAAAATGAGACCTAAGAACTTGGCCTCTTTTACAACCCTGATGGGAGTGCCATTTAAAACAGTTCTGGTCTTTATGTGGTTTATATTTACGGCAGAAATGTATGCAATTAGTTTTGATTTAGAAAATTTAAAGCCGTTTTCAAGACACCATTTATTTATTTTGTTTAAACACAACTGTAGTTGCCGTTCAATGGTATGCATATTCTTACCGCGACAAGAAATATTAAAATCATCCACAAAAAGTGATCCATCAATTGAATCATTTAAAACCTTGGATAAACTGTTGATCTTAATGCTAAACAATGTGACAGACAAAATACTGCCTTGTGGTACACCCTGATCCTGATTATAATGGTCAGACAGGTTTGAACCCACTCGGACTTGAAATTGCCTGTCTTTTAAAAACTGTGAAATAAAAAGAGGTAAACGACCCCTTAAACCAAAATCATGTAAATCCTTTAAAATGCCATGCTTCCAGGTGGTATCGTACGCTTTCTCGAGATCAAAGAATATCGATACTGCATGTTGTTTATTTACTAATGCATTTTTAACAAAGGATTCTAAACGTACCAAATGATCAATGGTACTACGATTTTTCCTGAAACCACATTGAATATTTGTAATAAGGTTATTGGTTTCAAGATACCATGTTAATCTATTGTTTATCATTCGTTCCATGGTTTTACAGACACAACTCGTTAAAGAGATTGGTCTGTAATTAGACGGATCAGTATGATCCCGGCCAGGCTTTGGAATAGCTCCTGTTGCTGTATCACGAGCTTGCTCAAGGGCAGTGTGGAGCTCATGTAATGAAAATAATTCATTATAGTCTTCGCCATTGTCTGAGTTAAAATTTATTCTCTTCTTCTCCTGTTGTTTCTGGTATTGTTGAAATTCCGGGACGTAATTTGACGAAGAAGAATGTTTGGCGAGAGTTTCACCAATCTTGCTGGCAATATCAGACTTATCTGTTAATAAAGTATCACAATCCTTCAGATGGTGAACAGTAGATTTGGAACCTTTGCCCTTAATTCTTTGTATCATATTCCACACCTTTGACATAGGTGTACGGGAATTAATTTTGGAAACATAGTTCCTCCAAGACTGACGCTTAGTCTGTTTAAAAGTGCGTCGAGCCTTAGCATTGAAAAGTTTTACTTTATCTAAATTATGAACTGTAGGATGTCGCCGAAAATACTTTTCAGCTTTCTTCCTATTCTTTCTGGCCTGTTTACAGTCATTAGTAAACCATGGTTTACGAATATGTGGAATTGCAGAGGACTTAGGTATAGTTTGATCAGCAATGTCATTGAGGATATCAGAAAACAATTGTATAGGGTCGTCGCTGTTCGCAAAGACTTCATGATTTAAATGGTCGACACACAAAGCCTCATATAATGACCAATCAGCCCTGGCGAAGTTCCTTCTTGATGAAGGAGGATCATCACCAGGGTTGATGTTTTTGAGAATGGTGGGGAAATGATCACTACCACATAGGTCATCATGGACCATCCATTCAAATTCATTAAATAAGGTGGATTCGGTGAGTGACAAATCCAGGGAAGAATATGTTCCCGTAGCTGGATGTAAATAGGTGGATGAATCAGTGTTAAAAATACATAAAATATTATCTGAAATAAATTCCTCGAGGATTTTCCCCTTATTATTAGTATGAACACTTACCCAAAGCGGATTGTGTCCATTCAGATCACCCATGATAATACATGGTTTGGGAAGCTGATCATATAGATTTTGAAGATCTGATTGTCGAATATCGGAAGATGGAGGGATATACAAACTGCACAATGTCAAAGCAATGTGTAGAGTCAGACGAACAGCAACAGTTTGAAGATTCGTAATTAGAGTGACAGGGCTGTGTATGACGCTCTGGTGAACCAAAATAGAAGCGCCTCCAGTTGCTCGATCTCCCGGAGGAGAAAAAGAATGAAAATCGCTGTACTGTCTCAAAGTAAAGGTATCAGTAGTTTTTAAATATGTCTCTTGGAGACATAACGCTGCTGGCTGAAAGTCCTGTATCAGCAATTGCATTTCACTGAAATTATTTTTCAGTCCTCTACAATTCCACTGCAGGATATGTGACAACTGTGTCATGGTGGTTCAATGGGCGATCTTTCACGTGAATGTGAGGAGGAACTATTTTTCCGCCTGTCCTGGGAGGACAGAGTAACCTCCATGTCAAGAGATTCAAAGGAGTTCTGTAAAGTAACCTCTGGAGATGAAGGGATGGTGATTGATTCTTTTCTATTCTGTTTTTTTCCTTTGTGCTTTCCTTTTGTTGAGTTAATAGGAACTGGCTGCTTAATAGACATCTGTGAGGGTATCTCAGGCTGACTCTCTGTCTGAGATGCAGACGTTGACTGAGTGACTGGGGATTTTGGTGGAGCGGCTGAAGCAACAGGTTTTTCAGTCCGGATCCAAGTCAAGTCGGTTTGACAAGATACAGATGACGTTGTCATAGATCGAGACACTGCTGCAGAATAAGTTACCATCGATGGAGTTATTGACTGTGTTGTAAATAGCTTCTTTGCCTCCAGGTAAGATATGTTATTATGGCATTTCAATTTCATGATGCTAGATTCTCGTTGCCATACAGGGCAAGATTTTGATGATGCGGCATGGGTGCCATCGCAATTACAGCATCTGAAGTCTTTCTTGCAGTCAGTGCTCTCGTGGTTGTCACCACAACGATAACAAACCACAGAGTTTCGACATGAGTTGGAACCATGGCCGAATCGTTGACATTTGTAGCATCGGAGAGGATTGGGGACATACACCTCCACTCCGATATTGAGATAACCTGCTTTGATTGATGCTGGAAGGGTGGAACGAGCAAATGTCATGAGATACGTGTTGGTATTTACAGTGATACCATCTTTCTTTATTGTGAAGCGTTTAACTGCTGTTACCGCCTGTTCCTTCAACTCCGCAGTGATTTCCTCTTCAGACATGTCGGACAGGCAACGAGCCCTGTCACGAACAATGCCTCGACAAGAGTTCAGTGTCCTGTGCACCGACACAGCAACCTCAACATTTGCAAATGTTTTGATCGATAACAAATTTAGAGATTGCTGCCTCCGTGCACAGTCCACAAGAAGTGAACCAGTACGGAGCCGGGTGACGTTGTTAACCTCACCACAAATCCCAGATACAGCCTTTGAAACAGCAAATGGGTTAAGCTTGATCGGTAAAAAATCAGCAGCCTCGATCACCAAAAATCGAGCCCAAGAATCATTGTTTGGAGTAATGCTTCCACTTGAAGGATCTAAATCCTCAAAACGCCTTTTCTTCTCACTACGAGATGAACCAGAATGTAATAGTGCCATGATGAAAGGAAATGTTTCAACACCCCTGTTCCCCACCCACCATGGAGTGTCAACAAGGATGGGGTCGATTCGCACCGGATCTCCAGGATGCTAACACAAGGGATACAGGGGTGTCATACTCAGGGGGTGTCAGCAAATATGACATGAATAGCTATATTTGTCAAATAGATCAGTTGTCAAGCTGGTTCGGCCCATAACAAAAATCTAAAGACACACAGAATTCAGCGGTCAACATCACCAGATTGGCCCATGAGCCACCGCCTTCTGGCATAGGACTCTAGGCAATGCAACATAAGAATAATTTGTATATTGAGGATCAACATATCCAAAGCCCCAAAATAAGTATATGTGCAAATAATATATTTACCACGCACAGGGCTTGGCGTGACCAGCCGATTGATAGAACCGGGCCAGTTCTACCACCCGTCTAGGTGAAGTAAGGGCCGAAGTGGTGTGTTGGGCAAAAGGAACACGGTTCCAGGATCCTATTGCCCTCAACCACCAGAATCCCGTCCTCCACCGACACAGGGGCGCAACCCACGGCAAACGGGTTGGTGGACCAAATATCCCCCCGGGTCCACAACGGGGGGTCGAAGAGCGCTTAGCGTTACCCAGCACCCACCACGAGGAGGTGGCTCTTCACGGGTGCCTTCAAAATAGAACAAAGATTAGATCAGTTGCAAGGGATTCAGATATCCTGATATTGTTTGACCAGACACTATTGGAAAAGCCCAATTGTCCGGATAAACGAGGATCGTTTAATTATATAATTCCATATCGAATATTTGTTTGAAAGCGTGAGATGGCTGTTTACCGAGCCGAAAATGGATTTTGAGAGTGTGGTCAGGAGAAAAGGTCAACATTCAAAGTATCCTTATGAAGCTGAATCTACACTCGTTCAACAAATAACTTCAGATGTACAAATCTTCGTTAAAGGTAAAAAAAGAAAATGCCTGACAATGACCACAAATAGGTTTTTCAAAGTTGTGAGGTGAAATTGGGTTTTACGTCGTGCTTGAGAATATTTCGCTCATATGACGACGTGCATGCGTGTGTATGTGTATGTGGGGCTGCTTGTACTATCCCAGACTTAAGCTGGTTTTATAGTGCTAGCCCACTGAGATACCATGCCGCAGTGAAGCATGAATACCCCACTCAGACACATTATACTGACTCTCCGAGCCGACCAGTCCTTGTTGTACCCATTAATGTCGAGCGCCAGGCAGGGACCAACAAGTACCATATTTTAACGCCTTTTGGTATGACGCGGTCCGGGATCGGACCCGCGACCTTCAGCTCTCCGGGCGGACGCTCTTAACCACTACACTACTATTTATCGAATTTACAAATTAGTTCTGCAAGTACGATTTTTGTTACGTCTCAGGTTTGGTCAGATACTGTCATTTTGAAGAATGAAATATCTAAATAGATGTGACAAAATATTATGAAACATAAAGAATATATTTCCGACGTGAAATGAACAGGTCAGCATAGGTCACCTTGTATTTTTAGTCGGTGTGCCTCTGATTTTCAGCTTGAACTTGCTTGAAGGAACACACGGAAATGAATACCTGTCATTTATCTGCTGCAAATATAAAAACAATTTTCTCAATAAGCGTACGCGCGTTTTCATAATTACAGACATGATTTGATGTGTAACGTGAATCTGGTTTACTTTAATGTCTAAATGATCACTCGAGTTGGAGCAATGGAATTCATGCATTTCACAATTCTGTTGTTGGGAAAGCCAACCCATGCCTTGACTTGACCGCCGATTCGTTTTGTTGCCCCTTACGAAAGCATCTTCATGTTTACCACAACAGAAATACTGAGACAAAAAAGTATCTTACCAGATTGTACCACCTGAACTGTTCACAAAGACCGGGTAAACTCTCCCATGCTCCAGATGACTGGCAAGTGCTGGTAACAGTGTTGTAGCAGGCTCTGAAGTCAGGGTCACAGGAATACCTGGAGTATTTAGTTACAGCTCCCTGGTAGTGACCGTTATACGTGGCGTTGGCGTCTCTTACATTCGGGGGATGACCACATCCTTGGAAGTCTTCAGAAATATATCACATAGCTTTGAATTAGAATGCGCCAAAATGGGATAAGTGTGTTTTTGATCATTCGATCTGTCATTGTGTATGTATTCCAGGTGTTACGTCAGCATGAATAGCTATCAAAGTTGTAAAATGCCAAGGCAGGAAGGGAATGTTTTTCTATATCATTCTGAAGTCTTCATTTTCTTCTATTGACCATAACCCATGAAGGTCCGGGTTAGAATTGATCTACAGTAACCCATACTTGTCGTAAGAGGAGACTAACGGGATCGGGTGTTCAGGCTCGCTGACTTGGTTGACACATGTCATCGGTTCCCAATTGCGCAGATCGATGCTCATGCTGTTGATCACTGGATTGTCTGGTCCAGACTCGATTATTTACAGACCGCCGCCCTATAGCTGGAATATTGCGGCGTAAAATTAAACTCACTCACTCACTCTGTTGACCATAATGTAAATTCCTTATGTCAGTTTACAAATCAGGAAGGCAAATCCAACGAATTTACAGTATCGCTAACTAGACCTATGTAATAATACCCTAATGTATGCATCTGCCAAAGGTAGTTGAGGCATTGGGAAAACATTGGTTACCTGGAACACATCTTGCAAGACCCAGTCGACTAACTTCACATCTGTTGCTGTTGGGACATGTCCTTTGAGTGCATGGTCCAGAGAGAGACTAGAAAGAAAACATGCCGTTCAAACTTTATAGAATTTGTTCTTATTACGGACACCCCTGTAAGTTCCGACATAAAAAATGGGTGCTAGTTCGTCCAACAAAGTACGCCTTTTATTCCAAACAATGACATTTCTTCATAACACATGGAAACATGTGTTTGCACCAGGCATCCAGTGATAGACATCATGAGTATGCTGAAGCGTGAAGTTACGTCTCTGTCCTTGAATGAACGGCTGCACAATGAGGCCCAATCATCTCATCCCTGTGTCGCAGAGCTGCCAGATCGCCATTGACAATGACAAGTTGTGTCCCACCATGAAGTGTGATGCCTCCCCAAACGGCTCCGCCCCCAAACTGTCGACACTGAGCAAGGCACGCGTCAGCATACCTTTCACCTTGTCATCTGTATACCCATGTCCTGCCATCTGAGCTGTCCAGAAGAAATCTCTACTCGTCAGTGAACAAAACACCATCCCAATCTTGTCTCCTGTACCGTAGATGCTGCCTGACGAGGCAAGACGTGCCTGTCAGTGACGTTTGAGGCCGTCGTATGTTTTGCTCCCTTAGTCAGTTCCGTACAGTCCTCGAACTGATTGGACATAATGGTCCGAGAAGTCAATATGGCTTTAGGAATCGATTCCTTAGATGGGTCAGTCGAATGTGGCTGTCCTGCTGACGTGACGTTGATTTTCTGTAAGTTGTGGCATGACGTACGCTCAGTTTAGGTTGAAAATAACGTGTTTTCTACAACATTAAGTGGCTAGAGAATAATCAACCGTTCTTCAATTTTCAATGTTAGGTGTGTGATCTTCAGGTGTCAAAAAGCATGCAAAATGTTTATTTAGGGTTATGTTATACCTTTTCAAATGGCATTTATTTTATGCAATCGGCCATAAAAGACATGTAACATGTCTTTTGTAACTGATAATTATTGATGTATGTTAATGAGTAAGATTTTCACCAAATCACAGCAGCAGTGATGGCTTGACTCTAGAACCAGTAGTCATGCCAATTCTCCTTTTGTATTTTTTGAAAACCTACATAAGAATCCATACACACTGAAAAAAGTTACTGGGTCTAGCAAATGTACCACCAAATCACTGTCTGAAATATTTAACATTCCTCTTAACACTGTCAAGGAAGGGCCTCCTTAAATTCACAGAATATATTTGGGATAATACCATGTGGTATGTCAATCTTTGTACACCACTATCTTGTAAAGCAAAGTTAAATTTATTCCTTTGTCTATGTGGCATGTGTTAAACGCATGTATAATGTGTATAGCTGTATGGTTATATGTCTGCAGCTAAATTCTTGTGCAGATAAAATAAAGTACAGACCAAAAATCCCGACCATGTGATAATACAACTTCACCAACATGTAATGAGCGTGTAACATGAATTGTTGGACTGTGACTATGACGGATCCAGGCTTTGAACAAGGTCAACACGTGACCTACCCAGATCATCTTCAATACTTGTCCCAACTGCAGCTCAGGACAGTTTCATACAGGTTCGTCACTAACGTGATAGACTCATCACGGCCATTTCTACAGCTGCAGCTGTACCAGGATTGCGTAGGATTTCAGCCAAGGGAGGCACTCGTGAGGAGCAACGTCCTCTGAGCGAGTGCTAGGTAACGTTATTGCCTCTTCCGCTGGGACAGAATAGGTCCTCAGCATTCTACTGCTAGACGTAAGAGGCGACCGAATTCCGCAACCTGTCTGCCGTGGGTTGCGCCCCTGTGTGGAAGAAGGGATTCTGGTGGTTGAGGGAACTGGTTCCAAGAATAGTGTTCCTTTGCCCAATACATCACTTCGACCCTTATTTCACCTCACGGAGGGTAGAATGGGCCCGGTTCCATCAATCGGCTGGTAATGCCAAACCCTATGCAGTAGATTTGATTTCCACTTATTCGATTTGTAGAATTGTTTAATTTTCGGGTCTTTGTTGGAAAATCATTGAAATTAGTTACTTTTTGACTGAATGTAAAACATTATTGATTAGAATCATACCCAAAAAGTGGTGGCTTATGGGTCACTCTGGTATATATTATGTAACCTCTTGGTGTAAGTCTGCTGGAGATCTGCTGACATTTAACATCGCCATATTGGCGCTCCGTGGTGGACGAGGACCAGGACTGATGAAACCTATTCTTATTACTAAAGCACCCAAAGCAAACATAAAAAGGGCGAAAAGAACACATTCTGAATCAGCGAGTCAACTTTATTCCTCAACTAGATGATGAACAATTATCTGTGACTGACCCTTTTCTTTTGAATGAATGTTCATGGTCATTCTATGATGATTTAGGTGGTAGTGATAATTTCCGCGGGATACTTGAGCCTGTCAGTCCCTACGTCAGAATCTAGCCATATCTAAATGGAAGTTTACAACAGCTGATTGCCAGAATTATAATACTTTTAGTTGTGCAAATTTGAATCTTGAAATTTCCAGTAATGATATGGATGAAATCAAAGCATTTTCTGATACTTTCATTACTATTGCCACCAAAACTGTCCACAAGACTCAGTTAATCCACGTGTTAACACGCTATGGTACAATGAAGATTGCAGAAAGGCTTCGAAAACAAGGGAAAAGGCTGAAAGAACTTTCAATAAATATCCCTCCCAGGATAATTTGCCAAAACCAGACAAGGAACATACAGATCCTACTAATTACTGTCCTATTGCTGCAACTGCTGTGGCTGCAAGACCATGGAACGTTTGATAAACGGTCGACTTGACCTTATCAAATCAATCACCTTATTACAGAGTGTAATAAGACACCAGTGGAGTCCAATTGATCATTTAGTCAGATTAGATAATTTATTCATGATGGTATAATTAAAAAGCAACAAGTAGTTTGTTGTTTGTTTAATTTAGAAACTAGCATAAAAAGCATATGGTACTTCATTAAGATTTATTAGAATTTTTTTTGGACATCTATGATTAGGAAATGGGTTCCACAAGGACGTCTTTTACCTGTTACTCTTTTCAGTATTAAAGAACAAATAAACTTTGTTTTTTTGTACTCTTTTAACTATTACATATGAAAGATTTGTGGTTAGACTTATGCGGAACACCAAATTCATTCTTAAAAAAGTTGTGGTTAATTAATACCGAGCGATTAAAAGTTGCCAAAAAGTCGCCTGATTCACTCTCGCCCGCCAACGAAACCACAGACAGGTTACGTAACTCTGTCACCAGAGCACTGCAGTGACGTCATATGAGGAACGATTTTCAGTTAGTTGTATAGAAAGTGTGTAGCACGCTCATCATTTTGATCATTTCTCGACATCAGCGACGACATGCCGAATCGTTGCTTTGTCGTCAGTTGCTCCTAGGGGTCGGGCGATGGTGTCACCATGCACAGATTTCCAGAGGACCCCGCAGTTCGTGCTAAATTGGTTATGTTTGTGAGTGCGAAGCGAGCGTTGTGGAAGCCTGAAACGATATCTTACTTGTGTTCAGATCGCTTCACGGAAGTTAAAGAATCAAAACTACTTATTAGTTGTAGTAAAATATGTATATGATTGATGACCATAAAGATTTTCCATGACACAACTTGTAACATAACGATTTCTGCCTCAGAAGCGAGGTTGTGGTCGAAGTAACAATAATACTGTAAGTAGTAGTATATTGACACCCACCTCGCTTCCACGAGAGAAATTGTTATGTTATAAGCTATGTCATTCAAAATCCTATTGGCCATCAATCAAATACATATTTTACTACCAGTAGAAAGTAGTTTTGATTTTGTAACTCGGTGAAAACAAACCTAAATAGCATTTATCCTCAGACTGGCAGATGTTCGCGACATGGCGCCGCCATTTTTGAAAATCGTTAAGTGACGGGCTAAAGTCTGTTAGAATTATTGAGATTATGGTTTGTTTTCATCAAGTTAGAAAATCAAAACTACTTTCTACTCGTAGTTAAATATGTATTTGAATCATAACCAAAAGGATTTTGCATGACACAACTTATAACATAACGATTTCTTCCCTGGAAGCGAGGTGGGGGTCGAAGTCACAATACTGCGCGATAAATTTCTTGCTACATTAACGTGGTTAATGTCCACTCACCAGTATGTAGATACTAGTCAATGTGCGTCTATATTTGGTCTTATAATCCTAATTAGTTTATTATCATACTTGTATGCATTTTGAAACTAAATAAAAAGTAGACGATCTGCTGATACTTATAGTGAATTTATAACAGAACTGTAATATCTAGACATTTAATAGTTTGCCAATGTGAATCATAATTCGCACACACACCCTAGTGTATGTTGTCTGTCTCATTACACTTCACGGCGAAAACAATGATTCTGTTGAATGCTACGACAAATGAATAAAAACAAAATGCAAATATTAAAATTAAAACAGATTAAATTTATAGGAACAATGTCAGGCTATTACCTTGTTCGAGCAATGTATCCATCAATATCCACAAAAACGAGTGATATGTCATTCATCTGCAGCTGTTCCAAGTGATGTGTCTTTTAACAGTTTAATATACGAAAAAGTGATATGCAGGTATTTCACATTGGTGTATAGTCTCATTGGCCACCCAAGATAGCACACCTGGCAACTAATTGCATAATGTCCGCCTTTCTTTAAAAACAGTAATTTAGTTAGCCAATAATGGGCAATCAATCAATGTACTGCCGGTTAATCCTTTGAAAGAAGGACGTTGTTTTTACGCAGACACCGACACGACAGAGTGTATTCAGTATAGATTAGTAAATCTACATACATAAACAGTACCTTTTGACAAATCCGCTGTGTAAGATAAAAGTAGTTAATCAATCAGCGTGTTATCGGTTAATCCTTTGATCGATGTTTATAATGTTGAATATTTACTCCAGACACAAGAAATGCCAAATGGGAACCTTTGTCGGGTAATCTAAGTGTGTTACCACTAATTATGCCTGTTATAAATTCATTAACTGACCATCAAGTGAATGATGACAAATAACTTGTGTAGGTTTATACCACCTAACATGGGTTACAACAAGGGAGTATTAATTGCTGTATTGCATGTGAAAACTTATGGGCCGACACTGTTTTGAGAATACAAACAGTTTTTTTACATGACATGATTAAATATCGAGCTAAAAAAAACACAGAAATGTGATCAATTTGGATCAGTCATTATACAAATATGGCCTAACGACACCAAGCGATTTTGACAGAATCGCCTATGAAAACAAGTTGTAACTCGGAAACTAGGCAAAGCAGGAGACAAAATTAAATGACAGTAGATTGTGAGAACATATAGCTTTCATTTTCCACAACAGTTGTCACGATTTCAGGTTTATACAAACCTGTAAACAAGATAATTTACCCCCTGAAATGTAGATGAATTCTGCATCGGCCCTCATATCTATTCCTCGTATGACGTCACAGAGACGCCACGCTCTGATTGGTTGAAATTTCGTTCGCGGGTGAGAATTGTGCACTGTTGTCAAAAAGGTCGATGTAAGTTAATTAAAGACCGAAGTGAGTAGTTTTAATGACGGGGTTTCATTTATAGCGATGCCAGTTAGTGATTTATGTATTTATATAGTAATAGTTTGCTACAGTTCTTAATGACAACGTTGATGGCTCTCATCGTAGGTTATTGAAATACGTCGTGGTTACAACATAAATAGAATTGAAACACAATGGCAACTTTCCCTAAACAAGGTTCATAAATGGTCACAGGAAAACTGTTGTAAGTTTTCTTTCCAAAGGTAAAACATGTTGTGAACAAACGTGAAATGGATGAAGATCTAGAACTGTTCTTAAATACAATTCCCATAAAAATTGCTAAAGAAGCAAAGTTTTGGGGCAATACATTTGATCATAAATTATCCTTCATCCCTTCTATTAAGAATCTCAAAGCAAAATGTTAAAAACTATATATCGATATTCTGGAATGTGTCTCAAATAGTAAACGGGGTGGAAATCAAGAAACGCTACTTCACCTCTATAGATCATTGGTCAGATCCAAACTTGTCTACGGATGCTTCATTTATGTGCGTGTGCGTTTAGTTTTACGCCGCACTCAGCAATATTCCAGCTATATGGCGGTGGTCTGTAAATAATCGAGTCTGGACCAGACAATCCTGTGATCAACAGCATGAGCATCGATCTGCGCAATTGGGAACCGATGACATGTTTTCAATTTCTGCATTATTAACAAAGTGGAAAACCCTTTCTTTTGTGATAAATACTGAACACATTCAGACGCAACTAAGGTAACGTGAGATTTACTGCATGGCAGAAACATGAGGCCCTTGAACCTGAGATAGCCTGTAGTTCAAGAGCAAAACTAACCTTCGGCCAGTGTTGAATATCACTGAAGAGGAATCCTGTTCTGTCAACAACGTTAGTAGTATCACTGCTGTTACTGTTCAGTAGGCAGGTGCGCGTTTTCTTGTCAAATCCAAAGGACAGACATGCTGAGGACATGAGACATTCAGATGCACAGATGTAGAGAGACTGACACCAGAACTTTCTGAACACCTGGCGCTCCATGTACTTGTCGCTGTGAACTAGAGAATCAACGTCCAAACAGTTGTCACCACTGACTAACTTCATGATTCCTAAAGCTAGGAAAACGAATTTGCCATGGTAAGAACACATTTTCCCCACACAGATGTTCAACTGTCAAGTTGCTGTCGACTCTCCTTATTCATATTGAGCTTTTGTAACACTGCCAATAACACCCTCTTATGGGATGCATTCAAATTTCATGTTCAAGCTTCAATGGGGAAACATCAATACAAGAAACAACGGTTACGTAATGTTTTCCTCGACAACAATCATTATATTCTTAGGCGTATCAAATGTATTCAGTTACATGCAGTGCAAATCCCAGGGCATTTATTATTGAACTCCTTTTTACAAACAAAGCAGACTAAATACTCAACCGGCATATGCTTGGCTGCATTCATCTGTTTCCATGGAAGCAAATGCATGCAAAAATTGTCTTGGGAGCTACCTCCGTCAACAATGTCCATAGAACTGGCTTTACAGCTGGTAGGCATAAATGGACTACTGTCTGATGAATATTTCTGAAACTGGACCAGCAACAAAGCGGACCATATTTTTATCCCCCGCCGCGCGTTTAGCGCGAAGCGGGGGGATATAGTATTAGGCTCCGTCCGTCCGTACGTACGTACGAATTGGAATATCTTAAGAACCGTTGACTGGATTCTTTTCATATTTGGTACCTAGGTTCATCACAGTAAAAGGAAGGTGCAAGTCAGGTTTGGTGACCTTGACGTTCATTTCAAGGTCACAAGGGGACTTTAACGTTTTACCTGCATGTTAAGCTATCTCAAGAACCATTCACTGGAGTTTCTTCATATTCAGTACCAAGCTTTATCTAGGGAAGGCACAGGGCCCATTTAATTTTGGTGACCTTCACATAATTTTCAAGGTCATGGCGACACTTTAAACATTTCAGCATGTAAACCTGCATGTTAAGCTACCTCAAGAACCGTTCACTGGATTTTTTTCATATTTGACACTAAGCCTTATCTATGGAAGGCGCAGGGCCCATTCAATTTTGGTGACCTTCACTTAATTGTCAATGTCACAGAGACACTTTGAAGATTTCAGCATATTAACCTACATGTTATTGTTATGCTTGTCAGCGCGATACCTCAAGAGCCATTCACTGGATTTTCTTCTTATTTGACACCAAGCTTCATCCAGGGAAGGCGCAGGGCCCAGTCAATTTTGGTGACCTTCACATAATTTTAAGGGTCACGACGACACTTTGAAGATTTCAGCATGTTACCCTTAATTGTCAGCAAGATATTTTAAGAACGGTTCACTGGATTTTCTTCATAGACTTACAATACCTCCCTTGAATGTTTTTTCAATAAGCAATTTCTTTAGTACTGGTTTTGCATATTTCATACACTATGACATTCATGTCAAGGTCAAAGTCAGTGTTAAAAATATGTGTGTGTTTGAACAACTAAACAGCAAGATATCAAGAGAGGTTGACGGGTTATGTTTTTGTTGACATTTAACTTCATCTTAAACTTTCATTACTTTATAAGTTTGATTTGATAATAATCGGCGGGGGATTATGTCACCTTAGTGACAATGCTTGTTCTAATTCAAGACAAATATGGATTTAGGGTTCTTTACAGCAAAAATGAGACATTGACTGGATTTCCATGTATGTAGACACCTGTCATGCAGTAAGTAGACAATGCTCTTTGATCCAAATAAGTATGGCTTGCATTGATATTTGTTATTTTACTTATTCACATTATTCACCAATGAACAGGATTTATATTATCTACATGTCTTTATGATATGGGTATGACGTTTAAAGTCAAGATGAGGCTGAAATAGTGCCGGTGTGACTTTAAATATTAACTCATTAATTCTTCAATAATCTTTCAGATGCAACTGACAGTTTCCTATTCTGGGTATTGAAATCGTAAGTTAAAATGTTGTTTCCACGACTTCGTACCGGTAGAAAATTATAAGGACTCCTCTTCCAAGAGGAGACCTCACATTGTAAAAGAAGTTGTATGTTTGCGGGGATCATGACAACAGAAGGAAACATTGAGGACAGTGTTTTCTGTTTATTATTGGAGCGCTGGTGGATCTTGATGATTACAAAATCAACACAAAGCTGTGTACTATACAGAAAGCAATACAACAAATATACGTTAAAGTTATCTATGGTAAGTAATACAAGTGATATAGTTAACTACGGTAATGGTTCTTAAAACTTACTATAGTCGTTGTCTGTTTTGGTCTGTAAATAATTGAGTATGTACCAGACAATCCTTTGATACACAGCATGAGATGTGTCAACAAAGTCAGCGAGGCTGACCACCCGATCCCGTTAGTCGCATGCATGGGTTACTGATGATCAATTCTAGCCACGGGTCCAAAAGGGAGATAATCAATGTTAGACCCTTTTAATACTTCCCACGTAACAAAGGGTGATGTTTCAATGTGGAATTAATGCTTATCAACACAGCTTTCCTTGATTCGAAGAGAACCTATTTCTAAAGGTGCCACCTTGGATGAAATGTGGTTTGTAATAGGCTATGTTTCTATCGACACAATAGAAACAAATCTTCTAGATTACCAAATAATGTGCAGAAGCACACAGCAGAAGCATAGATAGCTATCAATAAACACCCAAGATAAACAATAAGGAGATATAAAATGTGTCTTGTCAAGAGCCACTTTTAATCGAAATCATTGAATGAAATACTAATCTTGCTACTGGCCAATACGACATCCTCCTCTGTTGATTACTCAGCAATGTTGGAATTATTGGGATATATATTATTATATACACCCCTCATAGTCACGATATGGCTGAAATAATACCGATGTGACAATACATTTTTATTCATTCACCCTCGACACAACATAAGGCATTTGATATGTCTGATGACAATACAGAACAGTTCATTACCTGGATCTAAGTCTATAAAATGAAATACGTTCCCCAAATACGTTTTACATGTTCATTTAAAGCAAAGGTTGCGGAATACGCAACATGATTTCAATTAAATGAAGAAATGAAATACTCCAATACAACACCAAGTGAGTGAGTGAGTTGGGTTTTACGCCGCTTTTAGCAATATTCCAGCAATATCACGGCGGGGGACACCATAAATGGGCTTCACACATTGTGCCCATGTGGGGATTCGAACCCGGGTCGTCAGCGTGACGAGCCGACGCTTTAACCATTAGGCTACCCCACCGCCCCTACAACACCAAGTGCTGCACATGCTATATAAGATACAAAGATGGAATGTGTGCACTGCTTACCATGAATAAAGACGGACACCATATGTACAATGCTCTATACATGATTCCATTTAGTAATGGAGCGCAAGTTATGTTGGGACTTGTGAGCGTCCTCCCTATACGTATACCCCTAAACCCTACCATTATACCTGTGGTCATGACTACACAAAAAAACCAAAGACACCATATTTTGTACCCAAAACAATTTCATGTGATATGTACAAACTGACTTGATAAAGTCAGCAAATATAAGTCATAAAAGAATTGCTTAATAATAGCACGAAAACAGCAGAAGAAATGGTTGCTCATACTGAGGGTTCCTCACATTCTTGGCTAAAATTCTACGTAAACCTGGTATTGCTGTAGATGCCGAAGTTGCCGTGGTGAGTCTATAATAATAATAATAATAATGTGTCCATTTATATAGCGCCAAACTCCACACTAGGTATGCTCATAGCGCTAACAATCAAGGCACAGCACATTATTACCCCGGATAACCCAAGCTGCCTGTTAGGCGCTAGAAGGTTATAGTCATATGACTTTTTCCACCGGGTACCCATTTTCCTGCTGGGTGAACAGAGACAATTTTGAACAAACTGACTTGCCTAAGGTGAGACCACATGTATCACATGTGCTTCTATAACGGAGCGAGTGAGTGTGTTTTGTTTTACGCCGCTTTTAGGACAGCTAGAGACACCTGAAAAGTGCTTCACAAATCGTAGTTATGTTGGAAATCGAACCTTGGTCTTTGGCGTGACGAGCGAACGTTTTAACCACTGGGCTTCTCCTTCGCCCCTATTATATAGTAGACAGACGATGACACCTCGATATAGATTCAGCAATCAGATACGTTGTAACGGCTGAGGTGGCTCTTATTGAAAACGTATACTGAGTGTTATATAGGGTGGTGGCGTAGCCTCGTGGTTAAAACATTCACGCTGAAGATCCGCGTTCGATTACCCACATGAGTACAATATGTGAAGCTCATGTCTGGTGTCCCCGGCCTTATATTGCTGGAATGTTCTTATAAACGACGTAAAAATTAAACTCACTTACTCACTCACATTCTGACTGCTTTCTCTATGTCAACGTAATGGGATCCGTCTTTTTCCGTGTCATATCCAAGAGTGAAGGATGCCGATGACCCTTTGACAGACAAAGAAGATATCAGAGACGTGAACAACCCCGCTGGGCTAGGTCATGATAGTTATGAAGACCTGGTGTTGGCTGCTTAGGGCATAAACTCCATCATGCTAACAGTGACGTCGTAGAAGAAGGAAACGTAATCAGGCTTTGCCCCAGAGACTCTCTCAGTGAAGTTGATAATGCTGGCACCATCGACTACAAGCTGGAACAAATAGTCCATTACATTATTTGAACATTTTGTTTTTCGTTACTTGTAAGCAACGGAATCTCTGAAATTCTACATTGATACACATGAGCATTATTGAATCACCAATAAAAGGGAACTTTTGATGTTTTGATGAACAGGCGAATCATACTGTGGCATAGTGGAATGCACATGCACAGAACACAATATCTCACCAGCTATGAGGCAGATGTTCACGTGTTGAGAAGGCGCCAAGCACTCTGGGGTATGAAATTCATAACTGCGGTATATGTACGAGAATCGTCTGAACTGATTTGAAAGACGACAGTTAACTTAACATGTAAGACATACAAAATACAACATGGCAAGTTATTGGCATGATGAGGCAACTGCGTCGGTGATGGAAAGTGGGAGTAAAGGAGGCACTACAGTACCTCGGGGACTCAATGGACAACGTTAAGAACAGGACTGTTCTACACCACCACATTTTGATGACACAGCAGAACCCTGTCGTGGGACGGTGGCATGTAAACAAACCAGACAAGTAACCAATGAACCTGAAAATCCTTTACAACAAGTGTATAGAGATTCGAATGTTTGTAATTTAAGAAAAACGTTTCCGAAATAGATTTCTTTTACCATCTATTCTCGTCTGTTTGCCATACATACCCTGTATACACCATCTTCAAGGGTTATTTCAACATCGTAGTTTTGTCCAACAGCCATGGTTAGATCAGCATGCACCTCCGAGCCCCATTTTGTATCTATTTCCGTGTTGATAACAACCCTTCCACGGAACCCCAAAAAGTATAGGCGAAAATCTATGTAGAATACAGCATCCGCTTGTTTCTGTAGTGCAATACCCAATCTTTGAAAAAAATAGAAAGAAATGAATGAGTTGATATATTTTTGCAATGGTGGACTACATAACGATCTTAACATATGTCAAAATCTGCTCATGCACCGAAAAGCAAAAGGATGACATCAGTTGGCAAGGGATACATATATCCGGATATTTCTTTCCCTTGGCAACAATACTTGAGTAACCTAAGTGTCCGGATAAGTGAGACTGTATCAGAAATTCCATATCATATGTTTTCAGAAAGAGTGCCACGGTGCTCTCCTATATATGTAGTCAACAGAATACAGTGTCAGCAAATAATTATATCCATATTTATATGATATCTTATTCAAAGAAGCAGTTAAGCATTTTAAAAGCATGGTCAGGAGAAAAGGTCAAAATTCAAAATATCTTTATAAAACAGAATCTATACTATCTGTACAAGTTCAACAAATGACTACAAATGCACAAAAGTTCGTAAATGGTAAATTAAGAAATTACTTTGCCATGCTGACGACAAAACAATTCCAAATTGTTAAAAAAGGCCAGTGTGGCAGTTTAGGATATTTAGAGTAAAGTTTGAGTTCTATTTGAGGTTTGGTTAATATAACATGGGTTATTAGTGTGTTCTCGGCTATGCTGATATGCATAGCCACAACACACCCGGCAGGTTGGTGTGGTCTGCTTGGCATGTGCAGCACATGCACTGCCCGCCTCTAGCCCTATAAAGGGAGTAGCTTCACAGCACTCCTTGTCTTTAGACCACTGGTTCACCAGAGGTGAGGACATTTATTTCATTTGCTGGAGTCCTGGTAATCCAGACCAAGTAGATAGCTATAGGCTTTTTGGTTACATAGGAAATTAATATATTTATTTGTTTTTGGACATAGACTCTGAAATCAGAGCCATGTCTTGTTAGGGTTTGGGGATAGGTTAGATTGTTAGGTATAGATTGTGTCAGGTTGTTAGGTTAGGATAGGTTTAGGTTATTGTAAATAAATTATTGAGTTTCTCGTTTCTATTTGTTAGCAGTATTGTTGGTATGGATTTCCTGAAGTGTTATGATGAGGTGATGTATGTAAAGAGAAAAGTTCTAGGTACCTCACGGGGTGAACTATCACTTACCAAGCAGAAAACTTACAGTTGTTCAAGAATAAGAGTGCTTGAAACAGTGACTGTTCCTGGGAATTCGGAAAAGCTAGTTGAATGCAAGGTAGACAACCCTATCTCTTCTCAGACTGGTATCATTGAGCAAAATAAATACTGGCGTAGCAAAGGTCTCTTTGTAGCTAGAAGCTGAGTCCAGGGAAAGGACAACACTGTTGTTGTTTCTTTATTGAATATGACCAATAAGAAGACTAAGATGGAAAGTAGTGGGAACGGTAAGCACAGTGGAACAGGTTGTCACATGTGATGAAACTAGTAGCTCCATAGTAGATTCTTCAGAGTTACCCTCACATTTGAAACCATTAGTTGAGTTCAGATGAGTTGTCTGTAGTGCGGAAAACAGCAGTTGGGAACCTAGTGAAGGAGTTTGAAGATATATTTGTCAGTGAAAATGGTGTCTTAGGTCAAACAGATGTTATTACACATAGCATTGACACAGGAGAAGCAAAGCCCATCAAATTACCGGCTAGGAGAGTACCATTAGCTAGGAAGGAAGTTGCAGAGGAGGAAGTAGAGAAAAAGCTGAAACAGAATATCACAGAATCCAGTGTGTTTAGTTACAAAACCAGCTGGGTCAGTTACGTTTGTGTGGATTTTAGAAAAATCAGTCAAGACGCATATCCTCTACCTAGAATTGATGAAACTCTAGAAACTTTGGGAGGGTCCAGATGGTTTTGTACCCTTGATTTAGCTTCTGGTTATTGGCAGGTCAAAATGGACCCAAAATAATAAACATGAAACTGCTTTTTCCACACATATGGGTCTCCATCATTTTAATGCCATGCCTTTTGGACTTACCAATGCTCCAGCAACATTCGAGAGACTAATGGATAATGTCTTAGGCAAACTTAGATGGAAAAAGTGCCTGTGTTATTTAGATGATGTTATTGTCTTTGGGTCAACCTTTGACATTGCCCTCAGCAATCTTAGATCTGTGTTTCTTAAACTTCGCCAAGCAAACTTGAAATTGAAACCAAAGAAGTGTACCTTGTTTCAAACAGAAGTTAAGTTCTTAGGGCATATAGTTTCCGCCAATAACATGTATGCCAGACAAAGTAAGCACTGTAGAATCATGGCCCCAGCCCAGAAGTAGGTCAGAAATTCGAAGCTTTCTAGGTCTTGTTGGCTATTATAGGCACTTCATTCCTAACTTCTCTGAAAAAGCTTTTCCTCTGGTTAGACTCACTAGAAAAGGTGTCCCATATAAGTGGTGTGATTGCTGTGAGTCAGCTTTTCTCCAGTTGAAGCAGTGTCTTACTCAAGCACCAATACTTTCATTTCCTGAGAATGATGGGTTGTTCATTTTAGACACAGATGCCAGTGCGTTTGGTATAGGCGCAGTTTTATCGCAAGTTCAAAATGGGGAAGACATGTTTTGTCGTATGCAAGTAAAACTCTTGATCCTGCCCAAAGAAACTATTGTACAACCAAGCGATCTTGGGGCACTATAGGCACTACCTTTATGGTAGGAACTTCCTGTTACGCACTGATCATGCTCCCCTAGTTTGGCTAAAGAATTTCAAGGATCCAGAAGGCATTATTGCTATGTGGTTGAGCGTTATTGAAACGTATCAAGAGACAAGACAAGAGACGAACTACTAGAGGCCCAGAACAAGGATGTAAGGATAGGTCCCATACTGAAGTGTCTTTCTGAAAGTAAAGAACAGACATCTACAGAGCATATTGTCAATTTAGCTCAGAGACTAGAACTTTATGGGGTCAGTGGAATGTGTTACAGATTGAAAATGGTCTACTTTACAGAAAGGTAGAATCTGATTTCTTTGGTCCACGTCTACAGCTAGTAGCTCCAGGTCTTGTACGAGAGGAAATATTTCAGCATTTGCACACAAGTCGTACTCGTGGTCATTTCGGTAGAGATAGAACTCTTAAGTCCTTAGAAATGAGGTTTTACTGGCTCGGTATGTCTAGTGATGCCAAACGCTGGTGCAGGAGTTGTGATTGGTGTGCTTGTTGTAAACCAGGCCCTGGCCGTGGTAAAGCACCATTGAAACAATTTGTTGCTCGTGCTCCAATGGAATGTTTAGCTATTGATATCGTTGGCCCTTTGCCAGTCAGTAGGAATGGGAACGAATACATCATGGTCGTAGGCGATTATTACACCAAGCGGAAGGAGGCATTCGCTCTCAGTGATCATACCGCTCAGACTGCAGCTGATAAGCTGGTAAGAGAGGTTATTAATCGTTTCGGATGTCCACAACAAATCATACTGATCAGGGAAGGGAGTTTAAATCCAATCTTTTCGCTAGTTTATGTCGCTTGCTCGGAATAGAGAAAACTAGAACGACTCCATACCACCTGCAATCAGATGGTCTTGTAGAGCGTTTCAACAGAACTCTGAGGCAAATGTTGTCCATTTACTCAAACAAAGAGCCACTAGATTGGGACAATCACCTTTCATACATTGTAATATCATATCATGCTACAGAGAATAAAAGCAGAAGCTGCTCGCCTAACCTCATGATGTAGGGTAGAGGAATAGATGCCCTGTAGAGTATGTGGAGTGGGTGAGGGAAACAATGCAGGATATCTTCCAGTATGCAAATGAGCAACTAGGTAAAGCTGCAATTTCCCAAAAGAAGAATTATGACAAGGGGTTGAAAACCAGGTCTTTTGAAATAGGTACATTTGTCTGGAGGTGGTATCCACCAAAGGCAAATAAAAAGTTAGGATTAGGTTGGGACAGTCCCTATTTAATTGTTGACAAGCTGACAGATTTTGTTTTACGGGTTCAGAAGACTCAAACCAGTCCTGTGGTCAGTGTCCAGATTGACCACTTAAAAGCTTATGAAGGAGGCTCAGCTCCTCCCAGTTGGTTAAAGGAAGTAGAAAACCCCTCACACCATGAACTTGATATGCCACAAACTGACCCGGGTTCAGACCAAGATACCTTTGTAGAGACTGTAAGTATGGATGCTGATGTTCACAATGATGATATGAGTCAAACACCAGCACTTAGAACTCATTTGGGTAGGCTTGTTAAACCCAGAATAAGGTATTCACCCTAGCAAAGTGTAATATCTTGTCGGTTCAGATATAACAAGTGTTATTCTGGGGGAAAGGGATCTTGGTAATGTAAATGTTCAACTTGTAGCACATTGACCCACCTGTTGTCCATATGTTTGTCTCAGCCTAAGGCAATCAATGGGTTTGGGCAGTAGTTCGGTGCTGCATGGTTTGATTACTTGGGTGCGGGGCAACAATGGGGTCTGTTGTTCATTTCATTTATTGGGGTTTTCTTCTCATGAATTAGGCTGGTTAAATTCTTTACTTTAAGACTTTTTCAGAAACACTAACCGATTGTGCAGTAAAAGCTACCCCCATGGTTGTAATATAGGAAAATTAGTCGTACTAGAAAAAGTGGAGGTAGAAAACTTCTGGTACATCAATCCTGGCAACGTGTGCATATGCTGCCCCCTGTACGGGAGTCCCTCAAGACAGAAGAGGCCGCCAGACATCACAGTCTCACTTTCAGAGAAATCCCCGCAGAGGACCTTCAGATGGAAATGGATGCCATTCTTGAGAGCCTTCCGGATCCTCCTACCGACTTACCTCAAGTTCGCGCTTATGATTCCCGATTGTCGCATTTGATGTATATTTGTATGAATGAAATAATTGTTATGTTGTGTTTGTATGTGGGGTTATAATTGGGAAGTAGTTTCGTTTAATTGGGAGTAAAGTCATTAGTTAATAGCTGTACTTTGTTTAAGGGGGAGGAATGTGGTAGTTTAGGATATCTGGGGTAAAGTTTGAGTTCTATTTGGGGTTGGGTTAGTATAACATGGGTTATTTGTGTGATCTCTGCTATATGCATATTTGAAGTTGGCTACTTTACCATCACCACAAAAAAGTACACAACGCAAGGGCCTAAACCCTACTATAGCCAACTTCAGCTGTCACTGGGCAGAGAAGCCTATTACACCAGTATTGATCACCTTGTGTTTTTAGTCGGTGTCACGCTGATTTTCAGCTTGAAGTTGCTTGAAGGACCACACGGAAATGAATACCTGTCATTTGTCTGCTGCAAATACACAAACAAATTTCTCAGTCAGACTATTCCTAAATACAGATGTGATTTTGATGTGCTTGATTGAATCTGATATAATTTCATGTTCAAACGATCGATATCACTCGAGTTGGAGAAATCGAATTAAGTGAATTGATGGTTGCAAAAGCAGGGTGACTTTCTGGCTCGGTGTCACACTGATTTTCAGTCTGAACTTGCTTGAAGGAAAACACGGAAACAAATATCTGTCATTTATCTGCAACAAATGTACAAGCAATTACAGATATGATTTTGTTGTATAACATGACTTGTGATTGAATCTGATTTAATTTCATGTTCAAACGATCGACATTCTAATATATTTGTATTATTGGCAAAACCATCCCTTGCCTTGACTTAACCTCCGATTCGTTTTGTTGCCTCTTATGACAGCAGGGTGCCATCCAAACTCGGAATCTGCACATGGGAGAGGGGTCGTGACGTTGTGTTCATGTATACCACAACAGATTAAATTCTGACACAAAAATGTATCTTACCAGATTGTACCACCTGTACTGTCCACAAAGACCTGCTAAACTCTCCCATTCTCCAGATGACTGACAGGTGCTTGTAACCGCACCGTAGCAGGCTCTGAAGTCAGGGTCACAGGTGTACCTGGAGTAGGTCGCCACAGCTCCCTGGTAGTGACCGTTATACGTGGTGTTGGCGTCTCTCACATCCGGGGGATGACCACACCCTTGGAACTCTTCAGAAATATATCATATAGCTTTGAATTATAAATGCACCAAACAGGGATAAATGTGTTTTGGATCATTTGATCTCTCATTGTTTATGTATTCTATGTTTTGCGTCATGAATAGCTATCAAAGTTGCGAAATGCCAAAGCATAAAGGGAATGTTTTTTCTATATCATTCTGAAGTCATCATTTCCTTCTACTGAACATAATACTGATATCAATTTACAAATCAGAAAGACCAATTCAAAGAATTTACAGTATCGCTAACTTGACCTATGTATTAATACCCTCATGTATGCATCTGCCAAAGGTAGTTGAGGCATTGGGAAATTATTGGTTACCTGGAACACATCTTGCAAGACCCAGTCGACTTACTTCACATCTGTTGTTGTCGGGACATGTCCTTTGAGTGCATGGTCCAGAGAGAGACTAGAAAGAAAACATGCCGTTCAATCTTTATAGAATTTGTTCTGGAATTAAATTGCTTTTTGTCTGTATGTACAATATCTGAGGACGGACACACCTGTAAGTTCAGACAAAGAAAAATGGGCACTATTTCGTCCAACAAAGTACGCCTTTTATTCCAAGAGCCACCTCCTCGTGGTGGGTGCTGGGTAACGCTAAGAGCTCTTCAACCCCCCGTTGTGGACCTGGGTGCATATTTGGTCCACAGGACCCTATTGCTGGTCGTAAGACTTGGGCAAGAATTGGGCAACCTGTTTGCCGTGGGTTGCGCCCCTGTGTCGGTGGAGGACGGGAGTCTGGTGGTTGAGGGCACTGGTTCCAGGAACAGTGTTCCTTTGCCCAACACACCACTTCGCCCCTTACTTCACCTAGACGGGTAGTTGAATGAGCCCGGTTCAATCAATCGGCTGGTCACGCCAAGACCTGTGTACTGTTACACAAAATTTTGGGAATTATGAAATGATATTTTTAAGTCTTGGCGAATTTTTTATCTCAGAATTTCAAATACACTATTTCATGTATGTTTTTGCCTGGAGTCGTATGCCCAGAAGGTGGTGGCTCATTGGACAATTTGGTAGAATCATTAATCTCTTAATTTTTCTGCTGGAGTATATCATCCAGGTATCTTTGGTGCTGCAAGTCGGTGACCCGCTTGTTCTTAGCATTGTCCTTGTGATACTCCGTGGTGGGTGGGGAGCTCGGATGATGAAATTCTACACTAAACTTGGTATATGAAACCCCCACCAAAAAAACCAAAACGTCCTCTTGAAAATGATCCTGACGATAATGACCTAAGACCGTCCAAATCAGTTGACTTTTGGGCACGCTTTCTTGTTATTGAAACTGTCGACAAAAGACCATTAAAGTTGAACAAGGGTATTCAAGGTATTGCCGGCGAAGTTAAGAACACTAAACGGTTACGTTCAGGTGCGTTGCTGGTTGAGTGCGGGAAACGGCAGCAATCATCCAATCTGTTGAGCATTGAATCGTTTGTCGGCATTCCGGTCACTGTCTCTGCTAACAAGACATTAAACACAAGCAAAGATATCACCAGAGATCGTGATCGATTGTTTTCTGACATGTCAGAACTTGACATCGTGACTGAAATGAAAGATCAAGGTGTACTCTACGTAAAACGCTTTTCGTAAAAACAATGAAACTGTTAAAACCAATACTTATCTGTTTTCCTTTTCCTCACCAACTGCTCCCAAATCACTGAAGTGAGTGAGTGAGTGAGTTAATATTTAACGTCACATCGGCAACATTTCAGCCATATCGTGACGAGAACATTTGATATTGAAATGAAATATATGTAAATTATAAAAAACCTGCCGACGAAGGACAGTAAAACAGCTAGAATATCACAGATATGTATGTAAAACTAGTAATTAAATCTAAAACGTTTTAACTATAGGGGAACAACAATACAGTATAAAAATGGGCTATAAATCGCCAACAACTAAAGGTAGATCACCATACGAGGGACCATGGGGACTTACATTACTTTTGCTACCTGCATGGACCCTAGTTGGATTTACACCATCCCTTCAGCCATTGGCGACAGAAGAGAAATCTAGCCATAAATTAAAAGCACACATATTCTACGATTAAAAACGTGGCAAGCCTAAATTTACTCTAAATGTGTTGGGACTTACGTACCCTCTCAGGAGGACAATAATTTTACAATACTTTAGGGTACAGCCACTAACAATCGAAGTTGATAATCTAAACTACCAATTATAAAACCTTATCTATTTACAAAACATATATCAAAATTCATTTAACAGATCTATCTCTTTTAAAAACCAATGATTAAATGATAATTAACATTACTAAAAAGGTCCTTTACTGTTTTGACATTAAAATATCTATCCCTTATGATGGAGAATTCAACACAGTCAAGCAGGACATGCTTGACCGTGGTTCTCTCATCACAAGGGATACAAAACGGAGGATCCTCAACTTTCAATAGGTATGCATGAGTATATCTTGTGTGGCCAATACGACATCGTCATATGATGACCTCTTCAAATCTGGACTGAGAACCCAAGTAGGTGTAACCGATATAGGGTTTTATTGCATATAATTTATTGATACCTACTTGGGTGTCCCACTTCTTTTGCATCAGATCACGGATATAAGATCAATAGCAGCTTTGTAATCAGAGTATGGGATCAGAAGTGGTGTCACAGACCAAATCACTGAAGGCAGGTTACCTACATTCCTAATCCGCTCAGATGCTTTAAATGCCAGAAGTATGGCCATGGTGTAAATACTTGCATATTGTCCGTTGTGTGTGCTCACTGTGGTGAGAAAACACACACAACTGAAGATTGTACAAGTACCTTTAAAAGGCACCAACTGTTCAGGAGAACATTCATCTTTCTCAAAAGAGTGTCCGATTTGGAAAGAACAAATGCAGATCAACAAGATCAAATTTACCCAAAACATCAGTTTTTCTGATGCCAAAAACTTGTAAAGAGATGTGAACTTACAGAAAGTTATGCTTCAATAACCAAAACACCAACTGAGTCAAGCCCTAAAGTATCTACATCATCCACAAGCTGTCAAACAAACTTGACTTGGGTCAAAGGCGACAATCCACAGCTTTTGTATCCTGCTATATCATCTCAAACTACGGAATCACTTCCTAGTACCTCCGAAAGGCAGTCAGAGTCATCTTCTGATCATAAGTCATCCTCTCAATCACGTTCACAGTCTCAATTGTCATCTGATACTCAGCAAATTGTTAAAAGCAAAAATAAACCGAAGCTTGATGCTTAAAAAATCAAAGTGGCAGAGCCCCAAAAGGGTCGAAAAATAGACTTCAGGTATACAACAAATATGGATCTCTTTAGGCCATGGACGTATCTGAAAACGTCCATTCTAGGGCACATAGCTTGTCGCCCAACAAAAACGTGCGGGTAGATCCCCAATAAATCCACCCAAAAGATAATGTCTTCCAATAATATTGTACAGTGAAACTGCAGAGGGTTAAGGAATAATTTCAATGATTTGCAGCTATTAGTCCAGGACTTCACACCATCAGCGATCTGTCTGCAGGAGACATATTTAAAACACACGGATACATTTGACCCACGCCATTTCAATGCATACCATTCTTTTTCACCTCCGGGTGATCGGGCCACTGGAGGATCTTCGATCCTTATCAAACGGAATATTATCCATATCCCTGTTATACTTAATACTGGTCTCCAGGCGGTTGCCGTGCGACTCACGTTACATGTTGCGCTCACATTATGCTCTTTGTACATCTCACCGTCTTCAACTCTTCAGAAGAATGAACTTCAAAATCTATATGACCAACTCCCGAAACCTTGTACATGTATTATTATGGGAGATTTGAATGGCCACAACCCACTCTGGGATGGTACAACTACTAATGCTAAAGGTAAACTATTAGAAGAGTTCTGTTCAGATAATAATTTATGCATATATAATGACGGTTCTAACACATATTTACATCCTGGCACAGGAACTTATTCGGCTCTTGATTTATCAATTACAAACTCACACCTATTGAATGAATTTGAATGGTCAGTCCACAAGGACCTCTGTGGAAGTGACCATTTTCAAACAATATTAAAACCTGTGAACCCATCTGATATTACCCCATCCTCAAGATGGAACTTTAAAAAAAGCTAATTGTAATTGATATCAAACTCTGTGTTCTAACATACTTAAACCTGAACTTTTTATAGATGTTCCTGATGTCATAAACAATTTCTCTGATGAACTCAATAATAAAGCTGATGAGTGTATCCCAAAATCCTCTGCATTTCCACACATCCGAAAACCATGGTTCACCAATGAGTGCAAACATGCTAGGAAGGCACGGGAGAAGGCTGGGAATTATTTCCGTCGCCACCCTATGGTCCATAATTTGAATACATTCAAAATTTTAAATGCTAAGGCACGGCGTACCTTCAAGCAATGTAAACGTCAATCCTGGCGAAATTATGTGTCAAAAATAAATTCATGAACGCCGATATCGAAGGTATGGAACATGATCCAGAAAATAAAAGGTAAGGGCTCTCAATCTAGCATTAAGCATTTCAAAGACGGAGACGAATTATTAACTAGTAAATCTGATATTGTAAATAAACTTGGAGAAACCTTGGCCAAACACTCTTCTTCATCGATATATGTACCTAAATTCCAACAATATAAAAAACAACAGGAAAGGAAAACTATTAATTTCACTTCAGATAATGGGGAAGATTACAATGACATATTTTCTATTCATGAACTTCATACTACTCTTGACCAAGCTCACGATACTGCTACAGGAGCTGATAACATCCATTATCAACTTCTGAAGCATTTACTGGAATCATGTTTAGAGACCGTTTTGAATATTTTTGATGATATGTGGACATGTGGAAAATTTCCTCCCTCATGGCGTGACGCTATAGTAGTACCAACACCTAAACCTGGACGTGATCACACGGATCCGTCCAATTATAGATCGATTTCTATAACTAGCTGTGTTTGCAAAACCATGGAACGTATGATAAATAATCGACTTGTTTGGTACTTGGAAGCAAATAACCAGAGTGAGTGAGTGAGTTAAAATTTATAGTCACATCGGCAATATTTCAGCCATATTGTGACTTAAAAAGTTATAAATTAACAATAAACACAATTACATTATAAAACACCTGTCGACGAAGGACAGTAAAACAACTAGATCACCACAGGTAGAAATTTAAGACTAGTAATTAAATCTAAAATATTTTACCTATAAATGGCAATACAATATAAAAACCGGCTAAAGATCGTCAACAACTGAAGGTAGATCACCATACTAGGGACCATGGGGACTTAGAGTACATTTGCTTCCTGCATGGGCCCTAGCTGGATTTACATCATCCCTTCAGCTGTCAGCAATTTAGATACGTCTAGCCATACATTAAAATCACTCATATTCTACGATTAAAACTAGGTGGAGAGTTTAAATTTACCTTGAATGTTTTGGGACTTACGTACCCTCTCAGGAGGACAATAATTTTCCAGTACTGTAACCCCCCTGGAGAATACAGCTACTAACAATCTTAGTTACCATTTCAAACTTCCAATCATAAAATATTTATCTATTTACAAATCATTTAACAAATCTAATTCTTTTAAAAATGAAATAATTAAATGAGAACTGATACTACGTGATTTAAAATAGTTATCCCTTGTGATAGAATATTCAAAACAGTCAAGCAGGACATGCTTGACCGTGATTCTTTCATCAAAAGGGATGCAAAACGGAGGATCCTCAACTTTCTATAGGTATGCATGAGTATATCTTGTGTGGCCAATACGACATCGTCGTATGACGACCTCTTCAAACCTGGACTGAGAACCCAAGTAGGTGTAACCGATATAGGGTTTTATTTCATGTAATTTGTTGATACCTACTTGGGTGTCCCACTTCTTTTGCATCAGATCAGGGATGTAGGTTCTAATGCTAGCTTTATAATCAGAGTATCGAATAATAAGTGGTGTCACAGATTTATTGAGTGCTGCCTTGGCAGCAAGATCAGCCATTGTATTCCCAGAAATGCCAACGTGGCTGGGTAACCAACAAAAGACGATGTCACATTGGCCAGTTGCAAGCTCATTATACAATTCAATAATTTCTAATAAAAGTGGATGTTTACAAGTAAGATTTTTAATAGCCTGAAGACACGAAAGAGAATCGGAAAAGATGATGTATTGATTATATTAACGGTGTTTATTAATATATTCAAGAGCTGTTAATATGGCGTTAGCTTCTGCTGTGAAAATAGAGCTGTTGTTTGGTAGTCGAGAAGATATGGTTCGGGATCCAATGACAGTGGCACATGCCACCGCGCCACCATGCTTGGACCCATCTGTAAATAAGGATTTGTATGTATTATACCTATTTTTTAATTGATTATATTCTTGTTTATATTGTAATTCATTTGTTTCAGATTTCTTAAACTTTGTCAGAGTTAGGTCAACTTCAGGCCTCACCAGTTGCCAAGGAAAAGAAGAAAGGAGACGGGAAGGAGCTATATTTTCCAGCTCAATGCCGGCAGCAGAAATAAATGGTTTAATTCTTAAACCAAGAGGCGGAACAAGAGAAGACATTTTGCTGTATATATTTCTCATAAAGAGGATTGAAAACACAGTTAAATGCAGGATTAGACTCGTTAGAGTAGAGTTTTGTTATATACTGTAATGATAATTTTATACGACGTTGGTTAAGTGATGGCTCATCGGCCTTAACATAGAGACTGTCAACAGGAGAAGTTCAGACAGAATCAATTAGTTAGGTTGCTTTTGCAGGCTCCATCATAGACGATGGAGCCATAATGAAGTTTAGATCGCACCAATGATCTATATAAGTGAAGGAGGGTAGTTTGGTCCCCTCCCAACTTAGAATTGGAAACAACCTTTAACAAATCAAGTGCCTTCAGGCATTTAGCTTTAAGGTATTTAATATGTGGTAGGAATGTCAAATGGGAATAAAAAATAAGACCCAAGAATTTGGCCTCCTTGACAACTTTGATTGGCGTGCCATTTAAAGATAGTTCAGGGTCCTTATGCGGTTTGTATTTACGGCAGAAATGTATACAATTAGTTTTGGATTTAGAAAATTTAAAGCTGTTTTCAAGACACCATTTATTTATTTTGTCTCAACATAACTGTAGTTGCCGTTCAATAGTATGCGTATTTTTACCACGACAAAAAATACTAAAATCCTCCACAAATCATGATCCATCGATTGAATAATTGAAAACCTTTGATAAACTATTGATCTTGATGCTAAGCAGTGTGACAGACAAAATACTGCCTTGAAGGACATCCTAATCCTGATTGTAATGATCAGACAGGTTTGAACCCACTCGGACTCGGAAATTGTCTGTCTTTTAAAAAATGTGATATAAAAGAGGCAAACGGCCTCTCAAACCAAAGTCATGTAAATCCTTCAAAATGCCATGCTTCCAGGTCGTATCATAAGCTTTCTCAAGATCAAAGAAAATTGATACAGCATGTTGTTTATTTACTATAGCATTTTTAACAAAGGATTCTAAGCGTACCAAATGATCAATGATACTACGATTTTATCTGAAACCACATTGAATCTTTGTTATAAGGTTATTGGTTTCAAGATACCATGTTAATCTATTATTCACCATACGTTCCATGGTTTTACAGACACAGCTAGTTAGAGATATTGGTCTGTAATTTGACGGATCTGTATGATCCTTGCCAGGTTTAGGTATTGGGACTACAATGGCATTACGCCACGAGGGAGGAAAATTTCAGGACGTCCATATTTTGTCAAATATATCTAAAAGTGTGACCAGATATGGTTCAGGTAAGTGTTTCAGTAGCTGATAATGAATATTGTCATCACCCGCTTAGTTTGCTCAAGAGCTGTATATAGCTCATGTAATGAAAACAGTTCATTATAGTCTTCACCATTATTTGATTCAAAATTAACTTTTGTCTTTTCCTGTTGTTTCTGATATCTCTGAAACTCAGGGACATAATTTGCCGATGAGGAATTTTTGGCAAGAGTTTCGCCAATTTTATCTGCAATTTTAGATTTGTCAGTTATTAAATTATCGCCATCTTTAAGATGGTGAACAGCAGATTTTGAACCTTTGCCTTTAATTCTTTGAACCATGTTCCATACTCTGGACATTGGCGTACGTGAATTCATTTTGGAGACATAGTTCCTCCAAGCTTGCCGTTTGTTTTGTTTGAAGGTACGACGTGGTCAATTCCACAGAGGTCATTGTGGACTGACCAGTCAAATACACTGAGGAAGTTAGAGACAAATCTAGAGAAGAGTAGGTGCCGTTTGCAGGATGCAGATAAGTGCTTGAATCGTCATTATATATACACAAGTCATTATTGGATATAAAATCTTCCAGTATTTTACCTTTAGAGTTAGTGCTTGTACCACCCCAGATCGGGTTATGGCCATTAAGATCACCCATTATAATACAAGGTTTAGGAAGTTGGTCATAGAGAGCTTGAAGATCAGACTGCTGGCGTATTGAAGAAGGCGGAATATATAGAGAGCACAGTGTAAAGGTAACGTGAAGAGTTAGTCTCACTGCAACAGCTTGGAGATTAGTTGTAAGAGTTACTGGGCTATGAATAACATCCTGTTTAACAAGGATTGAAGATCCTCCAGTGGCTCTGTCACCCGAAGGTGAAAAATAATTATATGCATCCTACTGAGTAGGAGAGTATCTGTCTGTTTCACGTTTCCTGCAGACAGAATGCTCGTGGTGCAAATTCGTGGACTAAAAGCTGCAATTCATTAAAATTAGTCCTTAACCCTCTACAATTGCACTGTATTATATTTTGTGAATGATTCATGATTTGGGTGCATTTATTGGTGATCTACCACGCCTTGATTTAGAAGGCGATGAACTCCCTGACCGACGATGGATAAGTTCGGATGTATCCATATCTTCGAAGGACCCAAACTTGTTAAAAAGCTGGATCTCATCTTTTGAACGTTTAGCGAGTCTATCGCTTTGGTTGATTCTATTTAGTTTTTGGTTTCCTTTCACAGTTTGTGTAACTTGAGATCCATGTACAGTTAAAGGATTTTGAATGAACGTTTGTACCGGAGGACTTTCTTTTATCTAGTTGAGTCTTTGATCATGCGGAATCCTTCTGTGAAGAAGGCATAGACTGAGGTTGAGATGACGTTACTGTAGCTTGTAACACGTCTGCAGTCTCTGTAGCAGATTCTCCTCGTGTCAACAATTCTTGATTTGGATGGGTTCAGGAGAAGTAGATTTTATCCATGTCAGCTGTCTGACATTCAACTGAGACTGTGGTCGTGAGTGGTCTTTTAATAACAGAAGCATAAGAGTCATTTGGGTAAACAGATGGTTGAAGTTTCTTAGCTTCAGCATAGCTGATGTTATTTTATTGACTTCCATTTCCCTCTTCCATACCGGTCAATCTTTTGATGAGGAGGAATGTTTACCTGAACAATTGACACATTTTTTAAAGTTGTTTGTACACTCTTCTGTGACATGAGATTGCTCCCCACAATGAGCACAAGTTATAGGGTTTGAGCAAGAATTTATCTCATAACCAAATTTCTGGCATTTAAAGCACCTCAAAGGGATTTGGAATATACAATTCAACTTGAAGATTGCAATACCCGGCTTTGATTAATTTTGGTGCCGTTGGAGAGACAAATGAGAACAAATATGTGTTTGTTGGAACCACTTCTGAATTCTGACGCCTCGTAAAACGTTTCACGTACGTAACACCTTGATCTTTGAGTTCAAGCATGATGTCAAGCTCCGTCATGTCCTCCAAAGGATGATCTCGATCCCTGACTATGGCTATACTTAAATAAAGTGTTTGGAATCATGTGTTAAAACGCTCTAATCAATAAACAACATTCAGTGTCTATCTTTTTTTATCTAGAAAAAGCATATGACACTACGTGGAAATATGGCATTTCAAAAGATTTACATGGGCTCGGATTGCGAGGTTGTTTACCTAAATTTATATCCAACGTTTTAAATGACAGGCACTTTCAAGTCCGAGTGGGTTCATCCCTGTCTGACCAATTTTCAAAGTCTAAAGCTAATTGTATACATTTCTGCTGTAAATACAAACCTCATAAAGACCCGGAACTATTTTTAAATGGTACTCCCATCAAAGTTGTGAAAGAGGCCAAGTTCTTAGGTCTAATTTTGACTCCCACCTAACGTTTCTGCCGCATATTAAATCCCTTAAAACCAAATGCCTGAAGGCACTTGACTTGTTGAAAGTCGTTTCCAATAATTTTATTATTCTAAGTGGGGAGGGGACCAAACTACCCTCCTATACTTATACAGATCATTCATTCGATCAAAACTTGATTATGATTCAATCATATATGGTGGAGCCTGTAAAAGCAACCTTAAACTTCTTGATTCTATTCATCACCAAGGTTTAAGACTTTGTCTTGGATCTGTCAGAACTTCTCCTATTGACAGTATTTACGTTGAAGCTGGCGAGCCTTCTCTTAGCCAACGCCGTATAAAATTATCTCTACAATATATCACTAAACTATATTCTAGTCAGTCGAACCCTGCATATAACTGTGTCTTTAATCCCATCTATGAGGATCTGTACAACAAGAAATATTCTCTTGTTCCGCCTCTTGGGCTCAGAATTAAACCGTTCATTTCTGCTGCCGGCCTAGTCTGTCTCACAGTCACTGAACCACATTAATTTCCCTACTGTCAAGCCCTCTCTGCAGTGCTAAAGCCCTAAATAAAGCAAGTCTAGATTTCCTCAGGTTCTGAATCTCTGGTTTCCCTAGGGCTCCTTTTCAATATAAATAGGCTTGTCTGTTACTATCAAAATTATATATATTCAGAGACTCAGCCTTAGTCTACTGCCGGCCTTGAGCTGGAACATATATCTCCTTCCCGTCTTCTTTCTTCTCCTCCTTGGCAATTACTGAGGCCACACGTTGACTTAACATTAACCACATTTAAAACATCAGAAACAAATGAATTACAGTATAAACCAGAATTTAGTCAATTAAGAAATAAATATAATACATACAATCCTTATTTACAGATGGGTCCAACTGTCATTGGATCCAGAACAATATCTTTTCGATTGCCTGATAACAGCTCTATTTTCACAGCAGAAGCAAACGCAATACTAACAGCTCTTAAATATATTAATAGGCATCCCAAATATAAACAATATATAATATTTTCAGATTCTCTTTCTTGCCTTCAGGCTATAAACAATCTCTCTTGTATAGATTCATTTTTCATTGAAATACTTGAATTGTATAGTGATTTTGCAACTGGCCAATACGACATCGTCTTTTTGTTTGTTACCCAGCCACGTTGGCATTTCTGGGAACACAATGGCCGATCTTGCTGCCAAGGCAGCACTCAATAAATCTGTGACACCACTTCTTATTCCTTACTCTGATTACAAAGCTAGCATTAGAACTTACATCCGTGATCTGATGCAGAAGAAGTGGGACACCCAAGTAGGAATCAATAAATTGCATGCAATAAAACCTTATATTGGTTACACCTACTACTTAGGTTGTCAGTCCAGATTTGAGGAGGTCATTATGCAACGATGTCGCATTGGCCATACGCGTTATACTCACTCAAGCATGTCCTGCTTGACTGTGTTGAATTTTCCATCATAAGGGATAAATATTTCAAAGTCAAAACCTTCAAGGATCTTTTTAATAATGTCAATTATCATTTTATTATCGAATTTTTAAAAGAAATAGAACTGATATATGAATTTTTATTCATCTGTTTTGTACATACATGCATATTTAGTATTGGTGATTTATATGAGAAACTGAATTTGTGAGTGGCTGTACCTTCGAAGGAGGTTGACGCAGCGAAAAATATTGTCCTCCGGAGAGGGTACGTAAGTCCCAAAACATTTCAAGTGAATATAAGTCTACCAGGTTTTTAATCGTAGTATTTTTGTCATTTTAATGTATGGCTAAATCTCAGCATAAACGCCAATGGCTGAAGGGATGGTCTAAATCCAGCTAGGGTCCATGCAGGTAGCAAAGGCACTGTAAGTCCCCATGGTCCCTAGTATGGTGATCTACCTTCAGTTGTTGGTGATCTATAGCCCATTTTTCTACTGTATTGTCCTAATTGAAAATCCTAGAGTGAGATGCTAGTTCTATTTCTTGATACTGTGATATTCTAGTCGATTTAACTGTTCTTCGATGACAGGTTTTTATAATTTACATGTATTTATGGTGAATTCTAAACTTGTTTAAGTCGCGATATGGCTGAAATATTGCCGATGGGACTTTAAATTTTAACTCACTCGCTCATATATTCCAAGCAATGATATTTCTTCATTACACATGGAAACATGGGTTTGCACCAGACATCCAGTGATAGACATGGGCATGCAGAGTGTAATTACGTCTCTGTCCTTGAATGAACGGCTGCACAATGAGGCCCATGTCATTGACAATGACAAGTGTCCGACCATGAGATGCGATGCCTCCCCAAACGCCTCCGCCCCCAAACTGTCGACAATGAACAACGAACGCGTCAGCATACCGTTCACCTCGTCGTCTGTACACCCTTGCCCTGCCATCTGAGCTATTCAGATGAAATCTCGACTCGTCAGTGAACAAAACACCATCGCAATCTTGTCTCCTGTACCGTAGATGCTGTCTGCACCAGGCAAAACGTGCCTGTCGATGAGCAAAACTGGGCGTATTGCAGGCTGTCGGGGCCGGATGTTTTGCTCCCCAGGCGTTTTCCTACAGTCCTGGAACTGATTGACCATAAGCCAACAATGGTCCGGCAATCAAACTGGCAGTCTGGAATAGATTCTTTAGATGGGTCAGCCGAATGTGGTTGTCTTGCTAACGTGACGTCACGCGTGGACGGCCGGTCCGAGGGAAATCTCTCGTGGTCCCATTATGTTTAAAATGTGTCCATAGAGATGAGGTCGTGTTTCGATGGACACCAAAATGTGTCTGGCCACTTCATTTAGGGCCATTCCAGTCCCCAGCATACCCACGGCGGGGAGACGTTGATTTTCTGTAACACTTTTGGCTCCACTGCTAGTCGTAAGAGGCGACCGAATTCCGCAACCTGTTTGCTGTGGGTTGCGCCGCTGTGTGGAAGAAGGGATTCTGATGGTTGAGGGAACAGGTTCCAAGATTAGTGTTCCTTTGCCCAATACATCACTTCGACCCTTACCTAGACGGAGGGTAGAATGGGCCCGGTTCCATCGATCGGCTGGTAATGACAAGCCCTATGCACTAGATTTGATTTCCACCAATTCACTTTGTAGAATTGTTTAATGTTGAGGTCTTGGTCAGAAAATCATTGAAATTACTTACTTTTTGACTAAATGTAAAACATTATTGATTAGAATTAATAAATAAATTGTCTTTTATCCCATCTATTGAGAAAATCCTTTCTTTTGTGACAAATATTGAAAACATTCAGAAGCAACTAAGGTAACGCGAGGTTTGCTGTATGTAAAAAGCATGACGCTCTTGAATCTGAGATGGCCTGTAGTTAAAGAGCAAAACTAACCTTTGGCCAGTGGTGAATATCGCTGAAGAGGAATCCTGTTCTGTCAACAACGTTAGCCGTATCACTACTGTTACTGTTGAGTAGGCAGGTGCGCGTTTTCTTCTCAAATTCAAAGGACAGACATGCTGAGGACATGAGGCATTCTGATGCACAGGTGTAGAGAGACTGACTCCAGAACTTTCTGAACACCTGGTGTTCCATGTACTTGTCGCTGTGAACTACAAAATCCACGTCCAAACAGTTATTACTGTTGACTAACTTTATGATTCTTAAAATTAAGAGAACGAATTCGCCATGGTAAGACCACATTTTCCCACACAGACGTTTAACTGACAAGTTGCTGTCGACACTCCTTATTCATATTGAGCTTTTGTAACACTGCCAATAACACCCTGTTATGGGATGCATTAAAGTTGCATGTTTAAGCTTCAATGGGAATATCAATACAAGAAACGACGTTTGCGGAGTGTTTTTCTCGACAACAATCAGTACGTTGTTAGGCATATTAAATGTATTCGATTGAATGCAGTTCAAATCCTAGGGCTCTCAGCATCAACACACCAAACAGATAATCCATATATTGTTAAACTTTCATTACTAACAAACAATGTAGACTTGATAATCAATGTAAACTGGTTCTACAGCTGGTAGGCGCAGGCATAAAAGAACTGAATATTTCTGCAACTGGACAAGCAACAAACGCAGACCATATTTTGCTAATTCAAGACAAATATGGACTTAGTGTTCTTTGTAACAAAAATGTTGACATTTGTAATGCAGTAAGTAGACAAAGCCCTTTGATCCAAATAATTATTGCTTGCCTTGATATTTGTTATTTTTATTATTCACAATGTCGAGATCCAAAGCCGTTTCACGCATCTAACAAATGTGTAGAATTAAGTTATAGTTAACATTCTTTCTTAGAAGATATTCGTCTAGGTACACACAGTGGATGTTTGACAAGTGTGTGATGCACGAGCGTGATCGGAAGAATGAACCTTGTACCAGTATATGAGCGTGCGTGTGTTGATGGTAGCTATATCAATAAATTACTGCATATGTACTTCTTTGATGGAAATTTTAGAAGTTGAGGTGATGAAGAATGAAGATAATTGTATGGATGTACAACTTCTATATTCTGTGAAAGGTGACTTTTCGACATAGATTCTAGTGTCGTTGTCATGCAAGTGACCTTAAAACCTATGTAACAACATTAGAATCTATGTTGAAACGTCGCCTTTCACAGAATAAAGACGTTGTATATACATACAATTATCTTCACTCTTCATCACCTCAACTTCTAAAATGTCCACCAAAGAAGTACAACATTGTTATCAATACTAATGTAAAGCTTTCCGAATTCAAAGAAATGTGTGTGGCGCACTTGATCCAATCAGAAGGGTCCCTAATTAGCCATGTAGTAACTAGCAGGATTCAACATTTTCTAAGGTAACGGGCATCTGCTTGAGAAATCTCAACACCTTTAGATTTTTCTCTTCACCAATGAACAGGATTTTACATTATCTACATGTCTTTATGATATGTGTATGCTTTTTGAAGTCTAGATGTTGCTGAAATACTGCCGGTGTGACTTTAAACATAACTCAATCATTCTTTACTAATCTTTGAGATGTGGCGGTAGAAGATTGTAAGATCTCTTCTTCTAATGGAGACGTCACTTAGTAACAGTAGTTGTATGTTTGCAGGGATCATGACAACAGAAGGAAACATTGAGGACAGCGTTTTCTGTTTATTATTGGAGCGCTGGGGATCTTGATGATTACAAAATCAATTCAAAGTTGTGAACGATACAGAAATCAATACAACAAATATACGTTAAAGTTATCTATGGTAAGTAATACAAGTGATATAGTTCACTACGATAATGTTTTTAGAACTTACATTAGTCGTTGTCTGTTTCCTTTCACCAAAGTTTGCTGGTGGATAAAGATTACAAACATGGCCGTTACTGAAGCAATGAACCATTCACTTTCCATTTTATTTTACTGAAGCTTACACATTTTAAGGTTTTAACGCACCAGCGTTGTTTCAACTAGATACAATGTAGCGAAACTTACCCTCATTTTACAAAAATGACTTGAACATATAACAAAGAACCCAAACACAAAAGCACAAATATGTACATAAGTAAACCAAAAGGGAAATATTCAATGCTGGATCATTTTCATGTAACAAGGGGTGATATTTCAGTCTGGACTTCAATACTTATCAACAAAGCTTCCTTTCATTCGAAGGGAAGTTATTTATAAAGGTGAAACCCTTGATGAATTATCATTTGTTGTGAGTTATTTTTCTAAAATCACAATGTAATAAAAATATCTTTCAGATTACCAAATAAGAGCTCCATTTTCACAGCAGACGCAACCGCCGTATTAACAGGTCTTAATTACATCAATACACACCAAAAATAAAAAAGTATATAATCTTTTCAGACTCACTTTAAGTGCCTTATGGAGATTAAAAGTTGTGTTGTCAAAATCCACTTGTAATCGAAATCATTGAATGAAACACTAATCTTGCTACTGGCCAATACGACATCATCCTCTGTTTGAAACCCAGTATTGTTGGAATTACTAGGAACATAATGGCATACCCTGCTTCAAAAGCAACTCTCAACAAAATCTGTGACACAACTTCTCCTTCCTCATCCTGATTACAAACCTATCATTAAAACTTAATCCGTGATATTATGGAAATGTAGGTGTAAATAAACTGCACTGAATTAAATCAGCTGTCGGTTTCAGTGAGTGAGTGAGTTTAGTTTTACGCTGCACTCAGCAACATTCTAGCTATATGGCAGCGGTCTGTAAATAATCGAGTCTGGACCAGACAAGCCAGTCATCAACAGCATGAGCATCGATCTGCGCAATTGGGAACCGATGACATGTGTCTACCAAGTCAGCGAGTCTGGCCACCCGATCCCGTTAGTCGCCTCTTACGACAAGCATGGGTTACTGAAGATCAATATTCTAACACGGACCTTCAAGAGTCAGCTGTCGGTTTCAATTACTTGGGTTGTCAGTCCAGTTTTGAGGAAGTCGGCGATGTCGTATAGGCCACTTTAAGGGCGAGGCTCCTCCATTCTGTATCCCTTGTGATGAATAACGTACGGTCAAACATGTCCTACGTAACTTTACTGATTTTTCCATCACAAGGGATAAATATTTCAGTGTAAAACAATGAAGGATATTTTGAATAATGTTGATACTCTTTTCTTTAAAGAAAGAAATATAATTTAAAAAAACCCCAAACGTTTCATAGTAGGATATTTGTTCTTTTATAGTATGGCTCAATGTCTCCATCATCGCCAACACCTGAACGGATGGTGTAAATTCAGCTGGAGTCCATGCAGGGAGCAAAGGTACTGTAAGTCCCCATGGTCCCTAGTATGGTGATCTACCTTCAGTTGCTGGCGATCTTTAGCCCTTTTTTATATTGTATTGTTTTCTGTAGTGACACATTACTCAATCCGTGATACTCTGGTGTTTTTAGGTTCTTTGACGACAGAATTATATTGTGTAGATTTATGTAGGTTTAATGTATAGATTGTTATCGTCACGGTATATCTGAAATATTACTGATGTGCCATTAAATATTAACTCTCACACGCTGATTTCTATCCCTATGTCAACTATCTATATTCTCCAAATTTACAGCTTTTATACATGTGTATACAATGTGTATTTATATTATTATGTGTATTTGAAATGTCGGCTGGCATAATGGGATCCGTCTATTTCTGTGTCACATCCAAGAGTGAAAGATGCCCATGATCCATGCCCATTGACAGACAAAGAAGATATGAGAGACGTGAACATCGCCGATGGACTAGGTCATGATAGTTATGAAGACCTGGTGTTGGCTGCTTAGGGCATAAACTCCATCATGCTAACAGTGACGTCGTAGAGGAAGGAAACGTAATCAGGTTTTGCCCCAGAAACTCTCTCAGTGAAGTTGACAATGCTCGCACCATCGACTACAAGCTGGAACAAATAGTCCATTACATTATTTGAACATTTCGTTATTCGTTACTTGTAAGCAACGGAGTCTCTGATATTCTTCATTGATACACAAGAGCATTAATGAAGCACCAATAAAAGGGAGTGAGTGAGTGAGTTAATATTTAACGTCACATCGGCAATATTGCAGCCATATCGTGACGAAAACAAGCCAATAAAGGGAACTTTTGATGTTTTGATGAACATGCGAATCATACCGTAACATAGTGGAATGCACATACAAACAACACAATATCTCACCATATATGAGTCACATACGTTCACGTGTTGTGAAATCGCCAAGCACACCGAGGCATAAATTTCATACTTGCAGTTTATGTACAAGGGTTTTCGGAACTGTTTTCTGTATATGCAAAATACAAGATGGCAAGTGATTACTATGATGAGGCAACTGCGCCGGTGATGGAGCGTGGGAGTAAAGGAGGCATTACAGTACCTCGGGGACTCAGTGGTCAACGTTAATAACAGGGCTGTTGTACACTGCCGTTGTGCCATATTATGATGACATCCCCTTGCCAGTCATCTGATATTCATGGATGACGACGTTAAACCTCACAGTTCTCGAGCTGCTATTGCCTATTTGTGGAATACGGTTTTGAAATATTTACACGGCCCAGAAGGATTCCCGATATGAATCCCATTGAGCATCTTTGGAACACTCTTGGACGATCTCAAGATCCTCCTGTTCAAAGTCTGTAGGAATTGACGCAGGCACTTGATGAATGGCAGGTGATTACTGGGATGAGAATTCGGCGTTTTATTACTAGTATGAGGTGGAGACTGGCACACATCTGTTCGAGTGGACCCGTGAAGGTCCGGGTTAGAATATTGATCTTCAGTAACCCATGTTTGTCGTAAGAGGCGACTAACGGGATCGGGTGGTCAGGCTCGCTGACTTGGTTGACACATGTCATCGGTTCCCAATTGCGCAGATTGATGCTCATGCTGTCGGTCACTGGATTGTCTAGTCCAGACTCGATTATTTACTGACCACCGCCATATAGCTGGAATATTGCTGAGTGTGGCGTAAAACTAAATTCACTCACTCACTGTGCAAGGGGTGGCTGCACCAGGTACATGGAGGAATGTGAAGGGCGCGCCACATCAGACTTATCGAATACTAGAACAGACTCTACACTCTCGCGACATAATCGACGCGATTTGTGCTGTTTGTTGAATTCGATTTATCACTCAGAAGATACGACTCGGTCGAATTCGACATATCGATTCGACGGGCCCACGCGTGTGAGTCCGCCATAAACAAACCACATAAGTAATCAACGAACCAGAAATCCTTTACCATAAGTGCATATAGATTCCACGGCATATACCTAAAGATAACGTTTCCGAAATACCTTTATTTTACCTCTATTCTTCTCAGTTTGTCATACATACCCTGTATATACAATCTTGAAGGGTTATTTCAACATCGTAGTTTTGTCCAACAGCCATTGTTAGATCAGCAAGCACCTCCGAGCCCCATTTTGTATCTATTTCCGTGTTGATAACAACCCTTCCACGGAACCCCAAATGATATAGGCGAAATTCTGAGTAGAATATAACATCTGCTTGTTTCTGTAGCGCAATACCAAATCTTTGATAAAAGATAGAAAGAAATGAATGTGTTGATAATTTTGCAATGGTGGAACTACATAACGGTCTTAACATTTAAAAAAAATCTGCTCATGCACAGAAAAGCAAAAGAACATCAGTTGGCAAGGGATACATATATGCGGATATTTGGTTCCCTGGGCAACACTTGAGTAAACCAAGTGTCCGGGTAAGTGAGACTGTATCAGAAAATCCATATCATATGTTTTCAGAAAGAGAGCCACGTAACTGTAGCTCTCCTATATATGTACTCAACAGAATACAGTGTCAGGAAAGGCAGCCAGTTCTGCAATAATGATATCCAAATATTGTCACTATGATACAAATAGAAACTGGTTTCAAAGAAGCAGTTAAGTATTTTGAAAGCATGGTCAGGAGAAAAGATCAAAATTTAAAATATCCTTATGAAGCTGAATCTGTACAAGTTCAACAAATAACTACAATTGTACAAAAGTTAATAGCAAGAAAAGAAATTACTTTGCCCTGCTCATAACAAGGTTTTTCAAAATTGTAGAAAAGGTAAGTATTGATCACCTTGTATCTCTAGACGGTGTCACGCTGATCTTCAGCTTGAAGTTGCTTGAAGGACCACACGGAAATGAATACCTGTCATTTATCTGCTGCAAATATACAAACAAATTTCTCAGTTAGCAGTTTTTATAGTTTCATAATTACAGATAAGATTTTGTTGTGTAAAATGGCTTGTTCTTGATTGAATCTGATTCAATTTCGTGTTCAATCGACATTACTCGAGATGAAGAAATAGAATTCAGGGAATTGATATTTTTTGTGGATGGCGACATTCTAACTCGGAGTCTGTCCATGGTAGGGGATTTGCAAGCTGTGGTCATGTATACCACGACAGTATAAATACAGAGACAAAAGATATCTTACAGGATCGTGCCACCTGAACTGTCCACAAAGATCGGCTAAACTCTCCCACGCTCCAGATGACTGACAGGTGCTGGTGACATTGTTGTAGCAGGCTCTGTAGTCAGGGTCGCAGGTGTACCTGGAGTAGGTCGCCACAGCTCCCTGGTAGTGACCATCATACATGGTGCTGGCGTCTCTCACTTCCGGGGGAGGACCACATCCTTGGAACTCTTCAGAAATATATAGCCTTGAATTCGAATCCACGTCAATAACCCGTGTTTTTGAACATTGGATCTCTCATTGCGTATGTATTCTATGTGTTACGTCAGCAGAATGGTTTTGATTTTCCATATTATTTTCAAGTCTTCATTTCCTTCTATTGTACGTAAGATAAATTACGTGCATCAATTTACAAGAATTTCCAGTATCGCTAACTGGACGTATGTATAAATATGCTCCTGTGTGCATGTGCCAAAGGTAGTTGATCCATTGGAAAAGACATTGCTTACCTGGAGCACACCTTGCAAGACCCAGTCGTGTTACTTCACATCGGTCGTTGTTGGGACATGTCTTTTGAGCGCACCGTCCGGAGAGAGACTAAAAACAAAACATGCCGTTCAAATCTAAAGAAGTCATTCAGACACCAGATGTATGACGGACACGTCTGTAAGTTCAGAAATCAGAAAATGGCATCTACTTCGTCCAATGAAGTACCCTTTTATTCCAAACAGCAACATTTCCTCATTACACATGGAAACTGAATGGTCTGCGCAATTCATCCAGTGATAGACATCATGATTTTTTGAATTCATATTTTGTATTCATTGGTTGGAAGCGTTTGCGCCTCCAACCCTTTAACCAGGCTGAATTTGTCTCTTGTGAAATTTCTCCCAAAAATATACACTTGTATATGCTTGATTATTCATAATAAACTTTCAGCCAATGATAGTCTCTTTGTATTTTGGCAACTGCAGATGACCAATGAACATAGCTGTAGCACATTATTAGCCACGTGACCATGTGGCTAATCCAAAATAATTGTCCCGTTTCACTTCATAGTAAATGCGGAAATCGATTTTTCTTAACTGATACACTTTCAATTCAAAACAATTTTACACGTAATAGAGCACACGTGTACTAGTTCACTCCATAATTTCGAATTTTTCAGAACCCGAATCCATTCCATTTTGGTAGCACCCATTAGCTCTTCCTGGAATTAAGCAAAGGGCCGACTGGTTTCCTAGAATCGGTTCAAGAGGCGTGTTCCGTAACAGTACCGAGAGTGCTGAGCGTTGAGCATACTTATTATACCGTCTCACTATGCAAACCCATATAGACGCTGGCCCGGCAGTACTACCAAATTGGACCATGTTTCCTCTGCTCGTCACAAGTACTTCATTTCCAGACATATCAAATCTTATATACTGGAGATGAGAGTACTGCAATTGCGATGCGAGTACCGATCTCTAATAGAAGCAAGTCTCTAATAGACGAAGGTGTGGTCATCGTGATGCTCTTGAAATCAGCTTTACCCCCCAAATCATCTCACGTCCGTCTCACTAAATTTCTTAATTTGCTCTTAAGTTAGGTGCCTCCAACGTTGCCTTTTTAAAAGCTTTTCGTGTTTTGAATGAATATCAACTAAACTCCGTCGAATATTTCCACTTCTTCTACTTTTGCTTTTCTTTCTTTTTGCAGAGTACATCTTGTGGTGAACTGGCCCCTCTAATAGTCAGATATTATGAGTTTCCATCAGAACAGGGCAGTGGGGCAGTGGGGCAGCCTAGTGGACAAAGCTTTCGCTCGTCACGCAGAAGGTGGTTCCCCACATGGGTACAATGTATGAGGCACACTTGTGGTCAATGATCGATGATGGAGACATGTTTGGTTTAGTGACGAGTGAGTTAAAATGTATAGCCACATCTCCAATATTTCAGCTATATCGTGACAAAAGCTATTCATACATTGATAACAAATTAATAAAATGATGTCAGAAAATATGTCGAGGAAGGAGAGTAAGAACAACTAGATTATGACAGATATAAATGTAAAATTAACATGTAAATCTAAAACAATTTTACTATAATTTCAGACAATACAATATAAACACGGGCTACAAATTGCCAACAACTGAAAGTACATCACCATACTGGAACCATTGGGACTTTTGCTTTTGCTACCTGCATGGACCACAGCTGGATTACGCAATCTCATCAAATATTTTAAACAATTAAACTATTACGATTAATAGTGGATGTTTACAAGATCACTCTTTATTAGAAGTGACAGAAGCAACTGTGCCATCATTAACCTTGGATCTATCTGAAAATACAGATTTGTATGTATTATGTTGACTTCTTAATTGATTAAATTCCTGTCTATACTGTAATTCATCTGTTTCTGAATTCTTGAATGTGGTCAGTGTTTGGTCGCCTCACCAATTGCCAGCTAGGAGAAGAAAGCAGGTGGGAAGGAGATATATTTTCTAGCTCCAGAAAAGCATAAAAGCTTAAATGGGAGTCAAAACTAAGACCCAAGAACTTGGCCTCCTTTACAACTTCGATGGGGGTGTCATTTAAAACTAGTCCTGGGTCTTTATGCAGTTTACATTTTCGGCAGAAATGTATGCAAATAGCTTTTGATTTAGAAAATTTAAAGTCGTTTGTGACCATTTGTGAGACAGATTTGAAACTGCTTCTCTATTGTATGCATATTTTTACCACGACAAGAAACATTGAAACATCCACGAAAACTAATCCAACAACTGAAAGCCTTTGAAAGACTATTTATTTTAATACTAGATTCTATATAGTACCACAGACAAAATACTGCCTTGTGGAACACCCTGATCCCGATCTCAGACTTGAATTTGCCTGTCTGTTGAAAACTCTGATACGGACTAAGGTAAACGACCACTCAAGATCAAAGAAAACTCAGTACTACGTATTGTTTAGATACCATAGCGTTTTAACAAAGGATTCCAATTATACTGAATAATCAATAGTACCTTTGTACTTCGCTTTTTACTGAAACCACATTCTATATTTGGTATCAAGTAAATGGTTTCCAGATGCCATATTCATCTATTATTTATTATTAGATCAATGGTTCTACAGTCACTCAACTTGTTAAAGATATTGGTCTGTAATGAGAAGGATCAGTACGATTCTGACCAGACCACAGTGCCATTATGCCACGAATATTGAAAATTCCTTGAAGTCCATATTTTATGCAATATATCTAGAATTGTTTCCAGACAGATTCAGTTAAATGCTGATATTGCATATTATCAGTCCCTGTTGGGGTATCGTGAGCTTGCTCACAGGCGGTATGTAGCTCATGTAGTGTAATTCACAACTGTCGGAGCTAATATATACTCATTCAAAAAAGAATGGGAACACCCTTTACATTGTATACTTCGTCTTTAATGTAAACTGTAACAATAAATGAAGCACCAAAGCAACGTAAAGAGGTTTTTTTTTCGGCAATGCAGATGTTAAGTTCCAACACGTGTACTTGAAACCTGTTATGATTTCATACTGGTTGCGTTTTGGCGCCCGTCATTTATTACCAGAAACATTTAAAAATTTGTTCAAATGGAAACATGGATATCGCAGAATCTGAGTGTATCTGCCACGGGACAAAACGTGCATTACATGATTACTGAGAAACAACTGCGCCCATGGGTATAAAAGTTTGTATATGGAGTTTCAGACATTTCGGGCACCCGTGAAGAGCCACCTCCTCGTGGTGGGTGCTGGGTAACGCTAAGCGCTTTTTGACCCCCCGTTGTGGACCCGGGGGTATATTTGGTCCACCAACCCGTTTGCCGTGGGTTGCGCCCCTGTGTCGGTGGAGGACGGGATTTTGGTGGTTGAGGGCACTGGAGCCAGGAACTATTCAATATTGGCACCCGTTTCATATGAAGAGCCACCTCCTCGTGGTGGGTGCTGAACGGTAACGCATCCATAAAAAGTGGCGGTCCGCTCTTCAACCCCCGTTGTTAACAGGGTTACCCGGGGTATATTTTTGAATACCCTGTGCCACCAACCCGTTTGCCGTGGCTCTTCAACCCCGTTGCGCCCCTGTGTCGGTGGAGGAAGGGATTCTGGTGGTTGAGGGCATAGGAACCAGGAACAGGGTTCCTATTGCCCAACACACCACTTCGGCCCTAACTTCACCTAGACGGGTGGTTGAATGGGCCCGGTTCAACCAATCGGCTGGTCACGCCAAGCCCTGATCATTACATTATGTAATGTTGCACAAAATTTTGAAAATTGTAACATACTATTTTTAAGTCTTGGCGAATTTTTAGAATTTCAAATACACACTTTCATGTTTTTGCCTAGAGTCGTATGCCCAGAAGGCGGTGGCTCATGGGCCAATCAGGTGGAATTATTACTTTTGTATTATTCTGCTTGCGTATATCATCCGGGTATCCTTGGTGCTGCAGGCTGGAAACCCGCCTGTTTTTAGCATTGTCCTTGTGATACTCCGTGGAGGGTGGGGAGCTCGGATGATGAAACAATATAAACTTACCATGGCTTACGAAACCCCCTAAAAAACCCAAAACGTCCTCTTGATACTACTGATCCTGATGTTAACGACCAAAGACTGTCCACATCCATTGACTACTGGCCACCTTTTATTGTAATTGAGACCATTGACAATACTCCATTAAAACTGAACCCTTTTGCCGTATCAAAAGGCATACAAGGCATTGCAGGAGATGTCAGAAACGTTAAACGTTTACGGACAGGCTCTTTACTTGTTGAATGCAGTAAGAGGCAACAGGCAACCAACCTCCTGTCAACTAAATCCTTTGTCGGCATTCCCGTATCAGTCTCTGCCCACCGAACGCTTAACACCAGCAAGGGCATAGTTAGAGACCGAGACCGACTTTTTGCTGATATGATGGAAATTGATATTGCCTCCGAGATGAAGGACCAAGGTGTGATATTTGTCAAACGTTTCACTACCCGAAAAAACAACCAGATCCAACAAACCAACACCTATTTGTTTTCATTTTCAACTCCAACTGCTCCTAAATCAATAAAGGCTGGTTACTGTCACATCAAAGTGGAAACGTATATTCCGAATCCACTGAGATGTTTCAAGTGCCAAAAGTATGGTCATGGTGTAAACACCTGCACATTGTCTGTTGTGTGTGCTCACTGCGGTGAGAAGACCCACACAACAGAAGATTGTGACAGTAATTACAAAAAATGCACCAATTGTTCAGGAGACCATTCCTCTTTCTCTAAAGAGTGTCCGATTTGGAAGCACCAGATGGAAATAAACAGGATCAAATTTACTCAAAATATTAGCTTTGCCGAAGCGAAACAACTTGTTCCAAGATGCGACCCACAAGAAACATATGCTTCAAAAACCAAAACACCATCTGAGCCATCCACTAAAGAGTCTAAATCTTCTTCAGGTTCCCAAACAAACTTGACTTGGGTGAACACCGATTCTCCACAGATTTTCTCACCCGAAATATCCACTCAGACTGCTGAGCCACTTCCTGGCATGTCACAAAGTCAATCAGGGTCAGCTTCTGATCATGATTCATCATCACAGCCGCCCACAAGGTCTCAATCGTTGTCTAATGTACAGCAAATTCCTAGAGGAAAAAATAAACCTAAGCCTGATTATTCAAAAAAGCAAAGTGGCAGAGCCCCAAAAGGGTCCGAAAATAAAATCAAACTTTATAACAAATATGGATCACTTGAGGACATGGACGTGTCCGAAAACGTCCATTCTAGGGCACAAAGCTGGTCGCCCTCCAAAACAGTGCGGGGTAGATCCCCAATAAATCCCCTAGAAGATAGTTTATTCCAATAACATCGTACAGTGGAATTGCAGAGGACTACGGCATAATTACAATGAGTTACAGTTATTAGTCCAGGATTGTATGCCGTCAGCATTTTGTCTGCAGGAGACTTATTTAAAGCAGACAGATCCTTTTGACCTACGTCATTTCAATGCTTATCATTATTTCTCACCTCCAGGTGACAGGGCCACTGGAGGATCTTCAATCCTAGTCAAACAGACTGTTATCCATAGCCCTATTACACTTACTTCTAATCTTCAAGCAGTTGCAGTGCGACTCACTTTACACGTTGCATTTACATTATGCTCTTTGTATATCTCACCGTCTTCAGTCATTCAGAAGACTGATCTTCAAACTCTGTATGACCAACTACCAAAACCCTGTATTATTATGGGGGACTTAAATGGCCACAACCCACTTTGGGGTGGTACAACTACTAATGCTAAAGGTAAACTGTTAGAAGAGTTCTGTTCAGATAATGATTTATGCATATACAATGACGGTTCCAACACCTATTTACATCCTGGCACTGGAACTTATTCGGCGCTTGATTTATCAATCATGGATTCAAACCTACTGAATGAATTTGAATGGTCAGTTCACGATGACCTCTGTGGAAGTGACCATTTTCCTACAATTCTAACATCCGTGAACCCATCTGATATTACCCCATCTTCAAGATGGAATTTTAAAAAGGCTAACTGGCCTTTGTATCAAGCTCTGTGTTGTAACAGACTTAAACCTGAACTTTTTATAGAAAGTCCTGATCCTATAAAGATTTCTCTGATGAACTAATTAACATTGCTGATGAGTGTATCCCCAAATCCTCTGCAATTCCACACATACGAAAACCATGGTTCAACAATGAGTGCAAACAGGCTAGGAAGGCACGGAAGAAAGCTGAGAATTATTTCCGTCGCCATCCTATGGTCCATAATTTGAATAAATTTAAAATTTTAAATGCTAAGGCACGGCGTACCTTCAAGCAAAGTAAACGTCAATCCTGGCGAAATTATGTATCAAAAATAAATTCACGAACGCCGATATCAAAAGTATGGAATATGATCCAGAAAATAAAAGGTAAGGGTTCTAGATCTAGCATTAATCATCTTAAAGATGGAGACGAATTATTAACTAGTAAATCTGATATTGCAAATAAACTTGGAGAAACTTTGGCCAAACACTCTTCCTCATCGAATTATCAACCTCAATTCCAAAATTATAAAAAACAACAGGAAAAGAAAACTATTAATTTCAATTCAGATAATGGGGAAGATTACAATGAACTATTTTCTATTCATGAGCTTCATACTGCTCTTGACCAGGCTCACGATACTGCTACAGGGGCTGATAACATACATTATCAGCTTCTGAAGCACTTACCGGAATCATGTTTAGAGACCCTCTTAAACATTTTTGATGATATTTGGACATCTGGAAATTTCCCTTCTTCATGGCGCGATGCTATTATTGTTCCCATCCCTAAACCTGGACGTGACCATACTGATCCTTCGAATTATCGACCGATCTCACTAACTAGCTGTGTTTGCAAGACCATGGAACGCATGATAAATAATCGACTTGTTTGGTACTTGGAAACCAATAACCTTATAACGGATATTCAATGTGGTTTCCGTAAAAACAGAAGTACTATCGATCATTTAGTGCGTTTAGAATCCTTTGTTAAAAATGCCATTATTCAAAAACAACATGCAGTGTCGATCTTTTTCGATTTAGAAAAAGCATATGACACTACTTGGAAACATGGGATTTTAAGAGATTTACACGATTTTGGATTGCGAGGCCGTTTGCCTCAATTCATATCCAAGTTTTTAACTGACAGGCAATTTCAAGTCCGCGTGGGTTCTACCCTGTCTGATCATTACAATCAGGATCAGGGTGTTCCACAAGGCAGCATTTTGTCTGTCACACTTTTTAGCGTCAAGATAAATAGTTTGTCCAAGGTTTTAAATGATTCAATCGATGGGTCGCTGTTTGTGGATGATTTTAATATTTCTTGTCGTGGTAAAAATATGCATACTATTGAACGGCAGTTGCCACTGTGTTTAAACAAAATAAATAAATGGTGTCTTGAAAACGGCTTTAAATTTTCTAAGTCAAAAACTAATTGTATACACTTCTGTAGAAAATATAAACCACACCCAGAACTAAATTTAAATGGCAGTCCAATCAAAGTTGTCAAGGAGGCCAAGTTCTTGGGTCTAATTTTCGACTCCCATTTAACTTTTCTGCCGCATATTAAATCCCTTAAAAATAAATGCCTGAAGGCACTGGACTTATTGAAAATAGTTTCTAATTCAAAGTGGGGAAGGGATCATACTACCCTCCTACACCAATATAGATCACTAGTCCGCTCCAAACTTGATTATGGCCCCATCGTATATTGTGGAGCCTGTAAAAGCAACCTAAAACTATTAGATTCTGTCCACCACCAAGGTCTGAGACTTTGTCTTGGGTCATTCAGAACATCTCCTGTTGACAGTCTCTACGTCGAGGCAGATGAACCATCTCTTACCCAACGCCGTATAAAATTATCATTACAATATATTACAAAACTATATTCTAACGAGTCTAATCCTGCATTTCACTGCATCTTTAATCCTCTTTATGAGGATTTGTACAACAAGAAATCTTCTCTTGTTCCGCCTCTTGGGCTCAGGATTAAGCCATTCATTACTGCTGCCGGCATTGAGCTTGAAAATATATCTCCTTCCCCGTCTTCTTTCTTCTCCTCCTTGGCAATTGGTTAGGCCACAAGTCGACCTAACACTCACTAAATTTAAAAAATCAGACACTAATGACTTTCTATATAAACAAGAATATAATCAATTGGCATTTCTGGGAAAACAACGGCCTATTTTGCTGCTAAGGCATCACTCAACAAATCTGTGACACCACTTCTTATCCCCTACTCTGATTACAAAGCTAGCATTAGAACTTACATCCGTGATCTGATGCAAAAGAAGTAGAACGCCCAAGTAGGTATCCATAAATTACATGCAATAAAACCAACTATCGGTTACACCTACTTGGGTTGTCAGTCCAGATTTGAAGAGGTCATCATACGACGATGTTGTATTGGCCACACAAGATATACTCATGAGTACCTAGTGAAAGGTGAGGATCCTCCGTTTAATATCCCTTGTGATGAACGATTCACGGTCAAGCATGTCATGCTTGACTGTGTTGAATATTCCATCACAAGGGATATCTATTTTAAATCACGAACTATGAAGGATCGTTTTAGTAATGTCAGTTCTCATTTAATTATTGCATTTTTAAAAGAATTAGATTTGTTAAATGATTTGTAAATAGATATATGGTATTTTAAACATGGTAGTATAAATTTGCAACTGCGATTGTTAGTGGCTGTATCCTCGAAGGGGGTTAAAGTATCGTAAAATTATTGTCCTCTGAAGAGGGTACGTAAGTTCCAAAGCTTTCAAAGTTAATTTTTTGCTTACCCGATTTTGAAACGTAGTATATTTGTTCCTTTAAATTTCGGCTAAACTTGTCCTACAATCGCCAGCGGCTGAAGGGATGGTGTAAATCCAACTAGGGTCCATGCAGGTAGCAAAGGCACTGTAAGTCCCCATGGTCCCTAGTATGGTGATATACCTTCAGTTGTTGGCGATCTATAGCCCATTTTTACATTGTATTGTCCAGAAATAATTGTTTACTTTTAAAGACATATGCTAGCTAGTTTTAACTCAATCTGTGATAATCTAGTGGTTTTACTGTTCTTCGTTGACAGGGTTGTATATATTATATGTATGTATTATGAATTTAGAACTAGTTTTAGTCACGATATGGCTGAAATATTGCCGATGTGACTTTAAATCTTAACTCATTCACTCACTTACTCTATCATGTCTTCAGGCCATTAAAACAATTTCCTGTCAACATCCACTTTTAATTGAAATTGTTGAATTGTATAATGATCTTGCTACTGGCAAATACGACATACAGTATACCCTGGTTATAATGCCACCGTTTGTCCAGGGGAAAATATGGCATCATATCCAGGGTGGCATTATAACCAGATAGGACAGTTAGAGGTTTGGGTGACTATTGCGATTGCAACAGTCTATTGCAACATACTATTGTGATAGCGATAGTCTATTGCAACCAACAATTGCAATACTGTTTTTTCTCTCTGAATTGTCTCATTTGAAGTAATTTCACAAATTAATGTATAATTTATATGAAATAAAAACAAGTTGAAGTAGTTTCTAACAAAAACTTGAAACCCAGATCAAGTAAACAGTTAAAACATAAACTCTATGAAGCTGCAAGCCCGCACCAAAACAATAAAAATACAAAACAACATAAATATTTTATAAAAATAAAGTCAATTACTAAGCTATCGATAGTCACACATACTATCGATGCATCAATAGGTTTTCGTGTCAACAATCGATTAATTGCTATTACAGTCCTAGTTAGAGGCCCTATTGAATCAACAAGGTGATTGAGCTGATGTATCCTGTAATGAACCTTAAATGATAATCCCAGCGTCTTGGGGCTGCAGGTGACTTGTTGTTGTAGGTGGCAGGAAGTGTCCACATGTGTTATTCCATCTGGGATTAATGAGTTTGGTCAATTAATTTGAGTCATGTCAGCTAACCAATTAAGGTATGTATACTACATGCAGCCAGTGTAATTGACATTATAACCAGGGGAAAATGACTTTTTGTTCGAAAAACAATTGGCATATAGCATTATATCCAGTCTGGCATTATAACCAGGGGAATTATAACCAGGGTGTACTCATCTGCTGGGTACCAAGTGATGTTGGAATTTCTGTTAACACAATGGCTGCTGCTGCTAAAGGCAGCACTCAACAAGTATGTGACGCCACTTCTAATTCCGCACAGTGATTATAAACCTGTTATTAGATGTTACATCAGGGATCTGATATGAAAGAAGTGTGACACCAAAGTAGGTATAAATACGTTACATGCTATTCAACCAGCTATCGGTTACTCCTACTTTGGCTGTCCGTCCAGATTTGAAGAAGTCATTTTAAGACCATGCCGTGTGGGCCATACTAAATATACTCACAAGTACCTGCTGAAAGGTGAGGATCCTCCGTTTTGTATCCCTTGTGATGGAAGAATCACAGTCAAGCATGTCCTGCTTGACTGCATTGATTATTCCTTCACAAGGGATAAATAGTTCAAATAATCTTCTACGAAAGATCTTTTAAATAGAATTATTTCTCAATTAATTATTACCTTTTTAAAATAAATTGAATTAATTGATAAATTTTGATGTTATTTATATCTAGGCAGAATTTGATAATGAAATGTGATTGATTGTGGCTATACTCTGGATGGGGGTTGAAGCACTGTAAAACTATTGTCCTCCTCAGGGGGTATATAAGCCCACATCTTTCAAAGAATATTCTGTTCTATCACCGTTTTTAATTGCAGTATATTTGTATATTTTAGATATATGGCTGACATTGCCTACAACAGTTGAAGGAATGGTACAAATCCTGCTGAGGAACCACGCAGGTAGCACAAGTATTGTAAGTCCCCTCGATCCCTAGTGTGGTGGCCTTTTGTTGCTAGCGATCTCATTCGATAATATATTTTTTACATGCTCACAAACTAGTTTTAAAATTATGTGATAATCTAGTTGTTGTACTATCCTTCGATGACAGCTTTCTGTGAATCGTTCTTAGATTTATTTTTACGATATGGCTGTAATATTGCCGATGTGATGTAAACGTTTAACTCACTCACTCACTCACTAGTAAACACAATCTGGACAATGGTGATAGTATCAATCAATCAAGTATATTTCGTAACAAGGCCTTACAATACAAAATAAACAAGTGTAATTATAAGATAGTGTCAATTGACAGTCACAGTCATATGTATAAAGAACGCAATGACAATGCTTTCTAAATGTAAGTAGAACAATTTGTTGCTGTTGACAAATTGGTACATGATAGTGTGTTTAGAAAGTATTGCTGATCTATGCAATTTGGTAATGCTTTAAAAAACTTACAGCGCAAGTCATAATAATTTTACATTCCAAAAGGAAATAAAATTCATTTTCTACAAAGTTATCATTACAAATATTACAAAGTGTTTGGTGCCTCGGAACTCCATCAAATCTACCGGTATTTATATATATTTGAAGTGCACCGATTCGTAACATTGTTATTCTCCGCGTCGCATCTTTAGATTTCAATAAAGTTAAATATTGTTCAATGCAAAATACACTTTTGATACTTGAATAAACATCAAGCGATGAACATTTGTGAATTTGTGGAAATATGATTTGCTTTTGACAATCACCAACTCTTACATGAAAATCTTTCAAAAACTGTTCCTCGTTGCAGTATTTCGGACAAAATATACCCACGTTTTCCTACCAACTTTGTCTAAATTGTGCAACATAATATATCACTGCTTTGGATTTCTATCCTTTCGTAAGTGTAAAAGTTTGAACCAATACCTCATAACACGTAATAAACTATCAACATTAATATAATTTCTACCACATGCCGCCAAAACAGCCGCGTTAGAGTATTTATAACTTACACCCAACACATACTTACAAAACTGTATGTGAAATTGTTCAATAACATACCATTTCTGAAAACCCCATATTTCCGAAGCGTACAAAATAATCGGCTTTATCTGAACGTCAAAGATTTTGAACAAAATAGTTGGAGAAACATTTTTAAGTCTCCTACCAAAAAATTTAACTGAGAACAAGGCGTTATTCGCTTTATTTACCAGATTTTGAACCGATTTAGACCATGAAAGTCTATTTGAAAAAAATAGACCTAAATAATTATAATATGTAGAAACATTTAACTTATGATCACCAAAGTACAATGATTCATTCCGCCTTAATTTACCACCATTTCCAAAGACTAACACCTCTGTTTTCTCAAAATTTACAAACCCCATTTTTTTTTTTTACAAAACTCTAATAATAGATTGATCTTCCTCTGAAGACTAATGGCAGAATCCGCAAACAAACATAAATCATCTGCATACAGTAGCAAATACAATTTCATAAACTCTGGATCAATAAATATGCCCCTGTCACCACAGGTAATTTATTTCCGTATTAAACTGATTAACAAACAGCGCAAATAACAGAGGACTTAAAATTCAGTCTTGCCGAACCCCACTCAAAGAATCAAAATATTCCGAAACGTTTAAATTATTTAATTTAACACTAGCCTTTGTCTTTGAATACATGTCTCTAATGATACTGAACGTAGAACCATGGACACTATTAGAGACAGAACAAACCAAAGAAGATCTCTATTAACTGAATCGAACGCCTTACGGAAATCCACAAATAAACAATAAAATCTACCTCCTGTTTTTAAATAGCCTTTACGGAAGCTTCCTTGACTCTCAGGGTACGTCTAACACGTCAACAACCTCTTTCAAACGCCTGTTCAAAGTGGAAGTAAAAACTTTGCCACAAATATCCATAAGAGAGATACCACGATAATTATTTACTTGATGAATGCTTCCTTTTTTATGCAATGGAAATATAATACATAGTGACCACTGATCTGGAAATTTACCTTACCTAAAAATGACATTAAACAAAGTACAGAAATATGACTGCAAAACAATTTTATTACCATTAACCATCTCACATGGAATGTCATTTGGACCAGGCCCCGATTTCTCGAAACAAACTTAAGTCTGAGTTTTGACTTAAGTAAGAGTTTTTACTCAAATTTGAGAAAAAGCAGGAAAATGCATTTCCCAGAATGAGCTGAAATCGATATTACACTCAAACATAGTTGACAATTTGAGTTGGGTAGATAGGCTACTTAAGTTGTTTGGGCTTTTTTGTTAAAAAAAAGCAGTTCAGTTAAAAAATCAGCTGTTTCAAATTGTCAAACTCAGTTTGAAATTTGAGTAAAAACTTAAGTCTTTTCGAGAAATCGGGGCCAGGACTTTTACAAAGCTACCAAGAGCAAACTCCACCTCTTGAATACTTATGTCCCTGTTCACAATATTATTTATATCATCATCATTACAGATTTCACAGACGGATTCTTACACATCATGAATGACAATGAAATCCTTTGTAAAGGGTAAAAAATCTTCATCAATATGAATATCTTGAATATTTATAACATCTTGAAAATATTCAACCCATGACAAACAGTTAATTGATGCTGCAGATTAACATGAAGCGCTACTAAAATGTCTCACATGAGACCAAAAAGATTTAACCCTTTTACCACAAGAGAAAATCTGATAATATAGAGTTGGTTATTTATATTGTATATTCTTCCTTCTTGTGACGACAAAGTTCTCTTAATTTGTTTCGAACTTTATGAAACCCTTGAAGGTGAGAAAATCCTTAGACAGACGAAATCTATCCAAAAGTTCATATTTATCATGTTTTTAATTTACAGTCTTGATCAAACCATTGTTGTTTATGATTACCCCGTTTCCTCACAGCGTTTGAGTTCATTCCACAAGAAGATACAGTTTTTTTGGATAATGTCTGTATTGTAAGTCCCCTCGATTCCTTGTGTGGTGGTCTAGTTTTGTTGCTAGCGATCTCCAGCCCCTTTTATAGTGTGTACGTCATTCGATAATTTATATTTTTTACATGCTCACAAACTAGTTTTAAAATTATGTGATAATCTAGTTGTTGTACTATCCTTCGATGACAGCTTTCTATAAATCCTTCTTAGATTTATTTTTACGATATGGCTGTAATATTGCCGATGTGACGTAAATTTCAACTCAGTCACTAGTAAAAACAATCTCGACAATGGTGATAGTAATGAACAAATGTTTCAACCAAATAATGACGTCAAAAGCCGACCAAACTGGCATTAGGTGGATATGGCCATATTATTCCATAATAACATAGATGTTGATAATTTACTAAGAAAGTGTAATCCCTAATATAACATATGTTACGATGTTGATAATGTTTACACGTGTAAGGAATGAGCTGACTCAATACTGTATGATGATGCTGATATCAAGAATGAGGTCAGTAAGTTAGGTGATGAGGAACTCCAACTCACACCCGGAAGACACGTAACACTCGTAAACCTAGTCAGCCCTGGTTCAACAGAGAATGCAGAAATATGAGGAGACTATCGTAAAGCAAAACGGCGTTATAGAAAAGGAAGAAAGCGTGTTAATTCTTCTCGTTATCGTCATCATGGACATTTATATAAAAATGCCTAAACAAACATATTAAAACATACAAAGATGAAACAAGCAATATGTTCTTAATACGAAATCAATATAAATATTCTGCCAAGAAATTCGGGAAATCCCCTAACACACACATACACACACACAAAAATGAAAACAAGTTTCATAGTCCAAAACATATTAACGAGAAGTGCCACGATGATTCCCACGAAGTGCCAAATGACATTGATGATGATGTTTTTACATTACCTTACGATAATACTATATTGAATAAAGATATTACCGCGGAAGACATAGCCTTAGCGATAAACAAACTAGAACGTAACAAATCAGTAGGCATAGACCAGAATGAAAATAACTACTGGATTCTATGTGACGGTTATGTTTCAAGTTTTAATTTGATTTTTTCATCTGGCATTATGCCAGGAGCCTGATTAGCGGGGGTCATTCGGCTTATTTACAATATCCCTTCAGATCCCAACTCATACCGGCCAATTATCATTGTTATATTAGTTGTTTAGCAGTAGTTTGGCAACTGAGGTAACACGATGTTTGCAGTGGGGAGGCAACGCCCTTGAACGGGATGCCCTGTAATTAAAGAAAGCACCAACCTTTGGCCAATGTTGAATATCACTGAAGAGGAATCCCTTTCTGTCAACAACGTTAGCAGTATCACTACTGTTTCTGTTCAGTAGGCAGGTGCGCGTTTTCATGTCAAATCCAAAGGACAGACATGCTGAGGACACGAGACATGCTGATGCACAGGTGTAGATAGATTCACTTCTGAACTTTCTAAACACTTCGTGTTCCATATATTTGTCGCTGTGAACAGAATCCACGTCCAAACAGTTGTTACCTTTGGCCAACTTTATGATTCCTAAAGCCAGGAAAACGAATTCGCTATGGTGAGAGCACATTTTCACCACCTGGACCTTTAATGCTCAAGCTGCTACTGATATTTCTTACTATTAATAAGCTATTTTAACACTACCAATAACTCCGCCTCTTTTAAGACATACATTCAAGATTAAGGTTTAAGCTGGGAATACCAATACAAGAAACGACAAATGTGGAATGTTTCCCTTGACAGCAAACAGTATGTTGTGATGCGTATCAATTATATCAAATGTATTGAATGCGTTGCAAATCCCAGGGCTCTAAATAAATTAATGCATTATTCATAATGTCGTGAGTCCTCCCCGACAGTATGTTGTGAGGCGTATCAAATGTATTGAATGCGGTGCAAATGCCAGGGCTCTAAAATATCACTGCATTATTATTAATGTCGTAGGCCCTTCCCGACGAGAAGTTAATGTGGACTGAGGCGGTGATAATAAGGTTAAAAGGCTTTATTGTCTGCAGAAACATACAGTCATGGAATAAAGTAACTGTGCATTACTTGATGTAATGCCATTTTGTAATGCAAAAGGATGATTACATGATTTGTGGTATTTTCCTTAATCACTGTTTAACTATTCACAAGATATTATCGAAATCTGTATGATTTGACACTAGGTATCGTGACACGCCCTTGAAGTGATGTGGTGTCAAAAGTCAGTTCGCAAGTTCAATATCGTATGTGTCCACCATTGGCGTTGATGCAGGCTTGACAACGATGACGCATAGACGATACAAAGCGATTAAAGAAAGCTTAGGGATGTTGATCCATGTCTGAACCAACGATTGTCCCAATTAAGCTAACGTTAATGGCTGATTCTGGTCTTGACGTGAACGTCGCTCCATTTCATGCCAAGCGTGCTCGATAACGGACAGGTTTGTGGAAACAGCTGACCAGGGGAGTACCGGAATGTTTGCTGTCCCAGGAATCTGTCACAAACCCCAGCAACATGTGGACGGGCATCTTGCTGAAGCGTGAAGTTACGTCTCTGTCCTTGAATGAACGGCTGCACATGAGGCCCAACGATTTAATCCCTGTATCGCAGACTTGTCAGATCGCCATTGACAATGACAAGTTGTCCGACCATGAGATGCGATGCTTCCCTATACCATAACGCCGTCGCCACCAAACTGTCGACGTTGAAAAAAGCACGCGTCAGCATACCGTTCACCTCGCCGTCTGTACACCCATGCCCTACCATCCAGTCCAGATGAAATCTCGACTCGTCAGTGAACAAATCACCATCCCAATCTTGTACCCTGTACCGTAGATGCTGTCTGCACCAGGCTGTGACGTTGGGGCAACTTTGGACGTATTACAGGCCTTCGGGGCAGGATGTTGTGCTCCCTTCGTCGGTTCCGTACAGTCCTGGAACTGATTGGACATAAGCCAACAACGGTCCGAGAAGTCAATATGGCTTTACGAAGCCATGAATGAATGACAGGAGCAGTCACACTGGCAGTCTGGAATCGATTCATTAGATGGATCAGCCGAATGTGGTGGTTGTTTTGCTGACGTGACGCCACGCGTGGACGGCCGGTCAGGGGCAAATCGCTCGTGTTCCCATTATATTGAAAACGTCTCCATATAGATGAGATCGTTTTTGATTGACACCAACATGTCTGGCCACTTCATTTTGGGACATTCCAGTCTCCAGCCTACCCACGGCGCAAAGGCGCTACTTTTCCGTAAGCCATGGCAGGACGTACGCGCAGTTTAGGTTGCAATTAACGTGTTTTCCAGAGGCTGGAGAATACTCAACCGTTCAATTTTCAACATTAGGTGTGTGAACTTCAGGTGTCAATAAGCATGCAAAGTGCTCGTGCTACGCGCGATACGTGGCATTGCATGGAAAGTGCTTTGCTATATGTTTATTTAGGGTTCTTTTCAAATAATTTTTCTTTTATGTAATTTTTATCATGCACCGTTACTTGAGTGAGTGAGTTAAACTTTATAGTCGCTTTGGCAACATTTCAGTCATATCGTGACTAAAAAGTTTATACTTAAATAATTTATAATGTTATATTTTAGAATCACAGGACCAAAAACCGGATACTAAACCATTGAAATAATCGTAAATACAGTAGGAAATACATGCCGTGACCGGATTTACGTATGTTTTCAGATATTTCCTAACTTCGGGCATATATTTCATATGAACCTATACCTTTGAAACATATGCCCATCGTTCATTTTCATATGCACAAGCACCTCGTTCATGTATGCCCTGACCGGATTGTCAGGGATTTCCAAACATGAATTGCAAAACAGATACCCCGGTAAATACATGATCATAGAGTATTTCCAATGCATTCCTTTGAATTTCAATGGGTGCTGAAATTTCCGATTTCGTTCTAAGTTTACTCGGGTTGGAAACATGTGAATTTACTTAGGTAGGGAAACACATGTAAATTTGCGAATTTGCAAATATTTACACACCTTAGATATTTATGTATCATACCGGATTTCAGGGGTATGTATATGAACGGTTCATACACCTTCATGTTACCTGTACTCAAGCAAGATGATCATATATATCCATCATGTGAAGTACTTGGTTCATGTAATTTCATTTTCACACGTTTTAATACGTTTGGAATCAACGTTCACATGACCTCAATATTCTTATCACCAAAAGAGCCTGACAAAGAAAGCAGTATTACACAAGCTAACACGCCTTATCAAGCTGCACTCGCTCTTGCTACCAGTATCAGTTACGCCTTGTCTGTGGTGTTGGCAAATCTTGTGAGGTGCATGATTCGAGGGATTAAAAGGTTCAGTGGTGAACAAAGGGCGATGCGTTGCCCCTTTGTCCTCGCAAGTGTCCCTAGCTGTCCAAATAGAATAGCCCTTTGTCTCTCTTGGAGCACAGCCAAATATGCTACACGAATCAACTCGTAATTTCTTAAGTCTGTTCAGCTCGCACATCACTAATGTAAAATATTTTGTGGCAGTACATAATTTGAATATTATTGCACTGCATGTGACCTTCCTTAATAGTCGCACAGTGCCTGAACAATGTTATTTCTCCATTCGCTCAGCCTTTGCTGTAATAACGCCATACATAAACTTTAAAGTTGTCCACATTTGTTTCACTAACGCAAAAGTATACGATAACAAACAATGCCGTATCAAATGATATATTCTGTGAGACTTGAAATGAAAAATTGTTTTTATTGTGTAGCGATTATGACCGGATAGCACAGGCGGTTGCGTTCTTTGAGTATATCATAGGTATGTTGGATCTCTATGCCTTTTGTGAAATTCGTCTATATTGTCCTGTTTAAATTGACGATCCATAACTCAGATTGCGAGTAAATATCACGTAAGTAATTGTGATGTCGCATTGCTGTAAATTTCCCTGTCGGAGAAGTCATTCTCACAAGATATATATTCCCTAGTTTGGAGAAGATCTATGCCTATTACGCCCCAGTGTTGCTAAACATCTTGTAGGCCTTTACCTCGCATGTTCAAGTTCAGATCTGACAGGGGCTGAAAATATCATTCCGACATGAATACAATATCTCAGTGTTTTCCTAAGTAAGTGGGGAGACTTCTACAACATTGGAAATAACTGTATCGTTGTCCTCATATTCCCCTGAACGAAAGCTCTACCCATTTAGGGTACAATGTATAAGTTATAGAATTGTAGGGAATAATCTTAAGACTTTTCTACTTTGACCAGGATTCTTCGAACTTGTAACAGTCGTTTGAGAAGATCAAAAGAGTAAAGGGTAGTGCGCGATGTATCTGACGGACGTACTAGTTTATGGAGAACGTTCGAAGAACTTTATAAATACAATAATAGAAATACCGGTTATGTTTAAAACGTACCCTCAATCTGATAGCCAGAGGGATTATTGTGAAAGATCGCAGTATGTATCATCATAAACGGGCCAAGATAAAAGGACATGTCATTCATCCCCACATTATATCCCTTTTATAAACACGGGACATCGTTGTTACATGTAGGGCAAAGTATCTGCCGGTTTCTAAAGTATCTGCCGGTTTCACGCTACATATATGTGTTTAGATTATCGAAAAAACTAGCGACGCAAGTTCTCCTCCATCACACCAGAGACCACATAATCTATCATATGGCCTTTGATCACATATATAATTTTATAGATACCCAGTGTTTATTGATAGCGATGTTAACTTATCAAAATTTACGGCCGACAGTATCATCTGCATTACTCTCTTACATACGGTGAATTATCACAGGGTTGTCATGGTAACGATAATTTGGCATACTATTTATTGTGTTATTCTTTAATCTGCGATTAGAATTTAAATCATTTTAAGAAAAGAGAAGCTGTAAAACGAAATGTATTTTGATCGAACCTATAGGCCTTTGTAAAAGCGAGTTTCAAGCCACCTACATAAAAACCTGTTTTCATGATAAATATCTGCCAATCCTTGGCACGATTCCGACCATATCATGGGCATGTGTTTGTGAATCATAATCAAATAGTGATGTTACAAGGCGTCCATGCCGCTTCAACACATATGCAAACAAGGGCGTAGCTACCATTATAAAAAAAACAGCTCGAGCTTACACATGATATTTGCTAAAAAAAATAATTTTCCTTGTAATTTTTGCCAAAAATACCTACAAACTCGTTCCATTTAAAAGTGGAAATCCCTCTATGAATCATACTGACTACAATATTCTTTGATTAAAGCATTACCATGTACAGTAAACAGGTTATTCTTCATACCATAACTTTCAGTGATGATTGTTTTCCATCGACATGTATGTGGATGTTTTGTTACAGTCATGATTATATGTGAATCATCACTGAAATGCAGTTGTTTATTTTTCATTTGTTTATCATTTATTTTAGAAAAAACACCAAATACTCGATGTATGGTATTGTATCAATGCAGCAGTCATGTGTAAACTATGTCCAAACATATTTGTATATGAGGAAATCACATTTCAATTTCCATGGTGGTAAGACTTCCGTCCGTAACATCCCCCCCCCCCCCTTAATTTTAACGATGAGGAAAACTTTCTTTGAGTGGCATTTTTAGAAGTAGAATATGCCTTTCAGTATGTTCAGATACAATAAACAAAAAACGTTAAAACTCATCCTTATCAGATGAGGAATATATATTTAGGTGATATGATTTGACTAGAATGAAATTTAAGGGGGGGTACAGGCGGAAGTCTTTCCATGATATTTTGAAGCTATTGAAATCATCAAACGTCAAACGATAACACTTCAGGTCTCATAAAAAAATGAAAGTTGGGCAAGCCCTCAATGCCACCTAAATGTAAGGCTTTGCAGCCCATAGGGCTTACACGAAAAAAATGGCTTGCTACGCGCCTGGCAAACGCACGAGAATTGCAATACGGGCCTCTAACCACTGAAGCAAATATATCGAAGCCCACGCAAGTCTACAAAATGTGGCAAGTCTAAATTTCCACAGCTTCAGGAGAAACTCTCAGGGCTCCTTTTCATTATAATATATATTTTTTTTACTATGAACTTTTTTTCTGTAAAATATGTTCATATCAGGGACTAGTTGTTAATCTAGTTCTGACGGGTAGAAGACAAAAGACAAAATGGATACTAGTGCTGTTACAATTTTTTAATTATATATAAACATTCGTCCTTGTCTCGGGATAAATGTATAGTTTCCACCAAATGTACATTCGGAGGATATCGAAATCTAGGTTAAGCTATTTGAATCATATTTACAATTAAAAGACCCAAACAATGGTTTGTTGTCCACATTTTTGGTTTTCCATAGTCACAGAACGATATTTTCTCCCCTTCCGTCTCTAGGAAAACTTGCTGCAGGGTTCGGGTTATGGAGTGCCATACCAAACACCCACAGCTGGCGGGACCAACATCTCCAGTAACATTTACATCTGCCAACGCTTAATTCGCAAGTGGTGAGGCAATACGCTAATGAGGCTAAGGGTCCTGTACCATGTTTGTGAAATATCTATGATGCCTTATATGATGTCTATCATCTAAGCAAGTCTAGCTATGTATGGCGTTAAGTCACTGCTGAAGAAAGGCTCCTTTAGATTATATTTTGTAAATATTAGTATTTACATCATATTGGACAATACATAGATTAACGCTTAGTGTCTGAATATATATAATTTTGATATAAACAAACAAACCCATTTAAATTGAAAAGGAGCCCCAGGGAGACACGAGATTCAGTCCGGCTAGCCATGGCAGTTAGCTATAGATATGTTTACTTTGTAACCCGACCCCCAAAGTGAGTTAGGGTTCTTGCAGATTTTAACAGACCCTGGACCTGAGGAGATCTTGACTTGCTTCATTTAAGGCTTTAGCATTGCAGAGAGGGCTTGGCAGTAGGGGAAATAATGTGGTTCAGGGACTGTGAGACAGACTAAACAGTAAGGAAAATAATGTGGTTCAGGGACTGTGAGACAGACTAGAAAATGCATGGCAACCTACACTTCATTGTGACTATGATTAAGGCATCATTTTATAACACAAGGTTTATTTCCTTTGCTTTAACTGACAGGCTTTCGGTGTCAAATTATTTGGAACTCCAGCCAAAGGTGGTGTTATGCTGTCTGGAAATATGGCCTTTTTGTAATGCTTTGGTTGCATATAATGATAAGTGATTGTTGTACATATGATGTTTTTGAAGGATAATCTCAGCTGACTAATACTTTGCACGTGTTTCCCCCCACTTTTTCCATACCCGTAAAAGTTAATTTTCCATAGATATGTCTGTAAGAAAATACTGTAAAGTAATGGGATGGCTGAATTAGGCCACCTGAGGTAGTGACCACAGCACTCTGGTTATACTGCATTGAGAGAGGACAGAGCTTGGCAAGATACCAATAAATATGCTTGTCATTTAAATCTTTATCTGATGTTTGTGGAATGTGATTTTATAATTGAAGATGCTTCCTGCACCTGTAGCCCCAGTATAGACGTTGTTAGTCTGTGAATCTTCCAAATTACTTCGTCTCTTTTTTTTCAATTGAAATTAAGATCTTTGCCTTTTATCAAAATAATTTATTTTCAGTCTTAATGTGCCTCTGTCGGGAATCAACCACCGGTTTTTGACCTGACAGGCGAACGCTTTAACCACGAGCGTACCCCATCATTCCTTGATACTGTTGGTACATTTATTATACATTCAAGATTGAACCCAGTTTTGTCACCATATATCCTTCAGTTTTTATGTTAGTGACATGATCTGCACACTGATAATTTAAAAAGTGTAATATAAATAATGATTGTTTGCGATCTTTATCCAATTTAGCTTTCCATTGATCTCGTAATTTTCAGTTTCTATTTCCTGGAATATCTGTACGAAGGTACTTTTAACAGTTTCACCCAATAACAGTCAAGCATATAGATAATACGTTTCTTAACTTTGATAGATTAATAACTACACATTATATTCCATGATATTGAAATACCAAAATGATTAACATAATTATATAATGTATAACAAATTAAACAGCAAAAAGCAAAAGCAAAAAAGAAAACGCATGAGCAACATAATGTTGTCAGGGAGTAAGCTTTCAATAATCATCGAAACTGCTTAGTTATGAGCTAATTGCAATCACTACAATTTTCTATAGTCTACCCAAGAGATGGAAACAAAATAGGCCTATTATGAAAATTATGAGCTAATTGCAACCACTACAAGTTTCTATAGTCTACCCAAGATATGGAAACAAAATATGTCTACAGTATATTCCGTCGGGTAACTGAAATTTGAGAAAACGTCCGTATGGTACAATACCTGTATTCCGAATCAAAAAGAGGTCATACCAAGTATGTGCATGTTCACACATTTACAACAGTAATTTACACCGGGAATCATTAATACATTGTAATGATATATGAAAGTATAGATAATGAAATTTGTTCAGTTATGATCAGTCGGATAACTCATACAAGTGAGCACTAAAATTTGGGACCTACCGGTTCATGTCTGTGTTTTATTGTAATTAGCAGTGTCTCCTTGTATAGCATATATAAGAAGTGTACCTAAGGTCAGTTAAACTGTTATGTAATTTCCATTACAAAAAGTATAAACGATATTACCTACTGGTTAGAAAGACTTATCAGTACCCCAACACCGACCCACCGCCACCACCCCACCCTAGGCCTACCCCATGCCACACCCTCTCCCTCGCACACACACACACACACATTCCCTAACAAACATATCGCTCTGGCCCTTAGACCCGATATTTGAACCATTTAAACAGACATCATGTGTATGTCAAGGAAGACACGCACGTTATTAGTGGTGCTCAGTCATGGGTATCACTTCACCATGTGTTTCTAATTATCTCAGTACATTATGGCGTGGTCGGACGCGCTAACGAACCCTATGTGATAGTTACATTACAGAACCATTGAAATACATGTTAAAGTAGTGCTAATATTGTAACACTATATTTACCCATTCCCAACCATTTGCGCATGTACTACCTATATGACAAACCTAACCCTGGTCATACCAGATTTCAAGGGTATTGAAATGCATGTCCTACAATCACAGCATTTACATATGTTACACATGTTAGGAAACACATAAAAACAATGGCCAGATGTACACACCTGTGAAATACATGTAAATACAGAGTTGAGTGTTCGTTTATTTTAACACCCCTGTATTAAACGTGTGTAAATCTGACGGCCAGATGATACGTAGATTTCAAACGTTGTTCATATGGCCGCCGGATGAAACGAGTATTTCTTGACGTTAGTAAATTTGGGAAATACAGTCATTTTGTGTGGTGAATCTGTCTGCGAAGGACAGTAAAGAACTCGAATATCTGAGTTTGAGATTTAAAACTAGCATGCGACTTAAAAGTGTATACTATTTAGGACTTTGCAAAATAAAAACAGGCCTTCGATCATCAGCAACTGAAGGTAGATCACTATACTAGGAACCATGGGGACTTACAGTATAATTTGCTTCCTGCAAGGACCCTAGCTGGATTTACACCATCCCTTCAGCCGTTGGAGATTGTAGTGAGATTTATTCATTATTTAAAACAGCAAATATTCTACGATTAAAATTGTGTAGATCGAATTGACTTAACGGAATCGGGTGGCCAGGCTCGCTAACTTGGTTGACACATGTCATTGGTTCCCAATTTCGCAGCCCGATTCTCATGCTGTTGATCACTGGATTGTCTGGTCCAGACTCGATTATTTACAGACAGCAGCCATATAGCTGGAATATTGCTGAGTGCGGCTTAAAAATAAGCTCACACACTCACTATCATGAATTTATAACTTGTTTTAGTCACGATATGGCAGAAAATATTACCGATGTCACTATAAATCACTCACTGACTCATTATTATGGTGATCAAATTTCAGTTGCTGGCGATATATAGCCCTTTTTTAAATAATTATATTGTCCGTAAAAGTGGTACAATGTTCAAGTTACATGCTAGTTTTAACCCAGTATAATATAGTTACTTCACAGCACTTTGTCGACGGAATAATGTAATACAAATTGTTATTATTAAAAGAATATGATTATATTTAGTATCAATAAATGATTTGGTTTAGTCACGATGTGGCTGAAATATTGCTGGTGTGAATATAAATCTGAACTCACACATTGACACTATAAAATACATCACTTCACATAAAAACTTATGAATGCAACATATTTCTTTAAGCCACACACAATTATATGAGAATGAACTTTATTACATATTATCATTATCCTTTACTGTTTTGACACTAAATATTTATCCCTTGTACTGAAACAATCAACTCAGTCAAGCAGGACTTGCTTGGCTGTCCTTCCTGAATTACAAGGGATACACTTTCATCACAATGGATTTCACCCTAACTAAATATTCATGCGTATATTTACTGTGGCCAATGCGGCATCGTCTTAAGATGACCTTCAAATCTGGACTGACAACCCATATACATTGTAGATGTAAATGACAGTTGGTTATATTTCGAGGCTGCTCCTCACGAGTGCCATTTTAAGATTGAAAATGTTTCAAAGACACGGATCGTAAGTGTTTGTCATGCAAATATGTGGTTAAATGACAATGTCCACCTTTTTAAATATTTCTAAAATAGGTGTAGCCACTTAAACACAACGTGATCTTTTTTTGTCACCATGTCCACAACAACTTCGGTTGAGATCTCTAGCTGGTCAGGTCATATTACACGAGAACGACAATATTTGGGACTTTCTAGTATCCTTTCTTGGCACACACTGATAATGTTTTGTAAGGAATACACTGGTACAATAGTGTTTCTCTATCTAATTGGTCCATCCTTCCTTATGCACTTACGAAATACAATACATGTTTTCACTTCTTGAAGACATTGAAAATAATAATGGATTTTCTGTATTCACTTGAATTGAAAGGTTCATTTGATTAATGAGGTCTCTGAAGTTGTGGTCATCAATAAATTATACTCAATTTCATGCTTTAGAAGTGACTCAATAGACTTCTTGATCAGAATATACGTCTGTGAAGGCATTACGATAATGATCCTATTGTGCAGGATGTTTCTTACATATTCTTCAATATACAGAACATCTATATTAATGATTCCAATCAACAGTGAGTATTGGTTGTTAAATTAATGTTATTCAGTAGCATTGGCCCTGAGGCCTATAGTACAATTACAGTTGTATCTTGTTGCCTTTAGTGTTCATAAAATATTAACCTTCAAGTAGTTTTCAACATCGAATACATTTTTCAGACAAAAGTTGGATTTTACAATATTTCTATTGCTTGAATTTAGAAAATTGACAATTTGTGTTAATCTATTACAGTTTTTGACAGACACGACATGACATAGTAGGTATCGGCTCCAGTGTGTGTGTGAGTGAGTGAGTTAAAATTAAAAGTCACATAGGCAATATTTCAGCCATACAGTAACTAGAATAGGTCATATGTTATATGATAAAGTCTGTCGCCGAAGGACAGTAAAACAACTAGAATATCATAGTTTAGAGATTTTAAACTTAAAAGGTATATCACAATTGAAAACAATATAATGTAAAAACGGGCTAATGATTGCCAGCAACTGAAGGTAGATCACCATAACAGGGACCACAGGGACTTTTGCTAAATGGCGATTATACTCCAATTTAGCCAATTCCGCGAATAAATGATGTAGTATGAAATATAAGTTAAAGGAGATGGGACTTAGATACCCTCTCAGGGGGACAATAATTTTATGCTGCAGATGGTGAACAGTAGATTTGGAACATTTGCCCTTTATCCTTTGTATCATGTTCCACACCTTTGATATCAGTACACGGAAATTTATTAGTTTCTTTAAGGCTGATGCCTATTCAGTATAAATGCGCGTCGAGACTTGGCATTTGAGCGTTTAACTTTATCCAAATTAGGGATCGACTGTTCGACTTTCTTCCTGCACTTCGTGGCCTGTTTGCATTTATCATTAAACCATGGCTGACAAATGTGTGGAGTTGCAGAGGACTGTGGAATCGTTATGTCAGCAATGTCATTAGGTGTATGCGAAAACGACTGTATAGGATCTTCACTGTTCCTGAAAAACTTCATGTTTTAAGTGAGCAGTACATAGTGTACTATATAATGACCAATCAACCTTGTTGAAGTTCCTTTTGTCATTTTGTCTAGGACTGAGTTCTGTCTCCACAGGAGTTATATGATATTCGAAAAGAGCGCCCCAAGGGACATAACTCCATGGGGTTCGCTTGAGATAATGTTCGGCCGGTAGAGGGCACGAGCGTCGATTTAAGACAACGTTGCATTCATTCAAATAAATTATATGCTAGCTTCCCTGAGAGTTTATAGTATTTTTTGAGAGAAATGCATTATTTATTTTTAGAGAAGTGTTCGTTACTCACAGAATAGCACTAGAAGATGTTCAGGTGCACCTGTTTGGTTCGAACTTTTGACCTAACCTTTCTTTTGATAGACAGACAGACAATTTATTTCACGTATTCATATTACATATGAAAACACAATTTTCACAAGTGTATTCATGCTGGTCTTGTTACAGGTACCTTGTCACCAGCCAAAACAAAGATGCTCTCGTAAAATAACAATACAGATGCTACACTAAGCTATCAAATAATATTTCAGCAAAATACTGAAGATACCTTTCTACGAGTATGTTTATGAAGTGCATACTGCATATGTGTGTTGACTTGTCTTGATATATCTTCCTATTGTACCAAAATATATATCATTTATATCATGAAAGCAAATATGTAACCAATCCAAATGATCATCAGTATCTCCAAATAGAACAATGCAAAATTATCCTCTTGTGAGCATCTGCCAAATCTGCCAGTTACACACATTGGAAAATAAGGGTTACCTGCAACACACCTTGCAGGACCCAGTCGAGTTACTAAACACCGTTAGATGTTTGTACATACTCCGTGTGTGCATCGCCCGGAAAGTTTCTTGAAAGAAAGAATACACGCGCGCGCGCGCGCGCACGCACGCACACACACACACACACACACACACACACACACATATTTATATATATCCAGGGTCCAGGGCGTTATATATATATATATATATATATATAAACACACAAGTTTTCTTTAGAAATTCACAGGTTCACACTTATATATAGTTAATTAGATATATGTATGAGTGAAGATGGCTCTGTGTTGTTTTTTCAATCTATTTAAACATGTATTATACATACATGGAAATGGAAGCAACTGCACTGTTTCAATATTACTCAAGGAAACTAAGTACAGGGTCTGGACCAGGCATCCAGTGATGTGTGACACGAAGATCAGTCTACAGAATATGAGGGATATTAGGAAATGCATTGACCAAGTCACTGAACCCGGACACTCGATCCCTTAGACAAACATTGGTTGGTGAAGATCAATTCTAACTCACGTTTCTGGGCAGGGCTGACAGATCAGTGATCATGATCAGTGTATGAAATAAGGCCCGTCCGACAGCCCGAGACGGGCTAGATTTCTCACGGACGGTCTAAATTTGCAGCTAGCCAGCCCGATGGTCTGGTAAAAAAATTCCATACATCTGAGTAAATTCTTCATAAATTAAAATCTATTTTATAAATTGAGCGTTAAATTTAGACTTGGCAATTACTGTTTGCACATTTAACTATCGTATTACAGGCTCAAAGCACTGCGTTGACATACATTATCACTAAAACAGCAACACTTTTTTCACTAAAAATTGAATTATTTTCTTTGGTCTGGTTAAATCTAATTTGGGCTGGTAACATTTTGAAGTTGCCAGCGCTGATGTCTGGCTGGGATTTTGGCTTATTTCATACACTGTCATGATGCCAGTGAAGTCCAAACCCACGACGAGTATATTCGTCGACAGGTTTTTATAATATACATCTATTCCACTTCAATGTCACATATGTTCTCGTCACGATATGGCTGAAATATTGCCGATGTGACGTTAAATAATACCTCACTCATTCACTCACTATGTTTTCCTGTAATCCCAAACATTACCTGGGTATTTGTAAAACTCAATTCCACGTCTACAGTTCTGAGCCATAATTTCATTTCACGCCATATGGTTTTCACCTTGTCACACTCCCAGAAGATATGATAAATTGTTTAATCATAATCGTTGCAAAAGGTACATTTGGGGCTATCCACATAGTTTATTTTGTAGAGGAAATGTCTGATTGGCAATATTCTGTGAATGGTTCTGTACTGCAACCATCTAAATTCGGTACTTGGAGTACATATATTTGCGGTCGAGTTGAAACATTTCCAGCCAAAGTCCGAGTAGTGTGAACCAGTGACGTGTTCCCACTTATCATGACAAGGGAGTTTAACAAACCGTGAATCAGCTAACATATCATATACTTTCTGATGTCCCAGGCGATTGTTTGTACATTTCATTATAAACGGATACACAGGATTACATAATTTACATCCGGATAAAGTAATACCTATTAAATTTGCATAGCATACAACTGCTCGTTTAACGCTCTCATATTAAAGAAAGTCTGTATCTAGGGTGTATAAGGCACAAAATTCTTCCTTAGAATAAAATCTGCCCTTTTCATTCAATAAATCGTTTACGAATATTATACTTTGTTTTTCCCAGCTTCTGTAACAAATAGTCTTATTTCAAACTTTTATGTTACCATTATTCCAAATACTTTGGGAGAGAAGGTCACACTCAGTTTTTACATGTCCTTTGTATCTATTAACAACGTTAGACCAATCTTTAAAGACTTCTATCCAAAAAGGGTTTGAAATGGCAGGAATTACTATATTTTCAATATATGTTTTATCTCATATCCACAATAAATTCTGACTGTGCATTAATAATGACTTCCAATTTGATGGTGTGCTTTGTAGTCTCTCTACCCATTTCAATTTTTGGCACCCATGAAGGGCCACCTCCTCGTGGTGGGTGCTGGGTAACGCCAAGCGCCCTTCAACCCCCCGTTGTGGACCCGGGGGGGATATTTTGGTCCACCAACCCGTTTGCCGTGGGTTGCGCCCCTGTGTCGGTGGAGGACGGGATTCTGGTGGTTGAGGGCAAGGGCTCCAGGAACAGCGTTCCTTTGCCCAATACACCACTTCGACCCTTACTTCACCTAGACGGGTGGTTGAACTGGCCCGGTTCAACCAATCGGCTGGTCACGTCATGCCCTGCGCATGGAAACATTCATTTTGAAATTGTGCAATTTCAACTCTATTTTGATTGATTAAAATGAATGTCATCATAAAATGTTCTATTGAAATTTGCCTAGAGTCCTATGCCAGAAGGCGGTGGCTCATGGGCCAATCTGGCAATGGAGACCTCTGAATTCTGTGTTTCTCCAGAAAGGTGTCAAGGGCGAACCAGTCTGACATTTATTCTGTTAGATTCGACAGCTATTCAAGTATTTATTTGCTGGAGTATAACATCCCTGTAACCCTGGTGGAGCATGCTGGTTTCCGCTGTACCACCGTCCCTGTTGACACTCCATGGTGGGTGGGGAGCAGGGATGTTGAACACTTTTCCTACATTATGGCTCTTTCTCTTCCTTCTGGTTCATCTAAACATAAACGTCGATATGTAGAATCTACATCGTCGGATGAAGGATCTTCTGACACTGTTGAATCGTGGCCGAGGTTTATTGTTATCTCCTCTGAAGACGATACGCCGTTACAACTTAATCCTTTCGCAATCTCCAAGGGCATTCATGGTGTCTGTGGAGAAGTGAAGGACGTTACACGGCTTCGAAATGGCTCACTCTTAGTGGAATGTACCCGTAAACAACAATCGGTCAATTTGTTGAAACTCAAACAATTTGTGAATAAACCCGTTGTTGTTTCGGTGCACAGAACGTTGAATTCCTGCAGAGGTATAGTCAGAGACAGGGCCCGGTGCCTTTCTGATATGAATGAGGATGACATCGTCAATGAATTAAAAAAACCAGGACGTCACCGCAGTAAAGCGTTTTTCGAAAAAGAATGATGATGGCACAATGGTCAAGTTGAATACATACTTGTTTACTTTCTCACTCTTCGCACTACCAAAAAGTATAAAAGCTGGGTACTTTAACATCGGAGTTGAGGTGTATGTTCCAACTCCGCTCCGATGTTTCAAATGCCAAAAGTTTGGTCATGGGGCCAGGTTCTGCCGTAACACCACTGTATGTTCCCGTTGTGGTGGTGCACATGAACTCTCTGAGTGCTCTAATAGCATCAAGTGTGCTAACTGCAGCGGAGACCACTTGGCCTCATCAAAATCATGCCCCTTCTATGAACGTGAGTCTACCATTCAAAGGATAAAACATACCAACAATATTTCTTATGCTGAAGCTAAAAAGCAGGTAACTGTTTCAACAAATTCAACAATTTCTTATTCCACTGCAGTTTCTTCTCGTGTCAATACTTTCAGACCTCCCATGACATCAACGTCGTGTCAAACGTCAATATCCTGGGTTCATGAACAATTCACAATAGATGAGGCAAGTCAGACCTCTCAAATGGGCACCTCTAGTGTTTCAACATCGGCATCCCAGACGGAGACTGTCACATCGCTGCCTTCAGCAGATCCTGCGTCTGAACCAGAATGTGCCACAAATTCATCGAATCACAATAAATCATCAAAAAATGAGAAAAAGGAAAAGAAAAAATCGAGAGGAAGGACCAGGGCCCTTCAACATTTGGAGATGCCTTCCTCTCAGTCGTCCCCTGTACAGGTTCAAAATAAATTTGAACCTTTGGAGATGGAGGTCAATCCCTCTTTCCCAGTCCCTGGGAGTAGACCTCCCTCCAATCCACGTTCTCCAATTGATCCTCCATGAGTGGCTCATTTAACATTGTTCAGTGGAATTGTAGAGGACTAAGAAATAATTTTAATGATTTACAACTACTAATACAAGATTTCACACCATCAGCATTCTGTTTACAGGAGACGTACCTAAAAACCACAGATCAATTTGATATCCGGCAGTATACTTCATATAACTTCTTTTCTCCTCCGGGACTCCGAGCTACTGGTGGCTCTTCAATTTTGGTGCGACAGGGTGTTATACATAGCCCTGTTCCCTAAAACAACACTTCAGGCTGTTGCCGTCAGGTTGACTTTACACATTGCCTTTACATTATGCTCCCTTTATGTGCCGCCATCTTCCACTCTTCACCAAACTGATCTTCAGGCTCTTTATGACCAGCTCCCCAAACCGTGTATCATTATGGGTGACTTGAACGGTCATAATCCTCTTTGGGGTAGTTCTCATACAAACAGAAATGGGACAGTACTAGAAGATTTTATTTCAAACAACGATCTGTGTATATTTAACGATAATTCGAAGACATACCTACATCCTGGCACAGGCACATATTCTTCTCTTGATTTATCACTCACTCACACAGATCTGTTAAATGAATTTGAATGGTCAGTCCATAACGACCTGTGTGGCAGCGACCATTTTCCAACCATTCTTAAAACAATAACTCCTGCTGATGTTGCTCCATCATCAAGATGGAACTTCAACAAAGCAAACTGGCCTTTGTTTGAATTACTTTGTATTGACAAACTAACTCCTGCTCGTTTTATTGATGCTCTTGATTCAGTGCAATTATTCTCTGATGAACTACACAACATAGCTGATGAGTGTATTCCTAGGTCCTCTACAAATCCACATATACGTAAACCATGGTTTAATAATGACTGCAAACAAGCTAGAAAGGCACGGAAAAAAGCTGAACACTATTTTCGTCGCCACCCAATGGTGCATAATTTAGATAAATTTAAAATTTTAAACGCTAGAGCACGTCGAACATTTAAGCTTAATAAGCGCCAGTCGTGGCAAAATTACGTTTCGAAAATAAATTCACGGACGCCGATGTCCAAGGTATGGAACATGATCCAGAGAATTAAAGGTAAGGGTACCAAATCAAGCATAAATCATCTCAAAATTGGGGACCAATTGTTAACAGATAAATCTGACATCGCAAATAAACTGGGTGAGACACTTGCAAAACATTCTTCCTCGTCAAACTATGTTCCCGAATTTCAAAAATTCCAAAATTGCAAGAAAAGAAAAGGTCAATTTTCATTCGGATAATGGGGAAGACTATAATGAAATCTTCTCTATCCACGAGCTTCATACTGCTCTTGAACAAGCTCATTATACTGCAACAGGAGCTGATAACATTCATTATCAACTCCTGCAACACTTACCGGAATCTTGTTTAGAAACACTATTAAATATTTTTGATGACATTTGGACATCTCGTAACTTTCCTTCATCTTGGCGTGATGCCATTGTTGTACCCATACCTAAACCTGGACGTGATCATACCGATCCCTCAAATTATAGGCCCATTTCCTTGACTAGTTGCGTTTGCAAAACCATGGAACGCATGGTCAATAACAGATTAACTTGGTACTTAGAGTCCAATAATTTAATCACAAATATTCAATGTGGTTTTCGTAAAATCGCAGTACCATTGACCATTTAGTTCGATTGGAGTCATTCGTTAAAAATGCCATTCTTAACAAGCAGCATGCAGTGTCGATATTTTTTCGATTTAGAGAAAGCCTATGACACGACATGGAAGCACGGCATTTTACAAGATTTACATGCTTTTGGTTTGAGAGGCCGTTTGCCTCAGTTTATATCCGAGTTTTTAACTGATAGGCAATTTCAAGTCCGCGTGGGTTCTACCCTGTCTGACCATTTTAAGCAGGATCAGGGTGTCCCACAAGGTAGTATTTTGTCTGTCACATTGTTTAGTGTTAAGATCAATAGTTTATCAAAGGTCTTAAGTGATTCAATTGATGGGTCACTATTCGTGGATGATTTTAATATTTCTTGTCGTGGGAAAAATATGCATACTATTGAACGGCAACTGCAGTTGTGTTTAAACAAAATAGATAAATGGTGTCTTGAGAATGGATTTAAATTTTCTAAATCCAAAACTAATTGTATCCATTTTTGTAGAAAATATAAACCACATAAAGACCCGGAACTGTTTCTAAATGGCTCTCCTATCAAAGTTGTTAAGGAAGCCAAGTTCTTGGTTTAATTTTTTGACTCGCATCTAACTTTTCTTCCCCATATCAAGGCCCTTAAAACTAAATGCATGAAAGCACTTGACTTGCTGAAAGTCGTTTCCAATTCTAAGTGGGAGGGATCAAGCTACCCTACTACAATTATATCGATCATTGGTTCGTTCCAAACTTGACTATGGCTCCATCGTGTATGGTGGAGCCTGCAAAAGCAACCTAAAACTTTTAGATTCTGTCCACCACCAAGGTCTAAGACTATGTCTTGGTTCCTTTAGAACTTCACCTGTTGACAGCCTCTACATCGAGGCTGATGAGCCATCTCTTACACAACGCCGTATAAAATTAACTTTACAGTATATAACAAAACTTTATTCCAATAAGTCAAACCCCTGCATATGACTGTGTCTTTAATCCAATATATGAAGATCTGTATAACAAGAAGCCTTCTCTTGTTCCACCTCTTGGTATAAGAGTGAAACCTTTCCTTTCTGCTGCTGGCATTGAGCTAGAACATATAGCTCCTTCCCGTCTTATTTCTTCTCCTCCTTGGCAATTGGTGAGGCCACAGGTTGACCTTACACTGACAACATTTAAAAATCAGAAACAAATGAATTACAATATAAACAAGAATTTAATCAATTAAAAACTAAATATATTACATACACATCCTTATTTACAGATGGGTCCAAGGATGGTGGTGCGGCTGCTTGTGCCACCGTCATTGGATCCAGAACAATCTCTTTCGATTACCCAATAACAGCTCTATTTTCACAGCAGAAGCAAACGCCATATTAACAGCTCTTAAATATATTCAAAGACATCCTAAACATAAACAATATATAATATTTTCTGACTCTCTTTCTTGCCTTCAGGCTATTAAAAATATATCTTGCAAACATCCACTTTTAATTGAAATAATCGAATTATATAATGAGCTTGCTACTGGCCAATGCGACATCGTCTTTTGTTGGTTACCCAGCCACGTTGGCATTTCTGGGAACACCATGGCTGATCTTGCTGCTAAGGCAGCACTCAACAAATCTGTGACACCACTTCTTATCCCATACTCTGATTATAAAGCCAGCATTAGAACATACATCCGCGATCTAATGCAAAAGAAGTGGGACACCCAAGTAGGTATCAATAAATTACATGCAATTAAACCAACTATCGGTTACACCTACTTGGGTTGTCAGTCCAGATTTGAAGAGGTCATCATACGACGATGTCGTATTGGCCACACAAGATATACTCATGAGTACCTATTGAAAGGTGAGGATCCTCCGTTTTGTATCCCTTGTGATGAAAGAATCACGGTCAAGCATGTCCTGCTTGACTGTGTTGAATATTCCATCACAAGGGATAAATATTTTAGTGTCAAAACATTGAAGGATCTTTTTTATAATGTTAATTATCATTTAATAGTTGAATTTTTAAGAGAATTAGATTTGTTAACTGATTTGTAAATAGATAAATATTTTATTATTGGTAGTTTATATTAGTTACTGAGATTGTTAGTGGCTGTACCCTTAAAGGGGGTTTACGTAGTGTAAAATTATTGTCCTCCTGAGGGGGTACGTAAGTCCCAAAACTTTCAAAGTCAATTTAAACTTACCAGGATTTTTAGACGTAGCATTCTTGTCTTTTTAATTATAGCTAACATTTCTTACAATCGCCAGCAGCTGAGGGGATGGTGTAATCCACCTAGGGTCCATGCAGGTAGCCAAAGTACTGTAAGTCCCCATGGTCCCTAGTTTGGTGATCTACCTTCTGGTGTTGGCGATCTATAGCTTGTTTTTAAATTGTATTGTCCAAATAGTGCTATCAGTTTTAACTCTCAGTACTAGTTTTAGTTGTAATTGTGATATTCTAGTTGTTTTACTGTCCTTCGTCGACAGGTTTTATTATTTCTATATATATTCTATTTAATGTCAAGTGTTCTCGTCACGATATGGCTGAAATATTGCCGATGTGACGTTAAATAATAACTCACTCACTCACTCATTTCAATTTTTGCGAAGATATAACATTTTTAATCATTGGAACTTTAAGCCCTCCATGTTCCGGATTTAGAACAACTGTATCTCTTTAAACTTTTTCTGGCTTGTTTCGCGATATAAATCTAAGCGATTGTTTTTGGAAATTGTCTATAACAGTGAGTGAGTGAGTTATTATTTAACGTTCAGGTGGACGGGGAAGGGCAGAAAAAAGGTGGTTTAACTTGGGCAGGAGGAGGGATTTTAAAACTGTGATTCTTCCATAAGGTGTAAGATTTCTTGCTAACCAGATGTTCATTAAATTATTTATTTTTTTCTTCCTGATTCAATTGGCTTATGTTAACCATATCAATATCGAAGTTTATTCCTAACAGTTTGAAAACAGTCTGAGACCAGTCAAATTTCCACTCCTTACATAGTTTGATACGAGATCGTTTCTTGGATCCTATCCATATTAATCTCGTTTTTTCTATATTACCTTTAGACCAGAAAAGCGTGCGAAAAATTGCAGGATTTTAAGGACAGCGCATAAACACTGTTCAGATCCATCAAGGGTCATTGACGTATCATCAGCAAACTGAGTCAATAAATACTCTATACTTCCTATGTTTAACTCCTTTATCCTGGTATTATTTCTAATGAGAATATATGGCTGGAATATTGCCGATGTGACGATAAATATTAACTCATTCACTCACTCTAATGAGAATACCTAAGATCTCCACAGAGGGGATAAATAGGTAAGGCGCTACCGGATCGCCTTGGCGACAACCTCTTTCAATTTTGAAGGGGGATGAAGGGAATCCATTTACCAAGACTCTTGATTCAATGTGAGGTGAGGTGAGCCAATTTTGATGGTTACCCAACCATGTTGGTATTTCTGGTAATACCGTGGGTGATGTAGCTAAATCAGCTCTCAACAAATCTGTTACACGAGTTCCACTTCCCTATACTGATTACAAAATCCATCATTAGAACTTACATCGGTGATCTAATGCAAAAGTAGTGGGACACACAAGTAAATACAAATAAATCAAATAAAATTAAACCAGTTATTGGTTAATCCTACTTGGGTCGTCAGATTTGAAGAGGTCATTCTGCGACGATGTCGTATTGGTCATGCAAGATATACAAATGAATATTTATTGAAAGGTGATGGTCCTCGTTTTGCATCTATTGTGATGAAATAAGCACGATCAAGCTTGACTGTGTTGATTTGCCATCACAAGGGGTAAATATTTCATTATAAAAGCAGTTAAGGACCTTTTTAACAATATCAATATGATTGTCATTTATTTATTGTTTTCTAAAAAGAAATAGAATTACAATACATCGTCCGGACTAGATCAATTATTCAAGCGTCTCCCAGAACCTTCTCCTTAAGCTTTGCTGTATACATTAAACAATATTTGGGAAACGTGTAATTTCCCTCCTTCCTGGTACGATGCTATTATCATTCCTATCACCAAACCAGGCAAGGATCACACAATCCATCCAACCATCGACTAACAGCGTTAACTAGTTGTTTCTGTAAACCTATGGATCGAATTATCAATAGGCGCCTTGTCTGATATCTGGAGTCAATTAATTTGAGAACGGAAAATCAGTCTGGTTTTAGACATCAGAAGAGCACTATTGATCATCTTGTCTGAAATGGTTTTATAAATAAGCAACATGTTGTTTCCCATATGCTTTGACTTGGAGAAAGCCTGTGGTACGACATGGAAAAATGGTATTTCAGACAATTCAAAACCGTATAACCGACTGTCTGTTTTAGGTTGACATTTTGCAATGGAATTTGAATCTGTCTGTGCGGCTAACATTGAAATATGTTCGTTGGCTTCCAAGTCACGTTTATATTATGGGAAATCCTCTGGCAGATTCCGTAGCTATATCTACACTTAAGAACTCCATGTTAAGCAGTACTATTCCGTACACCGACCAACTGACCACAGACTTGCTTTTTCGCAATATGTCAAAAACATTTTGCAGCAAAGGTGGAACAAACATATAATAAGCTTCATGCCACACAACCTTTGATACGATTTGAGGTTAGGTGAAGTGAAATTGGGTTTAACGTCGTGCTCATATGACGACGTGCATGCGTGTGTTTGTGTATGTGTATGTGCGGCTGCTTGTACTAGCCCAGACTTAAGCTGGTTTTATAGTGCTAGCCCACTGAGATACCATACTGCAGTGAAGCATGAATACCCCACTCAGACACATTATACTGACTCCGAGCCGACCAGTCCTTTTTGTACCCATTAATGCCGAGCGCCAGGCAGGGTCCAACAAGTACCATATTTTAACGTCTTTTGGTATGACGCGGTCGGGGATCGAACCCGCGACCTTCCGCTCTCCGGGCGGACGCTCTAACCACTACACCACGTAGGCGGTTTGATAAGATTTGATTTCCTAGCTGGTCTTAATCGTCAAGATGAAGTGGTCGTACGAAGGTGTCTCATTGGGCATTGGCGCATTGAGGACCCACCTCATTTTATTCCGTGCCACAATCCTATGACTGTCAAGCACCTTTTGTTGGAACATGTGGAGTTTTCGCTCATTCGCCAACGAATTTATATGTTTCTAATCACTAAATCGTAGCTTTAGCGTATAAATTAAAGTATAAGGTAGATTTTAAATTGTGAACGTCGTTTTTTTGGTGTTTACTGTTAAAGTTGACTGAAGTTGTAGTGATCTTGGTCATCACTTGTTTCTATACTATACACACTTTGCTAAGGATCAAATCATGGATTCAAATTTGGTTTAAATATCTAAGCTTATTGTAAGCATGGTTCCTAGGTTTCAGTATATCATTGCATCTTGTGGATCCCATACCTGCTATTGACAGGTGTTGTTTATTTGTCAATGACTCGTTCCATGTGTTGCAGAATGAAATATTGTGTATTTTAAACCTGAGTATATAAGTTATCCAATAAGTTATCCAATATACCAACCCTTTGAATTAACACAGCACTCTACTAATCGTTAGGTTAAGTTATGTAAGCCTGCATGGGTTTCTATTTTTCTTCAGACTCCTGGTCCAGCCACGGCTTGGCCAGTGATTTAATTGCTATTGTGTCTAGAGCATGTGGCCAGATCTGGAGTTTTATGTACTCCAACATTCTTTTCCCTGGTCACTGCTACAATTTAAACTCTGACTGCAACAATTTCACAGCACTGCACCTTTAGGGGTAAGTTACTTTAGATGTCTTTGTATGTATATGATTATAAGGAGGTTAGGAAAGGATGTTTTAGTCTAGTTAGTTTATCATTTTAATCATATGTCTGAAATATATTATGTGTTGTAATATCATCTTCATGATGATATGATGTAAATATTTTATATGCTTAATATCATGACACACTGCGATGTATTATGATTATTACACGTTTGGTTAATGTAAACTATAGTGTATACATTGTAGATTAGGTACATATTATGGATGAGAGAGAGAGAGAGAGAGAGAGAGAGAGAGAGAGTGTAATATAGATTGTATATAATTGTGAGTAACCCTTGTGGTGTACAGAAAATGTTAAATGTAATTATATGTTTACTATGTACTTGTTGTTGTATACCAGTAATTTGCCATGGTCCCTAGTATGGTGATCTGCCTTCAATTGTTGGCGATCGATAGCCCATTTTCACATTGTATTGTCCAAAAATAGTTTTCTACTTTTACAGATATATGCTAGCTAGTTTTACCTCATTTTGTGATAATCTAGTAATTTTACAGTCCTTCGTTGACAAGGTATTATATATTATATGTATGTATTATGAATTTAGAACTAGTTTTAGTCACGATATGGCTGAAATATTGCCGATGTGACTTTAAATCTTAACTTACTCACTCACTCACTACCAGTAATTTAAGATGTTTATGTTTTGTTTCAAGGGTTTTATCACCTGATCCATCCAAGACAATAAAACCCTGAACCCTTTACAAGTATTCGTCTGTGTTCAATCTTGACGTGATACCGCTGTTACACATGATTTGCAACAGTTTTATGGTTACTTATGTATCAAGTACATAAGGTTAGAATAAAGGGTCTGTCTGACTAAAGAGGAGTTACCATATTATTATTTATCCAGTTTTAAATGGATACAATTTCATATTATAAATCTACGTTTAAGTAAAGTTGTGAATTTGCGTGATCCTTATCAAAGTGTGAGTAGTATATATTCGTCTCCATAAGAAAATATGTTTTTCTAACCGCGAAAAGCAGCAATACTGCTGATGCGGCTTGAAGCAACATTGGCTCACTCAATCACTCATTCAAACTGATGCCTCTGACTCTGCATATTGCGTTGACATTGTGCAGCTTGTATATCCCTCCCTCTTTGATATTCGACTTTTGTAAAATCTTTACAATCAGGTGTGTCTCATCTTTATCATATATATCTCATATATATCTTCCCCGAAGCGGATTGTGTCCGTTCAGATCTCCAAAGATGAGACACACCTGATTGTAAAGATTTTACAAATCGAATATCTTACGGACACAATCCGCTTCGGGGAAGATATATATATATATATATATATATATATATATATCTATATATCTTCCCCGAAGCGGATTGTCATATCTCCAAAGATAGACACACCTGATTGTAAAGATTATATATATATATATATATATATATATATACATACTTCATTTCCTCCTTTGTCATTAACAATATACAGCCTTAGATCTGCCACTCACCGATTCAGCATCATATAATATACTTCAATAGATGATCCATGATGACCTATGTTGGAGTGATTACTTCCCAACCATTCTCAAACTATCAACCACAATCCGCTTCGGGGAAGATATATATATACATACTTCATTTCCTCCTTTGTCATTAACAATATACAGCCTTAGATCTGCCACTCACCGATTCAGCATCATATAATATACTTCAATAGATGGTCCATGATGACCTATGTTGGAGTGATTACTTCCCAACCATTCTCAGACTATCAACCCTGGTGATATCAACCATTTATCGAGAAGGGTCTGATAAAAGGAGTACACACTGGGAAAGTAGATGCCTTGACTCGGTTGATAGCTGGCTTCTTTCTTTCGGTGTCGATGATTTCTTGAACTTTCCTTTTTTCCAGAGGTTGATGTTGGTATGTGGAGTCCATTGTGCTATAGTCTTTGTCGATAATCTCATTGACGTCATCCTTGCATTGTTATCTTCGGACATTATTCCTATCCAATTGGTTTCGTATTTGTTATCTTTGTACATTAAAACTCCCACCCCACCTCTTGGCTTTGTCTTTACATTTTATTATCTTTCTACATGAATCCTATCTAATTGGCTTCATTTGATTGTATTGTTATCTTTGTACATTCTCTACCTTGCATCGTGTAAACATGTTTTATGAATATATATTCACTCTGTGCACTGACTCAGCATTCTCATAATGAAGGAGCAATAATTAGCTCCAAAACGTCGTATAAATAACAGAGAGAAGTTGGTGTCCTTAAATCATGTCATGTATTCATGATCAAGCTATTGGCCAATATGCGCCTTTGGCTACCCAGCCATTTTGGAAGCTTGGATAACACAGTGGCTGATTCTGCTGCCAAGATATCACTTAACAAATCTTTGTCATCACTTCTGATTACTATAAACCTGTGATTATTAATCATTAGCACTTTATCATTAACTGAAGTTGTCCGTGGCAATGCCCTCAACGGGGTTTTAAGTACCGTATTGCCCGAATATGTAAGTCCAAGTCTCTCAGAGTATATTTATATCTGCCAACCTTTTAATTGAAGTATATTTGTTATTTTAAGAAATAGCTAAATCTCCAGTGACTGAAGTTATGGTGTAAATCCAGATAGAGTTCATGTCGGTTGCAAACGTACCGTAACTCCCCATGGTTCCTAGTATGGTTATCTACTTTCAGTTGTCTATAGCCTGGCTTTATGTTGTGTTGTCTTCAATAGTAAACAAGAATACAAAGTCATCAATATCCCCAGCAATGGCTAAATATTCTTCATGATTATGTCTACGAGTTATGATTATGTCAAATATTTAGGTGTGTATATAGAAAAGTGGAAGGAAAGTATTGAAAGGTTTTTAAAGTTCTGCACCAGAAAGGAGCACTATCACCAATTTCAGTCTATGTCAAACTTGTTGCCATGGAAATGCCAAAAATATTTATTCAGAAATCCAAAACTACCAAAAGGCACCAGCACATCACCAGATCTATGTATGTGCCAAGTTTGCCGAAGAAACATTGAACGGTTTTAGAGGTCTGCTCCGGAAAAGTGCACTACCACTAATTTCTGTTTTAGTCAAACTTGAAATCACGGAGTGGCCATCAAGATCATCTGACCTCAATCCCATTGGACACGTATCGGATGCTCTTCCTGTCTTGAGACAACCACAGTATGTTGAAGAGCTGGGCGCCATGTCGGTACAGCAATGGCGGAGGTTGCCTAATGCTGTGATCACGGGTCATTGAGTCAACGCTGCCTTGCTGTTGTGAATGCGAGAGGGACATACGCGGTACTGAACAAGGTCCAATACAAGCTCAAAATATGACCCCATCGTGCTGCTGTTGACTGTGGAGGGTGCACCAAGCCCACCTTAATGCTTAATCTTGCTTTAGTGCGCGCTCATTACGTCCATAACACATTTTTATTCACGAGCAACACTATTTTGGGTAATAGAGAAACACATGTGAAGTTTCTTTTTGTTTGATATATAACAACCCAAACACAAATACTCAAATATGTACAACTGTAGTGAGTGAGTTAAGATTAAGTCATATCGGCAGTATTTCAGCTATATCGTGACTAAATCGAGCTATAGAATTATAATAATTAAAGGTATATTATAAACAAAAATGTGAACGAAGGACAGTTAAACAGCAAAGATTATCACAGATATAAATTTCAAACGAATAATTAAATCTAAAACATTTTAACTATGTAGGACAAGACAGGCTACAGATTGCCAACAACTGAAGATAGATCACCATCAGGAACTCCATCCATACTAGGAACCATGGGGACTTGCAGTACCTTTGCTACCTGCATGGACCCTAGTTGGATTTACACCATCCCTTCAGCTATTAGCAACTTTTTACAAACTAGCCAAAAATTGAAATAACATATATACTACGATTAAAAATACTAGTATTTATTTTACTTTAATTGTTTTGGGACTTACGTACCCTCTAAGGAGGACAATAATTTTACAAACTTTTTTTTAATGTTCCGAATACGTTGAATACAAGCATACAGAGATATATATGCACATACCAGCTTGTGGGCTCAATAGAGATATAGTATAATACATATCAATATCAGTAATATGTTTGAGTTAAATAGTTATTCATGGTTAAATTCTGGGATGAGAGGAAACCATTTGGCTAAAAAGCTTTCAAGATTATCATTTCTTCTAGAAATGATTTTTTTCAGTGGTGAATGCAATCTCCTTGACCCTTTGACAGACAAAGAAGATAGGTTAATTCTGAGATCAAGTCATGAAGTCATGAAATATACATCTCCACTTGGCGAGGTCATCAAAACTATAAACACCTGGTGTTGCTCACGAGTTGTTCAACATCAGCTCCATCATACTAACGGAAACGTCGACGATAACTTTGAAGTTGTCAGCTTCTGCCCCAGGAACTGCTTCAGTGAAGTTGTAAATGCCGGCTCCATCCACAACAAGCTGGAACAAATCGTCCATTACTTTATTTTATCCTTACGTTTTTCTTTACATGTTATCTCTGAACCTCTATACAGTAGTCGTAATTCAAACTTGACATGGATTGTCTGGTTTGTTTGTCTCCGTTGCATGAATGAAGTACTGCTGTGTGGAATCTGATATTTTGTGGTTTTGTGAAATATAGATTGGTATGACTAGGGTAGCACCCTTACCCTTTTCGCGAAGACCTGCTGTCATGACTGACTTGCAGTTGTCAATCAATATAACTATCATAGCTGGTTTGTATGTCTCCGTTGCATGACAGAAATACTGCTGTGTGGAGTCAGACTGAAATTTTGTGATTTTCTAGAAATACCGATTGGTGCGAAAAGTCAGCACATGCTTACCCTTTTCGTGAACATCTGGTGTCATGACTGACTTGCAGTTGTTAATTAATATAACTATCATAGCTATATTACCTTTAACACCAAACGAAATCTGCTTCTGAAGAAAGTCCAATCTGCGTACTTGCTGAAGTCCCCGAATTTCAAAAGCCCAGTAACAAAAGAATTGTTTGGTCCGAGACATTACATTGACCCCCACAAACAAATCTATTTCCAATATAGTTGGCGAAGTTCAAACACGTATACAAAGTGTCAAAAAGAAAATAACGAATAATTAAGACTATGCGCCAGAATTTCTTTTCCAATATATTTTCTTTCGTGTGACAAAATTATCGTTACCTTTATAGGTATGTATTCCATAGGATAACATAACTATTTTCAAACCTTGATATGCAACTTCGTTTCAAAATCTCACACTTGATTGTAAAAAATGTTGATGTATATACATCTCTCCTCGCCGGAGTACATTCACTGGTATAAATACCTTGTGTACACCTGCTTATAACTGATACAAACCAAGTATTCTCTACTCTCTGAAATTGAAATTCCATCAATTCTGTTTGTGACACATACCCCATATACTCCATCTTGAAGGGTTATTTCAACCTCGTAGTTTTGTCCAACAATCATTGTTAGATTGGTGTGCACCCTCGAGCCCGAGCTTCTATCTTTTCCCGCGATGACAACGACCTTTTCACTGTGTCTCTCAAAGTTTAAGCGGAACTCTGAGTGGAATAATTTATCTGCTTGTTTCATTATCAAGATAGCCCATCTGCAAATGAATGTTAAAAGAAAAAAGTGAATTGATAATTTGCAATAGTTTTGCAAGAATTGCAAAATAACTCAAAGTCAGGAAGAGTATATTATATGTCATTACTATGCCAATGAATACCATGTACCCAACAATATCTGATGTTTTTTCATGTATCTACCCATCACTGGAAAACTTTGATTAAGAAACTGTCATGTTGGTATATGTACAATTCGTTATCTGCGTTCTGTTGATATCTGACTCAAAGCCCTCGTTCTCGGAATTGCTTCTGATGGTCACACCTAAGGGTGACTGTTGCATGATTGGATGTAATTAGGTTAGGTTTGTTAGATTTGGTGATGGTTGTAGAGTTTGGGGTTAGTAGGTGAAAGCAAGGTATCATACATCCGTGTCGCTTGTCGACGTCGGGGCTGTGTGAATCCTGCACACTGTGATGAGCTGTATTGTCCATGATAATAAGGGAGTTGCTGGCAAAGCAGGGACCAGGGTATTTTTCACCCACTCCAGAAATACTTCCCCGTCTGTTTTGTAGTCTTAGTTATCCTTGGGCTTAGCCCAAAACACGTTACAACATGACTAGAGTGAGTGAGTGAGTTAATATTTAACGTCACATCGGCAATATTTCAGCCATATCGTGACGTAACATAACTAGAAGAGCCAGCATAGAAAACAATAGTTTTTCACCTTTTTCCATTAGTAGCCTTCTCTCAGACTCCCTTTGACTGCTGGCTAAGGGGCGAAGAAAATGATTTCGGATTTTAGCCCAATTTTCACCTCTTATCTTTTGACATCTGTGTCCAAATGTAAGCAAGACTTTGCTACAGTTTGTATTTGGTAACAAATTTTGTTCAAGGTATTTTTGCTAGAGTCTTAGTAACATACTTATATAAGCAGTTGAACAATTGCACGTCTGTTTTTTTGGAGGCAAATCAACAGCTTTAGGAACTCGTTTCAATATATACAAGAAGACAAAGTCATCAATATCCCCCGCAATGACAAAATACTCTTCATGATTATGTCTACGAGTTAAGATTATGTCAAATATTTAGGTGTGTATATAGAAAAGTGGAAGGAGAGTATTGAAAGGTTTTTAAAGTTCTGCTCCAGAAAGCAGCACTATCACCAATTTCAGGCTAAGTCAAACTTGTTGCCATGGAAATGCCAAAAATATTTTATTCAGAATTCCAAAACTACCAAAAGACACCAGTACACCACCAGACAAATGTATGTGCCAGGTTTGGTGAAGAAACATTAAACGGTTTTAGAGTTCTGCTCCGGAAAAGAGCACAACCATCAATTTCAGTCTAAGTCAAACTTGTTGCCATGGAAACGCCAAACATATTTTATTCCGAATTCCAAAACTACCAAAAGGCACAAGTACACCACCAGATCTATCTATGTGCCAAGTTTGGTGAAGAAATAGTGAACAGTTTTAGAGTTCAGTTCCGGAAAAGAGCACTACCACAATTTCAGGCTAAGTCGAACTTGTTGCAATGGAAATGCCAAAAATATTTTATTCAGAATTCCAAAACTACCAAAAGGCACCAGTACACCACCAGATCTATGTATGTGCCAAGTGTGGTGAAGACATATTGAACGGTTTTAGAGTTCTGCTCCGGAAAAGAGCACTACCACTAATTTCAGTCAAAGTCGATCTTGTTGCCATTGAAACGCCAAAATATTTAATTCAGAATTCCATAACTACCAAAAGGCACCAATACACCACCAGATCCATTTATGTGCCAAGTTTGGTGAAGAAATATTGAACGGTTTTAGAGTTCTGCTCCGGAAAAGACAAATGAGCACGGACGGAGTCCATTTTAATATCCCCCGCAAAACGCCTTGCGGGGGATAATTACTGGCATAAATGATCTCCCCTTTCTGTTTCACGATGAAAGAAATCAAACACCTTTAGAATCAACTTCTTGTAATAGCGCAATCAACAAGGACGGATACTATGAATGTAGCATGTGCTGTACGTGTTTGTATTGTTCCCCCTACTGCATTGTTACCTTGTATCGTTAGTCGGTGCAGCAATGACCTTCAGCCGAAACCTGCTGGATGTACCACACGGAAATGAATACTTGTCCTTACTCTGCAACGAACATTCAAAATTAATACCTGTCTTTATTCTGCAACAAACATACAAAAAGAATCCATGTCTTTACTCTGAAACGAACAGACAAAATGAATACTTGTCATTACTCTGCAATGAACATACAAACAAATACCTGTCTTTACTCTGCAACGAACATACAAAATGAATACTTGTCATTACTCTGCAATGAACATACAAAAAAAATACCTGTCTTTACTCTGCAACGAACATACAAAATGAATACTTGTCTTTACTCTGCAACGAACATACAAAGACAATTCTCAATTAGCTGTTTCATAATTACAGATGTGGTTTCTGTTGTGTGTGTGTGTGAGTGAGTGAGTTAAGATCTTTAGTGAGTATTTCAGCCATATCCTGCCAATTTATATATTGATAAGAAATAAAGTTTCATAATAATTAGTAAATTAAGATTTACAGTCACATGAGCGATATTTCAGCCACATCGTGACTACAAAAGTTACATATTCATGATAAATACAGTTAAATTATATAAATTAACTGTCAACGAAGGGCAGTTAGAACAAATTGAATATCACAGAAAAGAACTCAAAACTAGCATCTGTCTTATAAATTTGATTTTTATTTTGAACAATACAATATAAACACAGACTATAGATTGCCAGCAATTGGAGGTAGATCACCATACTAGTGACCATGGGACCTTAACAGTACTTTTGCTACCTGCAAGGTCACTAGCTGGCTGTACACCATACCTTCAGCCGCTGACGATTGTAATCAAACTTAACCATCACAAATATACTTTGAAACTCGGGTACATACAAAAGTACCTTAAGAGACAAGGACCTACATACCCTCTCAGGGGGACAATAATTTTACGGTACTTCAAAACCTGTCAAGGAACAGTTTCAACCAATTAATTTCTTTATTACAGTATAAAGGCCCAAGGCCCAGAGTACATACTTGATTTTGTTAACATATGCTGCGCCTAGCGGTCATATTGAGGAAGATGCACAAGCATATATGCAAGAAAGTGTGGTACATGTTTCAAATGTTGCTTAAATGAGAACACTATGTTTGAGTGAACCACACACACACACACACACACACACACACACACACACACACACACACACACACACACACACACACACACACAAGGAGCGCTAAAATCAGATAAGCACTGCTCTAAAGCGCTTTGAGTTCCACATCTATACAGTGAGATTCAGATGTGTTTTTAGTTTGGTTTTGAAGAGTGAGGCCCGTATGTTGATTGGGAGTTTATTGCATAAGAATGGTGCTGCTGATGCAAAAGACCGTTCGCCGTAAGACTTGGTTCTGGAGCTTGGTACCCAGCTGACCGCAGACTGCGCCGAGGTTGGTATGGCTGGATAAGACTTGAGATGTAGTTAGGAGCAAGATTGTGGAGCAATTTGTAAGTGTGAAGCAGAATCTTGTAGATGGTTCGGTAGGGAACAGGTAGTGGCCACACGAGCCGCTGCATTCTGGACCTGCTGCAGTTTCTTGACAAGATGAGCTGGGAGACCAAAGAGGAGTGCGTTGCAGTAATCAAGGCGAGATGTGATGTAGGCCTGAACTGAAGCTGCTGCTGTTATCTCATCTAGATATCTTCGGATCTTTCCAATATTCCTGATATGGTAGTAGGACCGCCTGCAGATTGCTTTGATATGGGGCTCAAGGGTCATGTGAGAATCAAAGATCACTCCAAGATTACGTGCTTCCGTGGCCCGGCTGACAACACAATCACCTAAAGAACTGAAGCTCCGCTTGGGAGCCATGATCAACAGCTCAGTCTTGTCCTTGGATTATTCATCCAGTTTTTAATATGTTCAATGCACCTCTGAGTTCTCAACAGATAGTTGATCAAGAGGTTTAAAGGACAGCTACAGTTGTGAGTCATCCGCATAGAAGTGGAAGGAGAAGTTGTGAGCTCTGGCTATGTGACCAAGGGCAGAAGTGTAGAATTGGGCCAAGTACCGATCCCTGCGGAACTCCAAAACGAAGAACTGTGTTCTTGGATGTGGAATATCTATCCTGACCTGCTGATGTCTGTCTGTCATGTAGGAGTGGATCCACTGATGAGCCTGTCCTCTGATGCCACCGCTGTTCCAGGGTGTTGAGCAGGATGTCATGGTCGATGGTGTCAAATGCCGCAGATAAGTCTAGCAGCACCAGCACCTTGTCGAGTGCTGTCTCTGTGTTGTGCATGTCCCGGTATGCTGACTGCATTTCTTCATAACCCCCACTGCTTGTCATATGTTGTCCCAGTCTTTTAGCGATAACACGCTCGGTCAGCTTTGAGATAATCGAGAGATTGGACACTGGGCGATAGTTCTTCAGTATGTCCTGGTCGAGATTGGGCTTCTTCAACAGTGGAGGTATCATTGCTTCCTTCATGGCAGCAGGAACAGTCGCCTCTGACAATGAAGTGTTTATAAGGTGTGTAAAGAAAGGAATCACTGCAGTTTGACATTGTTTCAGTAGCCATGTCGACATTGGATCTAATGTGCACGACTTTGTAGGACTGTTCTTAATCAGCTTTCCGATTTCCCCTTCGCTTGTCGGAAGAAAATGACCATAGGTGATGTGATGCTGGCCGCTGAGCGACCTCTGGGTGCTGAGAGGGTGAGTCTCTAGAGGGAGCGAGGTTGTGTAGAGAATCTCTAATTTGTATTATCTTGTCACCAAAGTAATTAAAGAATAGTTTGCAGAGTTCATCTAGGGATGAATATGAAGGCAGTGCTCTACTTCTGTCTTTGAAGAGAAGATTGTTGGAGATTCGAAAGATGTCTTTCTGGGATGATGCTTTTTCTAGTGCGTCTCTATAGTAGGAACGCTTGGCTTGTTCTGTTAGGGCTGTGACATGGTTCCTTTCTGCATTGTGCATTTCTTTGTGGATTTGAAGACCAGACTTTCGACGTTTGCATTTGGCATTACGGATGGTATCGTTATACCACGGAGCATCATTGTGGACGGTGATTGTGCAGTTCTGGAGAGGGGCGTGGTCATTGACAACATCTCTGACTGCGTTGTTGTACAGCTGAATACAGTCTGATACACACAAGTCCTCGAAGTTATCCAACGCACAGCAAATGTCAGAGCTGAAGTTCTCAACAGAGATGTTCTTCCACTTTCTGCATGAAATAGACTTCCTGTCCCGTTTAAGAACCATAATACTGGCGGTGAAGACTACCGCACAGTGGTCTGATTTCACAGAGTAGTCGTTTCTTATCCCTTCAAATCTCAGCTCAATCTGTCTTGTGACCACTAGGTCTAGAGTGTGACCTTTACTGTGGGTTGGCTTCCTGACGTGCTGCACCAAACCACGGTCTTGTAAGATGGTCAAAAAGTCTGATCCATCCTTGTTCCCCTTGGAATCTACATGAAAGTTAAAGTCACCACATATTAGTATTTTGCCAGGCTGCAAAGTTAGAGCGTCCAGGAGAGTGAAAGAAGATACTGGATGGTGTTGAAGGTCTATATTTTACAAGGAACTTTATACACTCAGAGGCAAAGGTGAACTTGAGGGACAACAGTTCATACGATGTTTGTTGTTGATTAGGTTTAAGATTGCTGTATTTCAGTGTGTCTCTATACACAATGGCTACAAATCATCATTGAAGAGTGCAGAATACACGCTTGATTTTGTTAACATACGCTGCGCTTAACGGTAATATATTGAGTGAGCGAGTTGAGATTTTAAGTCACATCGGCAGTATTTCAGCCATATCGTGACTATATCAAGTTATATATTAAAATACTTATAGGTAAAGTATAAAACCTGTCAACGAAGGGCAGTAAAACAACTAGACTATCACAGATATAAATGATAAAACTAGTAATTAAAGTAAAAACAGTGTAACCATACATGACACGACAATAATAAAACAGGCTATAGATCGACGACAACTGAAGGTTGATCACCAAACTAGGGACCACGGGGACCTTCAGTACCTGTGCTGCCTGCATGTACCCTAGCTGGATTTACCCCATCCCTTAAGCTGCGATTGTAGGGAAATTTAGCTATAATTTATGACGGTAATATAGAGGCAGATCATATCATATGTGCAAGAAAGTGGGTACATGTTTCAAATGTTGCTAAAAAGAGAAAATTATGTTTGTGTGAACTATATATATGTAACAATGTTCATCAAAATTTGTCAATTCAATTTCTTTTACAAAGCGAATGGTTAAACGGTAACTAATACTATGAAAGGATCCTTCATAGACGACGAAATAGTTATCCCTTGTGAAAATCAACAGTCATGCTTGACCGTAATTCTTCATCACAAGGGATACAAAATAGAAACATTTTAGAGTTGTTAATATGGCATTAGCCTTTGCTGTCACAAAGACTAGAAGATAATGTTCTGGATCCAATGATAGTGGCACAGGCAACTTTCGCTGTAGGGTGGCTCATGGGAAAGTTAGCCTGGTTTAATTTGAATATATATATACAACTTTGTCTGAATCGTTAGAGTTGTGGAAATAGAATTCAGTGGGATGACATTTACATTTGCGCCTTGTGTTACGCCGCACTTTGGTAACCCATGCCAAGTCATGCCAAGACACCTAGCTTCACCGCCGATCTGTTAGGTTTAACCGGAATATGGAAGAGTGAGTGTGGAGGTGGAGGTGTATATGTTCATGTATTCCACAACACCATAGGATCCTAAAGTACTGAGACGAAAATTATATCTTACCGGATTGTACCACCTGAACTGTCCACAAAGACCTGCTAAACTCTCCCACGTTCCAGATGACTGACATGTGCTGGTGACATTGTTGTAGCAGCTTCTAAAGTCAGGGTCACAGGTGTACCTGGAGTAGGTCGCCACAGCTCCCTGGTAGTGACCGCCATACGTCATGCTGGCGTCTCTTACATCAGGTGGATGACCACAACCCTGGAACTCTTCAGAACGTAATCATATAGCTTTGAATCAATGTCAGTATGTCAATAGACATTAAAATTTCAATCTGACAGAATCCAACAATGAAAGAAGCAAAACGCCGAGGCCTGATCGAGGGTTGGCTGGTTGGCTGGTTGGCTGGTGTTTAACCTAGCACTTAGCAATATTCCAGCTATATGGTGGCGGTCTGTAAATAATCGAGTCTTGACCAGACAATCCAGTGATCAACAGCGTGATCATCGATGTATGCAATTGGAATACGATGACATGTGTCAACCAAGTCAGCGACCCTGACCACCCAATCCCGTTAGTCGCCTCTTACGACAAGTTTGGGTTGCTGAAGACCGCATCTTCACGCTTTCCAAGAGAGGGAGTGATTGTATATTTACTAATATTATTCTGAAGTATTCATTACTCAAAGAATAGCACAAGATTCGCTTAAACTTTGTGACCTAACCTTTTTACTCTATGAAGTACCTATTGCATCTGTGTAGTTCATACATTAGAAACATATTGGTTACCTGGAGCACACCTTTCAGGACCCAGTCGAGTTACTTCACACCGGGAGTTGTTGGTACAAGCCCTTTGACTACATCGTCCAGAAAGAGTCTGTGAAGAATATATATATTTAAACATACATGACACAGTAATGAGTATAATGTGAATGTCCAATGCGACACCTTCGTATCACCACCTCATCTTGACGATTTAGACCAGAGTTTTATGGCATAAAGCTTGCTTGTTCCACCTTTGCTGCCACATGTTTTCGACGTATTACCAAATTACAGGCTTTAGGTCAGTGTATTAAACAATATTGCGTGATACTGACTTGAAATGTCCCATAATACCAACGTGACTAGGTAGAAACCAAAACAGGATGTCAATATTAACCAATGGTGCAAAGCTAAGAGGATAGCATTGGCCTCTGCTGTAGAAAACAACGGAACTTTCATTAATAAATCATATAGATAAATCGTCACCATTAATAACAGAAGCAGCGGACACTTTTATTTCTGTCTCCAATCTTTGATCCGGCTGCTAACTGAGATTTCAAGTATGATATCCTTATGGACTCATCAAAGTGCGTAGTGAGTGAGTGAGTTTTGTTTTACGCCACTTTCAGCAATATTCCAGCAATATCACGGCGGGGGACACCAGAAATGAGCTTCACACATTGTAACCATGTAGGACATCGAACCCATGTGGCGAGTGAGCAAATGCTTTAACTCCAAGGCTAACGCCGCATCAGCTATTCGCAGCGAGAATTGTCATTAAATCAACTTCATGTTTACAAATACAACAGAGACGATGTGAATTTATATATATCTCAGTCAAATATCACATTCAAGGATAAAAACTGACTTAAAAATATATATTTTCTCATGCCACTTGATTTTTTTCAAGATGCTATAATTATGGTTACACGCTGAGAGAGGGGAGATAATACATTGTAAAATGTTGGATTGGAGCGAAGGTTAGTAAAATATAGTTACGCAAGTAATACTCGTCTAAATTAGATAGGGCTCATTTGCCTGCACATATAGACTGACATCTACGTACAAGGATCCATCTAAATTTTCATGAAAAACTTTTACAAGACTGTTGATGTTTATGCTAAAAATCAGTTTCTGGTGATCTATAGCCTGTTTAAATTGTATTGTTCTGTTTAGAAATCCACTTTTAGAGATAGATGCTAGTTTTACATTCTGTTTCTGTGATATTCTAGTTGTTTATAATGTTTTTGTCGAGGATTTTCATAATTTAACTTTCGTTATCATGAATTTAGAACTTGTTTTCGTCACGATATGGCTGAAATATTGCCGATGTGACATACAATGTTTTTTCACTCACTTACTCAGTGTTTTTCACTCCTTACTCACTCATGCTCGGTGAAATGCTAGAAAAATGCTTTTGTCATCGAATGACTGTTATTTAAAATTCACTGTTATTTAAAATTCAGAGGTATTACAGTTACTTAAATAACAAATATCACTTCAAGAAACATCTACCTAATGTAGACCGAGGGAATAAATTTTGAGACATGCTCTAAAATGTGATTTTACTGATGAAAATACCAAAAACTTAGAAAAATAAGGGGTAGTGGGACGTTATTTGATACAAACATTAACTGCCTGTGTTACGTCATCAGCATGCACGGTATCGACAGGTGAAATTGACACCTGAGCACACGCTCGGGCGAGGGGGTCATCTCAATATATGTTTTCTGCAAAATGTTGAATATGTGTACGTATAGTATACGTATCGGTTATGTAAGGGATCATTTGTGTATGTGTATTTGTTTTGAAATAAACATACGAATTACTGTACACTGGAAAGAATCCCATCACTTGTGTTATCTTATCGATTGATTGTAGAAATGTGCAACGTTTTAATAAATGTTTTGCATGTCAACAGTATATTTCATTGAAAAAATATGGATATAATTCGGTCAGTTTCATCTAGTTGTGAACATTGACCAAAGATTTAACAAAGTCATTGGTGTAGCTTCTTTAGAATATATATATTTTTCTTCTCATAAAGTTTGTAGACCGCCCGTCTAAGCACTCCCTTGTCAAAGTTGTCAAGGATGGTTTTACGTCCCGGTTTTGCATTTGAGACGGTCCCTCTCTTGTCTGATTTGTTTACAATATTGTAAACTTGTTGGTAAGACATGCCAACAGCTCTACAAGTTCTGTAATAAACCCTTTCTAAACTAATGAAAGGTTTACCTCTGTCTTTTTTAAACAGAAAAAAAAACTATAAACCTTTGCAACAATTGACTGCAAATCGTTGGCCATAGTGGACGCTGTGATAAAGATGTGCATGCATGACGGGAAACTTATTTATCAAGACTTAACATTTATATTAATATTTCTTCAATAAAGAAACGATAATTAAGTAAAGTAACACAAACATTCAACATTTATTTGTTTAGGAAAAACGTTAATTCATATTTTTACACCACCTGTATTATTAGCATAAATGTAAAGACTATTTCAGATTTCTGTTGTTGAACTCTGAAAAAATCTTAAGTTGCTGTTTTGGTACCAAATTCTCTCCTGTAAACTGCCCTTTAAATAAATGGGAATGTTAAATCGGTTGAAATAAAAATTAGGTAGACAATAGACGAGTTGATATATTGACAACATAGTAAATGTATCACCTTTATAAAGATATTAAGGCTAAAAAGCATTTTTCTAGCATTTCCGACAGTACTATAGTACGCTATAGTAAAATTCAATCACTATAGACAGTACAAAAATAATATGGGCTGTAGATCACCAACAACTGAAGGTAGATCACCATACAAGGGTCCATAGGGACTTTTTTTACCTGCACGGACCCAAGCTGGATTTACACCATCCCTTCAGCCGCTGGCGATTGTGCTGAGTTTTAGTAATCATTAAAAATAAATTTTCTACGATTAAAAGTTTGGTAGAGCTAAATTGACTTTGAAGTTTTGGGACTTACGCACCTTCTCAGGAGGACAATAATGTTACGCTACTTCAACCCCCTTTGAAGGACTCGTGTTAAAAAGTGCGACTGAGAAAATAATGCCTTGAGGGATAAAAATGTCCTGGTCAAACATCTCGGATCGTGTGGAACCCTTTCTCTCTACATGTCATTTGTGTTGTAAAATCAACCATACCGCCCACAGATTCCCATAGTGTGCAGATCATTCAAAATACCACATTTCCATGTTGTATCATACTTTTTCTCCAAATACAAAATGAACTACGTGCTGCTTGACAAAACCGTTTCCTAAGAAATGACGATGTAATCGACGGTACTCCTTTAGTATCTAAACCTACACTGAATGTCTTTGATCAGATCATTCGATTTAAGAAACTGAACAAGACGTCTGGTCTAGTCTTAAGACTTTTTTGTGAATCGTTTCTGCCAACTTATTAGCAATATCTATTTTGATGTCAAGGTACCACTGTTTGATTGTAGCTGTAGGACACCTACACCTGTATGTTAAAACCTTATCTATTCTCACCATATGCCATACACTATTAAGAAGTTTACGGGAATTTGGAGACAATGTTTTTCCAGCTTGTACGTGTATTTTGCCTTATTGTTCTTCGAGCTTTTGTTCTTGATATTAGGAATTGGGTCTGGCGTGGGGTGTTTATTAAACACTCTTTCAGACATTTTTTTCTGTGTTACCTAGCTCTTCTACAATCGTCATTATGCCATTTATTACATGTGGCTTTGTCGAGGTTTGGGCTTCCAGTGGCCTTTTCTTACTTATTATTTACTTTATGTACATCTGAAAATGGTCTTAGCTCTTCATGATCATCAATAAAATTGGCCAATATTATTTCAGCATTACACCAAGTACTAAAGGTACGCCAGTCAGCTTTTGAAAGCATCCATTTCGGGAAATGTTCACTACCACAAAGGTCATCGTGCACCAACCATGAGAACTCATAAAGGTATGATGGATCACTAATGGCTAAATCGAGATGAGAGTACAAGACATTTGATGGCTGCAAATAGGTGTTGCTACAATCATTAAATCATGCCTCTCTGACAGCTCTTTCAGAACATTGCTTTTGTGATTTTTATCAATCGAACACCACAACGGTGTGTAACCATTAAGATCTCCCATAAGCATAAAAGGCTTAGGGAGTTGAATGATATCATTATCTAGATCCTAGAACTTGGTGGAATTCCTGTTCGGATTGGCAAAATCAAAACAAGGCAATTTTGTCATATAGGGGCACATAAGAGACCAATGAGTTAAATTTATAATTATCACTTTTCCCTTTTCAAATATACCCGCAGCTCGAGTCAATGGTGTCTACAATTCACAACGTTTGAGGAACATTTGATCATGCTTTTTTATGTGAAAGGTCCAACGTGCGTCATGCGAGTAAAAATTGTTTGATCAAGGTAACAACATTCAGAATCGTGGGAAATGTTTTCGATAGATTTATGGCAGACAAACCTGGAGGACAAATTTGACGAATTGTCGACCAAAATGATGTCAGAAGTAAGTCTTTATTTTCATTTGTACCGTATGTGACTGTATTCGTGTGGACGCTTGACTTTAACATATGTTATATTTGGGATTACACTTTCTTAGTAAAGTACAGATTGTGGAACTTTTGTTGGGTTGAGTCCCATCCGGGATTCGAACCCACACCCTCAGAGTCAGGCACCTAATCGCCAGCATCAAAGTCAGCCGCCTACCCCGCTCAGCCACCACGACTTCCACAAAAATGGAAGTCGGACAACTGGTAGTCTAGACTGCGGACTTTGTGTACCCCTCTGATGCGTGTAAATTGGCAAAGCTCCCACGGCTGTGATTGCACGATGCCATTTAGAAAGTTGTCAAATGTAACATATGTTATATTTGGGATTGCACTTTCATAGTAAAGTACAGATTGCGACTCAACCCAACAAAAGTACTAGAAACTGTACTTTACTAAGAAAGTGCAGATTCTAGTACTTTTGTTGGGTTGAGTCCCAATCTGTACTTTACTATGAAAGTGTAATCCCAAATATAGCATATGTTACATTTGACCACTTTCTAAATGGCATTGTGTTATCACGGCCTTTACATGCGTTTGTGACGGGTCGTACAGGATACGTTGACCTTTTCACGGGCACATGTCATCAGTATTTCAAAGTTATTCATTAACACTTATGCTTATGATTTAGTCTGGCAATTGTCTTTATTGCTTGAATATTAATAATATATACATAGATACATTATACTTAGATAAACAACATCGATCAGACCATGCTTCATATTAACAAGACCTGGAAGATCCGGGCTAGAATTGATCTTCAGTAACCAATGATTGTCGTAAGAGGTCACTAGCAGGATCGGGTCGTCAGACTCGCCGACTTGTTTCATCGTATCCCAATCGATGCTCATGCTGTTGACAAGTGGATCGCCTGGTCTGGAATCGATTATTTACAGACCGCCGCAATATAACTGAAATATTGCTGTATGACACAATGTCTTTGACCGGTCAGTTTTCAATACAACCAATAATATAATTTAAGATTTAGATCGGGTCATGATAGCCAATCAAAAGTTGTATGGCATGACGCTTGTTTTATACTTGCTTGTTCTAACATCTAGACGAACAATGCCAAAGATGAATCGGGTGCACGTGCCACGTTTTTTTTTAATGTTTTAAGATCCTCCTAAACACTGGAGAAATTTGAAACAGTTGACATTTCTAAAATGTTTCTTTCAATGAATGGCTTTCAATTTCTATGCCTTTATAAACTGGAAATATCGTTCTATTGAGAAACTTTTGAAAACGTTCAGTAGCGACTGAGGTAACATTGGGTTTGCAGTATGGTAAAACATGACGCCCTTGAACAATATGACTCATGATTAGTGTAAACATCAACTGTGAATACCAACCTTTGGCCAGTGTTGAATATCACTGAAGAGGAATCCCGTTCTGTCAACAACGTTAGCAGTATCACTACTGTTACTGTTCAGTAGGCAGGTGCGCGTTTTCATCTCAAATCCAAAGGACAGACATGCTGAGGACATCAGACATTCTGATGCACATGTGTATAGAGACTGACATCTGAACTTCCTGAATACCTGGTGCTCCATGTACTTGTTGTTCTCAACTACAGAATCTACGTCCAAACAGTTGTCACTACTGACTAACTTTATGATTCCTGAAATTAGGAACACAAGTTCACCAAGGTGAGGCCACATTTTCATCCCCAGGATCTTCAGCTGACACCACTTTATACTAAAGTAATGCGACACTGTCAATATATCGCCTTCTAATGGCATCAAGATGGGAACATCAATACAAGTAACGATCTGTACCGAAAGTTTTCCAGTTTGTTGTATCTCGTATCTTTGTTTTTTGTTTTTTTTTCGGTCGAAATAAGATCAAATTCTAATGATCTTAGAAACACGCGCTTTTGAGAACATACAGAATCATTCTCTCTTCCTTCAACTGTTTATTTTAAGAAATCGAAAATGATATTTGCAGGACTTCAATAAACGAAATCAATCAACGTGACAGAGAATGCATAACGATTAAGTTTTAAGACAATTGGCAAGACGATTCTTCTTAATAGAGATGACAAAATTTTATAGATGATCAATTTCTGTATTTACACAATAGCGACGTTTCGGAAAAGCTTCTTATATGATGTAGGTATGCTTGAAAACGGTATAAGAAGCTATACCGAAACGTCGCTATTGTGAAAATACAGAAGTTGAGCATCCATAAAATTTTGTCATCTCTATCCCACCAACTTTCAGAATGCCACTCAAAAACAAATTCTTCTTAATATCTTGCGGAAGCGCTGAAGGGATATGAATAGGAGAAAAAACAGTTTGTGCACACGAGATACTAAAGTGTGTGCTCGATATAGTACTGTTTTACTGCGTTATATAATAAAGCTCGCATGATTCAAATGACCGTCAACAAGGTAACTAAATGACCATTCCTTTTGCATTGCGGGGTGGTGGGGTAGCCTAATGGTTAAAGCGTTCGCTCGTCACGCCGAAGGCCCGGATTCTATTCCCCACATGGGTACAAAGTGTGAAGCCCATTTCTGGTGTCCCCCGCCGTGATATCGCTGGAATATTGCTAAAAGCGGCGTAAAACTAAACTCACTCACTCACTCATTTTGCATTGTTATGTGAGTGAATGAGTGAGTGAGTGAGCAAAATTTAAATTTTTTAAGTCACATCGGCAATATTTCAGCCATATCGTTACTACTATGTGAGTGAATGAGTGCATAAATGTTTCTTAAAGCTGCATCAGCAATTTCGCCACGAGAAAAACAAATATTTTCCCACAGAGAGGAATGTGTAAAAAAAGTGATATTTCAGTCCATATCGCAGTAAACAGTAAAAACTGACATTCAGAATGTATAATCTACATCGTATTTATAAAGTTTATTTACTTTCAAATACAATAAAGTGATTACAAACGGTATCGAACTGTTCAGAAATAGTTTAAACAGTATCACATCGTCGACGAGTAAGCGAAAATACACATTCCAAAAAAAGGTACTTGACCGTCAAAGGACTGTGACACGGAATACATTGAGGGGGATCCTCTCCCTTCAAGAAAGCGTATGTGGGTGAGTGAGTATGTTTTTAGCAATATTCCAGCAATATGACTACAGTCCGTTTGGCTCAAAATCAGACAGATGAATTGCAATCGAAAACTCGAAAACAACTAAACATAGAATACTCAATGAAACACTAGTCATAATAATAACATCAGACCAACTCTGTGATTTTTTTGCAGAATTTATTACCAAAAAAAAAAGAAAGGTGTTTAACAAACTTTCATTAATTTTTTTACACAGTTCACTATTTGTGAAGCACGTGCACAAGTGCCGACAAAGACATTGACTCATTAACCTGTGCTGTGCCGTCTCCATCATTTCGAACACCTGGCTGTTCCTCTCTTTGCACCCCTCCCTCGTAACAAATAGTGAACTGTGTCAAGATTTTAATGATATTTTTTTTATTT